>NC_138424.1:10708745-11417491 GCF_016097725.1 Ips typographus | reverse complement strand
TAAACGCTATGTTAGTTTATGTTTGACCTCTTAAATTCTGGACTTACACTGCAGTTGAAGAGAAGTTTTTAAAGTGCCAAATGTGGGCTTGAAGTCTGCCCTAAAAACTTTCAATTAGCTTCTTCATGTCTGACTGTCAGCCATTACTTCCTGCACTTTAAAGTAATAGGAGTTTGCTCAATGAAACATTTTTTCTCCTATTAATGGTTTGGTTAATAAAGTAAATTTGTTTAAAATTTAAATATTATAAAACGTTTGTTATTATCATTGACATTTAAAAGGATCTGGCAGTTCTGGCACTGGCGCTCTCATTGGTTGATGGTTTCGGTGTCATTTTTGTACAGCCGAGGTAATCTCAAGCCGGCAATGCTGCATTCTTGGCAGATTTAATCTGGCAACACCGTGTGGTATTCAAAACAACTATCCTTTTTCCTTCTTCAAATCCTCAATTCTCTCATTTTGCAATGTACCAGAAAAGAACAGACATATATGGAGTCAGGTATTTGTCAAAATACTGTCATGTCAAGTCAAAAAATGGCGTCAGTTTGTCGGTTAATTTTTCCTAAATTTAAAATTTTTGACTGGGCGCTTAAAAAAAAATTCACTATTTCCAGCTTTCCAGCATTCCAGCCAATTTTTCCCGTATTCCAGGTTATATCGAACAGTGAACAGCATTTTTCTAATGTATAAGTGTGAAGCAACATGCTACGCTGTTTTTCCGGGATATGGAATGACAAATCTATGTAAAAGTTACATGTAAGTATTTAACTTATTTTTGTTTTAAAAACTGCTATAAAGCTGTGTTTTTGCTGTTAATTGGGTACTTTATGGTCCAGGCTGCCTTTTGACCACTAATATTTTATAGGAAACACAGAATTTTGCACTAAAATTACAGTTGAAACCCCATATTAGGTAATAATAGGCTCTGTTTCATAAAGTAAGTAGATACAATATTCGATTTGGAAGCTTTACAACACCAATTTTAACTTTATATTAAATTAAAACACAACAGTAATAAATACAAGACAGACACTTTCTTTAGCATGACTTAGCATTTGTTTTGACGCTCTATGAAGCGAATTTGATGTCAGGATGATGTAATAGTAATTTAACAAAACTGTAGCCAATTTAATGTTAATCTCATTAAATTGGCACCAAATGACAATAAATTACGTCAGCATGACGTCAAATTCATTCTGCTCCCTCCATGAAGAGGAGAGAGAGATAACACAGGTAAGTGATGTCACCTCATTTACTTAGACACCCATAATTACACAAACAGCAATAACTTTAAACTATAATTCTAGTCTTTAATTGGTCAGTAGTTCCTCTGCAGTGTGTGCTAGACAAAAGTTTGGGGATAATTTGTGAAAGTGTTAATTATTAAGTACAAGATTTACAAGAAATATTAAAATAACAACCCCTCTGTACTCTGCAACTCAAGTCAAACATTTTTTTGCTCAAACACAGTAAAATCACAAGTTAACATATTTGGAGGCAAATGAAAAAACAACTAGTCTTAAGGCGATTTTTTATTTACATAAACAACAACTAATTATACATTATAAAAATATATCTTTTAAATTTTTTACATTTAATACATTTCTGTACACAATCATGAATCAACTCGGAACTGGAAAATGGTGGTTATAAAAAGTTCGCCAAGTAAATGGAGCTAAAAAAATCGTACCTACTTGTAAGTTATTAAATAACAGCAACAGTTACGTAACAAAATAAATTAATACAAATCAATTAAGTTCTTTAACAATCAACAAGTTTAATCTTAATTGGAAGGTGTGTATAAAATTATCTTGTGGTGGTGTTTTTTTTTTAGGAAACCCTGTATAAAGTTTTTCTTCAAACCTAATAAAAATTAAAACAGGAAGACTTATTTAAACTAGGTAATAAGTTACCGATTACAACTGGAGTTCAACAAAAAATGACTGTTAAATTAGGATAATTAAAATACTGTCTGTATTCACTTCCTGTCTGTAGTAATAATTTCCAAACTTACCACCATAAAACCGCCTAAAAAAACGCGTCCGAGCCTTGTAACTCTCTCCCGTTTAACTGACTGAGATTTAATTAGTTAAATCCTAAATCACAATTAAATACATCATAACTCTTCCCTTTTTTTGTTTTTACTCCGGTCCACCACGTTTTTCTCCCCGACAACCAAATCGTCCTGTTTCCCTCCATCTAAACCGGATAAGGCATCCAGAAAATTCCGGTTTTCAATGATCTGAAGCAGCTGATTTTTACTGTGCGTCAACAAAATGGAAGACAACGTTTCAAACTCCTTATCCACGACCACATCGGGATCGTTTTTTAATCCGCGAATTTCTTCAGCAATTTTTTCAATATTTGTAAGAATCGAGGTTTCTCCAGGTGGTAGAGGCGTAATCAAAGAGTCGTCCGTGTCTTTTGAGTAAAATTCTTTGGTTAGTTCACTTAGAAGCCATCTGGTTTGTTCTTGAGGGCTGTCTAAATACACAGTGTTGCCGTTCAGGGTTTTGTAGTAAATTCGCAACATCGTTAATGGAATGGTTAGTTGTTTCTCTTCTGACTGTTGTATGGTTTTGAGTAGTTGTTTAGTGACGTAAGACCATTGAGGCTTTGGACGCTTGTCTACAATGACGGTAATAATTTTTTAAAGTTGTAGTGTTTTTTTGTGTAAATAGATATCAAATAATTAATTGAAATTTAGAAGAAAATTACCAAAATAAAATTTTGGAAAACTTTAAACATCCAATTGTATACAGGGTTATTCACGTTATTCGATACGGAAAATGGTTACTAAAGTATTCACTTTCAACAAACTTTTGATTCTGGGATGGATATACTATTGGAGGTATCTTTTAAAAATATTTTCAAGATGTACCGGTTGTCCCAAATGCAGAAAAAGTATCAAAGTTATATTTTTTCAAATGGAATACCTAGTATTTTAGTGGATTTTCAGAATCTACGTTGAAAATAAAAGGTTTGGTACGTCTAAAGGTTTAATCACCGAACCTCTGTTTGATTTTTATTAATCAAAATTGGCTTGGGAACTGCCAAATGATCAAGTTTTAGGATCCTTGGGTGTGAAATTGTCTAGCTCATACATGTCTCAAAATTTTTCACCAATAAATGCAACCTTTAAACTTTCTGGTTAAAATCAAATTGAACACCACTTATTTTATGGTTAAAGTAGATGCAAAATTTAATTATCTATCGAAAATTATTGAGGTCTTCTATGGCTAGCTGTTCGCGTTTTCTTGGAAAGTCAACATTTCTCGAACAGATTCAAACTGTTTTAAATTACAGCTTAAATAGCGAATTAGCGAAATTTTTAGGAGTATATCCATTAAGATACTTAATAATGTTGCTGAAGGATTCAAAAACGGAGTAGGTATGTTTGTGTTTGTAGTCGCCGTTTTAAACATTTTTATGAATTATTTTTCTAACTTGTATAGCAGATTTACAAAGTATTAAGCCGCTATTTTATTCTAAGCTTTAGTTAGATTAGAACGATAGATATGTATGTATACCCAGATTATTATAACTTTAGTTGCACGTCATCACCGAAATTGAAGAATATGATTTTACTTTCAAATTTGAAATGTAATGTCAGAACCATGTTTGTTTACATTTTGAATTGCATTTACAGAAAGGTCTGAGTGGTTTTTACTGTTTTAATTACCCTTTGGGGTATTGGGAGTGAGGGAAGCTTAGATTAAGCGTGTTTAGGAGACCCTGAGTTGAGGGTTTTGAGAACTGATGTGTTTTACTATGCATTTGTGGATAAACTTTGAGTAATAATAGAGACACGTTTATTTGCGTAGATTTTCAGGTAGGGGCTTAACAATTCAATGTTTTTTACCGGTTGAATAAGCTTACTCATGCTAGTAAATGATAATACTTAGCTTTAGTACTGGAGACACATAAATCTAATAGAATAAAGTTGTTTGGAGCTAGTATTCGACGGTTTTGGCATAACAGACAGCTACGTGGCACATTGTTGGAATGTTGTTTGTCCACAAGTAAACCGTTTAACGATCACAGGAACGTAAAATAGGATCACACGTCACAACAAATTTCAAAAACGCTGATATTTACGTCAACACTTTTTGACACTTCGAGACCTATAACGATCGGGTGAGATAATCGGTGATCGGAATAGCTCGATAGCAAGAAAATCGAAAAACAGACGACAATATTGCGTACTATTGCCAACGCATTTTAAGGCGCGTAATTTAAATTTCCGTATCTATGCAATGTTATTGTCCAGTAAGTTAGGTTGGCAATAGAATCACCTTTGTTATGACGTGCAACTAAAGTTAATATCTTGAACGATATCAAAAATCAGTCAAAGTCAGCTCTAATTTAAGATATGTCGATTTTCCAAGAAAACGTTAACAATTAGCGGTATGAAACCTTAATAATTTTCGATAGGTAATTAAATTTTTCATATACTGTAACCATAAAATTGGTGGGGTTCCATTTAATTTTGACAAGTTTATACTACTTCAAAATTTTAGTTTTTGAGTACATTTTTTGAGACCCCTTATATGAGCTAGACAATTTATCACTTTTGGATCATGAAACTTATTCTGTTATCAGCGCCCAAACCAATTTTGGTCAATGAATCTCAGAAGAGGGTTGAATGTTTAAATGTTAATATTTGTTCTACATTTTTACAAATTAAGGAATATCTGAGAAACTGTAAAGTTTAGGCCTATCAAACATCAATGAAATTACCTTTTATTTTCAACGTAGATTCTGAAAATAAAGTAATATACTAGGTGTTCCATTTGAAAAAAACATGACTTTGATACTTTTTCTGCATTTGGGACAACTGGTACATCTTGAAAATATTTTTAAAAGATACCTTCAATAGGTCTATCCATCCCAGAATCAAAACTTTTTTGAAAGTGAATAGTGTAGTCACAATCTTGTGTCACAAACCCTGTCATTTAAATTAATTATATTAAAACAATAAAAATTAAAACTAAAGTAGCTTTGTGAGTGCTAAAAATAAAATAAATCTTGCTTTTGCAATTTTACAGATTCTGTTTTTATATTAAAAAAAAGTTATACTATATGAGTGGTATTTTTCATGGAATGTCATAAAATACACCTTCTGAATATATTTAAAACAAAAAATTTAGAGCTTACCTCCCGAAAAAAGAATGTCCTCAATCTTACTCTTCTCCAAAACAATTCTGACTTTGTCACTGCCCACATAACCCTTGAACACCCCCTCTTCTACAGTCTTTTCAAACCCAACCACCATTCCAGCGTGTTTATTCAAAAACTCCTGCACTGAAACCTAATCCAAACATTTCAAAAAAATTAACCGTAAAACCCCCAAACCAATCCCTTACCTTCAGTTTCTGAAACATGCTCTCCTCAGTTTCCAGATTGGTAACGGTGCTCGCTTCACGTATGGTTATTTCCATCAGAGGATTGATGTAAAGCGCCTTCAAAAGTTTTTGAGCGTCTTGGGAAAACATGAACACGGCCGGTATTTTAACGTCGTCGGTGCCGTCACCTGACATGGAGAACATGGGAGAGGTTGAAGCGCTACTGTCGGGGGCGTTGTCCACGACAATAGCCGCGATTGCTCCGAATTTTTGTGCTCTACGAACCTGAAATTAAACAATACAAACTAAATTTTGAAATGTTAGTTGTAAGAGCTCTGATATTCAAACAGATCAGTTCAAGTTTTTTAGATGTGTATTCTGTAATATCTTCTAAGTTAGCATTCAAAATAAATATTACAGTTATCCATACAAAAAAACATTGATGCAATTTAGTTTAATTTATTTAACACCTCAAAATTTGTAATGTAAGCTAAGAATATTACCCGACAAAAACGATTTCCTTACCTTATCAACAAACATGCAGTCGCCCCTTTCAATAATAGCAATAATTCCTTTAGCAAGGATAGGACGTTGCTGTTCATCCAAATCGCTGCATCCATTAAAAGGTGCAAACTTCACAGCCCTTGATTTAATAATCTTGTCGCCTGAAAAAAAAAATGTACACTCGAAATACATTAAAATCATAAACAGTCTGTATGTACCTTTAAGTACCTCCCCAAACTGTGCCGGACCAACTTGAACAGTAATAATTTCTGTTTTTCCCCCTGTCGTTTCATCTTTCAAAGGAAAAGAAACCGCCTGCGGTGTAGGATCAGGCTGTTGAGCCTGTATTTTAGATAGTTCCGCCATTTCTTGCATAAACATGAGTCCTTCTTCAGCATCTAGCGAAGATTTAGCCTGTGAAAGACACTTTTTATTTGCAATTTTTCCCCATTTAATGCAACAAACTCACTGAAGTTGGAGTGTGTAGTAACTGGACGCGACCATCTCGTAGGGCTATGATACTGATACCCATTTCTTTAAGGACTTTCAGATGGTTGATATTGGCTGCCGAAAATTCGCTAGCAGTCAGCCTTTGTAAATTTTAAAGAATTTAAGATATAAGTTAAAGTTGTTAGAAAGTATTAAAGCAGGCCGTAGTAGTAACGGTTCTTGTTAAAACTGTGTATTTTTCATTTCTGCAACTGTGTATTTTTCATTTCGGCAAGCTAATTGCACTTACCGTCTTTTATTGGTTCTTCGAGGACACATTCCGTCCACCATGTGTTTTAATGGCTTGCGTAAAGCATCAGGAAATAGTGAAAGCGTATTAGGGCACGACATTGCAAACTCTGACGTTTCCACTTCGGCATCTACGACACAAAAAATGACAAATTTTCAATACTGTTAAAGTGACCGAACTGTATTTGAAAACAAAAACTAATGCTGATTGGATCAAACTGACTCTTGTATCTCCAATCTGAATGGATAATCAACGTGGAAATAAACAAAACTATTTTTAAAAATGTTGCTTTTTCTGATATCACCAAAACACTCATTTGAAAAAGTACATTGTTTCATACAAAAATAAGTAAACCTTCTTTCATTTAACTTTGTGTCTCTGACTCTGAATTTGAGACATTTTGTAAGTTCAAATTACTTTTTATAAGTTGCAGAAGAAAACACTGATAATCATCTGCCTGCCATCCAAGAAATATGCCACTTTGTTAGTATGTCTTTTTCGAAAACACTCAGTAATACCTTTTGTAGACCAAAAATTGAAAAACCTCCAAAACAGGTCCCAAAATATCAACCAAACCCACTATATGACAGAAAAAAAACTATCTAAAATCATTCTTTTTTTTTTTCTTAAAATCATTCTTTTTCTTTCTTTTTTTTTTGAAAATTTTCTTCCGAATGCACTGAAATAAAGCGATTACTTAAACGTCATTTTGCCATCGAATTTAAAATCCGATGTTATATCCATTTTTCGGATATTTCTTTGGACACACAAGTCACTATGTAAGAAAAAATAATAAAATACTTATTGGTAAAATGACTGTAACTTAAAACTTTTATTTTTTTGCAAGTTTTTCTCCCACTTTGACTGTCTTTTTACACCCTGTATGTCATGGAGTGCACTTTCAAATTATGTAACAGACAATATTTAGTGTACCCCCGACGTAATGGTATCAAGACACATATTACATGTTAAAATGTTCAAAGTTTCTCTGTCAATTTTCAAATAGTGAGTAAGATTGTAATTTTAGTAGAACATTAAATAATAATTTGAAACTTACCCGATACGCTTCTCGATGAATTGACCCCATGCCCTGACAAAGTTAAAGGAAATGGATGTCCTTCAGTACTAAAAATGAACTCATCCAAGTTCACTGGAATGTCATCTTTGTCCGCAAACAGCAGATACAAATACTTCAAAGTCTCGGCCAGCACAAATGAATCCATTCTATCTTCCTTTTTACCTATACAACCACCAAACCGGCTCTAACCTACCACTTATAATTTGCAAGCAAGTTAACTTACCTGTCCGTACATCGTTAACAGCGGCATAACCGCAAGGCACTCTGGCATACTTCTGCAAACTCTTCAAAACATTTTTTCCCACATCTAAATAGTATGGGTCGCCCGTGGCGCTGTACAAAAAGTAGGTGGACTCCAAAAACTCTGGTCTTAAAGGGTGATTACCCCAATGAACCTACGAAACACCACTGTACATTAGTAACCCTGAACTGTTACGTCCTAACCTGAAAATCCGTAGTAAACGCTTCAGGAATGAAATTGTGCCTTTGCATCACTTGATAAAGCATTTCGTGAGTTTCAACAGCAGGCTTGATATCGCCTTTCAGTACTTGTAAACCCGGCCAAAAAGCCAACAAAGCATCCATATAATTCCTAGAAGTTGTGTGAGGTCTGCAAGGTTTTTAGTTAAGTAAAGTTCTGCAAAATTGATGTGACAATCAGACCTGTGCATGTGCACATCAAGCAACATCGGTCCCTGAGATATGTACTTCATTACAGCATTGTAATGCCGGTTAAATCTATGCAAGTACTTATCATCCCCTAAGAGGATGTAAGCTTTAAGGCAATACTCATAGTAGGAGTCAATGCCAGCACCAACTCCAGAGTCTCTTCTCACCCAATCACCTGAGTGAACATTCAGTACTGTACCCATCAAATCTGAGCTACGATGACGCATTTTCCATAGTTCATCCATGGCTTTGTGGGCCTAAAATTATTGATTAACAACAAGAACTTTTGTTTTTCATATTTAAATACTTTTTCTTCAAAGATTGGCTCTCCAGTGAGTCGAGATAGGGCGGCCATCTCTAAGATCATTGAGCCGGCGCAGGCAGTACAAGTTTCTCTTAAATGCTCTATTCGGTCGCTTTTAATGCCATAACGAAGATTAATCTAAAAATCACGAACCGGCTATAATTTTCATTCACGCCAATTCAGTAATTTGTATCCCCCTAAATTTATGTAGTAATTTTTGATACTAACGTAAAAATCAATAAGCGCGATTAAGAATTATTTAAAAAAAGGATATTAACTTGAGAACTTTGGCGCCCTGTAGGGGCAAAATTAAGCAACTTTGGATATAGGTAAGTTTGCTTAGATAGATTATTTTTGACCAAGAAATTTGTGATTAAGCGTTGTACAATCATTTTAGGGACACCCTGTCTATTAAGAACCATTATTGTGCTGTTAGATATTTAATTCATTTTAGTCCGTTGTTCATTAGCTTTCAAGTTGGTTTAAAAGTCGTGAGAGAAATAAAAAGATAGATTTTCATTTTTCAGACAGCATTTTGAAGACCCAACAATTTGGTTTACTTTCTAGCAGTGCCACACAGCTACGATCTTGAACGTTCTGTTTTTAACTATTTAAGAATTTTACTGTCTGATTACTATCTCTACAAGCGTCGATAAGCAGATTTGTCTTTAAATCCAGCACTTTATAAATTCCAAGATTTAATTCAATTTCTTTCTTTCTCTGAATATCCTTTCAAAACCAATAAAATTTTCAATTTAAAAATTCACAGCTGCTCCTTTAAAATACTCAATTGACAGATTTATTGAATTTTGTTGTTAGCAGGAGCTTTGTAGGAAAAAAAGGTATACAGAAGACAAAGAGTTTTAAAATTTTGTATGTACTAATAAAGCTTTTTTAAATATACAAGTTACTTTGTAGAAGTCATGTGTATTTAATGCTTTGTGTTAAACTTCCACCAAAAATTAAAATTATTTAATTATTTGAGAAAATTTGTTCAGCTTCAATTAACTTTAAACTCTAAATTTTCCTCTTGAATGAAATGAATGAAATTTCTATACATTAAAAACAATACAATGAAATTGTATTAAAAACTAACTTACCCTTGAATATGGAATGCCGGTTGTAGTGTTAAAAGCAGGCAGCAATCTATAACCTACATCTTTGGCCATATTAAGAAGCTCTCCTTGATACCACAACATAAAACCATCTCTTTGTTGTAGGAAATCGGCTAAGATATGAGCAGATAACAACCCCCTGTAGAACAACTTGAGTATCGCAGCTTTCTAAACTTAGTAGAGTTAATTAAACTCACCCTACTACTCTAATGTTCGTCTCAAACACTGAGACCACAACATCATTATCAAAGTTGACATCTTTGATAATCAGTTTTACCGCATGTTCAAACTCTTCCATGTCATTTAAAATCACTAAGGTGTCTAGAGTGTCAATTAGTGTGAGTGAAAAACTGAAAAAAATATTTTAGTGTAAATACTAAACAGTATGACAAATTGTTAGATGTTGATAGAGGCAATAAAACTGGTTAATAAGACCAATAAAAAGCAATTAATAGCTGAGGAAGAATTGCTTAATAGACATTTCTATATTTCTACTACTAATTTCTATATTTTACTGCCAGCAAAAGGATGAATTAGTCTTTAATCCAGTTTTTTGTATCAAGCAAATTTTGAAACATATTGCCCTAAATGTTATCCTTAAATTTAAAAAAAATTCTTGAAAGATGTAGGGCACTTGTAGAGGCTTTCAGCCAATTTTTGTAAGGCGTTTTTGGGGTGTTTTTAGGTCCTCAGCATTGACTACAGTTTTAAGAAAATTTTTGGAAAGGATTCAATATTATTGAGATGTCTGGCTTTTTCTAAATGATTCCAGAGGTATCTGACATTTTGAAAATATCTCCAGCAAGTTCTGGTTATTTGTGAAGGTATTCAGAAGTATTTAGAAGCCTCCAGCACTTTTGGAAGATTTAGGACACTATTATAAGCTTTTGGTAATTTCCAAAATGTTTCTCTATAGGCCTCTAGCTATTTTAAAAAATTCTTGAAAGGAGTAGGGCACTTGTAGAGGCTTTCAGCCAATGTTTTGAAGGCTTTTTTGGGGTGTTTACAAGTTCTCAGCATTGACTACAGTTTTCTAGCAGTTTAAAGAAATTGTTTGGAAAGGTTTCAATATTATTGAGATGTCTGGCACTTTCTACATCATTCCAGAGGCATCTGACATTTTGAAAATATCTCCAGCAACTTCTGGTAGTTTGTGAAGGTTTTCAGTAGTATTTAAAGGCCTCTAGCACTTTTGGAAGATTTAGGACACTATTATAAGCTTTTGGTAATTTCCAAAATGTATTTCTATAGGCCTCTAGCTATTTTAAAAAATTCTTCAAAGAAGTAGGGCACTTGTAGAACCTTTCAGTCATTTTTTGGAGTGTTTATAGGTCCTTCATTGACTCAGTCAGACAGTTTTCTGTCAGTTTAAGAGAAAATGGTAAGTTTAGCATACTTCTAGATGCTTCTGGCAATTTTTGGAAGATTTTAGTAGTGCCTAGAAGCCTCTGACATTTAAAAAAATACTTTAGAGGCCTCTAGCAGTTTTGGTTAGATTAGATTTTATGAGATGATTTAGGACTTTTATAAACTTCTGGCAATTTCTAAAATGTATCTAAAGGCCTCTGACCATTATAAAAAATTCTTGGAAAATGTAAGCCTTATAGAGAGAGGCTTTTAGCAAATTTTTGGGAAGCTTTATTTAGTGTTTAGAACTTCTTATTAGCATTGACATCTATTACCAGAACTTGCATAGTAGGCCATAACAAGACTCATTCATTAGTCATCATCATGGCTCTGGGAATCATAATGACAGTATACCAACTGAAAAAGTGCACAATTTTTCTTTCAACCCATAAATTTTAATTAACAGGGGTTGTACTAAAGTAAGTTATGTAGGTATGTATGAATACCTTTACTTTAAGACCAGAAAATTAGGTCAAAATATTAACAACAGTAAAAAAAAACAAAACAACAATAATGTTTTTAAAACAAAGGTCAAACTTTAGTGTGTTGGCCTACTTATTGACACTTTTAACAGTGTCAGTTTACAAAACCACCTATTTAAAATTCAAGTTGGTGAAAATTGTATTTTTTTTTCAGTAGTTAAAGTAGAACAAAATAATAATTAATTTGTGGAGTTAGACATGATCAATTAGATACTTACTTGCCTAGAGAATCATCTATGTCACCCCTATTAGGTGTCAAGCCCCTGTATCGTCCTTGACAACTCAGGGGCATTAGTTCATCAGCTGGGTATGCATTTTCCATATAAGCATTGTATGCATGATAAAACATATCCCTGGTTTCTTCTCTAATAAATATCAAACAAAATTGATAAATGCAACAATACATATGAGAAAAACAATTAGTAAAGTAAGCACCTAAGTGCCTATAAATTTCCAATTCCAGATAACAATTGCTGTGTGAAATATTGATATTGGTATCAATTATAACCATAAAAAAACATGTTTAATGCATATTTGTTGTTAACTATGACTTTTAAAATTGTATATAAATCGTACTTACTGCAAATATAATCGTTCTTCTTTGGACATAACTTTGACTTCCTCTGTATTGCATTCTGTAACTTTGGATTGTATGACAACAAGCAGAAAACCACTGACAATAATTCTCACAACACTGGCTTTAGATTTAAACATATTTAACAAAGTCACCCGGAGTGTTACCAGACCCCTCTTATTAACATTATTATTATATGGGGACTGAAAACTTTTCAAGATAAAATGTTTCCTTATCTGTAGCCTATTGGCAATAGTGTAGAGTGTATGGTAATAAAGGTGACGTCAGGGCGTCAAACAAATTTTCACACATCAAACGGGATTCACTGAGTCCTCATATGAAAAACTGAATTATTATGATACGTGTCTTTATGAGCTGAAACTGAAAAATAAATAAATTTTTGGAAAAAACAAAACTGGGTGAGAATTTTTTGATTTCCATATGTTTTTGACATAGACAGGTGGTGATAGGTGATTACGGGAGGACGTTGACGTATATGGATAAGTGACAAGTGACAAGTATGTTCTCTTCTTCTTTAGAATGTGGTGGCTTGAACATCAAATTAATACCTTTTAGTTATATACGGCCAATGTCCTATGTAAACCGTTCTTTAAAAAGGTGGCCTCTAGTAGGCTGTGAATTTGGAGAGTGATTTGAGTTATCGATACTGCGCATGCGCATTATCACCGCCTACTATACTAGAAAGCCTAGAAGGTGCTTGTCAAAAATTCCAATATGGCGGGAATAGTGGTTTGTATTATGGAAATTGAGTTTTTTGAGGATTAGATGAATTTTTACGTTTTAAAATCAAGACTTGAGGTTATTTGCGTAAGTTATTTTTGTTTGCTGCCGTTCATACATTTTTCAAGCCACATTGCAACAGCAATTCAGGAAAAAGCCCAACCGTGTCAGTTTTTTACTTTACAAAAAACCGGATCTATCTCAACAGTGATTGAACACTTTGAAGTGGGATGATTTTACTCCAACACTATACTCAATGGTAGGTATAAGTGCTTTCTACAATGAGTAAAAAGAACAAGTATCAGGAGGTAACAATAATACAAATTATAACCCGTTTGTGCATTAAGCGAGGTGGACGGAAGTTGATTGCGCATTCGCCTACTGCGCAGTTGAATTGACGCAGTCATTGAAAGTTTGGAGTTTCAAACCCGCAAAAATTTGTTGTTTGTATTTGTTGTAGTATAGTGTTAGTTTGTTTTGTTTGTTTGTGGTTCTTTAACAGTTGAGTTTTACAAATTTAAATTAAGTTGTACAGTGGACAAGATTAAATTTAGATCTGATAGTGCCAACCGGAAGTTGACGGCCGCCATATTACTCCCCCCGCCTCCCCCTTGTTTCTGTCCCCCTCTTTGATTGCTATTGCTCCTTCCTGCTATGTTTACATTTTTTTTATTCATTGGCTTTCTAGTACAGTAAACTTATTAGGTACTTGTTACATACGCAGATATGTGAGTTTCATTTTAAAGCATCCTTCATTGTGAGAGCAACAAAAATAATTTTGAATGAATGTTCTTGGTAATAACATAAGAACCATTTACCAGTTTTGCTTACCTAGTCTCAAGGATTTACAGATTTTCTTACATTGAACAGTGTTTAAACTAGTTTGCTGTGTGTTGTACTTTCCAGGACAAATGTTCTAACCAATTTGTTTAGACTGGACTTGATTGTGTATAAAACGCTCTATCTACAAATATCTAGCTCAGGAATGAACCTTTCTTAGATTTTTCAGTCACAACTTCCAATCAACTACACGAAATAATTGCCTAGGGCACCGCCCTCTGTACAAGAAAGCCAAGAAGGTGCATGCCAAAAATTCCAATATGGCCGAAATACTGGTTTGACAGTTTGCATTTGTTTGTATTGTGGAAATTTTCGATGATTAAATTAATTTTTAAGGTTTAAAGTCAAGACTTGGGATTACTTGCGAAAGTAATTTTTGTTTGCTATTATATATTATGTTGTTTATATGTTTATTGTTCTAGTGAAAGTGTAGTTTGTGTTCATTTTATTGTGTTATCACTATTGTTATTGTTCCTTCATTGTTCTATAATTTGTTGTTGGTTTTTTAACTTAAATTCTATTGCCTCTACAATATGCCGTCCACTTGTTGTTTGCCAAATTGTAAAAGCAATTTGGTGAAAGGCCCAAAAGTGTCAGTCTTTTACTTTCCAAAAGACCCTGATCGAATCCAACAGTGGTTGAAATCTTTGAACTGGAATGATTTTACTCCAACACAATACTCAGTGGTAAGTACAATATGCTTTCTCATTCAGTAAACTTATTGCCTCTTACATACATTGGTATGTGACTTATGTGAGTTACATTTTGAGGCCGCCTGCATTTTGAGAGCAACAAAGGTTTACTCTGAAGAAACAGGACAGCTTTTAGAAGTTCCATTGGCACATTTACATTTTAAAAGAAAGGTCTTGGTAATAATATAAAACCCATTTACTAGTTTTGCTTACCTAGATTCACGGATTTCCAAATTTTCTTTGTTTGAGCAGTTTTTACATTAGTTTGTTGTACTTTCCAAGACAAAGGGTTCTAACCAAACTTGCTTTGGCTGGACTTTATTGGATATAAAAAGCCATATCTATACATATCTGGATCAGGAATGAAGCGTTCTTTGATTTTTCACTCACAACTTCTAATCAACTACACGAAAAAAAAAAAAAAAAACATATTTTCTACTGCATCTCCTTAGGTTTGTGTACAAAAAAAAATCCGATAACGCCGCCATTAAAAGTGACATTCTAGGCTTTCTTGTACAGAGGGCGGTGAGCTGTCATATAATAATTGTTTGCAAGAGGCATTTACGAAAATTATACCTGCTAATTCTACCGTTTACCACAATCGGTGTAACTTTTAAGGATCTGGTTCATTACGGTTGAATGAATTTTAGAACGCGATTGGTATTCCTATTTCTGATATGTCTTTGACATCTAGCATCCAGATGTTCACTGTTGAAATGTTTTATAATATCGGCATACTCTCCCTCCATCTCGCAAACAGAATATATTCCAATATCAATTTTAATTTAACAGGTCAATCTCATAAGCTAGCTAAACTGTGGAACAAACCGACAAACCGTCAACCATAAACTAATTTTTGGGGTTATGATTCTAAATTTTAACGGAAAACCTGTCAAAAGTCACTTTTTTCTAATTTACCGGCGGAACTTCTCGATCCATAAATCATAAACCGGGTACATATATTCGGTATATGAGTAACATTTCAGAACGGCAATAGAAGTTACCAAAAGCAATTTTCAAACGCTCTAGTTTAAATACCTAGGTATCTACCGGTAGAATATTCGTAAATACCTAAGGTTATCTAAGACATACGCTTTTTGTGACAATTGCCATCCATAGGCGACCTGACCATAACAATTATTGAACACCCGTTATTATGTCAAAACAATATTTTTCATCGGTGTTGCCAATAGTTGCGTTTGTTCTCTATTTTCCTACAATATTGTGGTTCAATTCTAACTTGAAGGTTACAGGATTCATACTTTCAATAATAGTTTAGTGTTAATTATCCTTTGTATTACTTATAAAGTAACAAAAAATATTTAATTAATGATAAAATCTATTAAGGTTGTTACGTGCTGGCCCATATAACATGTCAGGAAAATTTTAAAGATGGCGGCGCATGCGCTGTACGAATTTTTCAAGCACTATTTTTTATCGGCCACCGTTTTCGAAGAAAACGTGACGGTATATTACTAGAATGTTATTTGGCTTTAGTACGTGCCGGTAAATTTACAAAAGAAGAACTGTCAAAGCCGTGTGACGTTTCTCAACCCATCAAACTTCAACTTAAAGATTTCTGGAAATTCAATTCCTGATTCCTGTTTGTGATTCGTTTATACTGGATTCCTAGTTTTTGCAGTGTCTTTTATCACCTCAGAAATCCCATATTGATCTGATTTTAATCCCGCTTGGAATTGAGCGAATCCCTGTTATGGTCAGTGACTTTGACCATTAAACGTTCATTCATTATTCCATTGTTCTTTGTAACGCCCCTATCAACCATTGTTTTGTTTTCCTATCCATTGATTTTTCCACACTCAAACCGCCTGATGTAGTGAGCGTGCTCGATCATATGTTCTGGATTGCCTCCAGAGACATTCATATTTGTGTTGGATACATTTATATCCTTCTAAATTGTTTCATTCCTCAGCAGAGAATGGCAAGCACCAGTGACCGACACTACCAAAACGACACTAGCAGTGATACCGAAGATTATACCGACGATAGGCGCCGAAAAGTATTTAAAAATCGCATCAGGTAGATAAAAACACATCATTTTACAGTTTCTCTGTACTCAAATGTTTTGAAACTGTAGGTCAAGAGGCTTCTTACAAACTATGGTTCCGCCAAAAGCTTCTCATTGCAGTAGTGCCCCCCAATCACCACAACAACATCAACAAAATGTTGTAGTCATAAATGATGATAGAGTAACTTTAGTTGTTGATAGTACTCGATTTGTGGTAGACCCAGCCTTGTTTGTTGCTCATCCCAACACAATGCTGGGTCGAATGTTTAGCTCATCATTGGATATTCATCCGAATGAAAGAGGAGAATATGAAGTGGCTGAGGGAATTCCAGCTTCAGTATTTCGTGCCATTTTGGAATACTACAAGGGGGGTTTAATTAAATGTCCTCCTTCAGTATCAGTGCAGGAACTAAGAGAGGCTTGTGACTATCTTTTGATTCCATTCGATGTATCAACTGTGAAGTGTCAAAATTTAAGTGAGTATAACATTATTTATAAGAGGATTTTGTCTCACTTTGATACTTGGCAATTAATTTTTATTTGAGGTTTGATTGTGATATCAATATTTATTCTTTGAACTATTAACTAACTAGCAATTCTTCTACTTAGTAGATAACACTTTGTGAGTAAACTTTTTGTTTCAATTTATACATTATTATGGGATGTTGTGATCCAACAAATCTACCAATTTTTTTATAATGTGGAATTCTGCATATGTTGGCAATTTTTGTCATGATAATTAGGCTGCATGGTGTTATTTGACAAATACTCTTAAAGTTCTGGTTTTGATTATAAATTGCAGTAACTCTCCATGTTTCTAAGAAATTCTTAGGAATTTATGAGGGTGATCTTATTTAGAAATGATCATTATTCTAGAAATTATTAGTAACCAAATACTGACAAAGTAACAAAGAAAAATGTAAAGTTTTTTGGCAAAGTTAACTATCATAAAAAATTATAGAAACTAGTCAAATGTCATTAAATTTTACTCTACTAAGTGTTTTACTCAATTTTTATGGTGAAAATATTGGGAACAAAACTCACAAGAGGCTTGACCACCATCAAACTTCTGGACAACTTTCCAGCCAAAAATTTCTTATTTCAGGAAAATTCAAAATTGATTTCTCAATTATTTTCCGCGATTCAGGGTCAGGCCAGTTTTTGGTTAAGTCAAATGCAAATTCACTTTACTGACCATCTTAAGATAGTCAAACATTCAATTTCCAAAAGTTGTAGTCAATTAAAAAAAAGCTTTTTGAAACTAGTCAATTTTCTAGTCAAAATTATTGAAAAATAGTTTAGGATAAGGTAAAGTTACTTAGTGGATTATTTTCAGTCATTGTGGTTAATTTTCAAGGGCAAAATGTTGAAAATTAGTCAGGATTTATGAAAAATGGCTTACTAGACTATTTGCAGTCATTTTAGTCAATTTTGAAAGTCAAAACATTTAAAAAAAGTCAAACATAATGAACAGTGAATCAACGAGTTTGGGGCAGTCATTATAGTCAACTTTCAGTGTCAAAATGTTGAAAACCAAAAACATGCTGAATAGCAGTGAAAACCAAACATTTGTAGACACTGTTAGAAAATATTTTTTCACAAATTAGTGACAATTAAAAACTCTGTGTTTAGAGACAATTAGGTACTGTAAACAGCGAAAAAAAGTATCCGCATATCTATCAGCTGAAAATACTGTTGACCAATAGGAAATAAGTGACGTCAGACCGAGGGGTAGACCGCCGATAATTTTTTGTACACCAAAATGCCTTTTTGCAAACAAAATACCTTGAAATGCCTTTAAAATACCTCACAATGCTTCTATTATTGCTCGAAATGCCTCAACGTTATAATGCCTTAAAACTGCCTTGAAATACATCCAAATGTCTTTAAATTATTTAAACTGACTCAGGATACCTTCAAATGTTTACCCATTTGTGGCATTCTTAAATTTAGTTATGTTCCTTGATATTGAGATAATGATAAATCTTGATGAAATACTCCCTTGAAATTATTTTTTTTTATGGTCATGTGACAGTTTTTAGGTTGCAGCATACCTGCTTTTACAATTTGTACTTTTGATTGGTGAAAAATGGTGAGGTTTTGTTTTTTGTTTATCAATCCCAATCCTCTGACCGGTTTCGCCGTATTACGGCTCATCAGAGAGGCTATTAATGGGGCTGTTCCTAGATTTGGGAACGCCATCTGTACTTTCTAACTCATAGAGTTGAGTACAGGTGTCACCAGATGTTGCACAACTATGATTTGTACTTTTGACTATTGTCAAAATGCCATAAGGATTAATGATTCATTAAAAATGACTTCCTTATGTTATGTGACTGTTTTTCCAAATTTTTAAGACCCATAAAAGCTTAGAATTGATTTTTTTAAAGGTCCCGTGACAGTTGAATTGATTTACTAAGGTCAGGTGTGTTTTTCCAAATTCTGACAAACAAAAAATGGAAGAGCATTTCGACCGTTACGTTATCGCCTTTGATAATGTCCGCCGCAGATGTGGATGAAACGTCAGGAAGAAATTCCATTGGACCACGGGCTTATAAGCCGATAAGCGACTTATAAGCTTATAAGCCGGGATAACTTTTGTATTTCAAACAAAAAATGTTTTTTGTACGGTTGCCTGAAATTACGGGTTAGATTTTGACGTTTCCACGAAGAAGATGCGTCATAGTAACCAAGTAACCAAGTTAGCACGTGTCAAATAAAGACACTTGTTGAAAAATTGGTAATTTAATTTTAGACAGTAGTAAAATTGTAAGAACTAGTTCACGTGACTTGATAATTCAATATATGAGCTTGCAACATTGTAAACTTCAAAACGCAGCTTTAAAAAATGGTAAATTAAATTTAGAGAGTTGTAAAAACTTAAATTGCAAAATACACGTTATGTGACGTTGAAAATGCAAATCTGCATGTTTTTGCAACACTGTAAAGGTCAGTCGACATCTGTCAAAATTAGTCAGTCACGTGACCTTTAGAATGTGTGTGTAAAATTTAAAAATTTGGTAAATTAAATTTAGACTATTTTAGACAGTTCTAACAGCTAAAATTGCAAGAGACACATCACGTGACTTTGATTATGCCATTTTAGAGCTTACGTCAACTGACAACTGTCAAAAACGGTCACGTGACTTTAAAATGTAATTTAAATGTTGATCATTTGTTAAATTTAATTTAGACAGTTGAAAAGCAACACTGTAAATCTGTAAAAACCAGTTGACACCTGTAAAAAACAGTCACGTGACCTTAAAAATGTAGTTTAAATGTTGAAAAATTGGTAAATTATTATAATAATTTGTAATGAATAGTGTTTCAACTCAATATCATGTAACAAAGATTTTACCATAATAATTACTTGTGCCTATGCTGTTATGTTCAATTTTCAGTCAATTTTGTTATATTAATCCACTACATTTTGAAATATACAGATAATGCCTCAAAATACTCTCAAATGCCTTATAAATATCTCAAAATGCCTCGTAATGTCTTGTACTACCTCACAATGCTTCATAATAATGGGAAAGTGCCTCATAATACCTCAAATGTGTACGCCAAATTACCTCGGCGATCTACTCCTCGCGTCAGGGGCTGCAATACGCAGTTATGAGAACTTAGCTTAAGACGTTAAATTTGACAGTTATGACACTTAATGCGTGGCTTATAGTCAGGTGACACTTGTTATGAATTTTATTAAAAATTAAAATTTATTCAGCAGTGAGATAAAACTATCACAATGCAAAACAGTTGTACCTTGTGTTTACACATCAATAAAGCACCAAATTTGACATTTGTAAAGCTTCACAAATCGATCAGACTTTATCATGTTTTTTTACGTCACCTGACAGCTGTCAACTGTCAAAGTGATTTATGGTAGAACTCGCAACACTGTATATTCCATGTTTGCACTACAATAGGGATTTCAAGACTGTAAGTGAGAATCGGTAATATTAATGACGACATCAATGAGAATTTCCTATGGAGCGAAATTTGACAGTTCTTACATAAGTACCAAATTGTTCCTTAACGTAAGAATCACAAATTTTCCGTGCAATTCCTCAAAGAAACACATCTATTTGGCATTTTATACTTTCAGGGCACTGGAGAGTAAGTTTGACAGTTATGACAGCTGTCACGTGACACAAACAAAGTATTAAAATGTATTTTTACCTCTGAACTGTCAAATTTGGCTTCGTGGAGCTTAAACACAACTTCCAATGTAATTGCTCAAATTAGCAACTATTTCTGATTTTACAGTTTCAGGTTACTGGTGAGTGGGTTTTGACAGTTATAACAGCTGTCACAGGACTGTTCTTTAACGTTAAAACTGTCAAATTTGACTCCATGGAGCTGTAATGACTAGGTACTTACAGTGTAGTTCCTCCCCAAGAAACATTTGGCAATTTATAATTTCCAAATAGTGCAAATTCCATTACCAGACTTGTTGCTTTTGATGCGCCTTTTCTTCATCATCCTTTAGAATTCCCCTAAAATTCCTTCAATTCTCTTGGCATTTTCTCAAAAAAAAATAGTTATGTATATTTATACACATTTTACAAAGTATGCAATTTTACTCCACAAGAAGGAATGTAATTTTAATTTATTCTACAAAATATCAAACAAAGTAAAGAAGAATAATGAAAGAATTGCCACGTTTCGAGTAATAGAAATGAGGCAAAATCGTCTGTTTGTTATTTTTGTTAAAACTTTACTTAAGTTTTAAAAATTCAGGGGGTCTATTGCACGAACTATCCAATGAAGGTGCTCGATGTCAATTCGAAGTTTTCCTAGAGGATTTGATTTTACCTTTAATGGTTAATTCAGCTCAGAGAGGTGACAGAGAGTGTCATATTGTGGTTCTACTCGATGACGACACAGTCGATTGGGACGAGGAGTATCCTCCTCAAATGGGGGAGGAATACAGCCAGACTGTGAACAGCACGGCAATGTACCGATTTTTTAAGTACATTGAAAATCGCGACGTTGCCAAACAAGTGTTGAAAGATAGAGGGCTCAAGAAAATTCGCTTAGGAATTGAAGGTTAACGGAGCGTAGCTCTACAGTGGAAGAGATTTGGCAATTTTGGCGTGGTTTTTTAGGTTATCCGACTTACAAAGAAAAAGTGAAGAAGAGGCCTGGTGGTAGGGCTGAAGTGATTTACAACTACGTACAAAGACCATTTATTCACATGTCTTGGGAGAAGGAGGAAGCCAAAAGCCGACATGTAGATTTTCAATGTGTTAAATCCAAAAGTGTTACTAATTTAGCTGAAGCCACTGCCGATCCAGCACTTGAACTTGATGCTAGAGGTGAGTGAAACATTTCAAAGGAGGTTAAGCATATAAATGCTAATGCAGGAAATCCAATTATCACTGCCACAATTGGAGATGCTGTTCCACAAGACCTCCAACCTTTAGATAATGAGGAAGGAGCGGTGGGAGGTCTTCCTGATCTTTTCCCCCAAAACAATTTGCCTCCCGATGATCCAAATGCCTAAAAATTGCACTTTTATACTATTTAACCACAGCTAAATTTTGTTTAAATTGTATACACATATCATTAGCCGTTTGTGGTTATCCTTAATGTTTTTTTTCAATGTATTTTGCCTATACAGTGGGACTCGAATTTCCTAGCTGAAAATAAGACTATTTAATGTAATTTCTTGAATTCGAGCCTTGCTGCAATATACGCGGACTGAATTTTTGTACATTTTATATTCGAGTATAGACAACTATTTCCTCTAATAAAAAGTCTTGAAGTGGAATTGATTTCTTTTTAGAGTAAATTTCAGTATTGAGTTTAACAGTTAATTTGAGCACTTAAATGTTTCCCAATATTTGATATTTCCAGTAAATTAGGGTGTGTTTGCTGTATTGTTAGAAAGACACAGCCATTTTATTTTTACAATGTTATTATTATTTTTTCTACGTTATTTGTTGTGATGGGACTATTAAAAATGTGAATTTGGTAAACCGAATATTAAGTTTTTTTTATATTCATTCCCCTTGTTTTACAAGAATTTTATTTGTTCTACAAGCACTCCTTGCCAAATAGATAAAATAATATCTGTGAGTTGTAAGATTAATTAATTTTCCTTCCCAGTGTTAAAAAAAAATTATTTTCTTGATTTTTTTAAATTAAAATGATTCAGATTGCTACTTGCTCAGTAATTTCAAAAAACAAGCGAAAAATTTGTTGAAATTATTAAGCTGACAATTGTCCAAAATTTACAAAAGAAGACAAATGAATAAAACACGACTGTTAAAATAATTGAGCTGACTGCCCAGAAATTTCAGTAAAAGACGAACCGAAAAAAGAGGAGCAGAAGAATGTGTTGAGATGGCTGATTGCCCAGAAATTTCAAAAGAATACTAACTGATAAAAAAAAATCGTATGAACGTGTTAAAATGTTCTTTGACTTTGACCATTCTCATCGAAAGCAGAAATTCCCAATTTGAGCGAAATTTTAGTGCACTTTCCCAGATAATCGTCCATAACTTGCTTATTTGAAACACCCTGTATAAAACCACCGTATAACGAAAGAAAGCTAATGAACGGGGTATCACGTGACGTTGAGCGGGAACGGCTAAGTTGCCCCGTTTAGCCGCTAGAGGGCGTCAAAGTTGACTCTCGTTTTTTGCAGTTGCACATTCTAATTTTTTTCAGAAATTTTTTTTTTCATAATTAGCCTCTACTGCTTAAATACCTTCATGGTAATAGTACAAAAATGACGTAAAGTGTCATTTGTCAAAATGTCATTTTGCAAGGGTGCCACGCTCTAAAGTGTCAAAATTGACATAATTTCAAAGTCATCTCCGAAACGGGGGCTATCACGTGACGTTGAGCGGGCACGGCTAAGTTGCCCCGTTTAGCCGCTAGAGGACGTGAAAGTTGACTCTCGTTTTTTGCAGTTTTTGCTCAATATCTCAGGAACGTTTTAGGTTAGAGGTCTGAAGTTTTTATCACAAATGCACCTCGATGAGGTGCAACTTTTACCTTCTATACACTTTTTTGGTACCATGCACCGTTTGTTTGACTTTAAAAAATTAAAAATTAGAATTGTCAAGAAATTGCAAGTGAAAATTTTTTATTTTTAAAATTAACCTCAACTGCCTGAATACCTTCAAGTTAATAGTACAAAAAACTTTATAGAGTTTTCACTGATAATTAGCTTTAAAAAATAGCTAATAATCTACTTTCCTGGTTGATGTTTTGTTTGGTATAAAAAGTGGATTTGAACTGAAAAACATGACACTGAATTGTTTCAAATAAATAAACCCCATTAAAAAACCAGTTTTATTTGCTTACATCCTTAATTTTTTAAAGCTTCTTGTACCCTAAAGCAGTCACTTACAATTTTCCACTTATCACCTTGAGCTGTGACTACAAAATTTTGCTGGAATGTTTTTGCTGTTTTGTCCTGATACTTTACAGTGCCACTGGCTTGGATCATAAATGTTAGTTGACCATTTACAGCAGAATCTATAAAAAATTTCTATTAACAAAAAATATCCAAAAGTTTTTTTTATGTACCTAGTATGGGTTGTGCATCTAAAGTGACTAAAGAATGGTCTGATATTGGTAAGTCTATGATAAATTTTTGGATTTGTTCATGGCCTCTAATTCCATTTCCATTCCATGATAACAAGCCTGAGTCCAGGTATAGTCGAGACATTAACTGTGAAATAGTTTGAAAATTAAAAATATTGCTAATCAATGAAATGTAGGAAATATTTACATGTCGTCTCTTGTCCGTGGTATCATAATACAGTTTTGTAAATTCCTCAGCCACTCTACAGGCTTGATCAATTTTTGATTTTATCTGTAAAGAGAAACAAAGCTGTTAGCAAATTGCTTAGTTTAGCAGTAGTACAGGACTTTGTCCAGAGAGAAAAATTTTCATCTTACCTCCATGTTTGCCATTGGTGTTGTATCTGATTTTCCTACCTTAAAAAATCGTTTGATAAGATAAAAGGCTTTACTTTATCGTTTCTGTACTTTTTGAATCTGGATTGTTTTTAAAAGTTACAGGTTTGAGGTTAGGTTACGCGTAACAAAATAAAATTGACATTCAGAGAATTTTGTTGGTTATGTTTTTGTTTTGTTATAATTGTTGTCTCCTTCTTCAAACAAGCAAAAGCGAGATAAAAACAACCCTCAAAGTAGAATTTTCTAACCGGTCAACAAGTGACATTTGACATACCAGTTGTCAAAATAAAAAATGCTTTTTGACATTAATCAATGTCAAAAAATTCTTGTAATATCAAAATCCAAAGAAAATCAACATTGGAGTTTTTTTGAAAAACTCCTAATAAAATAACTAAAATAAAGTAACAATAATGAAAATTAAGAAAATGACCGGTTGAATCAATTGTGTTCGTTTGAATCTCGCTTCTCAGAAGACTCCAAAATGAGCGACTGTAATGTTTTGAATGAGCAAAGCATCATTTGCAGGGCTTGTTTAAAGGTCCTGGAAAAGACTGGATTTACCTTCATAGATGATGAGAATGGATATGTAAAGGATGTAGGGAGCATACGGGAGATGCTCCAGTTTTGCATACCTGAATTGGTAATTATTAATTTGTTATTTTCTAATTTCCTAAGGTATTGCCAGAGACTTTTAAAGTACTATGTTTTTTTCTTTTTTGTATTTAACTACTTGGTTTAGCACACCAGAAGTCCTACAATTTATGGTTTATTGAAAATTGGAGTAAGATAAATCTCCAAAGAGGTATTGTCCAAAAATTATCTTTAGTTTATTGTACATCACATTTATTTCTCATACTGTCTTGTGACTTGTGACAATTCTTTATGGTATTTTAAATTATTTATTTTTTATTTCTGGGATGAAATAATGTTGTATTACATGATTGTCATGTGTAATATGAATTCCTATTTTTGGACAATCTTGTTTGTACTTAGAAGAATACCTACATAAGGTATGTAGGTACATTTACCTGAGCATTACTGCATTCTGCATTTAGCACAGTTTTATTCATACTAATTTGTTGCACATTGATCCAAGGTGTAGTGAGTCACAGCAACTAAGTATGTAGAAAATCTATAAAAACTTTTTTTGAACATTTTTTGATTTTTACATGACAATTCTTGGAAGAACCACATTCTAAGTAGCCTTTAGAGCTCCATGGTGCCAAATTTGACAGTTCTGATGTAAAGGAACAATTTTATAGTTTTTTTATGTCACATGACAGCTGCCATAACTGTCAACATTCATTTACTAGTGACCTGAAACTATAAAATTAGAAATAGTTGCTAATTTGAGAAATCACATTGAAACTTGTGTTTAAAAGTTCCATTGAGCCATACTTTAATACTTTGGTTGTGACAGCTGTCATAACTGTTAAAACTCACTCACCAGTGACCCTGTTAAATAAAACTCTATGGAGCTATAAATTCAACTTGCAATGCGATTTATCAAAGAAATAGATCAAATCTGCGTATTCCAGTTGTATGTTAGCTTTGCATGAGTTTTTATAGTTGACAGCTGTCAGGTGACGTAATAAACATATTGAAGTGTCACTTACCCTTACAAATGTCAAATTTGGGGCTTTATTGAGGTCTAACTAAATACAACTGTTTTGCATTTAATATTTCTCATCTTACTGCTGAACAAATTTTAGTTCTTATAACAAGTATACCTAACCTATAAGCTACACTGTGAAGTGTCATACCTGTCAAATTTAACGTCTTCTACTGTCATATAACGTCACAACCAGTTTTGAATAACAATATTGCTGCGTGATTCATCAAAGAGACGCGACTACTATTTTAGTTTTGAAAATTTTACGGTGCTGTATAATGAGTTTAGACAGCTGTCAGGTGATTATAAGTCTGTCATTAAACGTCATAGCTAGTTCACTTCGTCAAAGTGGTCCATGTTTTTCCAACCACATGAATGAAAAGCTTCTTAAGCTTTTTGACTTTGCCAAAATGACTGAGAAAGTTTAAAACGCCAAGTTCATTCATTAAAATTCAATTGCCTGAATTGTTGCAAAGCCATATTGTAGACGTATGAACAGTCAATGTCAACTGTTGTCTGTGCTTTTTAAGTGTGCACCTCGGTGTGCACTTAAGAAGCACAGATAAAACTGCAAACAATCCAGGTAATTCTGCAAAGGTCTATTCCTATATGCTCAATAAGTCAGTTGTTTCCTTTAATACACTAGTATCTATTTTTGTTTGTGTTTTCTTTCTTTTGTTCAACATTTTTCTGTTTTGGAATATAAAATTAAGACAAATGTTTCACCTTCAGTATTCATTGTCTCATTCCAAGTTCATGATTTTTTCTAAGTAATTTGTACAAGTATAACATTGTAAATTATTCTAGTAATACCTGTTAATAGCCTGTATCTAAATTTGTCAAGGCTAAGAAATCAAATAAACACTTTTTTCAGGATCTATATGTTTCCTCAGATCCTGCTCTATGTTACCAATGTCTCAAAATGCTAGTCGAAGTGTACAACTTTAAAATAAAATGCCTAAATGTAGAAAATATTGTTAAAGCCTATATAAGCAGAAACAACCTTCAAGAATATAATCACGTTAATCTAAACTGTGTGCTTATGGACGATCTGAAAATGAAAAGTCAATCAATCCAGATTGAAAATCGAATCAAAGATATGATGCTCAAAGAGCTGCCTGAGACTGCTGAAGACATTGCAAATCAAGTTCCGGACGTAAAAGAAGAAGAGGAAAAAAGTGCTGTGGATTTAATTAATATGGAGTTACTTCAGTCTACACTTGAAGAAGAGCCTCCTCTGGATATAGATGTACATGAGAGCAAGCCTTTAATTGAATTGGAAAATGTTGATGATTATGACAACGCTACCGACTCTTCTGACACAGACTCGGATGTTGGTAATGATGAGGTGTCAGAGAGTGACGGTAATGACAAACCTAAAGACACACCGCCAACCGTTCCAACTGTCGTGGCGGTTCGTAAGGACCTGTTTTCAACAAATTCTGAGATTAAATCACCAACCCCAAGTCTAATAGTAAACAATCAAGTAATAAATCAGAACGGAAAAATTATTATTAAAATTGACAGAGCTTGTTTGAAACCTTTGTCACTGACCACACCAAATACCGCCACAAATAACGTGATCGTCACTCCGGCCGTCATAAGCAGTTTAGAGGTGAAGCAACCTGATCTTCCTACTCCAAAAATTGTTAGTGTTGAAACAGTGGAAGGGAGTAATGCGGAGGAAGGGGGTGAGAACGCAGACTCTGTGAAAACGATGTACAATTGTAACAAATGCAACTACATAACTACTGACGTCATTGAAATGTACGATCATAACAGGTCTTTTCACAATTTTGACTATACTTGTCAGCATTGTCCTTTTAGCACATCAAAAGTGGAACTTCTAGGTAAGTTATTGTTTTTTGTGTTAGTTAAATTAATGGCGATTTTTTGTGCCATGTATTGTAGGTATTTGTAATTATAGTTTTTTACTAAATTTGCCAATAAAAAATTTAGTATTTACTGTTATGTTTTAAATTGCGCAAAGTTAGTTTATTTGATGTAATAAGGACAAATGCTCAAAGTAACACTACTGTAACTGAAAGTAAATTGAAGGTTTTTATTTCCACACTACTTATTCTATATGAATTTTACTTTTTTAAGGTACTAAGGGTTATTGCATTGTCATACTTAAACCAAGCTTAAAGTGTAGTTTAGAGTGACTTTTTTCACTTGTTCTGTCACAATCAAAACCAAACTCGGTTTAAAATACTACAGTGTAAATGGGGGTAGCTTTGTGTGTTACGAGGTGTGTTAGCTTTATTTTGTCAAAGTAGTTTTTATCGGAATAGACATGAATTTTAGATCTTGAATTAACTTATGCTTGTTAAAAACATTTAAAAGTAGAGTTTATCCATCACATACAGCATTTCAAGGCCTATATCTTTAAGAAGACTTATTTGACCAGAAAATTACCAGTAAATTTCAAGTACTGCGTTTCTGGCAGTTTTTGAGACCACTTTTTTCTTTGACTGTACAAAATTTTGTAGTGTTTTTTCAAGTTAATGGATAGGAAATTTAATGAGGATTCCAAAAATGTGCTTAAAACAGTAATTTTCTCACTCTAAGTGGGTTTTATAGGCGATTTTGTGCCTGACTGTCCTTTGAAACTGTGTTTCTAGCAGTTCAAACTTTGACACCGTTTTCCTCACTGATTACCAAATTTTATAACGTTTTTTCAAGGTCTTGCCTAGGAAATTAATGAGAATTCCAAATCTTTGCTTAAAACAGCCATATTCTCACTCCAAGTGGGTTTTATAGACGATTTTGTCGCTGACTGTCCTTTCAAACTGTGTTTCTAGCAGTTCAAACTTTGACACCGTTTTTCTCACTGATTACCAAATTTTATAACGTTTTTTCAAGGTCTTGCCTAGGAAATTAATGAGAATTCCAAAACTGTGCTTAAAACAGCCATATTCTCACTCCAAGTGGGTTTTATAGGCGATTTTGTCGCTGACTGTCCTTTCAAACTGTGTTTCTAGCAGTTCAAACTTTGACACCTGTTTTCTCACTGATTACCTAATTTTATAATGTTTTTTCAAGTTGTTGGATAGAAAATTTAATAATAATTTCAAAACTGTGCTTTAAACAGCCATATTCTTACTACAAGTGAATTATACAGGCGATTTTGTCCCTGACTGTCAAACTGTGTTTCTAGCAGTTCAAACTTTGACACCGCTTTTCTCCCTGATTGTACCAAATTTTGTAGTGTTTTTTCAGGTTAATGGGTAGGAAATTTAATGATAATTCCAAAACTGTGCTTAAAACAGCCATATTCTCTCTCCAAGTGGGTTTTATAGGCGATTTTGTCCTTGACTGTCCTTTCAAACTGTGTTTCTAGCAGTTCAAACTTTGACACCGTTTTTCTCAATGATTACCAAATTTTATAATGTTTTTTTCAAGTTATTGGATAGGAAATTTAATGATAATTCCAAAACTGTGCTTAAAACTGCCATATTCTTACTCCAAGTGAGTTATACAGGCGATTTTGTTCCTGACTGTCCTTTCAAATTGTATTTCTGGCAGTTCAAACTTTGACACGGCTTTTCTCCCTGATTATACCAATTTTGCAGTGTTTTTTCATGTTAATGGGTAGGAAATTTAATGAGAATTCCAAAACTGTGTTTAAAACAGCCATATTCTCACTCCAAGTGGGTTATACAGGCGATTTTGTCCCTGACTGTCCTTTCAAATTGTATTTCTGACAGTTCAGGCACCGCTTTTCTTCCTGATTGTACCAAATTTTGTAGTATTTTTTCAGGTTATTGAATAGGAAATATCCTTAAAATTGTCACTTTTTCACTCTAAGTGGGTTTGACAAGCAGTTTTGTTCCTGACGGTTGGAACTGTCTTGGAATGTGTCTTCGGAATTTCCACGACTTGAGTTTCAGTACAAGTATAGATTTGTTCTTTTAATTTTTTCAAAAAAGAAAGACATTTTCATTAATTTAAAATATTGATTAACAAAATTTCATCATTTGATGTCAATACATTTTGACCTACATTTACGTTACGTTTTATGTTTTGGAAACTTGTGGAATTAAAAAGAAAGAGTTTTTCTAACTTTTCTAGAGTTGGTCACGCGGAAACTTTTCTGGGAAGTAAATAAACCTTGATGGGAAAGTGCCAATTGACACTTTTGCCTGTCAATTCAGTTAGTAATCGCGTATTCTACTGGCAAGTTTAGTGAAAAACTGGTATATTTGTATCCCGTTGTATCAAATGTCAGTGCCACAATAGAACACAACATTTGCAATAAAATATTGACTACGAAATAAATAAATCCTGTTTCTGCAATAAGTATTTCTACTTCAAATTCAAAAGTCAATAGTCACGTAAATTGCAATTACAAATATTATAGCCAAATGCCTATTAAATAATTTATATTTTATTTATTAAGACATAATATACTATGTTAGATCAGAAAATGGTTTGTCAATTCTAAATGGTCTTATAGTGCACAAATTCCTTCTTCTTTTTTGCGAATTTGCTATCGAAAAGTTTTAACCAAAAATAAATTTGGTACAAAACCCCTATTGCTTATCTTAGAGAATTTGTAAGTTTCCAGCATAATTTTTTGCATATTATATATTATACATTTCAACTTTTTTTAACATATTTGTTATGGACAACTTATTTTAACACTTTTCGTTAACATAAACACGTGTTTTAGGAAAACACATGACAATGGTACATCCACAAAAAATGGTCTCACAAAAATCCCTCAACTTTAAAGTAACAGAAAATTATGCCTGCACATTATGTCCGTTCAGCGTCAAAAACATCGATTTACTGCGGTCCCATCATATGGCAGCCCATGGAAAAACTGATATTAATAAAGGTTAGCTAGTTACTTCAGAAAGTCTGGGTGATTGTTGAGAGCTGGTTTTAGGTCCAGTTTTACTCAATAAAGCGTTTAGTGACGATTTCAAGCATAGTGAACCTCGAATTCTCAAAAGATTAGAATACACGTGTGACGTGTGTCCTTACACTACCAAAGATAAGTCGAATTTGCGTAAACACCTGTTTACTCACGGTACCAAACCTTTGAAATGTGACCATTGCACGTATAAGTGCGTGTCACCGTATCAGTTGAGGAGGCATCAGAAACAGAAACATGGGAAAACTTGTGATCCCCGGGTAAGACCATTAAAAGTATTTGTAATATTAATCATTGTGCGGATATTTAGTCTAGAAATCAGCCATATCCTCTACCGGATTTCCGCAAAGAAAAAGCTGAAGCCATGGATAGTTTTAAGATAACCTTAGAATCAATAAAGCGCGAAATAGAAAAGGAAATTGCCTCAACTTAGATCTTCAGTTGTAAAATAAAGGTATCTAGTCGAGTTTTGCGTGAAACTATGCAAAACTACCAATGATCTGGTGAGTACAGTTTTCTAGTCATTAATTTTTGTATTGTTTTTTTAAAAACACCTTTCAAATTAAAACACAGTGCATTCAATTTCACGCGGTTTAACCAGAGAATTTAGACTGAGCGTGCTGTCTAAAGTGTAAGTTATTATCACCAACCAAAAAAAAACCAAAGATTTTCTCAAAAGCAAACGATTAACTTGTACGATAAGTTAAGTGTTGAAACATCAAGTACTTATTGGTACTGGTAAAGTAAACCTGTTGGATAGAAAACATTTTTTAAGTGAAAGCTGTTTGAGGTATTAATTAGAAGGTAATTTATTCATTATGTATGTTAGTATTTCTATTTTGAGAGTGATTTATATAGGGTGTTTAATGGCAAAACTAAAACGGGATGTACAGTTTTGAATGGACAAAAAGTGAACTTGTCAGTTACATTTTTACGTCATCCCGTTTTACATTGAGTACCATAGTTTTCTTTAAGAAAACATCAACAAAGTTGACATTTGACGTAAGGTAAGTTTTTTGTTATACCATGTTTTGAATAGTATTGTATTTTTTTTTGCTATATTTGATAATTAATATTTCAGTATTATAACCTCGATTAAAAGTAACACTAAATGAAGGTTTTAAGGTTATGCAAGGCTGAAACATTTTACAATCCAACAAAGACAAGGACAAAATAAATTGAATACTATACAGGGTTTTCAAAAAAACGTTTTTTCTGTGCTGTTCAAAATGATTAAATTATTACTGGAAGAGTACAATTATTAAGGATTTTCAACTAACACACTGGGAAATTATTTTTTATTTATTTTTTTTTTAGTTTAAACGGAATACTATTGAATACAGGGTGTTCCTAAATTTGATGTCAAAAGGCCTCTTTGGCTTTTAGGTGTAGCAAACACTTTGTTTCGAAAATACAGAGTGTTGACAAAAACGGGGACATAACACTTGACAAAAAACTTTACATCCTGAATTTTTAAAATATGAATGAATGTCAGGCTGACTATTAGAATAAACATTCTAACTTTGGCGTAGTTTTACAGTGTTGTGGTATCCTACTGAAATTAACCGCAAAGACTGCCTAATATAAGTCCTACAATTTTGTTTGTATAAACAAAATTATGCTTGTTCTTGTAATTTGTTAATAAGTTCGATTGATCAGTACAGTGTATCCATAATAATAGAGAGATCACGGTCTTAATACAGGGTGTCCCATAACTATATGACAATCTCTCGGGAGCATACAGGGGAGGTCAAAATAATACGAATTGTTCATATAAAAAATTTTCCTAGAGTCACTCCTAAGGGAGTTTAATGTTTTATCGAAAGAGACTTTCTATTTGACATCAAAACCATAACATAAACTTTGAATACTAATTTACATAAAAAAAACTAGTTTAACGAATATTTTTAATAACATTGTGGTTTGAGCAGTTCAATGAAAAATCGATTTATTTCGAAAACCGTTCATTTTGTCGAAATAAAAGAAGAGTACAATTTTTCGATAAAAATGTCAAAAGTTAATGGCGTTTGCAGCTGAAATTAATGACAGCTGTCAAAGTTTAAGCAAATTGTGTCTTAGGTACCAGTTAGTTCCTGCCTTTCTGCTAAGACGAAATACCTGGTTTTGATGTCAAATAGAAGGTCTTTTTCGATAAAACATTAAACTGACTGAAGGAAAATATTTTATTAAATTAAAAATTAAATTTTGACCTCCCCTTGGTATGCGTATTTCATACATTTTTGTAAATATCTCGAAAACTTCATATAGAATTTTCTTATAAAATGCACCGTTTCGTTATAAAAAAATTAAAACTGATTTTTTTTCAATTTTTTTCCAACTTTTCGAAAAAAAAATTAAAATTTAAAATCGATTTTAATCGCGCCAATAACCTTGGGTTAATAGTCGAAAAGTGGCGTAGGGTACCAAAGGGTCCTTATAAACCAGATTTGAGTTTCTGGGGTCCAAATTAGTCTCTAACAAGAATTTCATTGAGATATTACCAATTTGGTGCTTTTACAAGGTACCCTAATTTAAATCTCAACAAAACAGTAATTTTGGTGCACTTTACCATAAAATCGCTAATATTTCGCTTATTGGATACATTCCGTTTAGACCCACACAGGACCGCAGATAGCCAATGATTGGGGCTAGCACGTGACGTTGAGCTGGAGCGGCTAAGTTGTCGCGTTTAGCCGCTAGATGGCGTCAAAGTTGGTCATTTAGTTTCGGACTTTTTTCTAAATATCTCAAAAACGGTGCAAGTTATAAACTTAAAGTTTTTACCATAAATGTGACCGGTCGCAACTTTTGTCATATTTGACTGTAAAAAAATATATATATTTTTGTGAAAAGTGAAAAAATATATATATTTTAAATATACACACTTTGATCACGCAAATATCTTTGGATGGTTAAATTTAAAAAAAAAGTAAAAAATAATTTTCAGATCCGTAGTAGGACATTTTTTATTATGGTCAAAAAACAGAGTAAAACGCATTTAAACAATAAAGTGTCAAACCCTATTGAATTTGGAATAAAGAGGGTTTTCAGAATCTAACATTACAAAGAATGGATGGAATTTTAAAAAATGCGGTTGATGATGGTTCTGCAAAGGCAAAACGTCACAAAAAAATCGTAAAATTAAAAAAAACTTAAAATATCTCAAAAATCAAAAAGTTTTCTAAATGTCATTTTAATAATGCCAAGAAGTGTTCTCCTATTGAATTAAGCCATAAATTCATGTCGTTCACTACTTACACCATTTTTAGAATTACCCTGTATATTATTAAAATTTCGAGCTCATCATTATACAACTGTATTCAATATGTACACTGTAATTAAAAACCCCGTATTTTTGTAAATAATAATAACGCTTGGAGCGTAAAAATAATAAGTATAATATGTTCTTTACAAAAAATTAAATGAACTTATAATAATAATAAAAAAACAAATCATGACTTTTGCCATACACACCCTGTATATTCGAATTGAAATATTGTATAGAATTGTGTGTGTGTGTGTGTTTGACATTATTAAGAATGTTAAGTTTGTAAATAAATTACAATAGAGCACTGTTTAAATGATTGTATAAACCAAAGAGGTTAAATTAGTATTTTCTATTATACATACCGTTTTGTTTACAAGGCCAAAGAAATTTAATTTATTATTTATTTATTTCTATTTAAGTTTTTTTTTCTATTACCGTTGTGCCATTTTTAGTTGCCATTATTTGTTTCTGTGATATTTTTATTGTAATAATACATTTCGTTCAGTAAAAATGTAAATAGAAGCTAACGTGTGTTTGATTTAATTAACCGCCTGTTTTTTGTTCTTTACTAAAGTTTAGTCAAAAAAAAAAAAACAAGTAAAACACATTCATGTTTTCACCAAAATTTGGGCTTTTTAAAAAATATAAACAAAATCAACTATTAACCAATAAAACTAATTTACTTAGTCAACAAGAGTTGATATCCCCGGTAAAATCGGAAGTTTTCAAACCTTATTCTGAGAAAGCATTAAATGATTTTCTTTTATTGAGTTTGGTGTACTACCAATTTTTCGGAATTCTACTTTTCCAAGTTTTTCTGCGATTTACCGGAGGTTCACCCGGTAGAATCGGGCGGTAAAATAGAAAACCTGTCTTGTGATAACCTTACATATTCAAAAGTTTTGATCCAACACGCTGTCAGTTTCCCTCGCTCCCCAACAGAAACCGCCAGTGTCGCTTGGCAGTTTGACCTACCGATACCTTTCTTTTTCACTTGTTACTTCAATAGGTATCCGCTAGAGGCCTCTTCCAACATAATTTTCTTGGGTATCTTCCCTAAAATACCCTAAGAGGATGGAAAGAGTTGAGATACCAAAAAATAACAGACAGGACTTTTCAACTCGTGCGTAAAAATGCTTCTTACAACTCTTGTTATGTAACACATTATTAACTTGTTCAAAATAACGGGTTAATAATGTGTTACATAATAAAAGGTTTTCGGTGCTGAGGATGGTTCGTTAAAAACGAACAAACAGTTCTTGGTTTTGTCTTTTAGTTTTTATCAGCTGAGTTGTCTCTGTTTGGTCCTCGCGGGAGAACCTTTGAGAGTCCTTTCATTGAAAAAAAGCACGAATATTTGTAGGTACTAAGGGCCGATTACACCGACATATTTAAGGGCACTCTAGACTAGGTTTTAATTTGACTATGACAATTTGCACTTGATCTGTCACAGTCAAATCACAACTTAGCCTAGGTGAACCGTAGGGTGCCCTTAATTACATCGGTGCAATCCGCCATAAAATAAATTGTTACCACAGTATTGCATTGGTGCGTATATTGTCATCTAATGCCATTTACTTATGACATTAGGTAAAGCTTATGATCGTTTCTCCTACCTTCACTAAGTTCCATTTAATAAGGGCAACTTAGACAAGTATTGTTTAGACTGTCATAGTTTACACATAATCTGTCACATTCAAATCTTAACTTAGCTTAAAACTGATATGCAAGTATCGGGAAAACGGGTATACGAGTAAGTTAGTTTTTAATTCGAATTTTCGATCATTTCGAACCTAAATGGTCGTTCTGAAACATTTAGCTCTGTTTTTGGTTAATTTGGTTCCTATTAACACTGTGTTAGCTACCTCAGATCTGGTGAGCTTTTCTTTTCTTCCAGTAATTTTTTATGCCTGTTTCCCCGACACTTCTAACAAGTTGAGGTTTAAATGTGACAGATCAGGTGATATATATATATATATCACAATATAAACTAAACTTATCTAAGCTATTCTTAAACTCTACTTAGCCAATGTTGGGTAAACAGACATTAGTGCTTCTTTTGCTCCATATTGGCTAGTTGAGTTAAAGGACAGCTTAGATAAGTTTAGTTTTGACCGTGTTATTTCAAACCTCAACTTAGCTTAAGTTGTACTTAAAATCGCCTTGGAAGTGTAGGGGAAACTGGAAGTGTAACTTTACTTTCCTGCTGTGAGAGGGCTGTCGTTCAGCCTCATTCTAGCTGTCAGCTTGAGTTTGTTTTGAATTAGATTTTTTATACTATTTTTTGTTTTTTTGCTATTTTGTGGATGAAAACGTGCTCTTCGGTTAGCTTCGATAATCCCCACCGCGTTTTCGGTTATCCTCTGACTATTTAAACACGGGATAACCATTTTGACTCTCTCTTTGCTTAACTCTTTGTGAGGATTTTACAAAGTGGTTAAGTGTTCTCCGATTTTGGCGGATTTTTAGTGATTTGCCTTTGCAACCAGGGTAAGCTTTTTTTGGTCAAGTGTTACAGTTTTATGAAATGTAGTCGCTTATATTGTAGCCTGCTGAGCCATTTGGTGACTAGGGGGAGATTACCCTCTTTACGACCATCTAAATGTAGTTATTGCTTGGTTTGAGCCAGAGCCAATAAGAGTCTTTCTCAGCTGTACAAGAGTTATATGAGGCAAGCCTAACTTCCACTAACTATCAGTCACCCCTTTAACTATCTAGTTGGACTATTACCTGCCATCACAGACAATTGTGGCCGATTAAGCCTTTTTTTAGCTTTACATTTAGCTGTTTTCTCTAAAAGTCCTCGACACTTATGCGGTTGTTGCATGGGCTCATTGCTCGCAGAATAAAGAAGGTAATATCCCCATAGGGGTTTCACAATCATAGAAGGTACGCTGGCTAACACCATAGGAATAAGGACAAGAAATCCTATAAAATGTGCTCAGTTTTGATTTCTGTAAGGTTTTTGTTTCGGTCAATCAGGGTGCTGTAACTAGAGTACTGAAACGCATGGGTGCCCCGACCCACATGATGCGTTTATTGGGTTCCTTACTGAACCAAAGTTTTCACTGTTAATTTGACTCTACTATTTTCTTTACCTTTCTTTTCAAATATAATTTTGTGCTCTAATCAACTGTAGCACATGTATTTAGCTTTTTCTGTATAAACCATCAAGAACGAGTGCAGGTTATAATTTCACTGGTGACAACTGAATTTCTGCTTTTTCAGTTTATAGCCAGTTAGCTCCTGCCAAGTATTCTAATTTTATATTTATAAAAACAACCTTCCCATCATAATTCAATTGTCATCAATCAAATGGTTATATTTACTATTACTGTCTAGGCATAAAAATACACTAAATTTCCCAAAGATTGGCATTTTCGTACCTGGCTGAATTTTATAATTGGTTTGCAGACAACCACACCAAATTATATAATAAATTATATAAAAGGGGGCGTGAAAAAACTGTCAACAGAAAAGGCGAGCCAATGGATCCCCTGGGGTTGTTTTATCTTGGTTTACACTTAATATATGGGTTTTGGATGGCACCCATCCTCTGTGCGCCTTATGGGTCTATTAAGTTTTACTTCACTAAAACACCAAAAAAAATAAAAATTGTGAATCATCACATTACGTGTGTGGAATTAGAAAATTTCATAAATCGCAAGTTGTGAGTCATTTTGGCTTGGCCCATGTGTGTAATTAGCATACAAAACGCATATTTTATCTCAAGTGACAACGGTTCACCTGTTGACCGAAACGAATTTTCGGTTTTACAAGAAGCCGCCACGACAACCGTAAATTGACGACATTAAAATAGAAATATCTCTCGAATTATCGAAAACAAGTCGTACAAGAGGTAATAGACACTATCTGATCCTACCGGACCAGGATGGTTTCAATTAATTCCGGGCTAAATTAACGCCCTACATGGTTGCCAAACTGAGTGTTTAATAATAATGAAAAGTCATTAGTGTCCCCAGTCTGGGTGCACGTGGACGTAGTTCAGAGTAGAAATAAAGTAAATCTACATCAAAATCTAAACTAGATATTTTGAGAAGCAGTGTATTATTTATAGATTTGGCAACAAGGCAAGTGGTTGTCGCACTGGGTTATTAGTCGGGCGAAGCGTAGATGGGCCTATCAGGGCTCATTTGTATCCGTCATGGTACCGGGTTCATGGCAGATTTAATTAAATCAACCCTTTGACGTTGATGCACGCCCATGGTATGCCCATCTTGATGGTTTGTGGCGCCAGAGCCGCGGACCATCCAGTTCTCGTATCGAATCCGTCTTAACCATCGATCGAAAATCGATCATTGTTCACATATCATATTTGGACCCTTAATTTTTTACCAGCACCTTATCATGATGTGGTATATGTCATATACTTCGGATCTTTGTAAGCAAAAAGTGAGATATTAAAACAATTTATGAACTATAGAGACATCGCATACAAAGCATCGTATTGTCATGGAAGCTACGTCTTCTTCCAGCGAATCCCCTTAAGAATCAATTTTAGGAACCAAAATCGGGGACAAAAACTCGTAGACTTCGCGACACGATTGTCGAACAGGCTAGAACCTATTAAAAGAAAAAGAAATAGAATAAAAAGAAAACGAAAATGCTTGGTCCGGAGCGAGAGGAAGAAAAAGACGAAGCGAAGAAAAAACGCAGTCGGCTGTTATGATAATAGGACAGAGGGCGGGTCGAACGGTTAAAACAAATGCCAGACGGCGCCACCGTCGATCGCGGCCGCCCGAGATAAACGATCGGGCATCGAGATGCGACCAAGGCATTTTCGGCAGCCAAATTTATGCGTTCGGCCGTTTGGTCGCCGATTCCCGCGAAGGAATGCCTATATGCATGTGTCCCGATTTATGGACATTATTAATTAATTGATTCGCCATTCGGTTTTTCGCTTTGGATTCAGCCTTCGTCGCGTCTAAATCGCCTACTTTTGTATTAAAATGTTTCTTGATCTACACGATAACTTTTACTTATGATGATAGTAAAGATATCAGTGAGTTGGTAGTAGATTAACTAATTAACAATAAATGTCAATACAGGTGTGGAATATTTTGAAACTGCAACTCAAAAAATTAAAGCTATAGTCGCCTATTAGTCCATCACGGCACGGCCCGTTACTGTCCGTCAACGGACAGTGCCATATACTGATATGAGTCCCTTTAGCACAGTATTATGCTCCAGAAGTGCTCCACGCTAGTCCGCACTGAATCTTAAGTGCTTAAAATCTCTGATACCCGAATACTCATTCTCTAGGAGCATAAAGTACCAAGTAAAAGGTTGGTGGGTCAGGAGTGAGGGACGAGGTAGTCAAGAGTGCCCCAAGAGAACCCGAACATACAAAAGTCAAACTCAAGTACTATGGAGTAACTCGGGAGTGCTCCAATTGAGACACTCGAAAGCGCCTACGACCAGAGAGATCCATTTATTTTTGTGGTTTTGATTCTATCCATCTTTTTGACGGTACGGTCCGTAACGTGCCTGGGCGACAAGCTTAAGTGTGGAAATGGGGAAAAACATCCAGTAGACCATACCATACCGGTTAAAATTCATTTACCACTCATCCTGACAACCAAAAAGTCCAGACGTGCTCAGACAAGTATTAAAGCTATCCAATTAAAATGTTTATCCACGACCGGTATATTATGAAGATTTAATACGTTTGTTTGGCGTGGATTAAAGACCTTCTTCTTAAAAGCCTTCTTAATAAACTATCGTGTATTAAACTCATAACACTACGCTTACCTGCAAAGTCAGTACCTATTTTTATCAAAAATCTTTTTTCCTCCTGTTCTTACTCCGCTTTCACTTTTCTATAATTGACCAGTTTAGGCTATAATTCACCTTTAATATGTGTAATTATCATTAATTCATGTCAAAAACAAACTTATTTTTGGAGTTTCTCAAGAACTGGAGAGGCCAACCACTTTGCGGTCTTTAGGTAATTTTTTCAGCAATTGCCAGTTTGCTGCCCAATGAATCTTCAATATAACTTTGCGCTACGGTACTCGACTCAATCTCCGTGGGGCTTGAGAGTGGTAATATCGCCTCCAGCATTGACCAATAATGTTGCCGAAGAGCGCCTCATTCCATGTCCGGTAAAACTTTCTGGATCAGGGAGTCCAAGAAACGACTCCGCTTTTGAAAAAGTTTTCGAAAGTGTGTAGAACGTTTTCCATCCACATATTCCAAGAAGAATCTCCCATCAGCAGTTTTAGGTCGCATTTTGACACATTTCTGCAGCATTGACTGAAAAGGCTTCTTCAATAATCGTGAAGCTTCTTAAAATATTTGTTTTCGTATTCGGAATAAGCACATGGAAGTAACTGCCTTTGTCGTGGACTTGGCTGATATACAAAAAAGTTAATTCGTTGTATCGAAGCACCTGCGACTCCCATGATCCGATGCCTTGGCCCGGCTCGGGTCTTTTGAAAACTGCCAAACCTCACATGGTATTAAGCAACAGACAGGTAGCAAGCGCACTAAGTGACTGGGCGCTTGAAGGTATCACAGAGATGTGGAGAAAGGCGGAAGGGTGCAGAGAAGCCAAGATATTGATTGGAATCCCAAGCGACGCCGAGGCTCCGCCGAGGTTGGGGTTCTGACAGGCCTAAACAAACATTTGTATCTACTAGGAATTGGTGATAGTTTGTTCACATTGTGGAACGGCGGAGGAAACATCATGTCACCTAGTCTGCCATTGTTGGTCGTCTATCAGGAGGCGGTTTCTTGGGGCCTGCACACTCTCCTGCAGGGAATTGTCTTCTTTGGAGTGGGGACGGATTCTTGCCTTCGTCAGGCAAACGGGACATCTGGGTGGCGTAGGTCAGGGGTGGGGAGGGTTTGAGGGCTTTACAGTGGTATCAATAACATATTTGTACAGGTAAGCCAAATGGGTCAAACTCTATGCTTGTCTGGATCTATAGGAATTGACATTCCTCCACCGGACGGTCTTTATCGGTAAATACTACACGAAATTCGATGCTGGAAATAACCGAGTCGGTTTTTCGGTAGTCAGTTTTGAAAATGCCACCTTCTTAATACACTTTACAACTATCAAGAGGCCCAGTGAAACATTCTGAAGGAACAAGAGTTTATGGAACAGAAAAGGATGCCTTTTCTAATAGAAAATACTGTCACAAGGAAACAGTCCATATAGGTATTTACTTACTCCCAAGAAGAGTTTTTACAAGAACGCTACAAAAACCAAGTTTATTCAAGCCAGTGGTTCTCGAAGAAACATGGATATAGAGTAAAGGTGTATTTAGCAGAAGCTGACAAGGTGATTTACCTAATACTATAAAAAAGACTCTGGTAGAGGTATTAATAAGCTGCTAATACTAAATAGCTTATGTTTCAGGTACCTTTATTTGCCTAATCTGGAGTTTGCTTATCATGCTTTGAAAGGGTCCAAATTTAAAAAGTCCCATTATCAATTGCTTTAAAAAACTGAAAAAAAGGTGTTTGAAGCTATGGTTATAATGGTGTTGTCAAAATCCATATGCAGAGTGTTGAAAAAACAAATTTCTAATAAGTTTCAGGTAATATTAGAAAGATACAAGTTACTTAATACATAAATTTGATCAAATGGCATTATTTTGCAGAATTAGCCCTTATAAATTTTGCTGTATCTTCTCTGACTATAAGGCTAGAAACAGATGCTGCTGTTAAATACTTTTCCATCAGATAGTAGGTTAAATTACTATTTTAATTGTATTATTTACACATTATGAAATATACAAATAAAATCTTTAAAAAGTACACTCAAGTTTCTTTTTTATCTAAGAAGTCTAGTTTTCTTCATAAACAATCATAAAATTAGATAATTTCTTTAACCAGCAGCAAAATTGTAAGAGCAGGTACCTACCTGCTTTTACAATAAATTAAACTGAAATTGAAAAAACATGTTAAATAAATCACACAACAAAACCAAATTGATATGTATTTAATGCTGGGTAAATTTACAAAAGGAAATAAATAAGCAATCTATATCACATTACCAAGAAGCAAGTTCTTAAAACACCAACAATTCTGTTATAAGTTAAAACACTGCTTTAGGATTTAATAGTCCCCAGGATACACACATTGCCTTTCCTTTCTTGCAAATTTTATGGAACAATTCTTGAAACGTTGGTATTGGGCTGTTAATGACTCGTTTGAATGCACTTATCTGTGATGTTCTTTCCAGATAATTTAAATTGAATGTGGTTGTTGTTCCCAAGCCAAAGTTTGATTGGAACTTTCCGCCTTTGTTTACCACCAAATGTTGCAAGTTTTCCAGTTTGGTGAAGAAAAATCTTAAATTCTACGAAGGTCTCGCAATAACAACACTAATTAATAAACTTAAACAACCCTAAATTAAGTTTTTATTTCTTTTATTAGTTTTTAACGGACAGATGAATTATACAGATTTCGAAAAAAAAAGCATTTATTGCATGCAAAACATGTGAGATTCTTAGAATGTTTTTTTTTTTTTTTTAACAATATAGTTTTCTCATTTTCATTTATAATTGCTTAATGAAAGATACATATTGTGAGGTTTAAAGGAGGAATTTGTCAATACGGCAACGTCCAAACAGGTGATTAAAAAGATGGATAGCCTAGCTTGTAATAACCGACTTGCGTAAATTTCAATATGGCGGAGCACTTGATGACGTAACCGCCACGGAAAAAAAAATGAACCATACATGAAAACCGATACAAACATAAAACCTTTTTGTTGAAAGCTTAAGTGTCAGATACACTAAACTAGAATAAAAAACATGAATCCAAAATATACAGATCTTGGTCAAGGCAAATAGTAAAAACACGAACATAAACGTTAAAAATCATGACTAATAAGTACCTATCGTTGTTCTAATGGTGCCATTTAATTCCCCTGAACTGTGACCATGTCCGACACCGGTAATTTTCCCCAAGTTGCGTGAGCGCATGTGAACAGAAGCCCCTCGTTATGCTAATGACACCATACGAACCCACAACTTGTGTTTATGTTCCCGCTTTATCCAGAGCCCTTCATTGTAATTCCGAGATCGTTACTTGTCAGATTGAAAATACCAGTATTTTCAGAACATTTACCACCTCGGCGCTAACACGCTGAAAATTTTTAGCCTCGAGCCATGAAAAAATCGTAAAGTACGAGCGCACAGACTCTGTCCCGTCCCGTTTTTAACTTGTGCAGTATCGAAGGACATAAATATCAGGTTGGCATGCAGGAGTACCCACACGGGTGCGAACCCGCCTTTGAGATAATGCCGACGTTCGTTTGTCGGTTCTTCCGAGGCCAATTAGATTATATGATCGATGATTCGGCTGGGTCACGCGACCCAATCAGACTTTTGTCCATGCGAGATTCGTTTTTCCCTTGGGAAATTGATTTTATTGTCCTCTCGAAACTAACCTTTCATAATTGATTCTAACCCACAAAAGTAATTACCTTTAAAACTGTTTCAAACTAAACCGCAAAAAAATTATGTAAAAACTTTCAGTGGTTTGTAACATTAATCGGTTTTACAGATCCAAACATAACCTTTTAGAGTTTCGTTAATACTGGCAAATAAATTACAACCGACACGCCTCTGGCTGAACATTAAATGCGGCACATTATTCTATTCATCACATTTAATTTACATAAGTAATAAATTAAACTAGGCAGTAAAGTTTATTAGTTATGATAAATATCTACGGTGTTACACCTCGCGGTTTACCCTGTTATTATAAAAGTTTGAAACGAAATCGTTTACATCGCAATATTTTAACCACCAGAAACGTATTAGTTTTTAATAGAAGGAAAAATAAACATTTATTTGCAAGAAAGCGGTTTGCAAAATAGTTTTCAACCAAATTATTCCAATTTCCATTAAAAAAGTGTCTTTAAATGGTGTATTGTATAGAGCAAGCCACCATAGTTGGTAGTTACGTCACACAGTAAGCTATTGTAGCAACCTTACTGGATATAATGTAGAAATTCGTCTCTGAAGTTGGCCTATAGTCTTAATTATAACTTAATCTTCAAGTATGGTCTGTGTAAACAGCCTGGTCATAAAGCTATTTATATGTCTTTGTATTCTTTTGAAAATCAATTTGTAATTCAGTTATGACAAACACAGATAAGAAAAATACTTTTTATAACGGTTTTTAAAGCCTTACCAGATTATTTAAAAATATAGACTTTGTAATTTACCAGCCCTTTCTCTATTTTTTATAAAATAAAGTAGGGACACACACATTTGATTGACTCTATTTTGTTCCAATACCGTACTCTATGAGTGCTATTTTAATTTTATGCTCAAAAATAAAAGCAAGTTTTCAGTAAGTTTCAATAAGATATATCTGGCAAAATTCACGTTTTCCACATAAAGCAAAAACTGAATTTTTTACAAGAATATTTACCATTAATAGCAATGGAACAAGGCGTTTATGACAAATTTTCATCTTTTGATCTAAAAAAATGTCACACAGTACTCTTTTGATGCGCTTACTGGACATCCTGTATAAGCTCAAAAATTCGGAAATCCATAAAAGCAGCTTTGAAATGCCTGATGTTCTTCCATGTGCAATAAAACTATAACTTGTGATTGTGATTGTGAATCAAAGATTAATTTGTAAATTGATACTTGATCCATTTAGCAACAAGTTTCACTTACGTACAAAAAATAGGTAAAAAACTATTTAAAAAAAAATTGCTGGCACGAAGAAAATGTCAAATATAAATTAGTCAAGCAGTTATTTTGAAATGTTGCTGAGAGTTTCGTTTTCATGAATCTGTTAACGTATTACGGTTCAATTTCTTCTTTAGTGACTTACTTGATTGATATTTTCATAATTAAGTAATATTTATTTTGGTGTTTACAAATTACAGTTTGAGGACCTTTCTTCATTCTGCTTTTGTGTTGTTTCTTTCCACTGCAGTTTCCTTCTTTTCTATTTTTATTAGTTAACTTCACTTTGCTGCTGTCAGCAAGTCTAACTGTCAACTTGAGTTGGTTTTGAATTTGTTTTTTTATGCTGTTTTCTGTTTTTTTTTTGCTATTTTGTGGATGAAAACGTGCTTATTCTATATGAGCCTAGTGAGATGAGATGAGATTCCTCACTTCATATAACGAACGTCTGTAGCAAACGTCAATCTGAAGTTTAACCATACAAATTTTTGAATTTAAACTAAACGATTAAAGATACACGAAACTTATTATGTTTTTACCGATATTATTACGTGAAAACTATTATAAATTTCCTTAGAATTCAATGGTTTTGTCTCTCACAATCCTTCAAAATATCAATTTAGTAATAATAAGTTAATACATTTTATTGCTTTTTTAGTCTTGTGGGTGTATAGTTTAAAACACGTTAGCTACTCCAAGCTATCAAAAACTTTCACAGATAAATAAAAAATAAATAATAACAGATAACTATCTAGTATAGCAAAAGTCAGTTGTTACCAGTTCTAATGTTGAGAAATTAACATGAGAGAGAAGTGAATATTTTACAAATTGATAATTTACAAACAAAGATTAAATGTTGTGAGTCTTTAGAATACACGAAAAACATAAAATTTTGAACAGAAATGGTTCCCAGAACAACCTTACAAATCTTTTCTGGCGCCAAACATCTTACCGGTTTTAAGTTTGCTAGAATTTGGAATCTTCTGTCTTCACTCACCAGGTTGAATTTCCTTGTTGCCACAGATAAAATCAATTCGAATGAAAAGGTTCAGACATACAATGTTGGTCTACCTAAAAAACAGGCAGAATCAGCACAGATTCAATGGAAAAACTAAGGAAAATTCAGTCCTCGACAACCAAAAAGTGTTCAGAAGTCTACGAATAGGTGCTGAGATTACCTAACAGTATTAGTATACAAAACAGTACATCAGTGACACTAGCTACAGCTACAGTTACATTAGTAACGATGGTCAAGTTAAAAAGAAAGGTAAAATTGCAGTTTAGGAACTGGTGATTGGTTTTTCTTAAAGACTATGAACTCTAACCCTCAAGTAACTTCAGGTTCTTGTTGTCAAAGTAGACTTGGTTTTCTCCAATAAAAGCTTAAATAGCCGGTAATTTTGTTTTACACTGATGTGCAAGGGAGGGTAAGGATCATGCGATCCGATACGTGCTATAGGAGACCACAGCATTGGAGAAATGGTGCCACAAATGGAAGATCGACCTAAACGAGGAGAAAACGGAAGCCATAGTCTTCAAAAGAAGACCAAAGATGAAGATAGAAGGCAACGTCAGGTTAAAAGATATGGGCATCGAGTGGCGCAACGAGGCGACGTACCTTGGGGTCAAGATGGACCAAAAACTCTTGTGGGGAAGCCACATAGAACACGCCAGACCGAAAGCCAGATCGATCAGAGCAAAACTGTACCCCATGACAAGCAGGACATAGAAGCTGGCACTTCGGAACAAAGTGACGCTCATCAAGTCGGTTCTTCAACCGCACCTGACCTACGCCTCGGCCTAGGCGACAATTCAGGACCAACCAGCCAAGAAGAGGACTACAATTCCCCCCAGACCTTCCCCCGGGTGGCGAGAATTTTATTCTCAAAATCTGGGTAGAACCCTTCCGCAGTTATCTCGGTGCTAACTGGGCTCTGACTGCACTCCTAGCACTTTCCCCCGCTTTGCCTACGCAAAAGGGGAAAAACCATCCCCTACTCACCAGACCCTAACTTTAGGATGCAAAAACAGACGGACGAAAGCCGGCTGTTTGGACATCCTATAGTTTGCCAGGACCACCAGAGATGGACGAGCTGACGAAGAAAGAAAAAATGGAGGACAAGAAGAGCGCCAGAAGAGCCCCTCCGTCAGCGGGGGCATCCTTTTCCCAGGACAGAGGACGATGCAACTCTGGCAACTTCCCGAAAGGGAAAATTCCTGGACTTGTAGCGACTTCCTCTTCCAGACCTATCCTTTTGGTCTACAGCGATTGGAGGGTAAAAAGCTGTAGTCTTGCTTGACCCATCTATCAGCCAAAGAATATTGGCACACCAAATTTAAGTATGAATTCATCGTCAAAACCAGCAAACAACCTCCCTTTTTCTGCTTTATTTTCTGCACCATTAGGTAAAATCAAACTAATTTCCTTCTTTAAAAACTACCGATAATGATAGTTACATAGTTTATTGATATGTTGGGGATATATGAAGGGCATTCAACTTTTCTTTCGGTGAATATTTCTAGTATTTCACTGAAAAATAATGAGAAAATGCTTTACGAATAAAAGTACCTATTTGAAAATAATGGTAATGACAGTCTGATGAAGAACACTGTCTTGTTGTAGATGATCATTAATACATTTTTGGTTCCGGAAGTATAACATTCTCTCCCACTAACTACATAAATACTCATATTTAATGTGTGATATTTTTTATGGGTTTCAATGTCGTTTTTGTTCGTGCGATTGAAACCGGTAGCCATATGTTGTAGTTGTTACACACAGCTAATGCGCTGTTTGGAACACGTAACCACAAAATTACTATCATCGGCCAAGATGATTACCGGTTATTTGTAACGTGTTTTTCTTTCTGTTCAGCTCGATCCAAATAGACCGTTTTGTTTTTGCCCTTGTAAATTTAAATACGTATACGACCAAAAAAACAACCAATGTGTGGCCCCTGGTTTTCTTGAACTGATCCAAGATAACTGTTAAGTGGTCGGTCACCTAGAATTCATTCATAAACTGGAAATTCGACGCCCAAGATAAGACAAAACCGGACAGATAAAGCACCAAAACAAAGCGATCTCCCACTTTTAGTGTCAGTAAAACTGGGGATGAAATATTATTATTAAAATTTTCGGAGACAAGTATCCGTAAAGTTACGACTTTTAGGCAAGCTGCTGCATACAAATTAGGCCATATTGCGTATATGACGTGAATGCCACCCGTATTCAAATTAGACAGATACGGGATCATCTTTGTTTCAGAGACTGGGGGCTTTCAGTTTTATGGCGAAGATGTCGTGGGTCAGGTAGAAGGAGAGGTCAAAGGTTTTGCATGAGAAAGTGGAGGTTCAATTTCTTTTTATAGCTAATCCGTAATATGCATAAGACTGTACAGAAAAAATGTAACTAAATAGTCTAATTTTAACTCTAAAAATAGAATAAACTGAAAAGTATTAACGTTTGTTCCTAGAATAAGAAATATTGTAAATTATTTTATGAAAAACATATTCTACAAGGTCCTTTGATGCTCTAAACATCTATACAAAAAACAAAAACCTTTAAAACACTTATACAGAACAGCCAAGCCGATTTTAGGAGAAGCATCACTTGAATAAAGACAACGTAGATGAAAAGAAACTATATGCGGATGAACAGATATTTGGCAAAGGAAGACATTTCATAGCAAATGTATAGTGGAATACGATCGGAAACCGCCAGATCAGATAAGAGCGAAACATTACGGAGTTTGTAACAAGCAAAACCTCTAAAAATTAGTCTCACATTTAGGGAAAGATTAGCTCTAAAAGTCTAACATTACTTCATAAGACTTCCAGAGACATCATCAGTTACAGTTACACTGTATATCAAGCATTTTGAATTACAGCATCATGAACCAAATAAAATCTTCAAGAAATAACTTTCTGGGGCCTAATTCTTGAAAGCATGGAACGGAATTCTCAAGATAAGTGTTGAATAGAATGTGACAGAAGAAGCTGACAATGGCGGGTTCCTGTCACATTCTACAGGTCTTTCTCTTAACAATTTCCTTCCCTCGTTTCAAGAATACGCACCCTGGTGGGTCTTGGAAACTGATAAAAATTAGATCGCAAAAAGGAGGTTCCCGTTGCGATTATATCACAGCGGCCGTAATGAGCAGTTTTAAGCCCAAGAAGAGAAAATAAAGCGGGTTACCCGGCCATTTGCATGCGATTGAACAGTTAGTAATTAAGATGTTAAAAGTACGGTCATATGCATATAGCAGATCAGCCACGATGTCGGCCTTTACTTGACGAGCTTTTAATTGTTTTTCATTGTGATGAAAATACGAAACGTGAGAATTTTTTTTAAAGAACGACATGGGACAGTGTAAACAAAGTCAGTTTTTAAGCGTTTCAAAAATTTGGAGTGTTAAAACAGAGCACATTCCTGACTACCAGAAAGTCTATAATTACCTAGCAAAACGGAAGCCAAAACCGTCTAATCTGATGCTTCAAAGTTGTTTACGCATATTATTAATTTAATTATGTCGTCATAAAACTTAATAAAACCCTAATTAGATACGTATTATTATTATTCATGTTTTTAAGGTTATATAGCCCATTAAGAATAGGGAATTTGTTTTTTAGTTAATATTACTACTTTTAGTAAGGAAGTACCTGGATAATGGGATTTATTCACAATGATTTATTTTATAAGGAATATCATTTTTATTTGTAATATTTAGTGAATGTCAAAAATTATGTGTTCTTCATGATTTTTGAAAAAATTATTTCTGTATGCATAGCCTCTGTAAGTATTTAGACAAATACTGAGTTCTCATATCGTGTACTTTTAAACAAAATGCCTTTAAGAGATTTTTGTTCTTCTCAGTTTGTTAATGTAATAATGTTTTGATATTTCACATACACAAGAGATTAAGGAGCAAAGTCTCCAGTCGTTCATTCTCCACGTTTCCTTTTGAAAATAATGTTCTTATTGCTTCCCAGCTCAGATAGAACAATTCTGTAACAGATAATTTGCAAATCTGTCAATTTCAATATTCTCTCGCTTTCTATTGGCACCCAGAAGAAAATAGACGTGAAGTAGCAGATAGAAAGAAAGACTATACATATTATTACTAACCGAAGATTAAAAAAGGAAGATAAATCAGTCAAAATGTATCTCGGGGCAGACACCAACTGACCATAATCTTTTTCTGGCAACCGTGAAAGTCGGATTGAAAAGAATCAGAATAAAAATGAGATCGCGTTTAAACATTTCTGAAGACAATTATTGAGAATTACATACCACATACAGAAATAAACAGGTATCGATGAAAGCCGAAAAGAAATCTTTAAATTAATCGAAGAAAGAAATAATTATCGAAATAAAGAAATAGAAGTATTCAATACAGAAATTCACCAGAAGACTAACAAAAAATAAAGGAAGCCAAAGAATAACATCTTCAACTTGTCTAAAACAATAAAAGAAGCAGCAGAAACACAACCACATGGATTGGAGAGAAGAATGAAGAACCAATAACAGTTATTGGTGCACAACTTTAAATCTGCAAGGAATACGTAGAAGACATGTTTGGAGAAGAAGAAGAAATGTTGATTCCCATCTGTGTATCATACAGAAATTACACCAAAGGATTGATTGACATCATCAGCTTAATGGGCCATGTTTTAAAACTATATTTCGAATAATTCATGGATTACATAACAAATTAAGGAACATACAAACCTGTATGTTCGTATCCAATATGCGTGGATACGTTTAATATCATCGGACCAACTAGTCGGTGGTCATCCCAGGCTTCTGTATGCTTCCTGTATAGGCTTCCTTTAAAGAGGATCCTCTTGGTCCCAGTGCTAAATAGTTTTCGGTGCGCAGACGATAGTGTCATCATAAGCAACAGCAATGACGGTTTGCAGCGCCTTATGAATCGGATTATGATGTCTGTGAAGAATATGGCATGAAACGCAATGTAAATAAAACTAAAACAATGGTATTCATTAAAAACTCGAATGCTAATTTAGCAATAACCTTCAACGGGAGTAGCCTGAAAAGGGTGAGAAAAACTACTTATCTTGGTTGCGTACTTCTTGTTTCGGTTACAATATAGAACCGAAAAAGCCAAGAGCAGATATAATAAAATGTATAACGTAAATACCGAATTAACCTGAAAAAGAAGTATTTGATTTTTGTATCTGTGTGCTCTGTTTCGACTTTCGGAATGGAAACAGTCACTTCCGCAAATAAACTCAGAATAACGCAAAGAGACATTGAAATAATGATGTTATGATTGGGAAGAAGTCTTGGCCAGACCATGTTGAGAACGTAAAGATCAGGAGAAGAACACAAGTCCAGGATGTTATAGCAGTGGGTTGGAAATGTTGCACGCCAAGATGAGTCCAGGTGGACGAGTCAATGGAGACTAAAAATAAGTGCTGGTAGACCGAAGAAACATTGGCTGGATGATATAAGAAAGAAGACTGGAAACAAGGAAGCATGGAAGATGGATGTGGAGGACAACGAAAGGTTGTTGAAAGCGAAGAATATACTCTATGTGTCTGTGTAAGGTTATGTCTTTAGTACATCGAAAGACAATATATTGGAAATCTTTTGGAGCAGTCATACAATAGAGGTCTTACCCATATGGAAAAACAACCAACAGAAATAATAATTTCTTGATAAGAGCTCAAATTTTAAAAGCAAATGTTCATCTTAAAGTGCATCTCCTATCAGAGGTTTGCTATCATCACAGCAATCCCGACCTTGTTGACTGTAGCTCTAAACAGTTACACATTACTACAGTTAAACCCGCTTTTCACTGATCTTTCCCTGGACCATCATTTTGAGAAGTGTGTAGAGTCCTCTGATTATATTACCCAGGTATTGAAGCTTTCTTTACTTTTACGGTGTTAATTACTTTGCACTTCTTCTGCATCTGGTTCAGCACTTTGGTAATAGTAATTATATCGGTACCACATGCTTGTAGCTTGTCGATGTGTTTCTTCTTGAAGGTCCATGCTTCAATTAATTTCGCTGTTCTTCTGCTGTTTTAATTTCGTTCGGTAGTTTCTTCACCGGATTGTTCTATCCGTTCTTAGATATTTTTGTATTGAAACCTTCTCTATCGTCGTGTTTTGCCACCGTCATTTTCGCAGGGTTCAGATGTTGTGGGAATTTTGTAACTACCATTTCTCTTAAAGTTAATCTTTAGGACAATAATCACATATGCCGCAGAAACTACAGCAGACACCAGCAGAACCAAGAGCATAACAAAAACGGCAAAGATGAGAACGCTCCGAAGTATCACGGGACACACGCTACGTGACAGAATACCCAACCAATAAATAAGACGAAACTGCGACATACAGGACATTGTAAGATTGACGAGACAGAGACGGTGAGAGTGGAATCAACACATCAACAGAATGGAAGACAATAGAATTGCTAAAATGGCGAAAGACGGAAAACCACACTCTAGAAGAACGCCAGGCAGACCACCAAAGAGCTGGTAACTCCTTAAAGCTGGAAGAACAGGCTGAAAGCCTATTTCAAGAAGAAGAAGAAGAAGTTAATCTTTAGCCCATACTCTTTAGACCAAACTGCGACATACAGGACATTGTAAGATTGACGAGACAGAGACGGTGAGAGTGGAATCAACACATCAACAGAATGGAAGACAATAGAATTGCTAAAATGGCGAAAGAAGAAGTTAATCTTTAGCCCATACTCATTACATCGGTCACTTAATTTTTCTAAAAGGTGTCGTGTGTCTCAAAATATATCTAAACTAGCCACGTTGTTTTTAAAAATTTGTTGGTGCCACTATATCGCTGCACCTTAAAGACTCTGACGCTAACTTACATGTTGAATTTGAGCAACCCTGTATGAAAAATATGGCATTCTAAGAAGGAAAAATAAGTAGATATTTTTCAATTTGTTGTTGACTCTGGAATCTGAGCAGCTTTTCAGAACGATCCAGTCAACAATAACATATTCATGACCCGAGCAAATCAATCACCCACCCACGTCCTACGTCATTGTGCAGAAACGCACGCATACATCCTGCCCGGGGCCATTGTGCCCTTTGTGCTTCTCATTGCCCTATTGAATTACGTATGTCGCAAAGGACATTGTTTGGCCAACATCGGTCAAGCGTCGTTAAGTATTCCTTAACGACTAGCAGGACGCTCTTAATTGATATACACCAAATAGAATTGTGTGACGTAGTTGGTGAATTTTCGTTTGCCACTCCGGTTTAGGTTGTTTGCGGATTTTAATCCCCTCACCGTGTACCGGTAAGATTACTCCAATTAATTTTTTGTTTTTCGAAATTAAAAGCCCCGCTTGCCAATACAAAAAGGCCGAAATTAAGCAACGTCATCGTCGGTACAAAAACGTCATTAATCGGCCATTTAGTGCGTGTACCAGTCGAGGCGGCGAGCGGACCGCTAAAACAAAAGACGAGCGCCCCGCCGCTAGCGCCGCCACCCACGGCGCTATACGGTCGCGAGACAAATGAACGTCGCCGAGGAATACATGCGTCATTGGCTTAACGACCAACTTCTAAAAGGTCGTACCTAGTACCTTCAATAATTTTCATCAAAAACAAATTTGTTTTTTCTTAAGTAAATATCGTTTTTTTGTTTAATTTTGATCAGACCGCTAATAAAAATGACTCTACCATAGTAATGGTAATTCCCACTGCAAAATTGACTACCTAATTCTAATATCATGGTAAGAATCTACCATGAGAAGGAGGAGTATATTATCTCTCTCATGCTCAATCATTAATAAGCTACGGGATCTGCTTTTGGGGCTCATCTCCGTACTGCTACTAGAATCTTTGTGTCTCAGAAACGACTAATTAGGGGAATGCTGGGGTTACACCCCTTGGTATCCTGCAAAGAGTACTTTCGGAGGCTCGAGCTACTCACACACAGCCTTCAGTGGGGGAATGTCCATTTCAACTAGGGGCAGGGGCGGGTTATCGGTCCCCTGTAACCCGTGTTTTAATTTCCTAAATAAAGTGGGTTACCTGTGGAATCCTGAGTTTTCTTCCCTCTGAGCTACCCCTTAACGTGACAATATAACATAATATAATGCAGACCTAGACCTTCCAAACGATGGATAAACGTCCTCAAGGAAACTGCAGGCACAAACTAGTATCAAAGCAAAGCAAGAGATGGAGACAGATTGAAGAAGCTTGGAGAGACCTATGTCCAGGAGTGGATAGTAAAGCAGAAGAAAAATAAGCAGAAGTTGAAAGCACAATTACTATTGAGAATACGAAGATAGATAGTTATGGGAAAACTCTTCAAAAACGTCAAAGTTTCAAGTTGACTTGAGATTGGTGTATATAACATCAGAAGCAAGTAATTAACTGATTGGAAGTAGATTTACTTTAGTTCATAAAAGCTTTACAATGTGAAGAGCTAGAACACAAACTACTTTGTTTCTTGTGACTAGTTGTTTAATCCACAGCAAGAAAACAAGAAGAAAACCTCGATATTGATTTTACGAAGATTAAGGATTGAGTTGGCTAAAATGCTTTGGTAAAGGCTTCCAGATACTGATGTTTTTACTGTGTTGCTATTACTTCTTCTTCCTCTATTATTCAGTAAATTTGGTCATCAACTTTACGTTGAACTATGTTTTGGAGAATTCTGTACTTGCTATTTTTCATAATACGACCAAAGTACTCTAAATTTTCTACCTTCAACAGTAAGCATGATTTCAGGTTCGCATCTAATTTTTTGAGGTTGGGCTTTCTACTTTTGTGACCCGTGGGTATTTTTTTACCTTCCCGCGCGTAGTTCACAGGCGCTGTTCTTCTAGAAAAAGAACCACAAGCGCTGTGTTAGATCGCTGCTAACCTGTGGAATTGAGAGGAAAGCTGACACGAATAAGATAAAGAACATCCTCGGAACAGCAGAGATGAAAACATTAAGAACCATCCCAGGAAAGACACTATGAGAGAGGGTGAGAAACAGCGACATAAGAGCGGCATGCAAGGTGGACGACATAATGAGATGGGAGAGGAAAGGAAAGATATTGGCGTGGCCACATAGATAAAATGAACAAAGAGAGACTAGCATATATCGCTAGGAATGGAAAACCAGCTAGCCGACCACCACTAGGGAAACCACCTAAGAGATGGGAGGATAGTTGGAGCTCCGTCTCAGAAAGTCTTCTCAAAGTATAAGAATAAGATCTAATTCTTCGGAGTACTACTTTGTTGGTAATTCTTTTTATCCAAGGGATTCTAAGAATTCTTTTGAAAATCCACATTGCAAAAGTTTTTAAAACTTCTTTAAATATATGAATGGGATGAACGGCTCTTCCCTAGAAATATAATTATTATAGTAATGTTGGATCTTTGATTGTTTTGAGATGGGTAACATTTTAGGGATCCACAAGCTTGCAAAAAGGTTTAGATAGTGTGGTAGAACCGAGAAGATTGAGCTATCAAAACAACTTTGTATAGAATATGATGGAAACCGGTCATTGTCAAGTGCTAAACCATGGTTCTTTCTTATAAAGATTGAGAAATTGCAATTCGAAGGAACCTTTGACGAGTTTAAAGGAACGACCCAAAACTCCATATCCATACCAACTCAATCCTTCCTGTGGTTTATAACTTCCAAAGATTTCAAGAGGGGTGATAAAGGAGGGCTATTTATCTCAAAAAGAATCAAATCTCGTTATCCAAATTTTCAGAACTCTAGAATGTCACTATATACGTACTGCTAGAAAAGAGTTTTCTAGCCAAGTTAATGTGGTTTTATACTAATAACAAATCTGGAATTTTTTAACAAGAAGGTTGGTGAAATGTGGCTGACTAAGAACAAATATATGGTCAAGATAGGCAGGTCTGTGTTTCCTCTTCTTCTGAAAGCAGTTTGTTAACATATAGAAACACTAGTAGCTATATTATTTGAACTTTTCGTCAAAATAGTTTCTGCAGCAAAGACTATATCAAAAACAGCATAAATAATGAGTTAAATGTCCTTTTAGCTTTTGCATGTGTTGAAAGTCCAGTATTTTGAAACATTACTAGAGTTAATGAAAGACAGGACAAAAATAATTAATTCATACAACCAAATAGATACGTAATAATAGCAGATAAAATTACAATTTGACCAATCAGACTTCAAACGCTGTTTCTAATTACGGTCCTAGATAGGCTAATTTATAACCGGGCAACTAATTTCTTAATCATCACTTTGAACCAATAAATTGGTCTTTGGTAATGACGGAATCGTCGCGGTGGGTCCTTGTTGATTGTTTTAAGTATTAAAATCGGCCGCCGCCGCCACGGGCCGATTTTAATTGTCCCGACCAGCTCGGATGCAAATTATTCAGTCCATTATGATTACATTCTTTATTTTAGTTAGTCTTCGACTTGGAACCATCGGAACATCTAGATTACCAAACGGTGGTTCCAATTTCAAGCAGTTTCGTAAACCTGAAGTTGGCCACCAATCCCTCCTTTCCCTTCCTCAAAAGGGAATAGTTCCTGAATAGTGCCAGTATTTTTTTGGGGTTAAATGAGTTAGTTTATTTTCTAGTTGGTCGTTTTTGACAACATGTAGAACTCTTTATAGTTTGATGATCCAATGTGGCGAATATGCCTTATTTGCAATGGCGGCACTTTGAAAAGGATTATTTAGTACGTATCGGCAGTAATTGCTTAAAATGTTCGATGATTGGTCAGAGAGAGCCGCTCCGTTCAAGGTTTCGTAGTTTATTACTTTTTAATTCGATGATAAGCCTGGAAAGGATGTTTGCCATAAAATTGATGATACTACTAAAAACCAAAACTTAGTTCTTGCATAACCAATTGGGACTGGATCTGATTAGTGGCTATAACAGTAAAGAGACGTACGTAAGCAGTTGTAAAGGAACGGAAACCGCAGCACCCCGATTAGTCCTTAATAATCGATATCCTTGTTATTTCAATATGAGCATTGGCAAACTGTTTGCCATCATTTTCGAGATGACTGTTGGAAGAAACCCACAAAATTACAACCATCATATGGTTACCCTTATTATCAAATTAACAAGAAAAAAATCACAACACTGTTAACCTACAAGGGGCAAAGCTTTACTAAACATTTTACAAGTTTAGTTTTTAGGAAGAACCAACCCTCTAGAATCATGGAAAGCAACAAAAGGTTTAGGGAAAACGATTTGGTTTTGCACTGCACACTGCACGGCAAAGAGTTCTGGAATGGCCACACTGTTCGCCAGATCTCACTCCACTTGACTACACAGCTCTTCTACTAGAGTTTCTAGAGAGAGTACAGAATGTCAGACGTAAGACTCATCCACTCCCTTAAGTAAATACTTCATTAACATTTTCATTTTTTCTGGGTGATCGAATAAGATTTCTTCAATCTCTATAGTTTTTAACGTACTTTTGAATGGTCTCCGGTAGAGCTTGCGTGTGGCATACCCATTATCAAAACAAAGCGGGTCAACTTTTGGCCACAAGGGTCGTAAACCGCAAATTTAGCGTTGCAAAGTACCACTTAAAAAGTTATGCTTGATCTAGAATAACCAGGAAACGGGTTCCGACAAAGGCGGTGCCGATCAATTTGGATTTAATAACGAACTTTTTTTCGCACAAGTGCACTGAAGGAAAAAGCAAAATATGATTGTTCTTGTTTGTAGAGCTTTCCAAATTTCAAAATCAGTTGAATGCACATTTACAACTGGAATGGAATACAAAACAATTTAAGTAATAACCAAATATTCTAATTTCAGCTGTGAACTGAAAAATTCAAATCGAGCTGGTTTTCCACTCCCTTTTCTAGTTCTGTGGTCAAAGTTTGCAGCATTGCCATTTGAAAGCTACTTTTGTTGGTCGGTTGCACTATTTGTGTTTAATTTGGTCACCATAATTTGCAACGTTGCCATTTTAATCCTGATTTTGACAAAACTGTTAAAATACAATGTAACTTCTTACGTTATGGTATCCAATCCATGTCTTTGGATATTTGGTTGCAAGCTGGTTTTACTAATTTCCTTGTTTCTGAGATAACTTAAAGTCATCACAAAACACGGTAAGTCACGAACGAATCTCTATTATTTTAAATAGGACACCCTGTATATTTTAGGGTTAGTTAACTAAGTCATAACATAACGACCTGCTATGTGTAGTACTACAAATGTCCAGTTTCTATATTATTCACATTGACAGTAATTGTGGTTACTTTTCGCAAGAGTAGTCATTAGAAGCCGATTACACCAACATATTTAAGGGTACCCTAGACTAGGTTTTAAATTGACTGACATTTTGCACGTGATCTGTCACAGTCAAATCACAAGTGAGTCTAGGTGAACCTCAGGGTGTCCTCATGATGATTATGGGTCTTCATACCCATAATCTTCATTCTTTAAATAGGACCCTCTGTATTTTTTATTGTTCGGTCTATTCTGCCTGCCAATATGACTATATGCTGTACTAAAAGTTCTGAAATATTTATTTAATCCGGTGCAATTTAAGTCACTTTTAAAGTATGCTTTCTAGTTTAATGATGAATGAATGAGGTCAGAAAACATCATAGTCACGTGAGCATTCAACCATTGAAACTTGATATTTACTGTTTATGAGTTAGAAACCAGTCAGTTATTATATGTGCGAATAGATCTATTGTTAACAAGTATGAAACCAAGATAAGCACTAACTAACTGCCCAAATCAGGTAAATTACTAAGGAAGAAATTAAATCTCCAAATTCCTGTTACTAGGAAGATTTTTTTCAAACCAATGACGTTCACTAGATTGTAAAATAGCTTATATATTATTTATTAGCTTATTATTTATATTGGCATTTTTTGTAAGGCTGTTGGAATATCATTTCCAACTTCTCCTGTTCTTTAAATAGTTGTAACCTGTTAGAATGATATTCCAAGTTTCTTGAGGTTAGTTTGATGTACTACTGTTTTAAAAGAGGAGGTTTCTTTAGCAACAATTTACCTTTTAAGCATTGATAAATATAATTATTGAAACAAAGTACACAAACTTGAAACGTCAAAATAGCTACTGTACATTAAAAAAACTTATTTGATAACAGACAATTACAAGTACGCATTGACAATGAATATTCATTTTCTTTTTCTCCTGAACAAGGACTTTCTCAAGGATTCCCATTTTTCCCACTTCTCTACAACATATACCAAGACATATACAATCATAGATTTCGGGAAAAGAATTACATCGACAAAACTTCTTACATGCTACAGTATGCTGACGATATTGCACTTATTGTACATGACAAAACAACCACAAAAGCAGCAGAAAGGCTCCAGATGCTGACAGACCATACTATGACATGGTTTTATAAATGGAAACTCACCCCTAATCCTACTAAAACCAGCTCCTTTTATGCAACCAAAAAACGACATAAAGTAGATGGGAATTACTTTTGACAAAAAACTAAAATTTACAAAACATGTAGGAGACATTAGGACAGAAATTATCAGAAGGTCGAAACACTTCAGATCTCTAACGTACAAAGACAAAGGAATCAGTACTAAAACAGCTCCCACAATTGACAAATCCATTTGTCGACCACTGTTGGATTATGGAAACATACTGAAGACAAACGCAACGGAAAGAACTATAAAAGACATACAGACAACAGAACAAATACCCAGAATCTCTGAAAGACTGCTACAAATATAGGCTAAATGGAAAAAACAATTCTGATAACTGAACTATACTGAATCCACTTTGCTTAACAAGACAAACCAGACTGATTCCAGTTTTCTTCTTGTACCCTACTTGAAAAATTTAGTTTATAAGAACATAAACATAGTTTGTAATAACTTTTTTTTTCATGTAATATTTACTCTTTTCTTGTATAAGATGGGCGGAAAGACCAATAGGTCGATAGCCTATACAACAACACAACCACTTGAGATATTTTGGTAGGGTTTTACCTAGTCAATCAATTTTACTTTAGATTCCACCAACTTTGACTACACTTACAAGTACATTGGGTCAACCATACCTCAAAAAGAAAAACTATTGTTTGGATTTTTTTTTAACTATTGACGACATGTTCTGTTAAGTTGATAACCTCCAGCTGTTGATGTATAAGTATATTCCTGTTAGTAAAATACTATTTAAGAAAATGTTATCTGTGAACATTTCGGAATACTGGCTACACAATTGTTTTGATAATATTTGAAGAAGGACATATTTTCTAAAGACTAAATATACCCCCCACGCAAAACCTAAACCACATTACATAGAGAAATTCAACATCGAATCTCTGGAAGACGAAAGCGTGAAACAATTGTACGAAAGTAAGATGTCACAGAAGATAACACAAAACCCAATCAACAGAGAAGATGCTGTAGACGAACAATGGACACCCTAAAACATAATATCCTTAACGCAGCCAACGAAGCTCTAGGAAAAAGACAGGTAGATGTCAACAGAACAAATGAAACTGCACCATGGTTTACACACGAAAAAAGCACACATTTACGCAACAGAAACCAAGAAAACTGAAATCTATGTAAAACAGAACGAAACAGAATAAATGCTAGAATCAGAGAGATGAAAGAAGATTACTGGGAAACATTCACCAAAGAGATGGAGAGAGATAAGTACGGAAGCCAGAGAAAGTTAGAGGGAATGCTAAGAAGGAACAAATTAGAAGATGAGGGAAAAACACTACACGACAGAATCAGAAGCGAGGACCTTAGACAACGGAGTGAAATACAGGACATAGGAAGGTGGGTAAGACAGAGAAGAAAATACTGGAATAAACACGTAAACAGAATGGAAGACAACAGACTTGTAAAAATCGCAAAAACAAACCCCCCCAAGGCAGACCTCCAAAACGCTGGAAAGATTACTGGACATCAACGTCCGAAGAGACATAATAGGACAAAACAGGCATTAGCCTACTTATATGGACACCCATATTAGAAAAAAAGAAGAAGAAGACATTATCTAACAATATACTTACAGAACTATCATTTTAATCTCCTAAGATGAAGAAGAATTTTATCATCTCTTTGATCTTCCGATATTGAACCTACAATAAAATCGATACGGAAGTATCGACAAAGGAAATCAACTTCAGTAACCGAAAGCTATCTAAATTTAAATTAATTAATTAATCAAGCATTATTGCGCGGCCACCAATAATGCTACAACAGCTTTTCTAAATATCGCCTTTGTTCCCACAACAAATTTATGGCTAATCAACTCTTTATTAATTACCACTTGAACATCAAAAATGGCCGCCACAGCTTCTCTCAATGTGGGAGGCCGAACCGAACACATCTTAAATAAATCAATGAGAAATGCTTGGTCCAGAACCGGACTAGCTAAACAACATTTCTCAATGTTGTGGTTTTTTGGGTGTGCTGCTCGTAATTTGCAATATCTCACAGTGGTGAAGCCCGAGTCCATTCCTGTATTATGGTATAAATCATGTGGCGTTGGTTTTATTTCCCAATTTTTAAGATTCATCGAAAACAGTCGTCTAAACAGCAGGTTGTTTTGTAATTGAGGTCCGGGTATGAATCAAGTGCGCCGCATGTATCGCGGAAATCTGTACGGGCCGGATTTGTTTCCCGTGAATTTGCACGTGTATTTTGTCCACCCACTCGGACGCTATTAAACATTAGCGAACCAGAAATGATGGGCACGCAAACGTGTACGCAAAAGTTCTCTCGTAAATCGTCCATTTTGACCTTAAAAGTCGCCAGAGCCGTCAACGGTCGCTCATCTTAATCAGGGGCGGTGATTTCAACTGAACATTAGTATTCTTGGCAGGATTAACGCCGGTTTCAATTTATTTCTGAATATTATATTTCGAAAAAGTCGAGCTTGGAATACCAAGCGGTTCGTGGTGAAATGAAGAAGCATGACCGACCTCATTTGCGATGAATTGCGCGAATGCCTGAGGTCAGAAGAAATAACGCATTGAATTTTTTCAAGTAATATGCGTATTAAATAGATCATAATTTTGTTCCATCCATTTATGAAACTTTGTTAAAAAACAAAACCAATTAACAACTACTTAAAAAATAAATCAAATATAGTATACCAATGTGGTAAAAGAAAAACCGTGTAACTGAGAGAGAAATATTGATTTTTGCATGCGTTAGACAAAGACAGAAAATCTAATAAACAGTCTAGTAGGCAAAAACTTCAGAGCAATGTTGCCAGAAGCTTCTCTGAATTCATCCATTGCATTTATTCGTTATTGGCTTATTTATTTCGACCAATGAGCGTTTTGTGTTTGTTTCATTTTAAGGTTATGCCAGGTTTTAAAAAAATTGATATTCTACTATCTCACACTTTACAGTTTTTCAAATACATTGTACTTGAAATTGTTATGATTATTTTCCAAAAAATTGCAGGATCCGCAATCTAAAGCATCAGAAAACTAAACTGTCTGTCCTTTCAAACTATGTTTCTGGCAGTTCAAACTTTGACAACGCTTCTCTCACTGACTGTACTAATTTTTGTAATGTTTTTTCAGGTTATTGGAAAGGAAATTTAATGAGGATTCTAAAAATGTACTTAAACAGTCATTTTATTACTTCAAGTACGTTTTACAGATTTTTTTTTCTCTGACTGTCCATTGAGACTGTGTTTCTGGCCACTCAAACTTTGACACCGCTTTTCTCCCTGACCGTATTAAATTTTGTACTGTTTTTTCAAGCTGCATAATAGGAAATTTAACAAGAGTTCGAAAAATGTTCTTAAAACAGTCAATTTCTAAATTCAAGTGATTTTTACAGGCGGTTTTATCCCTGACTGTCCTTTCAAACTATGTTTCTGGCAGTTCAAACTTTGACAACGTTTCTCTCACTGACTGTACTAAACTTTGTAATGTTTTTTCAGGTTATTGGAAAGGAAATTTAATGAGGATTCCAAAAATGTGCTTAAAACAGTTATTTTCTTACTTCAAATACGTTTTACAGAAAATTTAAAAATTAAAACATTTTCTTACTCCCGTTAAAAAACTAAAATATTCCCTAATGTCAAGATATCTGTCACTAATGTCAAAATTGACCTAGAATCTGCTAAACTTACAGTTTAACACAAACTAGCTGTTATATCTATTGTTTTTTGACCGATTATTTTAGCCATTAAATATTTTGACTTGGCAACAATGTACAGGATTACAATGAGTATTTTTGTTTGATTATTACCGCATTATGATTGCTATACAGACATACACTACAATTCAATGCAGTGTTGCAACATTTCTCTAGCTAAAACCTCGTCAGGACTCCTGTATCAACGTTTTTGTATAACAAAAAATGGTAGAAAAATTTAAATTTAGATTAGAAGGGAAAATTGCAAAAATATCAAAATATCTGTTAGAATGGGAAAAACTCAAAAATTAGGTTAGGCTGGATAGGAAGGTTAGGTTAGTTGGAAAGACGGTAGAAAATATAAAAGTTAGGTTAAGATAGATGGAAAAGGAATAAAAATATGAAATTTAGGTTAAATGGAGATTGAAAAAAAACATTAAATTTAGGTTAGGCTAAATAATAAAAAAATAGTACAAAATTTTAAAATTTGTTTAGGGTAGATGGGAAAATGGTAAAAACATGAAATTTACAGTAGATAGGAAAATAACAGAAGAAAAAACATTTGGGTTAGGGTGGATAGAAAAATTGCCAATAACATGAAAAATCTCAGGATAAATGAGAAAATGGTAAAAACATGAAATTAAGGGATGATTATTGATGATAGATGTGAAATTTGTAAAAATATGAAATTTCTGACAAGTTATATTGGAAGAAACAAGACATTTAGGTTAGGGCAGATAGGAAAATCGTGAAAACAATCACAAATTAGCTGGAAAGACACTAGAAAAAATCCAAACAGTTCTTAAATTACATTTTAAAATTTTACATTTCATGAACAAACACTTTAAAAAAATTAAATGTATGTATTAGTATTTCTTAATAGAGAACATTTCGAGAATATGTATCATTTTGCACATTTACACAAAAGTGCTTCTAAATGGCAAATTTGTATTTAAACCGGTTTAATCGCACTAACACACACGGCGCCGTGGCTTAGTTGGTTAAAGCGCCTGTCTAGTAAACAGGAGATCGTGAGTTCGAATCTCGCCGGGGCCTCAATGAACTTTTTTTTAATTTATTTATTTTTTTAAATTAATTTCAGTCAATAGTTTATTTGCTTAACAGTTTTCTTCTAGTTAGTTTCTTTGAAATTTCTTTTGAGTTGAAGCAGCAAGAATAGGATGACCTAACAATGTCATAAACAGGTAAAGGTTTTGAATCTGACGTTTGCTTCGATATTTGTCACATTCACGTTTTCCAATATCTATTACATTGTTTGTTCCTATTTTTTGGAAAGAGTAACAAGGTTGCAGCGTTGTTTAAACGAGCAGAAAGTCGCTGTTCATACCATTTACAGCGTTGCCAAATCTCTTCTAGTTTTCTAGCTTTCGGTGGACTTTTTTTTAAATAAGTACTTGGATTTTTTTTTGTTATTATGTAATTATCTGATTTTAACAAAGTTTACATTAATGACAAATTTCAAAATTTTTCATTAAAATACGTTTAATACATTCTTATAGGGTTTTTAATTTTAGTCAAACATACTGATGATGACATCATGAGAAACGACTCCAGGTACTCCTTACTACAGACAATCATCCAGGGAAAAATCGATGGAAGAAGAGGTCCAGGAAAAAGAAGAATATCTTGGCTGCATAACCTCAGGAAGTGGACCGGAAAAACATCAACCGAACTCTTCCGCATTGCCGTAAACAAGGTTAGGCTCGCCATGCTGATTGCCAACATCCGTAACGGATAGGAACCACAAGAAGAATATACTGATGATGAATTTTGACGACTTCGAAATCACAGAAATTACATTTTTATAAAACATCATTAATCTCATCTTCAATCTGGAGTTTAAGCTCCAAAATACAGATTTACATTTAACTGCTACTTATAAAAGTGATCGTAAATTGAATTATATGCGTTTCCTTTGGTGAGGATTTTTTTTCACCTCAAATCAGAACTTATTTTAAAAAGAAAGTTGCCACCGCAATTTCGGAAAATAGAAGAGATTTGGCAATGCTGTTAATGGAATATCAAATCTCTTACCGTTTTTGAGGTAGTAATAGAGGTATGCGCATTTAAAAATAAATAGTAGGAAATTAATTCTAGAAAGATAGAATCGTGGCAAATCAATGAGCTAAATAAGGATAAAAAAAAACTTTTTAAGAAAAATGTGTAAGTCTGCCAAAACAAATTTGACGTCATTCGACAGTAGATCATATGACCAGTTCAACCAAAAGACTGATAAAGTGTCACCTTACGAAGTGTTTTTCCATCTTTGTTTAGTCTATTGATTTGTAATGGTTCTTTCTTCTTAACATTGATTTTTTGAATTTTTTATATCTGTATAATATTTTAGAAACAATTTTAGTTTGCTTCACAATTTTTACTAAACACTTATAAGAAAAACTCCTTTGTGGGATGGATAGTAAAACTACCAATTTTACAAAACGAAGACGACTTTTCTCATTACGATTACAAAAGTTGGGAACGAATCCAAATCCTTTTTCGTTTAATAACGGAAAAAATATTTTTTCTTCGCTTTCTGAGTAAATAGCCGGAAAATTAAAGGTCCATAAATTATCCCCCAGAAAAGCGAACCCACAAAAGGGAAACGCAATTTTTCTTTCCCCTAATCTCGGCCAGCGCTGGACAATCACTTTTAGCCGTCTCTCGTGATATTTTTTGGACGATTTTTCTTATTTTTTGGCGTTTTTCCTCGCTTCGAACGTTTCGGGTGACTCATTCCTTCATTTATCTCGGACTGGAACATGTGCGGTAATGGAAATTAATTAAGCACTCTATACTATGTCGGATGAACTAGTCGACTTTTTACGAAAGGATAAGTTTGTTGCGGTTACCGGCATCGATTTAGACCCGGATCCAATCTCGCCGAGGCACTATCCAGATCATACACATCATCGTATTGAATTATACAAAGGGTGAAATCAGGTCCATCCCAGTCCGAGCTTAACATTAACCGAAGTTCCACGGTCCGCAGCAGTAAATACCTTTCGGGAATCACAATGAGCCCTAACAGGGTTAAGCCTGGGTCACTTTGACCGCCGGTCAAATCCAGGATATTTGCTCTGGCTAACGATTGTTAGTCCGAGCAAATATCCGCTTGTTGGGAAGGCAGTGCTCGTGACTTGGCCGGCATTTTGTTTTTAATGAAATTTCGATGGAAAATTGTTTTGCTGTAAAGGGACTGGATTAAGGTCAGATCTCACTGATGGTTTTTTGTATATTCCACTATTTTATTGATTTGATAACTAAGAATACAAAAACGGCAGAAAAGCTTTATTGGAACCTTCAGTAGATTCTTTTAAAAGAAACCAACACGTAAGAATAACTAGTGAAACTCTTAATCTCATGAATAAGACAAGAACCTGTAAAGAAAGAAGTGAACAACAGTATAAAGAAATACAACGAGTATTACAACTTTTGCTTGTAAGTGGAACAAAAACTGGAAATATGGGAGGACTACATCACACAACTCTTTGAAGATGAGAGATGGTAAAGACAAGAGACATGATTAAAGATGAAGTGATACATGCAATAAAAATGCTAAAGAATAACAAAGCAGCAGGACCAGACCAATTGCCAGAGATTCTTAAACTGATTGAGGATGATCAGATTCATATTCTGGTAGAATTAATCAACACAATATACACAACACAGAAATAAGACACGACTAACTCATCGAAACAGTAAAGAGAAAGACACCTATACTTCAGAGACATAAGAATAATTTCAAACCTGTACTATGGTCAAAAAAAAGTACGATAGAGGTCTGTCAAAGATCTATATATTTTCACCAATCCTCTTTAACTTGTACTCAGAAGAAATAGTAAATAAAACAATTGATAAGCAAGGCATAGCATTAATTTTCATGTCACGGTGTGACAGTAAATAATCTGAAATACGCGGACGACACAGTTGTTTTAGCTAGAACACATTAAGATCTACAGACGCTAATTAAGAGAATAGTCACAGTTAGTGAAGAATATGGACTATCACTGAAAATAAGCAAAGACATTCGTAAAATATATGTTTCACTCTATTGAAAGAGAATACAAATAACTAGACACAAGGTCAAAAAGCAAAATTGTCAAAATGTTTCCATAAGTTTACATTAAACATGATCAGCCCCCCAGTATGACGTAGTAAGCTCTTGACCAACGAATGATAAGAGATACGCCATTAAATTTTGTGCAGCTTTTTCAACTAGTGTATGTGTATCCTTTTCTATTAGACGTCATTGAAACAGTATAGCAATGCTCTAGTTGTGAACCTAACCCTACAAACACAAAAGTCAACCTAACCACAATTGGGACGTCAAAGTTGTGAACCATGTCAAAAGTCAAATTTAAATCTAATCAGAAAAAGTAAAGTTTCGTAAAAACGTGAGTAAATCGTTTTTACTCACGATTTTAGTTTCATTTTAGTTAGAATTTGAAAAATATTACATTTATGAACTCACATTTTCTATTCTAAATAATTAAAACTTACATGGTTGTCTAATTGACCCTCTGATGAGTATACCTATTTCATTTTAGACTTTTACATTGCTAACTTAATACAACCAGTTGAATCATCTACATACACTCTTATACGATTTGCACTTACAAAGATAGAATTCTTGGAAAAGGGCTCTCTAGTAATGGGAATGTTCTTAAAACTTGAATTGTATGGAAGGTCAGCAGAAATGATGGGATAAGGATATATTTTTTGACCTGTCACAAAAAGAATTTATGTGTTTTTATGTATATTTATGGATTATATACAAGTTTTAGAGTTTCAGATTCTGATTATACATAATTTATAATTTATTAAGTTATAATATTCTAATGTAATTAACAGCTTACCCACTCAAAAACCACCGTTCAGCAATAAGTCCAAAAACACGTTTGATGTATCAAAACAAGCGTGGTCGTTGGGTGTTGGCTAATTTTAAACTAAACTCGGTTATTTTTCTTCAAAGTCGCTGTCTAATGAACTGTTTAGTTTTACGTTGAAATGTCGGATAAAGTGAAACTAATTAGAGTTTGAGCCATTAGGTAGCGACGGCATCTTTTCGTAATTTGCTGATACGATAAAGCGATTTGCGCAAAGCTTTTGACGATGATAGACTATTTTGTAAGCGCATCCGCCAATTAGAACAACTAAAGCGTTAATTATCGTTAATTTAATTAACAAAAGTGATGTTAGTAATAAACACACTTAATTGATTAGATTTAAAAAAATAGTTTATCAGCTTTTGCTGTATATTTTATAAGAGATTTTAGCTATTTGGTTCTTCCCATCTTAGCTTCGAATATGTTTTTATCACATTAGAGACAATATTAAGAACTAATTATTTTGAACAATTTATGGTCGTCTTTTGTTGCTATTTCTTATCAAGAAAACCTTCAAGTCTGACAAGACTTTCAATTATTAACACAAGATCAAGATCTCCTATCTCCCTTCGTACCTATTTTCTGTTTACTCTCAGTTCTCCTCTCCCCATCCCACTCATATATTTTTCTATATTTTTACATTTTTGTTAATTCTTCAGTTAAATAAATCTAAATCTTTACCTTCTCAACAGAAATTAAAACGGACTGATTTCTCAACCCTTTACGGAAAAGATTTAATAATCTTGACCTATACCAAACTCATGCTGATAGACTGCATGTGGAGAAGCTGCAAGATTATACAAACAGCATTGAAGAACAATGGCAAGCGCTGAAAGCAGTGTGGTATGGCAAAAGAATGTTTGGGAGAAAACAAAAAGGCGTGGTACGACGAAGAAAGACTAACCGGTGAGGGCATGGTAGCCGGAAAATGACTCCGAGGTAGATCCCGTACTAGATAAACGGTTCTCATCACTAACATCACGGGACAAAGTCTAGCCTACACTTCCAGGATGGCAGAGAACAGGAAGGAATGGAGACATATTGTGGAGAGCAACTCATGAAAGCACGATTCTCGAATACAAGATAGTGACTAAGAAGAAGACGACGAAGAATGCAGTTATGCTGCAGGACCCTTCGGAAGGAAATATGAATTAACAGACAAAAAAAAAACAGAATGCTTGAGCAAGAAATGTTTACTGATATGGAGACGAACCTAAATCAGCATAAATGCAATGAGGAGATCCTTCTTTACACAAGTCAGTAAACTCAAAACTGGTTTTCGACCAAGATCAGAGCAATTATTAAAAAGAGAAGACTCCATTATCTTAGGTACCGAAGAAATCATCGCAGCCTGGAAACATTATTCATCATTGCAACCGTCTGCTGAACCCAAGAGAAAAAGAAGCATCTCAAATATATCATACAGTCGACAGAGCTGTGGACGACTCCACATTGGAGGAAGTAACAAGGGTAATAAAAAAATAGAACCAGGCAAAGACGGCATTCCCTAATATACCACTTCGCTGATCAATTATAAAGTTTTATCCAATATAATACTGAACAGACTAACATGCGGATTTAGAAGACACGGGTCAACCGTGGACCAGATAGTTACTATTAGGCAAATCCTGGAAAAACTCTGGTCATTTAACCAAGAGCTGCACAACCTCTTTATAGACTTTAGGTAGACTTATGATAGCAATTTGAGAGTAGAACTATGGAATTCCATGACAGAACTATCTATTCCCCAGAAGCTTGTACGCCTAACCAGAAAGTGCGTGGAGGGATCTAATAGCGTGGTTACAGTTGGAAATGCTCTGTCAACCTCATTTTTGATAAACACCGGACTTAAACAGAGAGATGCTATGTCACAGAGAGACACACTACTGTTTGTAACATTGTTCTGGAAAAGGCAGTGCGATCAGCCCGCATTGATTTGCAAATGTTTATAGCAGATGGACCCAGATTACTGCTTGCTTTTGCAGACGACATTGAGAAGCACCATACAAGTAGAGGAACAATTCATTAAACTAGGAAAATAAACTAAAAAATTGAGAGGAAGGATAAGAGACAGAAAGCATTTTAAAGCAAGAATCTGTCACAAAAATCCAAGGTTCTCCTGTGCAGAATGGTTATTAGACCTGTTATCATGTAAGGATGTGAAACATGGACACTGACAACAGCGAGTGAGTATAAATTTCTGTTTTGGAAACGGAAGAATCTTTGGACCATTATTCGTCCCGGAGACGCAGAGATATCGCATAAGAACTAATCGCGAGTTACAGCAACTCTACCAAGACCCGGATATTGTACGTGAGATAAAATTCAGAAGGTTACATCGGGCTGAACATGTACGAAGACAATCAGATGAACGTTAATATTAATTATATTAGAATTAAAAACGACCTATTTTGATGAAATGGATATCCGACTATAATGACGAACCGAGAGGAATGGAGGCAAATATCCGGTCAGCCAAAACCCACCAAGGGTTGTAGTCCTACGGAATAAGTAGTAAGTATACCAAACTGGTTGCAACATAAATTTGCAATGTAATATCAACAGATCATCAAGTCAAATCATCATATTTTCTCAATTTCAATACAATATCGCGTACAGTACTGGCACAACAAAGAAGCCGGTTGGTGATACACGGTTAGTAATAAGTAACGTCCTTTTGCAAAGGTCTCTAAAATCGTACACACGCATCCTTTCATCAAAACGACATGGTACATGACAAGCGGTTTATGTGAACTCCTCGTTATTAATAAGCGATTTTACAGACACAGAATTAATCGTTTAGAAAATGCCGCCGCAAATAAATGGTCCTTGTGGGATGTTTAATATTTAACTTCAGCCCCATATATGGTACAAGGTGTTCTAAATGTAAATGTGTTGAAAATTGGAAGTCAATTATTAGTACCAGGTGAACCAGTTTTAAGTGTCTATAATTCACCATTAGATAGCCCACCAAAAAATAAGTTAACAAGTATTATGTTATTTTCCAGAAAAACGTTTCCTAAGAAAGATACCGTTCTCCAAATTTCAGTTTAAAAAAATCGTTTTTTGCAATAACTGTACTCGTTATGTGATGTGAAAAGTAGAGGACATAATCGGTCGAATCATCACACTTAAGTGGAAATGGACAGGGCACGTTACGAGATTCAGGGAAGATTGTTAATTAGAGACCCTGTGCTGATAAAAGAAGCAGAGGAAGGCCTCCAAAGCGCTGGAGAGTTCACATAGACAATAGATAACAGAATCAAGACTAGAAACGTTTGGGGAAGGTCTATGTTCAGCAGTGGATTCAAGAGGCTAGATGATGATGATGATGATGTGAATGACGTTTGTCAAAATTGTTTAGTGACGTTCATTCAGGATATGGTCTTCAAAAATAACAGTTTTTTTCAATTTGCAGAAATATGTATCTTTCGTAAAATTTTTATTTGAATTTCCGTTTACGACATAACCCAAACCAAAACCCGAAAAAAAATATCGTCCGAGCGGCGAATAAGAATAATGCTGAAAGAAGTGGTTGTCCTTAAAATACTCAAAAAATACAAGATTTTTGGACTAAGTTTTATTGGCGTTCAATTTTTTAGACTATAGGTAGTGTAAAACTGAACATTCAAGACTTGCAATTGTCCAAATTTGTACTGAATAGTCTAAAAACTTGTTATTTACTACTAGGAATAGTCTTACAATTTGTTTTTTTAGACTGCAATCCCTGGTCGAGTGTTTGAAACTGGATTTCAAGAAATAAAAACAGTCCGAAAATCAAGACAAAGATTGTTGCGCATACAACTCAAGACTTTTAAGGCTAGAATTGACTTTACTATAACTAAGGAAAGTCCAAAAGTCTATTATCAACACTTTAATCGGTGTACAACTCAATTTTCTGGACTGAAACAAGTCTAGAATTCATTTAAACACTGGAAACAGTCCAAATAAAATTTTCGGACTAATTTATTTCTAAAAATTAGTTCTCAAGACTAATAAGAGTCTGAAATCTGACTTTTACTATTAAAAATAGTGTTTCAAACACTACAGAAACTCCAAAATATGTCTAAAGCCTTCCAAAACAGTCTAGAAGCTTCCAAAAGCTTTTATGCACTTTAGGGATTAAAAGTGCACTTTTAATCCCTCATTTGAGGGATAAAAGAGACACTTTTAATCCAGCAGGGATTAAAAGTAATTAAAAGTAATTTTAATCCCTGGGGGATTTAAAGTAAATTCTTCCAAATTAAACAATGATTTTATTGAAATTTTATTTATTTGTTAAAGTGTAAGGACGAAAAAGGATAATTAACATAAACATAACTTAAATCTAGTTCTTATTATTATATATATTTACATTTATATTGACTTTGGTGCAGTTTGCAAGGTGGTGCTAACGAAGGGTGGACAATTGGAAGCAACATTTTTAGTAGTAAACATATTCTGCACATACGTAGCAGTCGCCGTTGCCGTTGTCTCATTTTCTGAAATTGATCTTTCTATGGTTGATGCTGATGCCATATCAACATCGGAGAAGACATTGGTGAATATTTGATCGGCAACATTCTTCTTTTGATACAATGAATTTTCAACATAACCTTCAGCAACAGAACTGCTTTTCCAGCCACCATGTCTTTTCAACACATCTATGGTTGGTCCAGAGTCGGCAAGTAAAGAAGCTGATGATCTGCGAAAACAATGCCCAGTATATAGGTTTGCGTTTGGTAGTCTCAAGTAGCCAGCAATTCTCCTTGGTAGCTGTCCAAATGTATTTTTTCCTATGGGCTGAGTCATGCATTTCCCATTTTTGTAAGACACAAAAAATCGTGTATGCTTTGTAGGTGGCCTTAGACCAATATACTTTCTCACTAATCCCAAACAAGCGATCCTTTCCTGATTTTGTACCCCGTAGATTTACCATATAAAAGCTTTTATGATCCGAGACATCATAATCATATGTATGATAATCAGCACCACCTGCAACAAAATTGTCTCCTGTCAGTACATTTTGTAGTTTTGTAGACAAAAATAATCAATGGTGTTATTTTTAGTAGTACTATCAGGAAAATATTCAAAGTAAAGAAAATAATCTTACCTTTTGGGCTAGATATTGTTCATCTGGAGCATTTTGAAGAAAATCTCTTATATGGTCGAAATCCAATGTCGTGGACTTCTTCGGCTTATAATGGTCATTCTGTCTCTTTAGAAATGACTGGAGTTTACTGTATTTGCTGATGTCGACGTTTGCTTCAGATATTATCGTGGCTTTGATCATGGAATATTGGCTCCATAGAGAAGATGCCTGGAGCTTCTTAGACTTCTGCAGGAAGTAAGCCAGGAGCACTTTTTCATCCGTAAAATTCTCTGCATTCTGTTCAACGCACCATTTTTGGTAAACAAGAAACTGTTTTTTGTAAGCCTCGCGAGATTTTTCTGGAAGAAGGCTAGCGATGGCCTCTTGGGCGGCCTCTTCAATGTTCATTTTCAAAAAATACGATTTTTCTGGACTCACCGTTTGATAACAACTGATTGACATTTGTTTTGTGCCATAGCAACACTTCCAGGGCACAATAAATTTTAAGTGAATCCACCATGCCAACAACAATCAATAACAACTATCAGTAATACGAGAGTACCGTTGTAACCACTATTAGTTTTGTAATTTTTTTTATTTTTAGTTTCTCGCATTCTAAAGTGCATAAAATAGTATATAAACCTCGTGACTAAAGTGTCTTTTAATCCCTTAGCGAATTGTAGCCCTCCTTAACCTTAACCTTTCGCCGCGGGATTAAAAGAACCACTTTAGTCCCTAGGTTTATAATATACTATTAAAACACTCTTAAGGCTTCCAAATAATCTTTAACTAGTCTAGAAGCTCTCAAAAAATTTCAAGGCAGTCTAAAAGCTTCCGTATGCTAAAGCAGTTTAAAAGCTTCCAAAAGTTCAAATTCACATGTCTTAAAAGAAGTCCAGAACCATCAATGCCCCTAAAGTAGTCTAAAAAGATTTCAAAACACTACAGAAACTTCAAAATGCTTCTAAAGCAGTCGGAAGTCTTTCAAAACAGTCTAGAAGCTTTCAAAACCATTTAGAACTGTCTAAAAGATTCCAAACACTTTTGAACAAGTCTAGAAGCTCCCAGAAGATATTAAAGCAGATTAGAAGCTTCCAAAAAATTTTGTGAACCGTGTAAGAGATTCCAAATGCCTCTAAAGCATTGCAGAACCTTCAATATGCTATTTAAACAGTCCAAAAACCTTCCAAGTGATCTCAAGTAGTTCAAAAGACTTTTTAAAGTTTTCAAAACAGTCTAAAATCTTCCGTATGATTCTAAAGCAATTTGAAATCTTCAAAAAATTTCTAGAAGTTGAACTCAAAAAAAATTTGCATCTCTGAAAGAGTTTTGTGCTTTGTTACAGATTTTATGCTTTTTTGAAGAAAATAATTTTGCTTTTTAAGCGCTTTTTTTCACGACTTTAGTGCTTTTTACTACGGACTCTAATGATGATACAACAACTTACAGCTTGTAAGTTGTTGTATCATGCTTTTCGATTTCTGTTGTAAAAATCATTCTAATTTACCTTTTGGGTTTATCAGAATATTTGCAAAAAAAACTTCTTGCAAGCATGACCACAATTTGACACGTCATCTCAAGGTTGTTTTGTATTTTATTATCGACATGGAGCGTCAGTGACTTCATAATTTATAGATCAAATAATATATGCAAGATAGCGGAGGAAATCGAAGATAATATACGCTCGCGTCATCTAATAGCTCCATCTCTATTAATCTTAAGCTGGAGGAAACCTTTGACGATGATTATACAGCAATTTCACGAAATAGCTAATTAAAAACGCTCATGCTTATAACTTTGGCGTCTGTTTCAGCGCTACATGGTGGCCGTCGCCCTGGGGTATGCTATAGACACCTATTGCAGATAGTGAAATTTCATGGTAACTCCATCCAGGAGCTCCATTCATCCCTGAAAAGAGTGTCGGATACGTTCTAATGACAGCAGTTTGTAATGACCTGACAGAATATTGTGCCCAACTTTGGAGTACTTAAAAAACGTTAAGTTGTCGTACCGTCAATCTAATGCACGAAGGGTACCTAACCCATGGTACCCAAAGTGCGCCGCGTCCGTGACGTCACACACGTTGATGATTTCGCTAACAAGGTGCTCGGATCCAAGGAGGCTGAATCGAACGCGATAATCACGGGGTACGAACAGGCTATATTTCAATCTGGGAGGTCTGCTTATTGGTACTTTGCCATCACCGTGGTACTCCCGGGCTGTTTAGACGATAAATCATTACGGAAAAAATTGACGGCATTTTTTCCGGACCGGCGCCCGGGTTACATCTATATGGGCCTGGATGGTTCGACGATTGTCGTTTCAGAAAAGTGGTACCAACGGTACCGCCATTAAGAGATAATATGCAAACTAGTTGAACTTTCCCCGGGGTACTATCAGCATGCAAGAAGTGTGGTGCGCACGACCGAGCTTCCCACGAATATTATTTTTTATATCGTTTGACTCTGCCACGTTTCTGATGATCTTTCGCTCACACTTGAAGACGTGCCTGATCTCTTATCTAGGTTCTCTTTTTAGCTACGTTCTTGATTTTTGGTACTGTCAAAGCATCCTTTTGATGATAAGAAAAAGCGTGACATTTAACTTATTCAAGTTTGTATAACAAATTGCTTTTGCTGGTCTGCCACACCAATTCTGCCTTCAGAAATATTGGTCATTCATGAAGTAGTTTATAGCTAATCCAAGTATCAAAGCTTATTTGCTTTGATAAATTTGACCAGTTTGTGTTAATAAACCTTGTGGAACTTTTTGCAGATGATAAGAAAGTTAATCATTAATTGGATTTTGGCAGAAACAGGATTTCATCATCAATCAAGGTTGAAAGAATACTTTTAATGAAAAACACAACAATTAAAGATTTGATAACTTGGATCTTTAATAATTGTGTATATTATATTGCACTAGTTTAAAATTTAACGAATGGTCTTCCATACCATATTATCCTCTATCAACAACCGTACAGTTGTTGTCTCACGTATCTAATATATCTAAATGTAGGGAAATTTTGGAGACCTAGGAAACGAACAATTCCTTTCTTAGATATATTTTCAATTTATAAAATAAATTATTACAGAAAATTATTGGTAAACCAGATATATGAATTTTGGTTTATCATTGTTGGACCATAATATTTGCATATATCATTAGTGTCGTTCCAAAACTATACTAATAGTATATTGTTCAAAGAGCATGTAAAGAAAACTATTACTCACGAAGATGAAGTTTCATTCGTAAATCATTAAGTAAGTAATAGCCATTACATGCGTGTAGAATACTATACTTTTTCTACGACTGCGATGATTAACCAAGCCCATCAATAAGCCTCCACCATAGGAGACAGTGGGAATAAAATTAAATGGTTCATCTTGTTCTCCTTGACGGCGATATAACCTTTCCCTGTCGTCGATGGAATTAACACAAAATTGACTCTCATCTGTGAACAAAAAACATTGGCCCACTGATCATTTTGCCAATTTTCGTGCTCCCTAGCAAAGCCTAGTATGGCCACATGATAACGTCGCTGGAGTAACGGAGCTTTCTTTGTTCTATATGCCTTCAAATCAACTTCCTTAAGCCTTCTACTAATGGTCCGAGAATTTCTTCTTTTTACACATACTTCTTCCAGTTCGCTTCTTAGTTGCGGTACTATTTTATGTTTGCAAGACTATGTCTGTAATCTCTAGCCGTGGTTGACCGTTTTCTTCCTTGACCTCCTCTACTCACATACTCTCCAACGTCTTTCATTACGATAGATTCTGATTTTCCTAACATATCAGCAACATCGCTGTAACTTGTACCAATTTCAATCAACGCTACAGCCTTTGCCACATCAGTAGAAATCATATCACCCATGTTGGATTTTTAAGAATCAAAATGAAGAATGTTCTTGACTTTCGCTTCAAATTCGATTAGTAAACCATGGCAAACCTCTAAAACAGGTGTGGAAAAATGAGATCAATATCCACATTTTCTTCGAAACTTTGTATTTTCTTTAATAATTGAGATAAAAAAAGGAAGTGTTCAGAAAATAACGGGCTACAATTTGATGTTATAGACTATTTTCAATTCTCAGTTGTTCTCTTCACAGGGTGTCTCAAAAAGCACAGAAAATTGTTTACTGACAAGTAAGACAAATTAAAATATCATCTACTGTCAAAGTGTGTTCCATTGATTTGTACTTCCATGGAATGGAATTTGACAGTTTTCAGGTTTAGGACATAACTGTAACCGTAATAAAGATTCCAAAAATGTACTTAAAACTGTCATTTTCTCACTTTAAGTGGATTTACAAGCAATTTTGTCCTTGAGGGTCTTGAACTGTGTTTCTGGCAGTTCAAACTTTGACACCGCTTTTCTCCCTGACTGCACCCAATTTTGTAGTATTTTTTAGGTTATCGGATAGCAAATTTAATGAGAATTCCAAAAATGTGCTTAAAATAGTCATTTTCTCACTTTAAGTGGGGTTTTCAGGCAATTTTGTCCCTGACTGTCCTTTAAACTGTGTTCAAGTTTCAGATCACAATTTTAACTGATTTGAAAATGTCTTCAATCAAACCAATTTTTCCTAAATAACTCAAACGGTACAAGTTACGGTGAAAGTTACGAAAAATTTGCAAGAGACCAAAAATGTTCTTAATGAACTCCTTAACCCAACACCGTAACTTTGCAGGACCGTTTTTGCTTCCAGTATACAGGGTGTGCATGAAAGTATGGTGATTGACTGGTTTTTGGTTCAAATTGAATTTGACAGTTTCCAGGTTTAGAACAGAACAAAAACAGAGCTGTAACTGACAACCAAATGTCATAACTGTCAAAATATGACGTAATCTCGTTTCAATAGGTTTAAAAAAAGTTATTAAGTTGTTTTTTCTGGGAATTACTATCTTTGGTCATATTCGACATTGCCTTATTGGTGGATTTGGCTCGTAGAAGACGAAGAAATATCGAAATCCAATCTAAACCAAAACCGGGGCAGATACTCGGACTATTTGTAGGAGAAACTTCCAATAAAGTCCCTCTAGCTTAACGATTGGATATTTCTTTGTGTTTGTTGTGGTTCTTAATGCTATTTTATTTGTACCTGAATAAAGATTGGTTGTGATCATTCCATAGTAATGGAAATGGTAAATACTGCTTTTATTCTGTAATTATTAAAATTTTATTGCCTCTGATTTTAATGTTTTCTGTGCTGGTATTTGTTATTGAAAAAATTCCTTAGAAGGTATCTTGTTTTAGAATTCCACGAAAATAATCGTGTTATCTGACCATCTAACATTGAATTTGTACATAATTTTGCGTATAGTTATTTCTGTCATATTTATACTGCAGTAAAGCTTTTTCCTCAAAAAGATTTTTAAAAAATGGAATTCTTTTTACGAGTCTCATATCAAATTATTGAATAAAGCAAATTTCAAGAAAAATAGACAAAATCCAGTGTCCACCAACAAGTGTCCACGACAGTCAACACATTTGGTATAAACAAAATTCATGAACGTAGCTAAACAATTTAAAATTGCGCTGGTAGTTCATTCGTGGGAGTGAGACTCATCGTATATTAAAACGAGATAGAAGAGCAGAGATATCTCGTATTGCGTGGCCCCCATACAATTTGCATATACAGGTCCAAGTTGACAAATGTAATGCGAGATGATGCGATTACCAGAAGTTAGGGCGCCTTTTTCACATCTGATCATGCGCTTCTTTTGTGAACCAAGTGTGTTTTTTGCATCTACATGAATCATATCAGTGCCTCATAACTGCACGAATTTTTTTTAATAAGCGCCATTCTCATGATGTGGGTTTGCTTTTACTGCTCAAATGTGTAAACTTGTTGCCAGGTTGACCAAGATGTGTGGGATAAGGGTGATTGTTTACAGCATAGTTTAAATTAGCAAAGTATATTTCCTGAGTCGCCAGAATCTCATGTCAAAATTGACAGATCAGTCAATCACTTGTCAAATTTTTGACGCATGTTTTGATCATCTTAGTTGGAACACCCTGTATTATATTTGTTCAATCGAAAGATCACTTTTTTCTGATTCTGATGAGGTAATTTGGTTATTTCTCGAAAAGTATAGTATCACTAGATGCTTTTATGTATAGTTTAGAACCAATTTAACGAAAATTGATTTAGCAGGTTATTTTCAGTCATTCTAGTCAATTTTTATGGCTAAAACGTTGAAGATTAGTCAAGATTCATGAAAATTGGCTGAACCAATCGTTTTCAGTCGTTGTAGTCTATTTTCAAGGTCTAAACGTTTAAAAACAGTAAAATGGTATGACATTTGAGTTACCGGACTATTTGCAGTCATTTTATTCAATTTTTAAGTAGTTCAAAAGGTTAAAAAAATAGTCAAATACTATGGAAATTGACTTACCGGACTATTTGCGGTCACTCTAGTGAATTTTCAAAGTCAAAATTATAGAAAATGGTAAAATAACATGACAATTGACTTACCGGATTATTCGCAGTTATTTTAGCCAATTTTCTGCTGACGATTCTTATCGGCGACAGTTTGTTAAAGGTGCTCACGGTTTGGCAAAACTGTCTAAAATTGACTAGTTTGACAAAAAAAAAATCAAATTCTGTCATTTCACCTGCCTGCTAAAACTGGCAAAAGTGATCAGGATTACAGTAAAAGAAGATGGCTGAGAAAATCAAATAGAAATGAAAATAGACGTTTAGACTTAGTCAAATAGACGGAAAACGCCAAATAGACTATTTTTACGTTTAGCTTGACAGAAATATAGGGAGAAAAATAATTAAAAACGTATATCTGATATCAGAAAAAACAGATTTTCTTATTGAGCGAATAAAATACAGGATGTTACATTTACAATTATCAAAATGTGTTTCAAGAGTTTGACAAGTGTTTGACATATGTCAATTTTAACATCAGGTTCTGACAATTCAGGGAAAATACTGTAACTTTGCTTAATTTAACTATGCTGTAAAATCAAAATTAACACAGTTATCCCGTCAATCACATACAATTTAATGGGAATAAATTCATATACTTTGTCATCATCATATACCAGCCAATCTTATACACTTCGTTATCTCTTCTTTCTTAGGTTAGGCATGGCCATACAAGTACACGTTTTCAATGTTGCCAGTTCTACCCTTAAAACCCGTATAATCTACCGTTCTTAATTACATTGTTATTATGTGGTTTGTGAAACTTTTTATATACTTTTTCAATTTATTGAATAAGAAATTTAATGAGGATTCTAAAAATGCGCTTAAAACAGTCATTTTCTTACTTTAAATTATCCTCTAAAACCACGTGATGTCTGTCACTAATGTCAAAAGTGCCTGTGACTAAAATTTGTAAGAATTACATTTTAACACAGTTTTCGAAACAAGACGATTTTTTGAGATTTATGACAGTTATTTTGACAATTGTCACTTCATCTTCTAGCTAAATAGTATTCTACAATCACGTGACAACTGTCACTAACGTCAAAACGGTCAAACTGTGCTCTAGAGTTGCAAAAATGAGGGTTTAGAAACGTTTCGTTGCAGTATTTGATATAAAACAGGTTTTTGAGATTTATGACAGTTATTTTGACAATTGTAACTTCATAGTCTAGCTAAAAAGTATTCTACAATCACGTGACAATTGTCACTAACGTTAAAACTGTCAAACTGTGTTCTAGAGTTGCAAAAATGAGGATTTAGAAACGTTTTCTTGCAGTATTTGATATAAAACGGGTTTTTGAGATTTATGATAGTTATTTCGACAATTGTCACGTGACCGTCTAGCTAAATAGTGTTTTACACTCACGTGACAACTGTCAGTACCGTTAAAACTGTCAAACTGTGCTCTAGAGTTGCAAAAATGAGGGTTTAGAAACGTTTTCTTGCAGTATTTGATATAAAACGGGTTTTTGAGATTTATGACAGTTATTTCGACAATTGTCACGTGACCGTCTAGCTAAATAGTGTTCGACAATCACGTGACAACTGTCACTAACGTTAAAACTGTCAAACTGTGCTCTAGAGTTGCAAAAATGAGGGTTTTGAAAAGTTTTCTTGCAGTATTTGATATAAAACGGGTTTTTGAGATTTATGACAGTTATTTCGACAATTGTCACGTGACCGTCTAGCTAAATAGTGTTCGACAATCACGTGACAACTGTCACTAACGTTAAAACTGTCAAACTATGCTCTAAAGTTGCAAAAACATGGTTTAGGAACGTTTTCTTGTATTATTTGATATAAAACGTGTTTTTCAGATTTATGACAGTTTTTTGTCACATGACATCAGTCAATTGTCACGTGAACAGTGTTCTACAATCACGTTACAACTGCCACTACGGTCAAAACTGTCAAATTCAAAAGTTGCAAAAATCAGGGCTTCGAAAAGCTTTCTTGCAGTATTTGATATGAAGAGTGTTTTTGAGATTTATTATTTTGACAATGGTCACGTGACTGTCTAGCTAAATTATCCTTTAAAACCACGTAATATCTGTCACTAATGTCAAAACTTAAATAAAAATAATAAATAAAAAAATGGAAAATCTGTATTTTGAAGTACAGTGTAAATAGTATCCTTATTATACCATATTGAAAGTTACAATGTTGTTATGATGGTCACGTGATCGTTTTTACGACTAAATTTCACTTGGTTACATTACTGGTTTCAATTATTAAATTCAATTACGAAGGTCATGTGACTATTTTCAAGCGTCTCATTTTGCGAAAGCAATTATTGTCCTTTACTTGTGTCTAATTCTTAAAAAAAATAATTTCATCATCATTGAAATTCGTTATTAAATTTAATTTGTACGTCAAAACCGTTTTTAAATGTTATTAATTAATTATCATACCAAAAATAAGAGAACAGAAAAATTTTAATAAAATCATTCTGACCTAAATTAAAATTCAGATATTACAAAACATAAAAAACACATTGAACGAGTGCTTTGAGGCTTTAAAATAATACTGTCTTTCCCCAACATCCCTAAATTAAATCCTCCAGTAAAACAAAATTAAATTTCCTTCCTCACATCAAATAAACCAGCGGGGTGGCAGATTTACCGCCGACAGTTAACTTTACAATGTTTCCCGTTGCTTCTTCATCCCCTAGCACCCGTTTTAGTTGCCTCGCCAAAAAATGTTTAAACAGAAGACATTTGAAAAGGGAGTCAGAGTAGTGAAACAAACAGGGAAGAAAATCCTAAAATATTTAGTAAGAAAGGGTCAAAAGTGGTCAGTTGGCCGCACCCCGTCGTGTCGCTATCTCGGACAGGGTGGAAAAATAAGGAAAACTAATTTTTTTCCTTTGCAATAGAGAACGCATCGCAATATTTGTTTTTCATATCTGGAATTGAATGGTCGTGTTTGTTTGTGTCCGGCATCGGGGTGCGATCGTGTTTGCTTTTGTCCTCCAGATAGCCCCGAGGGTGGTTTTTCCTACTTACATTTTCATTGGAGGGCCAAAGCGACCCCACTTCCATCATGGTGATGACCATTGCTCTTATTAGATTTTAAATAATGCATACGAGCATAGTTGGATATTGATGAAATTGAAATGCCGGGAAAACCCAAAATGGTATAGAAGGAATGTCAGTTTGTAGATGCCTTTAACAGAAATGCAGAAAAAATATTAATAACCCGGACCGGATGAAACTGAAATTTAGCAAATGAAGGAAAATTAAATCAGCAGTAATTAGTGAACAACATTCTTGATGGCTCATTATGAGTTACATATTTAAAGGCACAAGCATAATACATAAAGAAAAACTACAAACTAAATAAGGATGACGCTGCACTAGTATGGTAAAACACTGCCAGACTACAGTAAAATAATCGTTATCCACTAGTTAGGTAAATTCATTCACTCACGCCAAATATTTACAAACCGAAAAAAAAGTCAGTTTTTAGAGTCTAAAACATCTTTTCCACGTGGAAAAGCTTGAAAATGACATTCAAATCAACGTTGCCAAAGCCAAAAATGTTGATTCAGTCATTTTGGCAAAGTCGAATAGCTTAAGGAGCTCAACTGAACTAGCTATGACGTTTAATGATAGGCTTATAGTCATCTGACAGCTGTCAAAACTCATTAAACAGTGGCGTGAAACTGTAAAATGTCAAATATTTGAGTCTCTTTGATGAATCACGTCGCAATTTTTGTTCGTAACTCTGTGGAATTATATTTGGCAGACAGTTTAAGACAATCAACGTGACAGTTATGACATTTTACAGGGTGGCTTAAAAAATGTTAAGGTGTACTAACATAGGTCATCTTGTTTTAACAGGATGAGTTATGCTCTAGAGTTGCAAAAATTAGGGTTTTGAAACGTTTTCTTGTAGTATTTGATATAAAACATGCTTTTGCAATTTATGATAGTTATTTTGACAATTGTCACGTGACCGTCTAGCTAAATAGTGTTCGAAAATCATGTGATAACTGTCACTAACGTCAAAACTGTCAAACTATGCTCTAGAGTTGCAAAAATGAGGGTTTTGAAACGTTTTCTTGCAGTATTTGATATAAAACGTGCTTTTGAGATTTATGATAGTTATTTTGACAATTGTCACGTGACCGTCTAGCTAAATAGTGTTCTACAATCATGTGACAACTGTCACTAACGTCAAAACTGTCAAACTATGCTCTAAAGTTGCACAAATTAGGGTTTAGAAACGTTTTCTTTCAGTATTTGATATAAATCGGGTTTTTGAGATTTATGACAGTTATTTCGGCAATTGTCAAGTGACCGTCTAGCTAAATAGTGTTCGACAATCATGTGATAACTGTCACTAACGTCAAAACTGTCAAACTGTGCTCTAGAGTTGCAAAAATGAGGGTTTTGAAACGTTTTCTTGCAGTATTTGATATAAAACGTGCTTTTGAGATTTATGATAGTTATTTTGACAATTGTCACGTGACCGTCTAGCTAAATAGTGTTCGAAAATCATGTGATAACTGTCACTAACGTCAAAACTGTCAAACTATGCTCTAGAGTTGCAAAAATTAGGGTTTTGTAACGTTTTCTTGCAGTATTTGATATAAAACGTGCTTTTGAGATTTATGATAATTATTTTGACAATTGTCACGTGACCGTGTAGCTAAATAGTGTTCTACAATCATGTGACAACTGTCACTAACGTCAAAACTGTCAAACTATGCTCTAAAGTTGCAAAAATTAGGGTTTAGAAACGTTTTCTTTCAGTATTTGATATAAATCGGGTTTTTGAGATTTATGACAGTTATTTCGGCAATTGTCAAGTGACCGTCTAGCTAAATAGTGTTCGACAATCATGTGATAACTGTCACTAACGTCAAAACTGTCAAACTGTGCTCTAGAGTTGCAAAAATGAGGGTTTTGAAACGTTTTCTTGCAGTATTTGATATAAAACGTGCTTTTGAGATTTATGATAGTTATTTTGACAATTGTCACGTGACCGTCTAGCTAAATAGTGTTCGAAAATCATGTGATAACTGTCACTAACGTCAAAACTGTCAAACTATGCTCTAGAGTTGCAAAAATTAGGGTTTTGTAACGTTTTCTTGCAGTATTTGATATAAAACGTGCTTTTGAGATTTATGATAATTATTTTGACAATTGTCACGTGACCGTGTAGCTAAATAGTGTTCTACAATCATGTGACAACTGTCACTAACGTCAAAACTGTCAAACTATGCTCTAAAGTTGCAAAAATTAGGGTTTAGAAACGTTTTCTTTCAGTATTTGATATAAATCGGGTTTTTGAGATTTATGACAGTTATTTCGGCAATTGTCAAGTGACCGTCTAGCTAAATAGTGTTCGACAATCATGTGATAACTGTCACTAACGTCAAAACTGTCAAACTGTGCTCTAGAGTTGCAAAAATGAGGGTTTTGAAACGTTTTCTTGCAGTATTTGATATAAAACGTGCTTTTGAGATTTATGATAGTTATTTTGACAATTGTCACGTGACCGTCTAGCTAAATAGTGTTCGAAAATCATGTGATAACTGTCACTAACGTCAAAACTGTCAAACTATGCTCTAGAGTTGCAAAAATTAGGGTTTTGTAACGTTTTCTTGCAGTATTTGATATAAAACGTGCTTTTGAGATTTATGATAATTATTTTGACAATTGTCACGTGACCGTGTAGCTAAATAGTGTTCTACAATCATGTGACAACTGTCACTAACGTCAAAACTGTCAAACTATGCTCTAAAGTTGCAAAAATTAGGGTTTAGAAACGTTTTCTTTCAGTATTTGATATAAATCGGGTTTTTGAGATTTATGACAGTTATTTCGGCAATTGTCAAGTGACCGTCTAGCTAAATAGTGTTCGACAATCATATGATAACTGTCACTAACGTCAAAACTGTCAAACTGTGCTCTAGAGTTGCAAAAATGAGGGTTTTGAAACGTTTTCTTGCAGTATTTGATATAAAACGTGCTTTTGAGATTTATGATAGTTATTTTGACAATTGTCACGTGACCGTCTAGCTAAATAGTGTTCGAAAATCATGTGATAACTGTCACTAACGTCAAAACTGTCAAACTATGCTCTAGAGTTGCAAAACTGAGGGTTTTGTAACGTTTTCTTGCAGTATTTGATATAAAACGTGCTTTTGAGATTTATGATAATTATTTTGACAATTGTCACGTGACCGTGTAGCTAAATAGTGTTCTACAATCATGTGACAACTGTCACTAACGTCAAAACTGTCAAACTATGCTCTAAAGTTGCAAAAATTAGGGTTTAGAAACGTTTTCTTTCAGTATTTGATATAAATCGGGTTTTTGAGATTTATGACAGTTATTTCGGCAATTGTCAAGTGACCGTCTAGCTAAATAGTGTTCGACAATCATGTGATAACTGTCACTAACGTCAAAACTGTCAAACTGTGCTCTAGAGTTGCAAAAATGAGGGTTTTGAAACGTTTTCTTGCAGTATTTGATATAAAACGTGCTTTTGAGATTTATGATGGTTATTTTGACAATTGTCACGTGACCGTCTAGCTAAATAGTGTTATACAATCATGTGACAACTGTCACTAACGTCAAAACTGTCAAACTAAGCTCTAAAGTTGCAAAATCCAGGTTTAGGAACGTTCTCATGCATTTTTTGATATAAAACGTGTTTTTCAGATTTATGACAGTTTTTTGTCATATGACATCAGTCAATTGCCACGTGAATAGTGTTCTACAATCACGTTACAACTGCCACTAACGTCGAAACTGTCAAACTCAAAAGCTGCAAAAATCAGGACTTAGAAAAGCATTCTTGCAGTATTCGATATAAAGAATAATAATAATAAATTCGATATAATAATTATATTTGGCAGACAGTTTAAGACAATCAACGTGACAGTTTTGACATTTTACAGGGCGGCTTAAAAAATTTTGAGGTGTACTAACATAGGTCATCTCGTTTTATCAGGATGAGTTAAAATGAAATAGACATTGTAAACACTCTAGTAAACGCCAAAATACGTCTCTTGTATTTACACCTCAATAAAGCTCCAAATGTGACAAGTGCCTCTTCCATAGAATTTTTACGTGACCTGAGGGCTGTTAAAAATTACAGTAATCGTAGTGTAAGGTACCCTGTACGTACAGAGTGAGGTCTAAAAAATCTAAAATTCTTTAAATTGACCAACAAAAAGTTTGGTAATACAGGCCTAAGTTTTGTCCTGATAGGTTTACCTGGAGGGAAGGATAATTTTTTGGTCACCATTGTTGGTTTTTAAGATAACTTCTTGTATTTCCTTGTTATTTTTAAACTCGTTTAGGTAATAAATATTGAGTTAAACCGAAACACTTTCGCTAAAATTAAAACCGAAAACCACACAAAAATTAAATCTGCATCAACACCAACCGGCCGTTTGAAAAAAATACACAAAGTGCCCATTTAAATACAAAATTCAATAAAAAAATCGGATTAGTTTTATTTTTTTGCGCGTGATTGTTAAAAATACAAGCCGATTTTTTCCGCCACGATCGAACTCGCGAATTAAAAAAAACACCAGTTAAATGGCGTGTTTTAATCAAGCCCGAACAAATTAAATAGAGCAATAAAACAAATCGCCCAAAACAGTAAACCGAAAGGGCGTAACTGTCGGAATTAATCAAGGGTTAACGGTTTAAAGGGCCGCGGGTTGCGACACTAAATTACCGACGATTCGGTTAAACGCTCAGCTTTTTTGAGCACCCCGTATGTTTGGCTGTAAATGATAACCATATGTGATCGTAAATCTGTTATAATCGCTGTTGGAATATAATTTTTTTAATAGCAAAATAGGTATTAGAATAAGAAAATGTTTAAATGTAGTGATGGCTAAAAAGTAAATAATATTTTACTTTACCAGGAAATTTGACCAGTAAATTACAAATACTGTGTTTCTGACTGTAACCAATTTTGTAGTGCTTTTTCAGGTTATTGAATAGGAAATTTAATAAAGATTCCAATAATGTGCTTAAAACAGTCATTTTCTCACTGCAAGTGGGTTTTACATGCGATTTTGTCTTTGACTGTCCTTTCAAACAGTATTTCTGTCATATCAAACTTTGATACCGCTTTTCTCGCTGAGTACCAAATTTTGTAGTCTTTTTTAGGTTATTGGTTAGGAAATTTAATGAAGATTCTAAAAATGTGCTTAGAACAGTCATTTTCTCACTTCAAGTTGGTTTTACGGACGATTGAATGTCCGTTCAACCTGTGTTTTTGTCAGTTCAAACTTTGACACCAGTTACGAGGCACCCTTTTACGTAAAATGCAAGTTAAAGCAAGTACTTAGGTATCGCTGAATAGACATAATATTGTTCTCGGGAGTGTTTGTGTTAGATTTAGAGTTAGTCAGAGCTTAGCATTAAAACTAGTTAGACGTATTACGTATTATTATTTTAGTGTATTTTCTAATAAAGCTTAAGTTAATTATTTTTAAAAAGGTATTTTGCAACACCGGTTTCGTAATTGGCGCAGTCGGTAGGATTGGCAAAAATTGATACATCGAGTATTAATTTCCGGTACGGATTATTGCCAATCTAAGAACATTTCGAGTGAAGATCCTGTTTCCGAATGAAGATCGGTTAACTGGACTATCGATCAGGAACCATCTGAAGAGTTGCCTTGTACCAAGTAAATTGGAAATTAGTCAACCATCGATTAATTTCACGGGCAAGACGGAATTTGGACTGGACTACATCGTCACCCAAACCTGAAGCTCATAGGATGAAGATATTAGTACTAGTGCTACTTATGTAAGTGCAATTTTCTAGATGTCACATGACGATTTATCGAATCTATTGAGTAATTTATCTATCGATAAGAAAGAACCTTCAAATAGCTCTGACTCCACTTTAGAAACTAAAGTGCTAACTAACTCAAAATCAAATTCGAATCAAAATCAAACAATTAATTTTAACGCTGATTTGTTAGCAGAAAATCTTAAAAAGCTACAAACATCAGGTAATTTACAATTACATACTAATATTAATACAGATTTATCTGAAATGGCTCTTCAGTTTAAGCCAGAATATATTAATTGTGTGCCTCAGTTTGATGGCAATCCAAGCGAATTAAATCGATTTCTAGCAACTTGCAAAACTTTAATCGAAAAATTTTATGATGTAACTAACAGAAATTGCTTCCAAAATACTTATTTATTACATTGCTTAATTGGAAAGTTAACAGGAAGTGCAAGACTTGTTGTGAATGTCCAAAACGTCTCCACCTGGGACGAACTAAAATGTACGTTGTATAGGCACTTTGCGGATACTCGTGATGAGTCGTGCCTCAACAGAGATTTAGTTATGCTTAGACAGGGTAGTAACGAATCTCCCCAACATTTTTATGATAGGGTTTTAGAAATATTGAATTTGTTAGTAAGTTTTGTTGATGCTCATGATACAGTAGAATCAGCAACAATTAAGCGTAGCTTGTATCAAAACTTAGCGTTAACGACATTTTTATCGGGATTGAAAGAACCCCTAGGAAATACAATTAGGTGTATGAAGCCAATTGATTTAGCTCAGGCAATCCAATTTGTCATACAGGAAAATAATGTTAGGTATTTCCAAAATAACACACACAACCCATTTAAACAACACCCACATAAAACACAAACAACTAAACCAGTTATAAACTATTTTCCAACCCATCAACCACGATTTCCTTCATTTTCGAACCCGTCAATGACTAATTTTAATGGTAACTTCAATACTAACACATCCCACAATCAATTCAGACAACCTTTTCCATCCCAACCTATACCTATAAGGCCAAATAACAATTTCCGACCTCAAAAATTTCCAACCAATTCTCAAGTGTTCGGAAGACCAAACACTAACGTTTTCAAACCCAATAGTTCAAAAATGTTACCTACTCCAACACCTATGTCGGTGTGCACCCAACAAACATTTAGAACTAATAGATCAAATCAATTTCCGGGACAACGTCCTTCACAGGGCAATTTCCAACAATTCCAACCACGAAGGAATATGCCAACAATCGAAGAAGTGTATAATACGGAACTAGATACAACCCCTAATGATTATTTTTATAATTACCCCGAAAATGATCATTATTTGCAATATAACAGTGATTTTCCTAACGAGGAACAAATCGACTTTTCAACGAATAATCAATATCTAGATCAATCGACAATTGAAGACTCCCAAACGTCTAATGAAACTGAAAATTTTCACCAAGCTTCCAAGGACAATTTGATCACATAACAGACAATCCACTAATTTTTAATCTTAACCTAAACTCGTCTAGTGAACTTGCTTATGTGATATTTCCAGAACAAAATTTAAAAATTTTAATTGATTCAGGATCTAGTAGATCGTTTATGAATCCAGATCTAGTACAGAGGTTATTTCCAACGCGAATAATGTATGAACCATTTGTTGTAAGTTCAACTTTTCAACAATCAGCACACGACCATAGTGCATTAATTCCAGCTTCGAAATTGTTTAAATTACCAGATCCGCAAGATTTAAAATTTTTCTTATTTAAATTTCATTCAATTTTTGACGGCTTGTTAGGACTTGATAACCTTAAACTTCTACAAGCAAACGTAAATCTAGACACTAATCACATAATAACACCTTATGCAAAAATTCCTTTGCAATTTTATAAAACTAATTCTGATTTAAATTTAATCACGGTTCAACCACGAACAGAACAAGTAATAAAAGTTAAAACGTCAATTAAAAATGGAGAAGTAATTATTCCACACACTAAAATTCAGAAATGTGAAATTCCAGAATCCTTAAGTTTAGCAAAAAACGGTTGCGCAATAACAACAATTTTAAATAATGGAAATTCACCAATAACTATCGACTTCTCAGACCCAATCGAAGTAGAAAATTTTGATATATCATATATCAGAACAAAGTAAATTTTGTTTTCAAAATTCCAATCACCCATCCAAACGAATTTAACTATTATCGACTCTATTCAACACCTGTATATCATCAGAGTTATTTTAAGGTTATCATACCAGAAAATAAATTTCTTTTAAAAAATAAATTGCACTTCTCATACCAGAGTACCGAATGTACTAAACTTAAAAATCAGTACTACTTATGCGACAAAATGGAACTTCAAGATGATAGGCAAAACGCATCCTGCACCATTCAATTATTAGAAGATAATGGATTTTCACCTGCCTGTCACCAAATCGCAATACATATTGCCAGTCCAATAGTCAATCAACTGGATGACTTAAGTCAATGGATAATAGTGTTGCCCAAAGAAGAACTAGTTCAATTAAAGTGTACAAATCAAAATGAACGTCTAAGGCTACTGGGAACATACATAATGAACATACCAGTACATTGTGAAGTTCAGTTTAACAACATATTGATCAATAATCGGCAACCAGCAGAAAATTCCAATCAACTAATTCTTTTCCCTGATTTAACAGACAATTTGCCATTTTTACCGACGTTGAGCTTAAGTACTCAACCATTGGAAGAAATCAAATTGGACGATTTGCAGAAGCTAAAAAGCCAAATTTTGGAAACCCATCCTTCGTTAAGCTTTTCGGACATTTCCAAAACTCCAAGTTTTTGGACAATTGCAATTTATGGACTCTTGATCCTGCTGGTCATCTACATTGTCATAAGGAAACTAAACCTGTTAAGTTGCGGTAAGAAGACCATGATGGAAGAAAATCCTAAGGAAATGGAGCTACCACATGATGTTCAACTACCCCGTCAAGCCGTATAGTTGAAGCTTCCAGGGGAGGAGTTACGAGGCACCCTTTTACGTAAAATGCAAGTTAAAGCAAGTACTTAGGTATCGCTGAATAGACATAATATTGTTCTCGGGAGTGTTTGTGTTAGATTTAGAGTTAGTCAGAGCTTAGCATTAAAACTAGTTAGACGTATTACGTATTATTATTTTAGTGTATTTTCTAATAAAGCTTAAGTTAATTATTTTTAAAAAGGTATTTTGCAACACCGGTTTCGTAATTCACCGCTTTTCTCCCTGACTGTACCAAATTTTGTAGTGCCTTTTCAGGTTATTGGATCTGAAATTTAACAAGGATTCCAAAAAAGTGCTTAAAACAGTAATTTTCTCACTCCAAATGGATTTTACAAGCGATTTTGTCTTTGACTGTCCTTTCGAACAGTGTTCCTGTCAGATATCAAACTTTGATACCGCTTTTCTCGTTGAGTACCAAATTTTGTAGTCTTTTTTAGGTTATTGGACAGGAAATTTAATGAACATTCCAAAAATGTGCTTAAAACAGTCATTTTCTCACTTCAACTTGGTTGTACAGACAATTGAATGTTGTTTCTACTTGTGTTTTTGTCAGTTCAAACTTTGACACCGCTTTTCTCCCTGTGTACCAAATTTTGCAGTGCTTTTGAAGTTATTGGATAAAAAAATTAATTAAGATTTCAAAAATGTGCTTAAAATAGTCATTTTCTCACTCCAAATAGGTTTTACAAGCAATTTTGTCTTTGACTGTATTTTCAAACAGTGTTTCTGTCATATCAAACTTTGATACCGCTTTTCTCGCCGAGTACCAAATTTTGTAATTTTTTTTAAGGTTATTGGATAGGAAATTTAATGAAGATTCCAAAAATGTGCTAAAAACAGTCATTTTCTTACTCCAAGTCGGTTTTACATTCAATTTTGTCTTTGACTGTCCTTTCAAACAGTGTTTCTGTCATATATCAAATTTTGATACCGCTTTTCTCGCTGAGTACCAAATTTTGCAGTGCTTTTGAAGTTATTGGATAAAAAAATTAATTAAGATTTCAAAAATGTGCTTAAAATAGTCATTTTCTCACTCCAAATAGGTTTTACAAGCGATTTTGTCTTTGACTGTATTTTCAAACAGTGTTTCTGTCATATCAAACTTTGATACCGCTTTTCTCGCCGAGTACCAAATTTTGTAATTTTTTTTAAGGTTATTGGATAGGAAATTTAATGAAGATTCCAAAAATGTGCTAAAAACAGTCATTTTCTTACTCCAAGTCGGTTTTACATTCAATTTTGTCTTTGACTGTCCTTTCAAACAGTGTTTCTGTCATATATCAAATTTTGATACCGCTTTTCTCGCTGAGTACCAAATTTTGTAGTCTTTTTTAGGTTATTGGATAGGAAATTTAATAAGGATTCCAAAAATGTCCTTAAAACAGTTCATTTTTCATTTTCTCACTGCAAGTGGGTTTTACATTCGATTTTGTCTTTGACTGTCCTTTCAAACAGTATTTCTGTCATAATCAAACTTTGATACCGCTTTTCTCGCTGAGTACCAAATTTTGTAGTCTTTTTTAGGTTATTGGTTAGGAAATTTAATGAAGATTCTAAAAATGTCCTTAAAACAGTCATTTTCTCACTGCAAGTGGGTTTTACATGCGATTGTGTCTTTGACTGTCCCTTAACAGTGTTTCTGTCATATATCAAACTTTGATACCGCTTTTTGCGCTGAGTACCAAATTTTGTAGTAATTTTCAGGTTATTGGATAGGAAATTTAATGAAGATTTCAAAAATGTGCCAAGTGGTTTTGACAAGCAGTTCTGACACTCAATGTCAAAATGTGCTCAAAAGTTGCAAAAATCAGGGTTTAGAAATTGTTTTTTTTGCAGTATTTGATACAAAACGTGGTTCTAAGATTTATGACACACACACACATTTATGACAGGTCACAAAACTGCTTAGCTAAACTATTCTTCAAAAACCACGTGACAAATGTGACTAACGTCAAAACTATCAATATTTGCCGAGAATTTGCAAGAATTACAGTTTAACACAGTTTTCGAAACAAGACCTGTTTCTGAGATTTAATACAGTTATTTTGACAATTATTGTCACTAAATTACTGGTAAATTACAAGTTGTTTAAATAATATCTTCAGATTCTCGTCATTTTGCTTATCTCAAAAACAAATGATTTGTTAAAATTTGAACATAAGATAATAAAGAAAAGTGACATAAAGCAGAAAATGCTAGCTATTTCTTTAGAAAAATGTTTCATAAAAAAGTAATAAGATTGTTACTCATTTAGTATAAGATTCACTTTATCAGAAAAGTTTATTTTATTATTGATAAAACAAAATCTGTAAAATAATGAATAACAAATCAAAACTTACCTTACAAATCTAAATAAAACATTAATTTAATTTTGTCTTTATTCTTAAAATGACCACGTAAACGTCGTATTAAAGTCGATCCGATTGTTTGATCAGATTAAAATGACCTTGATTCAATCTATAACCTGTGCTATAACGTATGGTATCGAATTTGTTATTCAATCCGATCCAGGAATCCTCTTTTCTTTAAATTATGGTGGTCACATGTCACTCTTGTCATTTCAATCCGGATTGGTTTTCTAACCTGTACACATCGCTAAAAACATGATTCTCAATCCGCTCCGTTGGTTCAATCCACTTGAAAAACAGGATTGGAATTATTCTATCGGATCAAAATTTCAATCCGACGTGTATACATCAATGTTTTTCAAGTGGATAGAGCTTTATCCTATTAAAGCATCCGATCGAAAGTTACGATGTTTACGTGGTTATCAAATTACTTGTTTATAATGACAGGAAAATGACATATTTCAAGCAAATTTCAATTAGATCCGTAAAACTGGTAAAAAAAATTGTTACTGGTAAAATTGGTAAATTTTCCTGTCACGCTGAATTTACTTAATCTTACCGGTCACGGTAAATTTACGCCCATCATTAGTTTAAATAATGGCAATATAAGTAAAAGTTAAAAATTTTGAGAGTTAAACTTCAGTAAAGTCAATTTCACACATACCTATATTTTTCCAACGTCCTGTATATTTACTGGCCAATTACTGCAGATAAAAGGGCGATTTCGCTTTTATTAAAGACGTTATCAAAACGGACGCGTCCTGTCCAAGTAAGGGTAATTTGGATTCATCCATTCAGATATGAAATCGTATGAAAGCAGATTGAGATTCCTTTAACAACACCATGACAAATAATATTGCTTTTATTGCGGGGAGTTGGGACAAAAACTGTCCGCACCAATCAACTTTGCTTTGTTACTCTACCGTAATGATTCTAAGTGTTGGTGCTGTTGGTTCAGCCCGATTACAATGCATCAAATTTCACAAGTACAGTGTAACTGGGACATTACAATATTGTAGCAATTCGTCGTTCCCCCTTTTTCTGGACAATAGAGCTTTCCGAAACGGAAGACGAAAATATTTGGGGTGCTTGGGTACAATTGCGATTTTCTGCCGGGGTTAAGAATTAGCAACGGTTGACCATGGAAAATTCGCTAATATTCGGGAATAAATCATTCTTATTGTGCTCCTCCAGCTTTAGGGATGTTTTATGCAATCTTATCAATGTCAGAGCTAAAATTCACCCAAAGCTTTATTTTTAAGTGATAACTCATTTTTGATTTCCAGTGACAGCAATTTGACCCTAAACTCTACTTTATATTGTGTTTGGTTAGAAATTAAAGGCAACAAGGGGAATTCGAGACGCCAGTTTTGGGGCTGTTTATTGGAATTCCGAGTGGATATATCATTTTTATTATTTAGTCGGTCGCAGCGGGAAACATGGAAGATGAGACCAACCGAGGAATTTAATTTGACAATTTTTATTGCAGTTCTTGATAAAAACACGCCATCTTCCTTTATCCCAACTCAAAGAAACGTTCATTATTACTTTCACAACAGCGCTATAATTTTCAGACCACCTCAGTTTTCTTCTAATTACTCTGAAAGTCGTTTTCTTCTGTTGTTGTTTTAATATGAAATTAATGACTGGAATTGATGATCGTTTGGAGGATTAACCATTATTGCTATTAATGGCGGTGTAGAAATCCGCATTACGCTTCGAGCTACTGTCTTTAACCGATAATAAATTATCCGCGTTTGCGTCTTCATAAATTATAAACTTAACGGTTCGATGTTTGGTGCTTAATATTCGGATGACTCGAACAATAATGAAATAATTTGCCTATAACTGTCGATGAAATTGGCTGTAATTGGGTCACATTCAAGTGCTTTTTTGCCTTGTTAGTCAGCATGCAATTTATTGCATAAACATCTTTTCATGATGTAGTGATTAAATGACGTTAATTGTTGCTGAACACAAAATAATGCCTAAAGAGTCACATTTGAAATTTTCTACTTTGTTGATGCGATTGATGACAGTAGCTTCTCCCTTATGGGAGACAATCCCAACCTTGGACACTGCTCCTCTGAATAGATCTGCAGAATGCATGTTGAAACCATTCTCGCAGATTTTGCAGCCAAGATTTACTTTTTCTTCCAATTGACCTTTTGCCCACAATCTTTCCGTGGATTATCAAGTGGGGTATCTCATCTTTCTCCTCTTCACTTCTTTTAACATCTCCAACACTTTATTCATTCTGGTAAGCACTTCTGGTGGTCGTTATCTGTATTCTTCTGTAGGTCCACATCCCAAAAGCCTCTATTTTTTTTTCATACCTTCTGTTAAGGGTCTAAGTTTCTACGCCATAGTACAGTACCGGAAATACATAGGACTTCAACATGCGTATTCTAAGATCCAGGCTCTGGTCGCGGCTACAGAGCATTTTCTTCATTTTGACAAAAGCTGCACGTGCTTTCTCTATACGAATCTTGATTGCGGAGCAATAATCAGCGATGCAGGTGATTTTTTTATTTTTTGTTATAATCATTTATTTGGTCTTTTTTGTGTTAAGTGTCAAGGTAAAATGTTGCCAGTGAGGTCCCTGTTCAGCAGTTCTTATAGGTCACTCATATTTCCAGCAAAGACAGTATCGTCTGCATCGCGCAAGTTATTAATTGAATCTCCTTCATCTCGTTCCCTTTTGCTGGATATGTTACAGCCTAAGTAGGTAAAGTCATTGACCACCTCAAAGTTTTGATCACTTATTGTCATGTTCTGGCCTCTCCTCTTATTGCTTCGGGTCTGTATTAATACTTTTATCTTATCTTCATTAACTTTTAGGCCCACTTCTTTAGCCGCGCCTTCTAGTTGTATGTAGGTTTCTTCCATTGATGTTAGGTTTCTTCCAAGTATGTTTATGTCATCACGAGTCCATCTCCCTGCTTCAGGCCTTGGTTTATTTTAAATTTGTCAGTTAGGTTTCCTTGTATCTTCACCCGGCTTTCAGAGTTCTCCATTGTTAGTCTTACTAATTTTCGTGGTATGTTAAAGTCTAGCATGATGCTGTAGAGCTTTTCTCTGTCTAGGCTGTCGTATGCCAGTCCGACGTCCACGTAGAGTTGATACACATCAATGTCATATTCCCAGCATTTCTCCAGAACTTGTTTTACTGCGCACAATTGGTCTGTGGTCGATCTTCCTAATCTAAAACCCGCTTGGTATTCGCCAATGATGTTTTCGGCTAGTGGTTCTAGTTTGTTTCGGAGGATGGTTGTGAAGACTTTATATGTTGTGTTTAGTAGGGATAATTTTTACGTTCTAGCTAGTCTCCTTTTTTGTGGATTGGAGGATTCTTTGATTAGGTCTGTTACCGCTTTCGCTAGTTGTGGTCCTACATATTTTATTAATTCTGACGGAATGTTGTCCATACCTGGTGATTTCTCTTTATTTTTTGATTTATTTTATTTTCTGGTGCAGGTTATACTCATCGTGTTGTTCTTGCAAATGTCCCATTTCTTCACACTGTTCCTTCAGCCACTTATTTTTTGCCGTTCTTATTGCTCTTCTTATAGTATTGTATCATCTTTTCCTTAATGTCATTCCATGTATTTCATTTCCTCAGTTGGTTGTGATATGACTAACGTTGTTAACGCTTTATTTATTTTTTTGCTCACTTTACTTTTGATCTCTCCGTCCTTAAGCCTGTCATAGTCATATCTTTCATATCTTTGGTTATTGATGTTTTTGTTTTTTCCTATTAGTGACATTTATTTTTATTTCTGTTATGGGAAGAATGGGGTCTGATGAGATCCAGTTCCAGGGTATTTACGTGTTGTTATTAGTGATGTTCCAAAACGTTTGTTAATTCATATTTGATTTGTGATTGAAACTCTGACTCTATAAACTTCAATTTAACTACAACCTGTAAAAGTCCCTTAAGTACTAAAAGTCAGTGTTACACAGTTCAGTTAAACTTGTAGTTAACTAAAAATAATGCTCACCTCAAAATTCACAGTTAAATTTCACAAAAATAGTGTCAATAAGGACGAATTTGCGTTGAAACAAATCATGGTCTTAACAAGATTTACCATTGTAACAAACAGTGATGAGAAGCAAAATTGAACCTTATTGATATTCTTTTAAATTATCTAAAACGGAAGGCCATTACCATAAGTGTCAATTTACACAGTAAATTATTGTTATTCCTAAAATATATCAACCATTTTTTCAACACTTTGGTGAGAAAATTAAAATTAAAAAACATAAAATAAAAAACATATTTAGCACGACTGTAGAATAAAAATAAACTAAACAAACATGCATGATTCCTAAACCAGTTTTCTGATACTTTTATTATCTTTAGTTAAGTACCGTAAGCAGGGATTAAAGCGAGCATGATGAGTATTGCTTTAGCTTTGTATGAAATGCACTTATGTCGGGTAGTAATTAATATATAACAAGATGAGATTGCTATCAGTAATTTTTACGATTTTGTTTACTTTATAATAATGTTGTTCGTTATTAAATGATTTACTGATTATATCCTGTAATTTTGTACTGAACCGCGTCTTCCTGATGCGTTTTCTTGTGAATCTTCAGCATTAATTAAAATTGTTGCTTTTTGTTCTTATAGATGCATTATTTCACACTTTTATCACTAGTGAAGGTGTGCTTTTGTTTTATCTTAATTGCATACTGAACAAACGATTTTCTTACGGTGTAGACGTGAAAAAGTGTCGCTCAAGCTATTTTCAATTTCTGCTCGGAAAAGTTGAAAAACTTCCGTGAATTGAGCGTCACTTTTTTTCAATGACCAGTAATCGGTCTCGGCTGATTCACACGAACAATCGCCGCCGATTCCTCACCGCAAAACAACGAATCCTGTGTATTAAACTAGCTGGGTACTGCAAAAAAACTAGTACCCGCCGTACCTACCTGCAAGTACCAGGCGATAAGTCTTTTGGTTGTTGGCAATGTTGCCAAGCTATACTATAAATCAAAGCCAAGCAAATTTATGTTGGCTTTGAGATAAATTTTGTTTCTTAGTTGTTAATGGTTTGATTATTGTTATAAATTGATGTCATCCATTTGATATACTGGAGATACTTTGTTGTTTGGTTATCAAGCCCTACAGGTTTGATTAGGATTGAAAAACAACATTTTTAACCAATAAAGATTGTTTATTTTAATTAAATATAAATTATCTTTCTCTAATTTCCATAAATTTACGGGAGTGTAATCTGTAGGGTCTATTTGATGGATCCTGCTCCTGATGAGTTTTCCTGCTGAATGAAGAAACCTGAAAATAATTTGACAAACGTCTATTACTTGCAAGTCAAACCTAAGACATTGGAAAGCTTCTTTCTTTACAAATTTGTAATAAAACCCATTAGTGATTGTTCTTAATTAATTTTGGTGTAAAAAACTTGGTCATCTATGTAAAAATGCAAATCTAGTTAAGTAAAAACTTTCTGGAATTAAAGATCCAAAAAGATGAAAGAAGACCCTAGGAAGAAGAATTGTTGAATCCATGGAAATGCAAATAAGGAGGAGGCAATGAAACCTTATGGATATGATGAAAGCACAGTTGAGATATAAAAGCAAATCATAAAAAATTTAAGAAACAGAGCGAATAAATGAAGGGAAGCCAAGAAGAAATAAATTGAAGTTAGGAAGAGATTAAGGTAGGTTGAATGTTTGTTTTTTCCCAGAAACGATGATTAGCCCGTTATCTAAAGCTAACCAGGAGAAACTGGTAATTTTTGTTCAAGGTTTTCTTCTTCTAGGTCGTCAACCTCACCCTCATAAGTTCATTCGCTCTTTTGATCATTGAAATACCTCTTCATCTGCTCGAAATACAGGACCTTTGTCTGTAACCCTAGACAGGGTGCTATCAGCAGGAGCAAATTGAATCCAGGTTTTTTAGCAAGGTGTTACTTCTCGATCCATCCTCCTTCCAGATCTCTTGTAGTATGAGGCCCCAGACTTGGGACTGGCGCAGCGGAGTATATATATATAAGACCGATACATATGCATCAGTGGACAGACACAAGACCTTGTTCTGGAAAGCGGTCAGCACATCAGACACTGCACGGACTATAAATATTTAAGGATGAAGATTACATAGGACGGAACAACAGATCAAGTCATTAAAGAACGGAACATACAAGGTAGACGTGCAATCTTCCTTCTAAATTATATTCTGTATGTATTCCAACAAAACAAAAGACTTAAAGAAACCTCCCATAGAGCACTACTCGCCACTGAAATCGACTTCTGGAGACGAGCGGCTGGACAACCAGATTGGACAGATTAATCAACGACCAGATAATTATGGTAGATATAATGACAATACAGCTGATATGGTATGGTCACGTGCAGAGAATGGCAGAACGAATCCCGGAACAGATATTGAACTGGAACCCTTGAGAAAGGAGAAAACGGCGAAGATCAAAGAAAAGTTGTCGAGACGGTATCGATGAGGAAATAAGAGCCAGAGGTCTGGGGGATGATCAATGAATGGACCAAAACGGCTGCTGGGTTTCGGAAGACGACGTAGAACGGTATAAACCGATTTAAAAAAAAAGAGATTAAAGAAAGCCAGATAAGTCAATTGCATGACATGAAAGACCAAATCACGAACTAATTTGAATAACAACAAGATCATAACCCATCATAAAAATTTAGCTGGATGAAGAAATCAATAGACATTTCAAACCTAGAGATCCAGAAGAATCCCATTAGATAAGTAAACAAAAGTGGAGAATCTGGTATAATATTTTTATACCAGATTCTCCACTTTTGTTGGCCACCACTTTTGTGGCGAATCGAAAGGTCACTGAGCCACCCACCAGCATTTGGAGTTATTTTCTAGTATTTGTTCCTAAGAAATATGGGTCTACAAGATTTTAGTACAAAAAGGTGAAAGGTGTATGATGTTATTACGAAGGGCAGCAAGAACTGATGATACCTTCGACACTTTGGCTAATGCAAGATGGCTTTTTACTTTGGATGTAAAAAGTGGATAGATAGTGGCAAGTGAGATGGATCAACGAGACAATGATGACAGTGAAAATCTGTTTTCTCTACCCAAGATAGTGTGTCATCATCATGGTAAAACAGTGGAAGAACAGTTGCAAAACATCGAAAAAATGTTTAAGATCACACATGTACCGTTTTTATTAAACTAAAATTCTTTATGATTATGTTACTTTTAAACGAGAATTTATTAAAAAAAAAATATTTCATTACATTTGCACAACGTATAACTAACCATCTTTTATAACATTTGCAATGTGACGTAAAACAAACGTTAAGTTTAAATGTAAAAAAGTCACTTAAACATTTTACTTTAACATTTTTATTACATTTTAACGTATCTACCAAAATGAATGTTTCAGTGTAACGTTTCTTCGACGTAGTTGTGCTTGAATTACATTTGCAAATCAACGTTGCTGTTGCGAGTTATTTCAACGTTGATTCAAGCGACATTTTTATTTTATTTTAACGTTGTTCAATTTCTTAAAATTAACGTTCACATTTTTTCAACGTAATGCTTTTAAAGTAACATTCGGTTAACTTATCTAAACTGTAACCGATACTTTCATGATATGATTACTGAGAGAAAATGATTGTCCCAATTACTGTTTGCATTAGATTGTTTTGGACAACTTTCTCATAAAGCTAAAGAGTGCTATTTGGTGGAGAATGTAAAGTTTTTAAAATTGCTCTTCCTGAAGAACAAGAAAATAATCGATTTTTAGAATCAGTGATCATGAACTTGGCAACACTGGCCGTTAAACCGAAGAGTTAACTACCTCCTCGACCACGCCGATCGAGACTCGCCTGCGAGCGACCATGTCGCCGCCTACTTTACTCGTTTTTTGTAAGAAAAAAACAAAAGCCTGACGCCGCCGCCTCTCGCTATTGGTCGCATGAGATGATCGTCATGGGCGGCCGCGACTATAACTTACGACGTTTTAAGTCGCATCGGCTCGAGTTGATGCTTTATTGTTTTGATCTGCTTGGGTGTTGCCGAACGTCAATTGTTTAAGTCTTGTTCAATTTTTTTTCTAGAAAATGACAGAAGATTTTAGAAACATGTCAGTTTGACAGCTCGTTTAATTTAGTATGTATACCTATAAAAAATATATTAGACAAATGATTTTTTCTATGACTGTTTAGTAATATGATTATTCCTCAGTAGATACTTTTGAATACATAACACCCAATATCTACCAGAGTAATGAATCATTACGCACGACCACCGATATATAGCAAAAATCAAAGTAAGATGCATTTACGTAACAATATAATTTGTCAAATTCAAAATATTGACTTTGATTTTCCATTCTATTACATTGTTACGTCATCTCAATTTTCTTTGATTTTTGTAATAGCAGTCAAATTGTCTAGTACCAATCCTATCAATAGTAGGTGACGATATGAATACTTACTATAGTGAGTCATAGAAAAAGTATAGTATTCTATACGCATGTAATGGTTATTACTCACTGGATGGTTTAAAACACTCTCTTTCGCCTCGTGTCGCGAATTTTATCTTCGTGAGTAATAACTATCATTACATGCTCGTTGAATAAAATACTATTTTTTACAAGTAAGCACTTTTCCTGAAAGATTATATGATGTAATGATGCATGATTTTTTGAATCACCCTATAAAACGCGATTTCTGAAATACATGGTCTGACAGTGACCTAAATTCTTAATTTGACGTTAATTAAATGTAAAATTGTTAAAGTATTTTCTTAAAATTCATAATATTTTTTATGTAAATTGCATCTTAGCTGAAAGAAAAAAATAATAAAAAAAATTGTCTGCTTTATAAAATCCTTATGTCTGATAAGATAATTTACAATAAATCACTGACTATTAAAGAGCTAAGAAATGTCATATTTCAGAATTGTAGAAAATTTTGCCTTAGTAAGTAATGTTATTATTGCTAAAAATATTGGAATTTTCTTTCTGGCTTTCAAATTGATCAGTACTATTAATTATAATTATCTTATCTCTATTATTATTCAGCAAGATTTATCTATGTTAATAGTCTGATCACATGGAATCATCTGGAGTATCTATAGTGTTTCAAAAGACTTCTTCGGGACCATCTGTAAAGTTTTAGGATAGTGTAAATAACATATTGAAGGTTCTGGACTGCTTTGGAAAGGCGTTTGGAAATCATGACGATTCTAAAAGTTATTGAAAGCTTTGAAAATGCTTTACTAGAGTTGTATGCTGTTTCACGGGCATTTGGAAGCTTCTATACACTGTTTTGGAAACTTTTAGAGTATCTATAGTGTTTTAGAAGCTCCTGAAATCTTTTTAGAATACATCCGAAGCATTTGGACAGTTTTAGGATAGTTTAACGAATATATTGAAAATTCTGAACTGCTTTAGATTCATATGGAAAGTTTTGAACTGTTTTGAAATCTTTTGAAAGCTTCTAGACTATTTGAAGAGCATTTGGAAGCTTTTAGATTGTTCTATAAGCTTTTGGAAGCTTTTATGCTGTTTTGGAAGCTTCTGACTTAGACTACTTCAGGAGCATTTAGAAGGTTTTAGAACAGAATAATAAGAGTAATGAAGGTTCTGGAATGCTTTAGAAGCAATTAGAAATTTTAGGACATTCTCTAGATTCATACGAAAGCATTTACTGTTTTGAAATCCTTTGAAAGCTTCTAGATTAGTTGAAGAGCTTTTGAAAGTTTTAGACAATTTCATAAGCTTTTGCAATTTTATATGCTTTTTCAGGAGCATTTGGAAGCTTCTATACACTATTTTGGAAGCTTTTAGAGTATCTATAGTGTTTTAGAAGCTCCTGAAATGTTTTTAGACTACTTGAGAAGCATTTGGAAGGTTTTAGAACAGTATAATAAGAATATTGAAGGTTCTGGACTGCTTTAGAAGCAATTAGAAATTTTAGAACACGCTTTTAAACTGCTCTAAGTTCATACGAAAGCATTTAGACTGTTTTGAAATCCTTTGAAAGCTTCTAGACTACCTAGTTGAAGAGCTTTTGAAAGTTTTTTAAACAGTTTCATAAGTTTTTGCAATTTTCTATACAGTTTTAGAAGCTCCTGAAATTTGTTTAGACTATTTCAGAAGCATTTGGAAGGTTTTAGAACAGTATAATAAGAATATTGAAGGTTCTGGACTGCTTTAAAAGCAATTAGAAATTTCATAACATTCTAGAAACTATTGGACGCTTTTAAACTGCTCTAGATTCATGCGAAAGCATTTAGACTGTTTTGAAATCCTTTGAAAGTTTCTAGACTAGTTGAAGAGCTTTTGAAAGTTTTTTAGACAATTTCATAAGTTTTTGCAATTTTCTATGCTGTTTCAGGAGCATAGCATTTGGAAGCTTTTAGAGTATCTATAATGTTTTAGAAGCTTCTGAAATTTGTTTAGACTGCTTCAGAAGCATTTGGAAGGTTTTAGGACAATTTAAAGAGCATATTGAAATTTCTGGACTGCTGCTTTAGAGGCATTTGGAAAAACTGTCTTAGAGATTCTTGAGAGCTTTATTTAAACTGCTCTAGAATTATGTAAAACCTTTTGGACTGTTTTGAAAGCTGTTAGATTAGATGAAGAGCATGTGGAAGCTTTTAGACTGTTCCAAATGCTTTTGAAAGCTTCTATATGATGCTTTAGGAGCATTTGGAAGCTTCTAGAGACTATCATGAAGTCTTTCGAGACTACTTCAGGAGCATTTAGAAAGTTTTAGAACCCTTTGAAAGTTCTGGACTGTTTTAGAGGCATTTGGAAACTTAGTCGGTTCTAGAAATAATTATTGGAAGCTCTTAAACTGCTCTAGGAGCATATGAAAGCTTTTTAGACAGTTCCATAAGCTTTTGGAAGGTTCTAAGATGGGCTAAGTAACTTTGGTACAAAGTACTAAAATTTTTATACTCTTTTGCTATTTACAAATAACTATTTGCCTAAATTTGCTTTATGCCTATGATATCGACATGCATTTTTACTATTTTACTGAAATCGAATAAACATATTTTGTAAACTAGTATCTTCTTTCATTTTTATATATTTTTTTGACAAAACGGTTTATTCGTTTAGGTTAAGGTAGATTCTTTATTGTAATTGAGTATAACTAAAGTAATTGTGGAACACCATCCATAAGCATTACCTTTTACAGACAAAATTAACTTTACCTATAAGGACATATACTGTTTTTAAATTACATCTATTTTATTGCTTAATTACTTTTAACTAACATATTAACTTACCTGAAAAGTATGAAACAAAAATTACCATATAAATTTCCAATAAATCAATCTTTCGTTCTTTAAATGCTAATTATTTAAGAATTCTTAATTGACTTAGACGTGATTTGCGTTTAAAACATTACTAGTTTGTAATTCATACTTGATTATTGATTTAAATATTACTAAGTTGCAAGTGGAAATTCTAGTTAATTAAAATAATATTGGTTTATCCATCCTGACTAAATAATTGTGCGTTTAAGATAAAGAAGGTGGTCTAATAATTTTTGAATTTCAAAATCACAAAATGTAAAAATTACTTTGTTGATTTCTAAATATTTTTCAAGTTTGTGGTGGTTTTGGTGTGTTGTGGTTTTACTGGTCGTTTACTGTTTTTTTTTTACAAAAATCTAAATCATGTTCTGTGACAAAATCAAGTTATATTGTTTCGGTCTAAAAGTCGTGAAAACCCTACTAACACACCACAATTAAGCTTTATATATGTAGGAAACTGACCGGAAAAGTGCTTATCGCCAGTCGGTAATTTCGAGAAGAAGATAGAAGTAATGAGGCCGTTATCTCTGGCAGCAAAAGAGAGCAATAAGAACGTTTATATCCACAGTATCGACTTCGGATGACTCCCATTCCAATTTCCCAGAGCTTTGCCAAAGTTTGCACAAACACTGAAACTTGGGCATATAAACGCACAGCGGGCTCAATACTGAGATAATCTGGGCAAAATGTTTTACCTAACCCTGTTTTTGACAACTAATTAACTTAGTAAATATTAATTGGAAATAAGTTTTGAGCCAATAACAGAAAATAGTTAATTAAGAATCTATAGACACTTCTCTATCTTTTTCACTTTAGTAATTTCAGGTTATCTGATGTTTTTCCTGAAACTACTATTTCTTCTCATCTTTCTATTTACACAAATATTCTCTTTATGTATTCCTTATTTATATTTTAAACGCCTTTTTCACTTTTCTTTCAAATCCTTAAGAAAATTGTTTTCAAACCTTTCCCTTGTTTCCAATTGTCTCTTTTTACTATATTACAATTTGACCATTATTTTTTTATTTTTTCCTCTCATTTTTCACTCCTGTATTTAGTTCTCGTGTGTTGTCTTCTTTCAATCTATATGCATCTTTCTGCTCTCGCGTTATGTCTTTTTATTATTGTTATTTTTTTTGCAAGCGTTTCTCTTGTTAGGTTATTTTCGAGTTTGTTTTTATTTTTTTAATTTGCTTTTTGCTGTTACCGGTTTCTGTCTCCTTGTAGCACTACCTTTACTTCTTTCTTAATCTTTTCCTTAGTTTTCGTTTAATATCTCGTTTGTTACTCATTCACTTTTATTCAAAGTTTTTCTTACTTACCTCATTGTTTTCTGCCGTTCGGTTGTCATGTTTCGGTCTTCCTTTGTACATTTGTATTCAGCTTATTAAGTCTGTTACTCCTTCTTCTTCGTCTGACTAGGATTGCTCATGTTTGTCTGTCTCTCATTCTGTGTTGTTGTCAGTAGGTTGTCTTTCCATCTTTTGTTTGGTCTTCCTGTTGGTTTTTTGCTGTTAGATTTATTATTTTTGCAGATGTTAGTTAATATGTCAGGTGCCATTCTATCAACATAACTATCCCAGTCTCTTTATCTTACTTTCACCCATTTGTTGATGCTCTAGATGTTACATTGCTCCCGTACGTTCTTATTTGTTTGCCTGTCCCTAAGTGTTATATTATTTACTGTTCTTAGAGTCTTCATTTTTACGTTACTTATTTATTTTTTCCTAATATTTTCTTTGTTTTATTTACTAACTATCATGTCTAATTCATTTGCTTTTTTTTTCTCTCACTAAATTCTCCCATAATCTATTTGGTCTCCCTTCTTGACTGTCCTCTATTTTCGTGTGTTCTTTTTCTAGTTTTACTTTTTTAATTCGCTGATGCTGTGTTCAGTAAAACTAATTTACAAAAAACAGTGACGTAATGTAGTAAGTATTCTAAGAAATCGCAAAATAATTAATTCTTTTTTGAAAAATGCTGTTGTGCTACGTTATTAAAAAAGTTTTACCACTTACAACTGACATCCTGTAGAATATTATGTTTTTTTTAGTTTCCTGTATTATTTTAGCCTTTTTGCTCTACGCTTTAGTTTTATATTAAATTGAAATGCAATTTTTCCATTAAAAATCCATAACTTGAAATTTACTTTTTCTACGACTAACATAGTAATGATTCATTACATAGCTCATTTTGAGTTACGTAATGGTCCCACCTTAGTGCGTTACTACACTAGTACGATAATAATTAATTTTAACGCACTAGTGTGGCAAAACATAACGTAACTCAATTCTATGTTGATCGTAGATAAAATATAGAATATTTACACATTACTCGTGTGGTATGGCAAATTAATGAACTTGTGTGCTCACCAATGGCAATATTTTCCACTCGTGTCTTATAAATTGACTGATTTTGTCCTGTTACTCGAGATTTTTGACCAACCAACGGCTGAAAATGACATATCGCCCAGAAAGGCGAAGGAAATTTGAGGGGGTGAGGGTGCGGGGAGGACGAAAAACATCAGGGACGAAGGGGAGGCAAACAACTAGAGTGTGGGGGATAGGGAGGGGAGTAAGGAGCAAAGCGTCGGCTACTCTCGGCCCGGCGCCGTCTTCGACGAGGAGGGGCGTCGGTTGAAAGCGTCACGTGAAGGCGCCGGGCGTCGCGTCACACTCGACGCCGCCAGCACGAAGCCGGACGCGACAACGCTGCAAAAAGTGCTGCTGGAGATGATTTCGTCGCAGCCTGCAGGAAACGGTGGAGGATTTGAGGGGGTTGGGGGTTGGTGGTGGTTTTCAGCCAGTGGCGTCGTTAATTATTACAGAATTTCTCTACCAAATATTTGTCTTAAGACTTTGATAGTCGGAAGTTGAAATCGCAGGTGCCAGAGAAAACAGTATTAAGCCAAAAATAACATATTTTCTCTTATATCTTTGACAATCTAAAAATTTCGAACGACGACAGTGTATTAGAAATTTACTTTAAGTATGTGAGCTAGAAATTATGCTTTATTGCTAATAAAAGCTAAAGTTTTCTGATTCTTATCTCAATTAATATTTATGATGAGATGGAGTTTACTATTACAAGTATTTTTTCTTCAGAAAATTGTTATTTTTTCGTTCAAGAGATCATTTGTAAACAGATTGGATTGCAATGAGTAGTATAAACATATGAATATTTACATTCACCCCATTTCACCCTACAATTTTGAACCTAAATAAAGATTTTTTGTTATTGTAAGAAAAGTATTGAAATATTGTTATGTGAAAATATTCGTTATTCCCTTAAAAGGTTAAACGTCAACCACTTTTTATTCTAAATTAATTAAAATAACCGAATTACGTAAGATTTTTCTAATTTACTGTATATAATAATTGAAACTTGCACACAACACGTTTTTTATGCACAAGGTGGAAATGAAAGCTTATTAAAACAAACAAAACCAAAAAAATATACTTGATTACGCCTTTCAGGAACCTGGCACTACCATGTCATAAAAATAGAATGTTATATTGTTTAGAAAGTTTCTTGAAAAAGTGTATAATAATTAAGTATTTTTTAAAATAATATGAAACACAGTGGTCATTGACTTTTCAAATACCGTACAAACAATGGTAATTTTCATAACTAAACAATATCAAAGTCGATAACAACGAATTCACATTTGACAGTTTCCGGAATCAAGGGGGAGCATCAGTTGAATTTGGGGTTTCACAGAGGGTGATTTTCGGTCTTTCTCATTCACTGAGACGACAATTGCACCACTGTCAACGATGCCGTTTATTACAAACGTTATACGAACACTCGGAGCTTTTATCTTCATTTTATCGCAAGATTGAGTAGTATTCTCTAAAACAGTGACTAATGTAGAAAGGACTGTTAAATAAGAGCCCTTTCACACATCCTAAAATTATTACTTTCAAATTGTATGTGAAATTTTTGTTTCGAGTATATTTTGTGTTTTTTTTTAAATAAACTTATAAATTTTATTTTAAAATATAAATATTGAACTTTTATATTTTTCTTAAGAGAATTAGGACAAATTCAATTTTTTTCTGATATCAGACAAGATACTGACCTAACCTAACCTAATATTTCCTATACAGGTATTTGACAGTTACCACCATTGTGACAAATTCAAATATGTCCAAAATGAACGCTTACCTCTCAAAATTGAAACACTAATTGAAACGTTGTTCAAGTGATTGTTTTAGTTTAATAGCTCTATATATCCGATTTTGCCAGTTGACACGTTTGTAACACATTAAATTCGGTCCAAAATATATATTTGTATGTCAGAACTGTCAAAATTGTATTCATAGACCTATAAACAAGCATTAAAGATAATTTGTATTGATTGTTCTGTCTTTAGAGACAATGCTTTATACTTTGATAGCTTCACACAGTGGCATTTGACATTTACCAGCATTGTGACAGTTACACATTAAAATTGCCAAAACACAACTTATGAAACTATAAAATGCAAAATAATATGATTTACACTGATTGTATTGCTTTTAAACAAGTTTTGTATTTTATTGCTTCGTGGAGACAGTTTTCAAGTTTATGACAGATTGAAATTGGGAGAGTAGTATTTGACAATTACCACCATTGTGACAGATCGAAATATGTCCAGAATAGACAGTTACACGTCCCAACTACCAAAAAACAACTCAGAAAACTATAAAATGCATAAAAATATGATTTAAACCGATTGGTATTGCTTTTAAACAGGATTTGTAGTTTTATTTCTTCATGGAGTGGTATTTGACAGTTACCACCATTGTGACAAGTTTAAATAAGTCCAAAATAAACGCGTTACCTGTCAAAATTTAACTTCTGAACCTTTAAAGTACCTACATATAACGTAGTTTAACACTAATTGAAATGTTCAAGTGATTGTTTTAGTTTAATAGCTCTATGGATCCGATTTTGCCAGTTGACAGGTTTGTAACACATTAAATTCGGTCCAAAATATATATTTGTATGTCAGAACTGTCAAATGTATTGTATTCATAGACCTATAAACAAGCATTAAAGATAATTTGTACTGATTGTTCTGTCATTAGAGACAATGCTTTATAGTTTGATAGCTTTACACAGTTGCATTTGACAGTTACCAGCATTGTGACAGTTACACATTGAAACTATATAATGCAAAATAATATGTTTTACACTGATTGAGTTGCTTTTAAACAAGTTTTGTATTTTATTGCTCCATGGAGACAGTTTTCAAGTTTATAACAGATTGACATTGAGAGAGCAGTATTTGACAATTACCACCATTGTGACAAATCGAAGTATATACAGAATAGACATCAGTTACACGTTACAACTGCCAAAAAACAACTCATAAAACTATAAAATGCATAATAATATAATTTACACCGATTGTATTGCTTTTAAACAGGATTTGTAATTTTATTTCTCCATGGAGTGGTATTTGACAGTTACCACCATTGTGACAGTCAGTCAACGTTTAAATGTAAGACAACGTTTTCTCAAAATTTCTGTGTAATTTAGTTCCATTCACTCTTTTATTTGTATGATCTGGAATGTTAACAAAAATGTCGATTATATAATGAGAAAATTCGCAAAAAAAGTTGGATTCTTAACAAGGATTGGGAAAAATTTGTCAATGAGTACAAAATTATGTTGTATAATGCCATTGCGGTTCCACATTTGCAGTTCTGCTCAACATTGCTGTTCAATTTACCCCAATACAAGATAAATCAATTGGAAATAATCCAAAACAGAGCAATGAGACTGATTTTAAAGTGTAATCATTATACTCCTGTGAAGTCTATGTTGAGTGTCCTAAATATGCTGTCTGTCAACCAAAGAATTATGTTTAGTGTTTATTTGTTTATTTTTAAATTAAAGAAACGTTTTTTACCTGACTATATCTGCGATAAGTTAACAGTTTTTGAAGATGTACACAATTATGGTACAAGAAATCGTACAGATTTTATACTGACAAACAGATGTAACACGAATCAGTTGCTCAACTCTGTGCTGTATAAAGGCTTAATAGAATTTAATAAACTACCTGTGATTATTAAAACCTGCGATAATTTGACACAGTTCAGGAGGCTTTTAAAAAAATTATTTATTATAGATAGGTTGTAGGATTTGTTCATTTTATTTAGTTTTAATTTGTGAGTGTGTGTTTTATTTTATTTTTACATTGCTTGTTTAGTTTTAGACATTAGTGTTCCCATTTAGATAAGACTCAAAACTTTTAGTTTATTCTTATAGTTAAGTGACCTTTTTATAAATGTATCTTTTGTAGCATTCATGCTAAATAAATACTTACTTACTTACAAAAATGATCAATTTACTTTTTGTAAAATCGTGCAAAAAAGTACTCTTTATTGCAAAAAGTTTCTCTTTTCTGCTAAATATTTCTCTACTATGATATATTTGTATAAAATAAAAATCATTTACTTAGTTTTCCATTTTTAATTAACTAGTCACTACAATTCCATGTATCATATTTTAAAATTGACAACTCTTGTGCTTTTGTCATCACACAAGTCGATTTTATAAAAAAATATTCTATGCTACACACACAGTACTTTTTGCATAAATAAGTATTTTAGCACTAGAGCGAAAAGTGGAACTTTCTAGCACAGTAAAGTATAACATTTTACACTTGTAGTTTAAGAATAGTTTTTCCACTTTTACTGCAATGTTTACAAAACGAATTAGTAATTTATACGTTTCAACCCTCACATTGATCCCAATATCAAAATTGGATCGTTCCTGTGTCTCTCTGTATGTTTAGACGCGCATATGGCCCGGTTAACTTAATTTGATATCTTTCGAGCCCTCTGTTGATTTGGAATCGTTGGGGTTGTCCAAACATCGGATTTTATGGTTTAGATAAGAGATTTATTTATTTCCGAGGCCTTAATTTACACCCCAATCTGACGGATTTTTAAAGTGTGCCTACCAAAAGTGCAAGCACATCTGTTCTGCCAATCGTCGAAAATTGCTTCAAAACCGAAGCTCGTGCAGTTAATTTGTTCTAGTTAAAACAAACAAAAACCCCCCGAGAACCCAGACGCATATTTTTTCGTTGAACCATTATTATCACCTCGTTTTCACCCGAAACGAATCATTATTTTCAAATCAAATTTTGAAATTTTCGCATCGCCAAACACCCTTAACGACCTAAATGTGAATCTCGAATTACCGAAACCCCACCAAATAATAGTGTTTCAAAGTCATTATACAGTTGTTATTGTTTTCAACGCTCCTCCAAATCTATGTTATTAAAATACTAAAATACATTTCATTCTGGCAAACCTACTTTGTAGAGATCTCCTGAAGTTTAACGTTTAACGTTACCGTAGTTTATCACGATAAATTGCAGTCTTTGTATCCAAAATAAACATCAAATCCATGAGAAACTCTCTAATGGCGTTAATATTGAATTACGGTAAAAAACATTAAAATTAAACTCGGCAAGTGATCTCTAAGCAGTGTTACCGCAATAGATTTAAATTTGTATAATTTTCGAATTGGACCATGTTATTATAATTAGTTTAACAAACAATGCCATTTGTTGACTTTTATTATAGCCTATTTATTCAGCCAACATGGTTTTGTGGAACTTTCTCGGTTTTCGGTGGCCGGTGCCGTCATATGATACTTTAAAAAGCTTTTAATTTCATATCATTAATTTGTCATTATTAAACTGTTGAACGCAATTTTGATAGATAATAATACAGTAGATTTAACCAGAGTTTTCTCGTCATAGTTCACAGTGTATTTTTCACCCATTATGTGTTAATAAGCTAATGAAGAAAACCCTATTCTCTAAATCGACAGTACAGGAATCAAACAAAATGCAGGTTTTTATCTAGAAAATCAATATTTTTTTAAGCCCGAGAAGTTTATTGAAAAACTTTTAAAAACCTCTCTAAAACATAATTTTAAGTTAAAAACTTTCTGTTTAGTATTCTCTTCTTTAAACAACATTAAAGTCAAAGTTATTCATATCCGCAAACAACCTTAAAACACTGCAATGAGGAAAACCCTATTCTCTAAATGGACAATACAGGAATCAAACAAAAAAAAATGCAGGTTTTTATGAAAAAAATCAATATTTTTTTAGGCCCGAGAAGTTTATTGAAAAACTTTCAAAAACGTTTCTAAAACCTAAAAATACATAATTTTACGTTAACAACTCTTTTTATTGCACTCTCTTCTTTAAACAACATTAAAGTCAGAGTTATCATATCAGCAAACCACTTTAAAACACTGCAATGAGGAAAACCCTATTCTCTAAATCGAAAATACAGGAATCAATCAAAAACAAATGTAGGTTTTATCAAAAAAATCAATATTTTTTTAACCCTGAGAAATTTATTGAAAAACGTTCAAAAACGTCTCTAAAACCTAAAAGACATAATTTTACGTTAAAAACTTTCTTTTCTGCACTCTCTTCTTTAAACAACAATAAAGTCAAAGTTATTCATATCAGCAAACAACCTTAAACACTGCAATGAGGAAAATTCTATTCTCTAAATCGACAATACAGGAATCAAACAAAAACAAATGCAGGTTTTTATCTAGAAAATCTATATTTTTTTAGGCCCGAGAAGTTTATTGAAAAACTTTCAAAAACGTCTCTAAAACATTATTTTACGTTAAAAACTCTCTATTTTGCACTCTCTTCTTTAAACAACATTAAAAACAAAGTTATTCATATCAGCAAACAACCTTAAAACACTGCAATGAAGAAAACCCTATTCTCTAAATCGACAATACAGGAATCAATCAAAAACAAATGTAGGTTTTTATCAAAAAAATCAATATTTTTTTAACCCTAAGAAGTTTATTGAAAAACTTTAAAAAACGTCTCTAAAACATAATTTTACGTTAAAAACTTTCTTTATTGCACTCTCTTCTTTAAACAACATTAAAGTCAAAGTTATTCATATCAGCAAACAACCTTAAACACTGCTTTGAGGAAAACCCTATTCTCTAAATCGACAATACAGGAATCAATCAAAAACAAATGTAGGTTTTTATCAAAAAAATCAATATTTTTTTAACCCTGAGAAGTTTATTGAAAAACTTTAAAAAACGTCTCTAAAACATTATTTTACGTTAAAAACTTTCTTTTTTGCACTCTCTTCTTTAAACAACATTAAAGTCAAAGTTATTCATATCAGCAAACAACCTTAAAACCCTGCAATGTTGGAATATTGGAAAAGATCAAAATTAATTAAAATTAGGAGTTTAAGGGTCGCAAAAGTAACATTAATAGAAACATCCGAAAGTGTTCCAACCAATTTGGACCAGTCTTTACATACGATTTAGCTCGGGGGGTGGCCGAAAGCACTCGTGCGCGACTAACATCCACCAGTAACTCAATTGGCTTAGGAAAATTTATTCGGAACATTCAGATGCAAAACTGCTGTAGGGTACTGTATTGATTTTCTTATAGAAAGAGTAAATCTCAAGGTTTTATTACTAGAAAAGAATCATTTTTCAGATGATAAGCAGAGAGCTGGTATAAATATAAATGATCAATTCAGATACGGATGTGGTTTTTATTTTTCAGACGTATTCATACGTAACAATGTAATAGACAGGTAAACCATTTGAATGTGACAAATAAAAAATCAAATGTTACATCAAAGCATTTATCTGTCAATGACATTGCTGTGTTGCACCCTGTTTTTTGATTCTACTCATATAATAGTAATTAAAAGAAAGCTTAATATACTATTCGTGTTGTCAGTATAGTTCTTAAATTGATTACACTTAGGTAGATACCAGAAATACTGAAAAATTGATAATAATTACTTTCAAGCCAATCAAAACTGATGAGAAAGTTACTTCTTCAAAATTATTGTAGTAAAGTCTTTTAGAAAATTTAATATCCAAAATTCAAAATTTTTTCTGGAATTTTTAAAACAAAAAGTGCCTAGAAAAACCGAAAAAACTGAGTGGTCTATATCAAATGCCAACATATTTTAAAGAAGAATCAAACTATCAGCATTATACAGGGTAATTCAAATATAACCCTCACTATTGGAAATTGGAGCAAAGGCACAATTTAAAGCTGAACAAAATGCCTTTTTAAAAATTTTGATTTTTCTAGAACTTCCGAAGATATTCGAGAAAAAACCGGATTTTTTTGATTTTTTGTTTTTTTTTCATTTCTAACCTTATTTGAAGAAATATTCCAAAACAAAATACAAATTTTTATTGCCACTTTATATCAGCTGTACGGTGACGGTTCAGTGATGTTTGACAACTTATGATTTGCTTCATAAATGGCCAAACAATAATTCGATAAAAACTATTTTTTAATTCCGTTGGCTTTGGCTTCATCAAAAGTTTTATTGATTATCCGTTCTACACAGAAACACACAGAACCCTTAAAATATAACATTTTGATAAATTACACGTCACGTGACATTTTTAACATCAACCTAAACCAATTCAGGCAGTTGAAGACGATTTTCAAAGTTTCAAGAATTTCACACTGCCAAATTACACAGTTTTTGAGATATTCAGAAAATTTTTCGATAAAAAGTAATGACGCTCTCTAGCGGCCAAACGGCGCAACTTAGCAGTGCCCCCTCAACGTCACGTGATATTTCCATTTATTAGTTATCTACAGTCATATGATGTGTCTAAATACAGGGTATCTCTGAAAGGTTTTAACAACTTTCTGCCGCAGTTAGCTGAGGTCAAAATAAAGCGATTTTGCCATATTTGCCTTAACCCAAAAGATGATAATTACAGAGCTACTTCTGGAGACTGTATTAAACTGAGATTAACGGGACTAACTGAGATTAATTAAAAAAACGGTTGTCCATAGCGACATGACTAAAGTATACCTTTTCTAAGCAGAAATAACAGGCGACTTTATACTCAAAAGTGATTTACCGTTACCGAGAAAAAAAATACAAAGGAATTAAACAAATTGAAAGAACCGTATGTGGCGCCCTCTACGATTACTGTAAAAATATTCCATATCTCGGAAAACCCCCTGATTCCTAATTTCATAATTTTAAATGGTTTGTTATAAAAACTATGATTAAAAATTGATTTTTAAATTTTAAATTTGCCGCCCTGTAGCTTTGTAATTATCAACTTTTTAAGGCAAATATGGCTAAATCGCTTTATTTTTACTCCAGCTAATTGTCTTTACAAAGACCTTTCAGGGACACCCTGTATATGGAATGTTTTTTTGGTTTTTCTTGACCTATTATACTGTTTGGCGTAGACAATACAAATCTGGTGTCCGTTTTGCTGTAACTATTGCCATTTTGTCACTGATTTGAATAAAAACAAAAAATTTTCAGTTTGTTTTTGGATATCTTACAAAGAAAATCAAAGTTTTTAAACTGGCATTTGGTTCAGCTTTAAATTGCGCAATTTGCCCCAATATAAACTTTTTCCTATCTCTTATAGTTTCCCAGATTCCAATGGTCGAATTTGAATTACCCGGTATATTTTCAAGAAGACTATCAGGTTTCGCCTTTAGCAAATTTGATCTTTCATGTCTGCTTTATGCCAAATTAACATATTGTCAGAAGAAAATTACATATTTTGACTGGATTATTGCAAAATGCTTTCTTATATCATACGAAGTATTAATTTAGTTGATTTTTCTTAATTGGGCTTTTATGCTTGTAATATTGACAAGTTGGTCTTGTCATTTAAAGACTCCTTATTTCCTTAAAATGTCATATACTATATTTTTATTCTACTGTTTTTACGTAACGTCTAAGAGATTTTGAACTATAAAATCAGCTTGTTGATGTGAGCTCATAAAATGCTTAAACTAATAGGTCGAGTATATCAGTTTTTGTTAACAAATTCAGAATTTAGTTTAATATCTTATAGAAACATTCAAAAAGTGACTACTTATTGGACCACGTTGAGGATATTATACTCGCAAATCAAAAAGCCATTTATAGTACGTAGTACAATAATTTTTTTTAGTATTAAGCTACAATATTAATTTCCAATTTTATTGTTGGATTTCTATTGTGTAGCGAAATATATTATCAGCCATCCTTGGTAATAACGAAAATTGGTTTGTTGTGAGGGCTTTATAAAACTACGAAGCATAAGTTGGAGTTGGAAGGTTAATAAGAGTTTTTTTCAGAAAATAGGTTTAATTTACTTAAAATATATAAACGCTTAAAATTAAAACAAATGTTTAAGAAACCTTTTTTTATATCTAACAAGAAAAGAAAGGTTACTTAAACCAAATAGAAAGAAATTTACCACAATGGATCATTTTATTGTTCTTAAGGTATTTAAAAACATCATCGTTACAAGTTAATGTACTAATAGTCATAATAATCTGAAAAAAAACATTTATAAACAGAAGAATTATAAAATAGAATCGATTTAGGTGTCACTTATTGTAACAGGACATCGTTGGCACTTCTGGAATTGGGTGACATTCTCGTGTTCTTGCATTGATTCTGCTGGATCTATTTGTCAACTTAAGTAAATCACCATATTAGACTTTTCACAATGATTTTTGTTAGCTTGAATTGTTCTTCTTGTCTTTTAAGTTCAAAATAGAGAAATATTGCTTTATTATGAAAGTCACACTTCTGTACAACATAATGTAAATGGGATGGCTATTAATGCAGTGGGGTACAGATCAAGACAATTTTCCAGGTTTAGTAAATCGATATTTCTTAAAATTTCACAGTTGAGTATGTTGTTAAATCATGCTTTAAATCGTATTCAACATATCGATTTGACTATATTTCAACAGAAGGTAAAATCCACCGTCAGGAAAGTAGTTTCCCCTCCGCCCAGACCGTTAGAGAATCCGGTGACGAGGGTATGCAAATTGCGACCGATTTTAAATTCCGACATGGTTTTGCCGGGTCTGGATGCGATCCAATTTGACCCGACAGCGGATCTACAACGGTTTCTGGCTCATTTTGCATCTAATTATACTGTTAAATCTCGTTTGCTTGCACTGTGAGCTCGTTTCAAAGTTTTTCCCTGAGCCTGGATTTTGTTACTTTCGCCAGCGGTTTAAATCCAGAATAATTTACAATCTGTCCATTCCTGTTGGCTCCTACAAGAAGCTGAATATTTTAAATTAACAAAATTTCAGGACGCGGCAAGACAAAGTGATTGGAAACGACTTATGTTCCTAATTTCCCTCCTAAATGTCTTGATCAATTATCACAAACTGGTGGTGGAATTAAATCCTTACGTTCTAACTAAGTGGCTTAACCGGAGTTTGTTTTGCGCCCCAATTTGCGCTTTACTGGATTTACGGTTGCTGACTGCCAACTTTGTGCGCCACGTTTGATTGGAGAAACCGTATAATACGGCCATGTGTGCGGTTTGAGCTTTAAATAATTTCTTCAAATTATACATCTATAATTGCTCAGTGTTGCCAATTGCTTAGACACATAAGATTTCACAGAAAGTTAAGACAAAGTTTTAAGAAAATATGTTTTCTGCTCGTGGCTAAAAAGTTTAAGTAAGTTTGCTGGTGGAAAAAAGTAAGTTTTTCAATAACTAGTAAGTTTAGAAATTCTGGATAATTAGCCAGCTCAAGCACAATAAATTCTTCTGTTCCATCTTTTCTGAGGCTAATAGAAACTGTTTTTTCTTTAAAATCTTTGATATCGATCACTCAGTCTTTCTTCCAAATTTCTGGGCAATTAGCCAGCTCAATTATTTGAACATATTCTTCCGCTCTCCTTTTCTGACGCTGAAAAAATTTAATTCTTCTTTCAAATACAAATATGTTTGACTTTTGATTTTGATCATTCAGTTTTTTTTTTCAAAAATTTCTTGGCAATTAGTCAGCTCAATTATTTTAGTAGATAGATATTCAATATCGATCACTTCTTTACAAATATGTGAGCAATTAGCCAGCTCAAACATATCAACACATTCTTCCGCTCTTTTCTTTTGACATTGATTATCTGACACTGTCAGAAATTAATTCTCATGTAAAATATCTTGGTCTTTGATATCGATACTCAGTCTTATTTTTTGAAAGTTCTGGATAATTACCCAGATAATCGTATATATCGAACACATTCTTCCCTCTTCTATTTTGAGGATAAAAATTAATTCTTCTTTAAAATTTTTGTGGCTTTTGCCATCATTTACCGAACCAACTTGTTCAGTAAATACATACATACTTACAACAATCTGGTGTTGACTAAATTTAATTCTTCCTCAAAATATATCACAGTATTTATAAAAACTTTTGAACAATTAGCCAATTCAATCATTCGTGCAGATTCTTCCGTTCTTCTTTTCTGACGCTTAGAAAAAGTAATTTTTCTCTGACGTAATGTTTTTTTAATACGCTTATTATTCCTTAAAGACACATACAAATTGTAATTAATTGCAATATTTAAATTATAGTATAGTCAAAATTTTACCCTTTGAGAATGACGTCAAGCAGGTGAAAAAACACGAATTAGATCACAAATTTAAACCTACAAATGCTTTGAAAAATTAGTGATCATGAGAGTTTCAGTTGACATCTGGAAACTGTTTCTTTTCGTACTCGAAAAAAAGCAGCACATTTAGAATTAGCATTTGGGCCTTCTCATTGTAGCGCAGCATTTTTATACCTTTGATATTCGTTTAAATCAAAGTGACAGTAAATGTCAACGTTTTTAATTTGACAGGACGACAAAATTAACAACGTGCGCCTTGTTTGCTAAAATTGTTTATTTCACATGTTTGATATGCGAGAAACAAAGATGTAAAAAGATGACGTCATTCTCAAAAGGTAAAAATCCAACTGGCGCCTACGATGACGTATTCGCCAATTGCAGCGGCTTGTCATATAGCACTTTTGTGAAAAACCAAATTTGAAAATTATCCATTATTATTATTATTACTATTAAAAGAAATTATACGTTTTTAAAACTAGTCTAGTGCTGCTTAATTTACTAAGCTGCAACTTGCTACAATATTGTTTGCTCTTTCCAGTAAGGTTGTCAATTTTAATTTTTACTGATGAAATTAAGACAGTAAAATATACAATACCAACTTAATAACTAGTTAGATAAGCATACGAGTAACGTAAATAAAAAGTTTCGGTTACTCCTTTAATACCACAAAAAAGGTTTAAAAATATGTTACTTAGTTATTTTTAACACATAAAACGTCTCATAACAGTCTCTCATTTGTCAAAATTGAAACCACATTTTTTGTCAAATCAGTACAGTGTTTGTATAAATTTAACTCTTCAGAAGTACTGACATTTCAACGTTGCTATTCGGTTGCCTTTTTGACATTTTGTAACATTAATCACGTGATATTCTAATATGACTTTGCAGTTCTCTTTCATCAGAAAAGAGTTGTTGAGGAAAAAAATACAAAATGTTTTCATAATCCAGCTTTTATTCAGCTGGTTTAGAGATCGTCATAGGAATTATACCGGGTGGTCCAGTTTTAAATGTCAATAATTCACCAATCCATAGCCAATTAAAAAATAAGTTGACATTCATTATGTCATTTTCCTGAAAAATGCTTCTTAAGGAAAATACAGTCCTTCAAATTTCTGTTTGTTTTTAAAAAATCGTTTTTTTTTTGTCATAACTGTCAGACCGTTGGAGCAATATTGATCATAATATTGATCAAACAAGCACTTTATTACACGTTATTACGGTCAAAGACCCAAAACTAACCCAACCCATTGTCTTGGAAATGGAATATTCACTTAAGAAGTTTAAAAAATATTATTGTAGCCAGTTTTCATAGTTTCCAGAGAAACTGAAAGACTTTAGTTTTGAAAATTGACTTTTCATGCAAATCGAGAGACTTTAATACTGAAAATTGACTTGTAGACATAAAAACTAAGTACTTTTTCAAGAATTTGTTACTACAAATTCATACATTACAAATTGACTTGAACCCCAAAATGTGACTGAACTAATGAAAAGTGATATCAGAAGCATAAAATTTGCATTTGAAGTAAGTTTTCATAATTTGAAGACAAATTTCAATATTTTAGTCTTGAAAATAGTCTTAGATGCAGGACATTAACATTAGATTCATAAAAATTGTCTTGAAAACGAACTATTCGTGCTTTTTACTTTGCTTTTAATTTTCTTCGAATTCTGGACTATTTTTAGTGCTTCAAAACAGCTTTCAGCTTGGAAAATAGAGTTTCAAGACTATCTTCACCAAGTTATTGACATAGCAAACTTAAAAAACAATTTTTACATTCTTCATAGACTTAAAATAGCATTCCAAGCTTTGTCACTATTAAATCGAATTCTAGACACCTCAGTGCTAAAAATTCGGGTATTTCTTAATAAACTAGACTGTTTTTAGTGTTTTAAGGCTGTTTTCAGTGCTTCAAATCGAGTTTCAAGACTATCTTTACAAAGTTTTTGACTTATCAGGCCTAAAAGCCAGTTTGTCCACTGACCATAATCTTGAAAATGTTATTTCAAGCTTCTTCACTATTAAATTGACTTCTACACTCATAGGTGCAATAAATTGTAGCATCTCTAAGAAATTCAGACTGTTTTTAGTGCTTTTTAAGACTGAAAAATTGAGTTTAAGACTATTTCCAAAAGTCAAGTTGAAGAAAATTGAGTTGTACACCAATTAAAGTCTTGAAAATATACTTTTGGACTCTCTTTAGTCCTAATAAGGTCCGTTCTAGCATTAAAAGTCAACTTTTATACTATTTTTAGTAGTAAAAAATGAGTTTCATGCACAATACAATCTTTGTCTTGATTTCCGGACTTTTTTTAGTTCTTGAATGCCAATTTCAGATACTCAACCAGGATGGCAGTCTGAGAAAGCGAATCATAAGACCATTCCTAGTAGTAAAAAAGTTTTTAGACTATTCAGTACAAATTTGGACTTTCACAAGTCTTGGATGTTCAGTTTTAAACTATAAAACGATTTTTTAAATTGAAATTTGGAGGACTGTGTCTTCCTTAGGAAACCTTTTTCAGAAAAATGACATAATGCAAGTCAACTTATTTTTTGATTAGCTATCAAATGGTGAATTATTGACACTTAAAACTGGACCACCCTGTATAATTATCGTCAAATTGTTATTACTGGAACTTAAGAATAAGGAAATTACAATAAAAAATTATTGTAATTCCCTTACTTCTTTCCTGTTTACTAACAAAATGTTTGTTTTCTTAGGACGAAAACTCATGTGAATGTAATGGCAGAATGTTATGATCTGGCTAGTAAATTACAAGATGAAAATGTCACGTGTAACATAGAAATGACATTATTATTGCTTTCTCTACATTTACGGTAAACTGTGCCGATTAGGTAATGCCAAAAGGTCGATAATGTTTCACGTCATATTTCTGTACGTAAGAAGGATTTCAGACATAGACATCAGAGATTTATTTTCATTCTTTCCTTCTTAACTTTACAGCCTAAATGATTTAATTCATTCTTTGGCATCTGACGGTTCAACTCACAAGATTGACCTTCATCCAATTAATCTACCGTTTCATAAAAGTAAATTTTGCATTTTCACGATCCATAAAAAGTTGGTTTGATAAAGTGGCGTGCCGGATTACGGCATAATCACGGCATGTCGGGGCCCATAATTAACCCCGGCGCTCCGACCCTGGACATTGCCGGTTCTCGCGATGGTACCGCCGCCGTCGGTACCACCGTCAGAGGACGGACCACCCGAGAGGGCAGCACACTCGAGCACCACGGGGGGCCCACCGAACGGTTCCAACTCGACGGTTCCATTCATGCAAATTGGCCGACCGATTTTTTTTTATGATCGTTTGCGTTCTAACAATCTTTGTTGGGTCATTTTGCAAATTGTTTGCCCTAATAATCGTGACGAGTTTTTACCAATATTCGATAGACTTGAAAAACTGATATAGTTGAGGGATATTTGACAGATATGCAACATATTTTCCAGTTAACAGATAAACCGTAAATATGTTGATTTTGCTGCTGTGTATAAATTGTAATTGTATATCATCAGTAATAGTCAGATTTCAATAATCATAAAAAATAAGAGCGTTTTTAGAAACTTGATTTGTAACTAATATTTGGCACTATCTAAATCGAACAGGGAATGTCATTTTACAAACTGAAATTGATGAAATCGGTGTTTTTCTTTCCTTTAAACCATCATCAAAACAAAGTTTTGTGCTATTCTGATATTTTCATCTATCCATAACAAGGAGAAATCAGAATTCTGACAATAACAGTTTAGATCGAAAAGTAGTAGTCCATATGCCCACAGTGGAGTAGTAAGTGTAAGTGAAAGCAAAACTCAGAGTCGATCTCCACAAATATATATTAAATAAGTTGTTATCTGCCTAACATGTTTCGGGTGTATTCAGACACCCATCTTCAGAGGCTGAAAGTTGTACAGAATGTTAGTTAATTACTTACAAAACTAACTATTTTAACATTTTAGAACTGTCCATAAAAAATAGAACTTTGACATAGAATCTTCCTAATTATAATCATAACTCGCCAATATTCTTTGGTTAGCAATGCGGTCTCAGATAGATGATCGGTCAAGCAAGAATACTGCTTTTTACCCTCCCATCTCTGTAGACCAAAAGAATAGATTTGGAAGAGGAAATCGCTATAAGTCCAGGAATTTTCCCTTTCGGAAAGTTCCCAGAGTTGCATCGGCGTCCTCTGTTTTGGGAGAAGGAGCCGGCTTTCGTCCGTCTGTTTTTAGATCCTAAAGTTTTGAGAAGTTAGGGTCTGGTGAGTGGGAGATGGTTTTCTAGATTTTGAGTATAAAATTCTCGCCACCTGGGGGGAAGGTCTGGGGGGAATTGTGGTCCTCTTCTTGGCTGGTTGGTCCTGAACTGTCGTCTATCTGAAACAGAAAGAAAAACTTGTTAATAATTACCCGTTATCCAATAGCTGGTATAGAGGTCGTTTGTGGGGTGCTCTAGCACCGGGTCGTAGTTCACTGCTTCTCGCAGTAACTGATTTTAGCTGCTTTCCGCTTTTTGGAATATCTTCACTGCGCTCTGCTTCATCCTTTCCGTTGCGGTGGTGAACTTCAAGTCTCGCTAGATGTCCACATTTCTGACGTACCATGGGGCGGCCACCGCTGTCCTGAGCGCAATGTTTTTCATAGCTTGGAGTTTCTTCAGGTGCGGTTGAAGAACCGACTTGATGAGCGTCACTTTGTTACGAAGTGCCAGCTTCGATGTCCTGCTTATCATGGGGTACAATTTTACTCTGGTCGCTCTGGCTTTCTGTTTGGCGTATCCTATGTGGCTTTCCCACGTGAGTTTTTTGTCCATCTTAACCTCAAGGTACGTCGCCTCGTTGCGCCACTCGATAGTCCATGTCTTTTAACCTGACGTTGCTTTCTATCCTCATCTTTGGTCTTCTTTTGAAGACTATTCCGCGTTTAGGTAGATCTTCCATTTGTTGATTTCTCCAATGTGGTCTTCTCTTGCAGGTATCGAGTCAGGAGTCGGCTGGTCCTGCTCCGGGCCATGATTGCAGTGTCATCCGCGTAGAATGCTAAGCTGGTTCGCTGAGTTCTAGGCGGATCTGAAATATAAATGGTATAGAGAAATGGCGAAAGTACTGCACCTTGCGGCACTCCTGCTTCCATTTCTATATAACTTGAGTAGTCGCTGTCGATTTTGACTCGGAAGCGACGAGCTGAAAGAAAAGATCTAATTAGTTTTACCAGGCCGACTGAAAAGCCGGCAGCCAGCATCTTGATTAGAAGTCTTTTGTGCCAAACCCTGTCGAAGGCCTTGGAGACGTCTACCACCCGGCTACTGTCGCTTCTTTCCTGTTGAACCCTTCCGTGATGTACTCGGTCTTCCTCAGGACTTGGAGTTCCGTTGATAGTTCCTCCGGAATCCAAATTGCTCGTCAGGGATGACGTGCAGGTTCTCTTCTTGCTCATTTAGCCTCCTGAGGATGATAACTTCTACCACTTTTCCCAAAGATGGCAGGAGGCTGACGGGCCGATAATTCTAGGGGAATAGCAGATCCTTTTGTGGTTTCGGGAATAGGATAACATCAGATCTCCTCCAGTCAGCAAGAAAGTGCCTCAGTCAAAGTATTACGTTAACAATATTCAACAGGGCAGCTATCCCGCGTCTCGGAAGTTTTCTAAGCGCAATGTTTTCTATTTCGTCTCATCCTGGTGCCTTTCTGATGTTGAGATGCCGCAGTTCCTGTAGCTAGATTGGTTGGTCCATACTCTGTTGCATTAGTGGACTATGTTGGCGTATATGAACATTTTCCTCTAAATCCACCACAATCAACTGCTATAAAGAACCTAATTTCTGGAAAAGGTTTTCAACAACAATTTTCTATTTGTTATTCCAATCATCCAACCAATATCAGTAGTAGTAATTAACCCACAAAAAACTTTATTAACTAAAATTAGTATAACTTTAAATACTTTTTCTCTCATTTTGGTAGCAAGATCCGTCAGAGGTACGATCTTTTTGCAGCAGAGTTGAGTGTGAAAATGACTACAAACTCTGAATAACTTAAATGAAAACAAGCTGTATTTATTGCATAAACAGGATGATCAAAGAAATATTAGACTAGAAGACTAAAATTGTTATAAAAAGCATTATTTCCAGAATGAAGATGTAGAAAATAACATGAAACTAATAATAACAATAGCTGAATTACCTGTGTAGCTAAATACAGTTGTTTGTTAAACCACTTTAAACGTAAATATGGTCCAAGGGAAATTTCTTCACTAAGAATTTTTCTGGACGAATAACAAACTACGATTTACTCAAATACATATGCAATACGTCATTTTATAACACAGGGACATTTAAAAAGTTTGTTAACAGACTAAAGCTGCTAATTTCATTATGATTATATCAGCACCAAGTGAAAAGATCGAAAGTACCAACTTTCCTACCTTGCCAAGTCAGTACTTTCCTGTTTGATTTTTCTCAGTCGAATTATGTATGAAGATTAGGGAATATGTTATTTGTCCAAAATATCTGGTTGACACTAGTACAATAGTAGTTTTCCTATTCAGTGTGCAAAGTTATGTTTTCCCACACGCGAAAGCAGTTAGCGGATAAGCTTCAAGTGCGGGAAAATTACTTTGCACACGTGTTAGGAACAATATTTTTTCTACGAATGAAATATCTATACATTTTGTTTTTAATTTTTATTGATATTAAAAACAACAACTTATAACTATTTATTGTTATTAACAACATTAGTGTTAAATGTACAGTTGGTCGCGTTTTTTAAATTGATCGCAGATTGAGCAACTGAAGGTAAAATACTGGTACTTGGAACTGCTTCACTTTCTTTAGGATTGAAGGTCAGAATTTTGTTACTTAATCCTTTTTTTTAACTTGTGGATTCATCAATGTATTCTTCAGCTACCGTAGTCGATTTCCAACCCCCCAAGCGTTTTATGTCAGTGATTCCTTCTCCAGAATCGGCCAGGAACGTTGCCGATGATCGACGATAACTGTGCCCTGTGTAGAGTTCTGGATTTGGCAACTTCAAAAAAATAGCTATTTCAGAAGGCATTTTTCCAAAACTGTTTACTCCAACACTTTGCGAAAAACATTTACCCTTTCTCTAAACTTGGAAAAAACGATTGTTTGACTTTTTTGGACGTAGGCCGGTGTATCTTCTGTACAGTTGCAGGTCGGTTCCGTTATGAACTTCTTCTGATATTATAAAGTTTCTTGCTGTATGATTTTTGGAATCCCTAATTTTAACAATTATGAGGTTTCCTTTGTCTTCAATATCTGTAGTGGTTAAATTGGCTAGCTCTTCCCTTCGACATGCACCAGCAAGTCCGAATATAGTGGCAACTTTAATTAACAGGTAAATTTCATCTGGTGCGGAGTTCATAAAACTGAATATTTCTTCTTTTGTAAAAATTTTCGCCTTTTTAGGTTTAAAACCAACATTCTGCTTTTTCAGAAATGCAGTGAGCTTATAAAATTCACCGATATCGATGTCTCTTTTTATTTTTATTACATTTTTGAGCATTGAATACTTTGACCACATTGTGTTAGGTTTGAATTCTTTGCTTAAAGTAACAAAATACGCTAAAAGTACCTCTTCCTTTAAGGTTTTTATCCCCTTTTGTTCGCACCATTGGGTAAACAACTCGTACTGTTTCTCGTATTTTTCTCGCGATTTGAGAGGCAGCAATTGCAAACTAGCCATGTTGGCGGCTTTTAGAACATCTTCCGGAAGTTCATCTTCAGTGATATCCATTATTAAAATAGTTTTTTTAACTTAAATAAGTAAGAATAAACACTGTTGTAGACTTTAAATTGCATATAAATGCATTGTTTGACAATGAGCTTTGGTTTCTAAGGAAACAAGCCTCATTTTCAAAGACAGAGACAAGGTGGTTTATTTACCTAAACTGTACGGAAGAATAATGTGAAAAAAGTCGTGTTTTTTATATGAAACCCCTGAATATTATTACATTTTTGAATTCTACGCAAAATTCTAAGCAGATTTTATGTATAATAGTCTATATAAAACCACTGTTGCAAGGTATAATCAGCATTTTAAAAAGTGTGCGGAAAAAATTTTTTCCCGCATAGTGTGCGGGAAAGTGCCACTTTGCACACACTTTTACGTATGCAAAGTAGCTTATTTGCAAACATTCGTAGAAAAAATATTCTATTCCTGATAGTAATGCAATATTTCCTACCTCGTACTGTAATATACTATTAATATCAATTTACACGCCAGTTAGGTTATAGGCGGTTTATCAAATGAAAAATTTAAAATACGTTGTACAGTACAAAAGATCCCTTCAAAGTTTGTCCACAAAATTAACAAACCTCTTCTATACCGTGAAAACAGACAGGTTTGTAACTGGTGCCAACCTAATGAAAACCTGGCAACACGAATGGAGTTAGAAATTACCTGGCCAATCTATCATCCTAATCAAACGTCAAAACTACATCTCCTTTTAATTACCTCCTCATGCAAATAAACGCCACAAAAGCCAGCTGTCATGCTCGAAACCGCAAAATTTATTTGGGATCATAAATTTTCCGGTGCCCTAAAATATTTCATCACTTTTGAGTACCTTTCCGCCTCGACTGTGAGAGTGCCTAGACTACAACACGCACACAACTAATAATATTTATGACTCTTGATGCTTTTTAAGTGCTGGCCGGATTTATTCATTACCTAAATTTAGCAAAGCAAAAGTGAAATGAACTCTATGCGAAATGTGATAGCATAGCTGAAATCCAATCAATAAAACTCTACATGATTAATGCTCTAAGTTAAGAGAAAGACCTTTATCTAATTTTTTACTTAAAACTGACAAAACGAACTGACAGGGCTGATCAATTTAAAAAAGTGTACTAATAGAATTTTAACGACCAAAAACTCCGTAGGGCATCCTGCGTAAGCATTAAATTGGTGATTTAGAGGTAAAACTTCTTGTTAGTGGAAAACTTGAGTTAGAATCTATTACAGCTAACAGAGCTGAAAAGAAGTAATAGAGTGATAATAGAGTTTTTATTAGAAGCAAAAGTGAGGTTAGGTAAATATTCAGTGTGGAAAATCCGCAAACTGATAATTTTCTTTAAGCTTCATTATAAATTTGCTAATTAAGTTAGTTTTTTACATTCGACTAAAATATTCTGATGGGAACTGTAGAGTAAAATATGTTAACGATGATAGTCGGCTCCCTTCTATTACTATTTTCGAAGTGGTACTGGATACACCCCCTTACGTAAACGAGCATCGCACTAGGCTAATTGGAATTCATCGGCGGTAAGAAGGCAAAAATCCCATTCCATTAGTGAGAAAAGGGAGAGAAAAAAGGCCAGCAAATTTTTAACGACATTTCGCGGTAATTACCAGCGTTAAACTCGCCATAGAGACTGCTTCTCAGTATTTTAAGTACCGCCAATTTGGTACTGCTCGTACTGCCTTTGACTTATTTGAGCCAAACTAGGTATTGCACGTACCGCCTATAAGTTTCACTGAATTGCCCTCAAGTATTTAAAACGTTTTAATCGCGACCGTCCAACAAATTTGCCACACGCAAGTACCGCGACTAAAAAGCTAATAATTTAATTTAAAATCTAGACGGGTAGTACTTTGGCTAAGTTTTAGCACTCGCGGTATTCGCGTTTTTCGAGAAACCGGGGCTCGGCTTTGGTGTTTACGTGGCCACGAATATGGTACTTAAGTACACACTTTAACCTTTAACTAGGCCGGGTACCATCGGCAAGAAAAAACTCACTTTGTGAGATTCTGAAAGCAGAAACTTTTAACTATATTTGGCACCAAAGATCATGAGTACATACTTATAACCGTTGTAACATACCTTACAACCGTTTTTGAAACAAATAGACGCATTAACCTTGTTTTGGTACTACAAATTATGTTTGTAAATGTTATTAAATTTGGTGAACTAGATTACATATAGTCTCTTATAAGTTCTGCTTCTTCTTCTTTAGGTGCCGTGCCTGTCTTCAAGCGTGGGCTATCTTCATGACAATTTGGTTGAATTGGTCTCTATCTGTCTCGGAATAGTTGTTCTACTCCCAGTCCGGTCAAATTTCCAATATTTTGTAACCACGATAGCTTTTCACGACCTATCCGTCTGCCCTCAACCATTCCCTGAATGATCAGACGTAGAATGTAACATTACGGTGGTCAGGAGTTCTCGATCCTTATTCAGCTGAGTACCTCTTCATTACTGGTACGTGCAGTCCACTAGATCTTAAGTAATCTCTGATAGAACCACATCTCAAACGCTTCTTTTTATTCATGATCAAACTTACTTACAGTCAACTTTAAGCGTCCATGTCTCATGTCCATACGTAACAGCGGAGTGTTCTTGACTGCGTTTAAACTGTGAGGTTTCTATTAGTGAGAGTTGGTTACCATTTACTGAATGTAACTCCAGTTCAATAATGTGTCCGTTGATTGTAATCGGAATTGGTTCTATTTTAATTCTACCTATAGTCATCTATTTCGTTTTTTTGATGTTCAATTTCCCATCTTCGACCAGCCTCATGAACTCTGAATGAAGTCTTCCATGTTTTCTGCAATGATGGCAGTATCATCTGCGTATTTTACGTTGTTTATAATTTTGCCATCTATCTTTACTCCCTCTGTCCTGCCATATAAAGCCTCGTGAAATATGTTTTCTGGTTAAAGGTTGAACAACAGGGGTGAGAAAACCCATCCCCATCTTAGTAGTAGCCTGATTATTGCTGTTTGACTGTAATGCAGGTTTAACAAAAGGCGCATAGTCTACGTTGTATGTTTTTAGACATTGGAAAAGTTTTGTGTGTTTGACTCGATCAAACGCTTTTTCGAAGTCATGAAAGCTTCTTCTTCTTCTATGTTTCTAATATGGATGTCCATATAGATAGGCTAATGCCTGTTTTGTCCTATTATGCCTCTTCGGACGTTGATGTCCAGCACTCTTTCCAGCGTTTTGGATGTTTGCCTTGGGTTCGTTTTCCGACAGGATTGTTTGTTTTTGCGATTTTTATATATTATTTAGAATGGAAGTCTGTTGTCTTCCATTCTGTTTACGTGTTTATTCCAGTATTTTCGTCTCTGTTTTACCCACCTTCCTATGTCTTGTATTTCGCTCCGTTGTCTAAGGTCGTGTAGTGTTTTTCCGTGTATACTTCTTATTATTTTCATTTCAACTGTTCGCATCATTTGTAATGTTTTCGATGTGTCTGGTCTTGTTTCAGCTGCATACGTTGCGACAGGTCTGATTGTCGATTTATATACTGCTTATGTTGAAGTATTTGTTTTTCCACACAATGTCTGTTAGACATCCTGATATTCGAGACGCCTTCATAGTTTGTTCTCTGACATCATTCTGTAGATTTTCATAACTTGTTATCTTAAGTATTTGAACTGTGATTTACTTGTTCTACAATTTTCTGGTCAATCTCCAGTTTGCATCTTGTTGGCTCTTTTGATGATACGAAACATTTAGTTTTGTCTGTGTTAATGACCATATTTAATTGTTTTGCTGATCGATTAAAGGAGTGAAGTAATCTCTGAAGATCGTCTGCAGAATTCGCAATGAGCACCGCATCATCTGCGTAGCAGACAACATTAAAGTAAGTGTTTCCCATTTGGTATCCTACTCTTTTAGGTAGATCTCCAACAATCATGAAAGCATATATAGATATTTTTCTGAAATTCACAACGCTTTTGTGCAAGTCTTCATACAGGAAAGGGCTTTGCAAGTGCCTAGTCCGCTACGAAATACGAGTCTTGCACCTATTAGCTTTGTGGTTTCTGGGTAAGACGATGAAGATCGACTTCTCTCAGTCGCTAGAAAGTTTCCCAGTTTGGTAGACCTGGTTGAAGAATGCCGTCAGAACAGATATGCTTTCGTCAAGCAGTTTTACCAGCTTTATAGGAAATTCATCGGGGTTGGAGTATTGCTTTTTGAACTTTGGATTTGAAAATGCTTGGAGCGTACTCTTCTATCATTTCTCGGGTATCGTACTCGAACAGTTGTTGGATGTACTGTTGCCCTTTATTACACTGATCTCCCTTTGTTAACAGCGCTTTCCCATCGTCGTTATACAGCACTGTTGTGCTTTTACTTTTACATATGCTGCTAATGTTAATTTAAATGTAGTAGGTAGAGGAGCGCCAAAGAAATGGACTCCACGTTCTTCCGATTTGAAGCCATTTATTTTGAAGCCATTTATTTTAGTTTATTCTAATGTCACTAGTTTGGCGTTTTGAGCAGACTAGCGTTTTCAATTTAGTAATATAGTAGTAAGTCAATTTTGTAAATTTTGGATTATACTCCAGCAATATTCCACTTCTGGGTGTGGATTTTCGGAAAGAAACACCTATTCGTTTACCACAGAATGGTATGTTACTCTAATAATGTCACAGCGAATTATCACAATCTGTCAACCTTTTTCTCTAAACGAGTGTGATGGCTAAGGTGTAGTTTGTGATTGGCCAACAAAAGCAGCTTTCAGTTTGCTGTTCTATATAGGTTATGATACATGATGCATACTTAAAATCCTTAAGAGAATCTAAAATTCTAATAATATACAAGGTGTTTCATTTAAAATTGCGAAGTTGGTAGCTACTTTTAGGGAATCTACGAAGGTACTGCTACTGTCGCGTTTGAATGATCAGATCATTTGTTATTCTTTGTTTAAGTTCTCTTGCAAGAAGTGACTGCTAACTATGCTACTACAAATTGATTTATGCTTTTTCAGACTTCTTCTACTACCATCTACATTTCTCGCACTTTTTTCGAATCAATTAACTTCATATAAGCGGCCTCGGACGCTGATTTAACATTTTTTTCCTTCACTGACGAATCTTCGTCAATCAAACGAGCAACGGCAATAAAGCAGCAGAAGCTGGAAAGAAAGCCGCAATTAAAAATCGCCGGTAGGGCCTTAAATGGGCGCCATTTAGAACGAAATATCTTCAATTGTTTGGCCTTCGGCGATTTATTGCGAACAACCGAGTGACAATTGCGGGCAGAATGTCCGGAAACGTCGGACGGCCATAATAAAAAACAAACGACAAGCGTTCGCTGCGCCGTCGATTGTCTTTTTGTTTATGCCAATGGTCGCGCAGCCTACTGACTGACGGATTGATAGGCTCGCGATGGTACCTGTGACGGTACCAGCTGACAGTGGCGGATGCATTTTTCTCTGCCGAGATACCACCGACGTGTGCAGTGGAAATCTTTTGGTAGAATCATTCCTCTTGGATATTCTGTTCATTAAGGTTTTATTCATGACAGGTATGGTCGCGATTTTCGGATCATGGTTCCGACTAGTCGATCAAGGTAAACACGAACGTCACTGTTCCCTTTGCAGGGGCCGCTGACCATGTTCAACAAAACGTGTTAATAGTAAATCCCAATTAAAATGCAGTGTACAAGAAAGGTGTTGTTCATACATTACCAGCGACAAGCTGGTCAGTTGAAGCGGCCTTCTCGAAGCGGTTTTTAGGGCCATTCTTGTTCACGTCGAGCATCCGTCACTGTCGCTCAGCTCTTGTCAGGTCTTGATTCTGAGATATTTACGGTGACGTTTCGGTTTCAAGCTAATTTGCGGTGCTGAACTTCCACCAAGCCATTGACCACGCGTAGAATTATTCTGTTGTAGATTTTCTGATATCCTGCAGACTTTCAGAACTAAACTACAACCTCAAAGTGTATAGATTTGCGTGTGTTCCTCCATGTCATCGATCGAGCAGTTAATGGCTTGAGGCGTCCATAGCGGCACGCTCAAAGTTCCTATTCAGGAACAAAAAGCGGGGTAAAAACAAAATGCGAAAAAACGTTTCAAAGCTTAACAGACATGACATAATTAGCAATTAAAGGAATTAGTTGGAGCGACCCGCGATTTCCTTTAAGCGTTTCCTTGCACATGTTCCTACAGCTTGCATGGATGGCGCTTAGATCATACAACGTACCGTGGCCATGGCTTTGGGTCTATACCAGCTGCACCAATATATCTAAATCTTTTAGAATATTGTATAATGATTTATATTTTAGGTAGATATCATTTGTATGAAAAAAAAATAAAGCTAAGTTAGGATATTACCACTCTAAAAATTGGCATTGTTGGCAAGTGTAGAACAATACAAGACAACTGCTTACTATGTTAGAAACATAATTATGTGTATAAATATAATGTGGAAAAAGTGCAACAACTACTATTGTAGATAGGCATTAAACTAGCATTTAATTTATTTATACTGCACTGTATGAGAAATAGACTACACTAAACTAATAGTTCAAACGCATCTTCCTTTTCCTATGGCCTATTCACCTCTTATTTATAAATTGTCCTTCTGTATGTCATCTTGACGCCTGTTCATTCAAAATACTCTCTGCAGAGATTGGATAAAAGTCTTACATTGTTTATTAAGCTCTTCCAACATCTCAAAGATCTCTTCATACTAAAACCATGTTTTCATGAACTTTTTGGAACAAGTCCATTACTTTAAAGAGAAAAAAGCAATTTTTTTATGCAGAAATTTGACAGAATAGTATAATGGCTTCTGCTACCCACCAATTCTCAAAAGAGCAGTTTGCTGCCTGAACAGTTGTAACTGTAAAACCATTCTAAACAAAACAGGATTCTCTGCATATTCAAAAAATTTCAGAAGCAGAGCAATGACAACAGCCACCTATTTGCAGATTTCTGGCTGTTGTCTGCCCTGTTTCCATATATTTAGAGTCGATTGTATCACGTGAGTTACTGTTTACTAGGTGCAATTAAGCACATGATATATTATGCTTCCTTTGGCTTGTGGAAGATATCGGCCATCATTGAACTGAGTCTTGCCATAAATATTTGTGGTCTTTCTTAAGAACACCACAAGAAGGAAGGCCAGAAATCACCTACAACCATTAAAAAATAACGGAGAGATTTATTTAAGATATTCAGGCTCCTGTTTGGAGCACAGCTTGGGAACAGACCCAGCCACGTGGCAAATCTTTTTTCTTTCAAAATAAAGCCACGTTTCTCATTTTTGAACTTACAGTTACTAGTCCTCGTTGTAGTTTTCAAGATAGTACTGTTATAGATGCTGTTGGGTTACTCTGTCGTGGCAATTCAGTTTAGTTGTGACCACAGGAAGATTCAACGGTTGGATACAGCAGGGTTCCAAGTTCCAGTAGTTTCTAAAATTGGTAAGGAACACTATTAATCGGTTTGGTACTAATCCTCGTTGTAGTTTTCAAGATATTACTGTTTTAGATGCTATTGGGTTATCCTGTCGTGGCGATTCAGTTTAGTTGTGACCACAGGAAGATTCAATGCTTGGATACAGCAGGGTTCCAAGTTCCAGTAGTTTCTAAAACTGGTAAGGAACACTATTAATCGGTTTGGTAGTAGAAAAAACTTGTTCTTCATTTTACTCGTACTGTACCACGTACACGGCAAAATTGCGAATACTTATCTAGGAACTCGTTAATAATTGACGAGTTGGAAGAAGTTAGAGCCCTAAACAAGGAACTGCAGAATAAACATGTAAGAGACTGCTGAGAAAAATATGACCATAAGAAGTTTTTAAAGGTGGTTTAAAGCGGAAAAATCCAAATATACTATGAAATCAAATTATTTAATTACTTATGAGCACATGTTAGCAGTCAAGAAAAAAATAAAACATTGGAATATCAATAACTTAACTCTCGGGGGTTGGACGAGAGTGCATAATAAAAAAGGAATGATTTTATTGGTCAACAGCAGTGATTTCAAACCTGGAATAGAGGATATTGAGGAAGATTCAAGTGTCACAACACTTCCACAATTCTTGTACCGTTTTGAAGATGCTGGTCTTCCTCATAAGTACGAGTAAACTGATATAGATATAATCTGATTCTTCCTGCTCTTCATGTTGGTTGGTTCATCTCACCATCAGAATCAGAATTTTGTTGTGTTTTGTAACCAGCGCCCTTGAGGTTGGAGTAGTTCTTGAATTTGGTCTTTGGTAATTTTGTTTTGACTTTTCTGGATATCAAAATTAATCATCTTCAGGATTTTAATATTTTAAGCCCTGGAAATATTTTATAACGTAGAATATGATGACAGACATGAAAATTAACGGAATGACACCACAATCACACATAAATTGACTTGGTGCAGATGATCCTTGACGGTACCGGCGCCTCTTCGGTGGTGGCGTCTGCCGATCTCCTCGAAGCCTTTGACACCGCCGAAAAATGCCATCGGACCGCCGATCCTCTAAATGAGATAAGGCCGATTTGGCCGGGCTCGGGATGCCTCGGCTCTAGAGAACAGTGGGAATAAAATGTTTAAAACTATGGGTAAATCATTTATAATCATTAATGTCCTCCGGCTTTTTTACCTCCTAAATTATTTCGGTGCCGACGTTTCGAATTATGTGAATACGTAATAGGATATTGTGTTCCTGAATTACGTTGATTAAGAAAACAATTTACGATATAGCTTTACAATAAGTGTGTGGTGGCCTTTTTGAGGAAAAGCAATGGACCAACCTAGTCCAGTATGTATAGGAAATACTGTGCTGATAAACATTACATAAGGTTGTATCCATTGATTTCTTTACATGTAAAGTAGTTTTAATATAGTAAACTTTTAAAACTAGTACTGTTCACTGAATAAAAAAGTACTTTTTAGCATTAACTACTTTGTGAGTAAAACAATTTTTTATACAAACTTAATTGGCACGTATTGACCGCATAACTAGGACAATATGTTGGAACATCCTGGTAACTAGAAATTTAGTCAAGGTCTTCCTGAAAAACCTCCTTAGGTTCATTCTAGTTTTAAACTAAAATTATATAATAGAGTTGTAATGTGTGCACACCTATATTTTTAGGATCTTCTCAGCATACCAGGGTTATCTCCTCGGTTCGGGGACTTTCAAGAATACCCAATGCGTCTTTTAGATGCTACTCGCACTGTACCACCTATATAAGAAAATAGCGAATACCTTTCTAGGAACTCGTTAATATTTGGAGGAAGTTAGAGCTTTAAACAAGGAACTGTAGAAGAAATGTAGGAGACAGTGCTGAGGAGAATATTAGAGCAAAGCAGTAACAGTGAAACTAGCTTTGAGTTTTACAGGGTTTTCCTAAACGAGCACTAATCAGTTTATGGCGGATTTAGGAGAATGCTGGTAGTACTAAAAGCACCCGGCAGTAAATTCCATTTCATCAGAAAACAGGCATACCAAAATGCAATAACTCTTATTATACAGGGTGTCTCTAAAAGGTTGGTACAAAATGCTCTGAGATACAGGTAAAGATAACAAATAAAAATCGATTGTTTTTAAAAATTGATTTTACATTTTGTAGCATATAACTTTCAATTCTGGTAGCCAGAGGTTTTTTGAGATTCGAAACCAAATTTCAGGTGAGAGTATTTCGGTACAGTATCGAACACTAAAAACCGAAATATCTCGACCACGATTTACATTAGAGGTTCTTAGCAGGAGTACCTTTTTTGATCACATCATTTTCTTAAAAAATAAATAAGAAAAGTACACCGAGAAAAAAGTTACAATCACTTCAAACCATCAGAACAACACTGTAAAGCGCTTTTGTGTTGAGGTTCATTTCTCAAAAGCCGCTGGGTACCAGATTGGTAAGTAATGGGTTACAAAATTAACATTATATTTAAAAAATTCGATTTTTTTTAACCACTCTGTATCTCGAAGGCTTATTTTGATGTCAGGAATGTGTCATAGGATTTTGTACAAACCTTTCAGAGGCATCCTGTAAATAAGATTTCTCATTAGGCCTCTTGAGGATGTAGAAATATTGAAATAGTACAAGAAGAAAAACAAGAAATGTCATAGTTTAACCATATTACATCGAAAGTGATACCATAAGCCTATTTCTCAGTCAAAATTGAGTTAGTTTAAAAAAAGCAGTTTGGTACGCCCTGTCACTTTTTGCCTTGTAACTCTTTAGGGATGACAAAAACATCTTAATACAATCTTGTAGAAGATGAAATTTCCTACAACTTTCTTATTTACACTCTTTTATAGCGCCTTAAATAACCGAGCTATGCTCAGTAGAATTGAAGCTAATTTAAAAAAAAATAAAAAATATGAAAACGTTTAAAACATTATTTCAAAGTCACGTGACTGTTTTCAATTTAAACTAATATTTTTAGAGTCACGTGAATCTTTTTAAGGTCACGTGACGAATTTTAATCATCAAATTAATTGTTTAAGGTTCTAGTGACTCTGTTTCAACGTCAAATCGGAATCCTAAAGGTGACGTGACTATTTTAAATGACGAAATCGTATTTGAAAGGTCACACACTGTTTTTTAACGTAGTAACAAAATCCTGAAGGTCACGTGACTCTTTTTAAGCTGTAAATGGTCACGTGACTTTTTTAATATTAAAAATAGGATATATTAATAAGTTAAGTGTATCCGGCGGTGAATGGGTTAAATTGGGCTCTGCATCAGTGATATTAATGTAAATGGGGAAATTAAGGAGTTCTTGTGTGGTACCAAAGTATCAGAACGAAGGTACCTAATTCATATTTAATTAATTTAACAAACATTTTTTATAGGGTGCTTGATTTCCAAGTACTCAGTGTACAATACAGGTGAGCAAACGCAATCACCCTTCAACTGGTATCAGCACTCTCCTATCCAACTATAAAGACAAATAATGTCCTAAAAATGGTTCCAAACACAAAAAAAAAACATATTTTAATGAAAGAGCTGAGTGAGTGTTCAGTTCCGGATACGATCAGTTCTGGTAGTACCAATCTAGGTGAGTAATATAGCGGCAATTCAACGAGAAAAGTGTGTGGACAAGTTGAGTGAAAAAGGTGAGTGGTGTTGAGTTGTTTCTCTGGTTAAGGTCTTTAAAGAAAAAAAATAAGTTTGCCAAGCAATAAGTAAAAGGAAACAATTACAAAATAATTTAAGTGGTCAGCGAGAAATTTAAGCACCGGAAACGACTTGCGCAATGATAAATGGTCCCCTTGGAAACTTTAATGCTTCCCTTAGGTCGCGTGGCATTCTACTTAACAAAAGTATCTAGCCGATTAGAGCTGTCACATTTTAAGGGTACACTTTCAACTCTATAGGGTTACAAATGTTCCATAATAGAGTTACTTGTATCGGGGTGGATTTGGATGCTGAGAGTTTGGGGTTAAGGGTTGACAAATAAGGGATTAGACTCTGCACGGTGGGACGCCACTGTATTAACAACCCTGAGAAAAAAGATGGAATATTTTGATTAGCGCTTTAACGGTGGGTTTTCCGATTTTATTAATTCCTCAGACGACTTTTATGACCGATTCAAAGCGCCGAGCAAAAAGGTGATATCGGCTATTAAAGTCATTGGCGGGCTTTTTGATCAGGTTCGGGTCATCAAAACTTGAACGGGTATGAAATTGGCTAGTTACGATAAATTCTAAACCATATTTACTGGTGGAATCAACCAGTTTATGATCTGTTCACAGCACTGAATCAACATTATAGACTTTATGAAGCAATTTAGCAGAAAAAGCACTTTCCTAGCGCTTGATCGAAGTGTGAGAAAAACAGCGCTAACTGTTTTCAGAGCGCATTTCAGTTGCGTCAAATTCAATGGGTTATTAGTTTTAACTGCGTCTCGTTGCAAATTTAATGTCCGAACCATTCTTGGGAATGTCCAGTGATTGACACATCGATCCGTAAATGAGAATAAACGCGAATATAGCATTTAAGTGAGAATGTTGCCTCGTAAAGCGAAAATATACTCACGGTCAGCTATAAATTTACGTCAACTTATGACTCTGGTATGTCAGCTCGATTTAGTGTAACTATTTCCACAATAGCCTTTTAATTATTACTTACTATTGTTCTCTACCATACCAATGTTTCGATAAAGGTATAACCACATAGCCAATTTTAGTATCAATGTGTTTCAACACCGCTAAGTCAATTCCTATCAATGAGCAATAACATAATTTTACATTCATATTTTAATATCTCTAAATATGGTAAAAATTTAGGTATCTAATAATTCATTACATGTTACTATGTTAGCTGAAGTTGTTAGTGACTAATTGGTTACAATTCTCAAAGTTTGAGTGTATTGCAAATTAAATTGAATACCAAAATCTCTGGAAATATGAAAAAAAAGTAATTATATTCTTAAAGATGTAAGTTCTCTACATACAACTAATATTAAGTAAAATTATAGGCAAAAACAATAGTAACTTAAAAAGACATATTTTTAATTATATCTTCAAATAGCTGGAAACTATCAAAACCCAAAATACAGGTTGGTACTTCCCGAGAGTATTAAAAAGTCGTAAGGGTCAGAATTCTAAAAATTTGACAGCATTGTCGTTTCCAATTATACCGAAAACTTTAAATGGAACCCTGTATATCGTTTTTGTTTTTTAGATACTGTGTCGAGTTCATATAACGTATCTGTTTTTGAGATATGTGAAATTTGACATCTGCACTCTGCAGTCTCTCTGCATTGCATGACTAGTAAATAATCTGATATTAAGTAGTCCCATAAAAAACACACCTTTTGATTATTTTTATTCATTATTTATTAACTTCAGTTAGTTGCAAACTAACACACAATAAGAGCGAAAAATTAACTCATAGCATTACTTGAAAAGTGACAAAATAACAAAAGACAAACAACCACGCTGAATGTAGAACCTTCTGGGATTCGTACCATATAAGTTTACAGATGTCGTTCCGATACTTTGGGAGGGAAGCGCATAATTGCCGACAGAGAACTGTCAAAAAGAGGTCGTAAGTGGCGCCACCATGGTTCCCAAAAAAAAAACCAACGCGAACGAAATTCGACCGAAAAAGAACAGACTGGTTTATAGAGATGACTGTTGATCGCGACGAACGGGGAACGGAGCAAATTTGAAATTGTGATTTAGACGTGGGTCAGCCCAGGAATCCGTTTTGAATCGTCAATGTGCGCTTTGAAATGCTGAATGAAATTTACAAAAGGGGCCACGGTCGAGATGGAAATCGTGGTAAAAAAAATCAACGACAAATTCTCCCTACCTCTTACAGACCATGAAATAAGGAGTTGGACAACGAACACTTTTTTTAAATATGATAACATTGAAACAGGCAGATAATTTTATTGCAAACAAGTTATTTGCCATATAATTGTTAAGTAGTATTTGAGGATTAAGAACAGGTGTTATTAAGAACAATAATTATTAATTATATAAGGGGATTAACAAGGTTTTAATCCACGAGAAAAAATGTACACTTGATAATCCCGTTAATCCACGAATTTAATTCAACGTTTTATCCACGACCACGGCTCAATTAGGAATGGAAAAGCAGGCAAAAATTCCTGATTTTGAAAAATGTCAAATTTCACAAATTTATTTTTTCAAAAATTATATTAAACTAAAAACTAGAAAACCTTGAAATCGTTTCTATAATAAGCTTTTGTTTATTTGTCAACAAGCGACCGCGGCAGTTTACAAAATCGGCATCATCAAAAAATTAGTGAAAATCTCCTTATTCCTGCTGAAATCCAGCAAGAAGCTTAAGAAGCAACTTTATGTCTGCTACCAGCCAAAAGTAAAAGTGTATACGAGAAGGAGTTGGAGGAATTCAAGAACTGTGGGGGTATAGCAGAAGGAGCAATTACAGAAGAGGTTCTATTATCCTATTTTTTTAATGTGAAGAAACGGTTTGCTACTTCTTCAATGTCGACAAAATATTCGATGTTAAAAGGACATAGAAGTACTGATATTCCGAAGTATGGTAAACGTACTTCATATTTAAAATTCGCATCAAGAAATTACAAACCGAAAAGGGCAAAGATACTGGAGAGAGAGCAAATTGAAAAATTTTCGAGAAAAGCACCTCAAGCATCAGGAATACTTACAAGTTAAGGTAGGAAGTTCACGTTGTTAATATTTCAATTTACATATGAAATGTTTTGTTTTGAACTTTTTACAGGCTGCAATGATGCAACGAATTAACCTTTTTGGATATAAGTCCAAGTCAAAGGTAGTTACTTCCATGTGCTTATTCCGAATACGAAAACCAACATTTCAACAAGCTTCACGATTGTAACTGTAACTTGGGAGGGTGGTGACACCACAGCACTTACACCAGGCCACAGCAGGCCCATTGTGCACCTCCTCAAGAAAGGAGGTCATCCTCAGCTCGTCATCGGCGGTGCCTCTGATCTCTTCAAGGGATCGGAAAGATTGATAACCTAACCCAACTTAGTCCTATGTATGGGCGAGAGTGTAGAGCAGTCACAAAGAATATGCCTCATCGTCTCATCTTGATTACAGACCCTGCATAAGGGGATGTTACTTAGCTTCATCCTGAATAGTTGTTTGTTTAATTTACAGTGGGCCGTTGGGATACCCGGTATAAGGCGTAGCCTTTTCCTGCTAATTGACAAATTTCTTCTTGCCGCAGCTTTATCCGGACAGCTTAAAAGTGCCTTGGATAAATTGCAGCCAATGGTATCATCCCAGCGCTGTTTAAAAAGCGCTACGGAGCGTTCTTTGATAACATTTTTGGCTATCGTCATGGTCAAACCCACGATGGTCTCTGGTACAGAAGGCTGAAGCCTGGCAGCCTTCTGGACCAACCCTATTACCTTTGTTGTGATTATGCCCTTTAATCCAACAAACGACTTTCACCACGTTACTTGACAACGCCTCAATGAGGGTGCGGTGGCATTGTTGTACTAGTTCTGACGTGAGACGTGGTCTGGACAGGGTTAGTACTGCTTGTCTGCAATCTGTGTAAATTTGCACATTTTTGTCAGTGATGAGGCTATCTGTTCTACCGCTATAGTTATGCCAATTAGTTCTGTTTGAAGAACGCTTGGTATGGAACCAAGGGCTTGACTAAGGTTCAGTTTGAGGGATTTGGAGTAAATTCCTGAGTCCATTTTGGTTTTGGATCCATCAGTGTAGATGTTTATTACACCTGCTATTGAGTTGTTGCCAGTACCTTCCGTGTTGATTGTGTAGGGTTTGCTGAAAGCAAATAGCACTACAGAGTCCACTCTAGCCTCCAATAGAGGAAGCAAGTTTGTCGCCTCTTTCCAGATGCGAGCCCTCTGCAGACCAACTCCTACACTGGTTAGTTAAGTTAAGGCGACCTTCTTGACATATATGTCAAGGGGCGTCAAACCCAGAATCACTTCCAAAGCCCTGGTCGGTCTGGTTTTTATGACACCCGATATATTGAGGCGTCATTCTTTGAACATGGTCTGATTTCCGACTGTTTTCGGTTTGGGAGGCTTTATGTCCCCCATTAGCATAGGTCGTATGACAGCTTTGTAGGTCCATATGACCAGTTTGGGAGGGAATCCTTAGGTCTTACCAATGGTTCGCCTACATTGTTCATAAGAGATGTATGCTTTTTGTATTCTCTTAATGATGTGAGAGTTACACATTAGTTTGGTATCGAATGTTAGGTTAGGTGAAAATCCACTAAGGATTATATCCATCCACTTCACATCAACAATGCATAACCAGCAAACTTACAACAATAAACGTCACCGTGATTGCTAGACCCTTCTTATTACATTTATCAAAAATTTTCTAAATAAATATCGTTTGAATAAAAAAATTTGTGTACACCACGGCTAAATAACTATTAATTGTTGAAAATACGGCACATATTCACTTCCGGTGATAAAAGGAATTCTCAGTCATACATTTTTAGTTGATAAACCAAAAATACTCTTTGAAGTTACATCATAAAGACATACATTATTATATTTCAGTGTTAGGCTATCCAGAGTTGCACTAAATGCCCTAAACTAAAATATAATTATGGCCCATTGGATTTGGTTCCTCTTTACTAATTATTACAAAAGTTGTGGTTTCACACAATACAGAATATTTTAGATGGGACAAATAATGGGACTGTTTCTATTCAGGAGAAAAAGAAATAGAACTACCGTTACCACTATTACCTGAAATTTCTGTGTTATTTCTAAGAATTTCTATCGGAAACTGGCCACCGGTCTGCACAAAAATAGATCAGCCGGACATAGGGATACAAAAACAGCTTTGCTAACAAGATAATTTCTGTAATAGAGCCGCCTTATCTGTCTAACTTTAGACCAAATCTCCGAAAGGTAACGTCTTAGTATTAAGAAGGTAATCGATACTTTTTGAAAAAGATCAACTGACCGACTGGGCTGGGTAATCTAGGTCTACCAAATATTATTGTTCGAGTCGTAAAATCCTCAATTGGCTACCTGTATTTATTATGCGTAGTTAAGAATACGGAAAGTTTGGCGCCATCATTGAAAAGTATCCATAACGGAAATTGTTTGAATATCCTATCTTTCTACACTTCTATAGCTTTATTAAATTTGAATTATTAAATAAAATTTCTATTTACTTATGTTGTACATAAGTTGCTATGACACTTCACAACCATCACTCATGAATACAAAATTCAGTGAGAAAAGAACGGTCGGTAATATTTCGATCGCCCTAATTTTCCCATTAATTTCGTATATTCACTGTCCCCGGTGTCATCCCTCTGGGTCACGTGGCTTTAACAACCAATAACAATTAGCCACGGATTCGGTACATTAACTTGTGTTTTTTTGCAAGTCACATCCGTGATTTTTGCCACCCTACCCGTCTTTCCTCGATGGAATACATTTGCGGGTTGATTATGGATTTGTACCGGGGTGGTGATAAAAGTTTTGCTTTGAAACTACTCAAGTGGTAGTAAAAGCCAAATTTACTTAAAAATTGCACTTAACTTTATTTTATCCCGAGAGTTCTAGATTGTGACAAATTGCTAACAATTCAGGAATGGTTACATTGAAGTGTTAAATTTATAGAGTGATTTAGGCTCCCTGGTATACTGATCCGAAAATAACGTCATATATCTGGATGTAGATTTCCACAGTCCGAGTGCAGAAAGCCATAAAAATTTGTCACATGAAGGGTGGCTCCCTCTCATTGGTACAATTACGCTCGCCACCGCTGTGACGAATTCTCACTTCCGGTTCAGACGCGGGTACCGTTCTGTCACTTCCGGTTTTTTTTCTGGCTATTTTTATTTCGCATTAATTTGTTAGGCCGCTATTCGGTTTTTCCTCATATTCCGGATCTGGAAACGGCAAACGTGATTTAGTTCGTAATGTCAGTGGTATATCTAAGTTTTGAATTATTTCAATGTAAGTTATATGAATTTTATAATTCAAGAACACTTATAAGAAACAATTAAGGATCTAAAATCAATAAAATGTGATTGCATATGTTTAGGTGACAAAAATTATGTATTTTTTATGTTTTTGGTTAATTGTCCAACAAATATTTTATATGGTGGTTACTTCACTGATAAAATTGAATTTCAAAATTCTCGTAGTAAATTTATTAGATGAAAAAAAAAACAACATTTTGAGGTTAGGAATTTTATAAAGTTGAAAAACAGCAAAAACTACAAACAGAAGAAATAAAAACTTAATTTAGGGTTGTCTAAGTTTATTAATTAGTGTTGTTATTGCGAGACCTTCGTAGAATTTAAGATTTTTCTTCACCAAACTGGAAAACTTGCAACATTTGGTGGTAAACAAAGGCGGAAAGTTCCAATCAAACTTTGGCTTTGGAACAACAACCACATTCAATTTAAATTATCTGGAAAGAACATCACAGATAGGTGCATTCAAACGAGTCATTAACAGCCCAATACCAACTTTTCAAGAATTATTCCATAAAATTTGCAAGAAAGGAAAGGCAATGTGTGTATCCTGGGGACTATTAAATCCTAAAGCAGTGTTTTAACTTATAACAGAATTGTTGGTGTTTTAAGAACTTGCTTCTTGGTTTTGTGATATAGATTGCTGATTTATTTCCTTTTGTAAATTTACCCAGCATTAAATACATATCAATTTGGTTTTGTTGTGTGGTTTATTAAACGTTTTTTCAATATCAGTTCAATTTATTGTAAGAGCAGGTAGGTAACCTCAGTTAAAGAAATTATCTAATTTTATGATTGTTTATGAAGAAAACTAGACTTCTTAGATAAAAAAGAAACTTGAGTGTACTTTTTAAAGATTTTATTTGTATATTTCATAGTGTGTAAATAATACAATTAAAATAGTAATTTAACCTACTATCTGATGGAAAAGTATTTAACAGTAGCACCATCTGTTTCTAGCCTTATAGTCAGAGAAGATACGGCAAAATTTATAAGGGCTAATTCTGCAAAATAATGGCATTTGATCAAATTTATGTATTAAGTAACTTGTATCTTTCTAATATTACCTGAAACTTATTAGAAATTTGTTTTTTCAACACTCTGCATATGGATTTTGACAACACCATTATAACCATAGCTTCAAACACCTTTTGTTTATAGTCTTTTAGAGCAATTGATAATGGGACTTTTTAAATTTGGACCCTTTCAAAGCATGATAAGCAAACTCCAGATTAGGCAAATAAAGGTACCTGAAACATAAGCTATTTAGTATTAGCAGCTCATTAATACCTCTACCAGAGTCCTTTTTATAGTATTAGGTAAATCACCTTGTCAGCTTCTGCTAAATACACCTTTACTCTATATCCATGTTTCTTTGAGAACCACTGGCTTGAATAAACTTGTAAAAACTCTTCTTGGGAGTAAGTAAATTGTACAACTCACCGGTTGACCTTAAAAAATTAAAATAAAACAGATTTTTTGACGTTTTTATAGGGGGTACCACATAATTTTTTTGAAAAATTATTGCATTTTGAAAATCATCTTCAACTGCCTTTATTAGTTCAGGATAATGGTAGATAAGTGAGGTAAACTGTAATTTGTCAAAATGTAATTTTTTATGGGTGTATGGTATTGTAAAATTAGTTTTTATTGAATTATTTCGCCATTTATGAAGCAAATCATAAATTGTCATACATCACTGTAAAAATTTTATATTATGTCGCCCATAAGAAAAAAGAAAGTTGATGATGACTGCCCACGTATGAAACGTCGGTCGTCAAATACGAAACCGTCATCGTATAGCTGATCAAAAGAGTCAATAAAAATGTTTTTTCAGTTTTGGGATATCTCTTCAAATAAGGTTGGAAATAAATAGAATCAAAAAATCAAAATTTTATTTTTTTTCGAAAATATGTCAATTCAAATAAATGAGTTGTAAATATTACGGTAATTAGAAGTTACTAATTGAGAAAGTGAATTTTAACATTGAATTTACCATGAAAGAAATTTGTCTTAGGGAGGCAAACTTTTGGCGCCCTCTAGCGACCAAAATGTGCCAGCTGCAAATGTCAGTTCAACGTCATTTCAAAGCTCATTTCATTGGCTACATACTAGTTATTGGCTAATTAGAGCCTCAGAAACCTGATTTTGTGGTCAATCGATACTAGTTCTGATGTTACCTTGAAAATAACAGAATTTAAGCAGTTTTTTAAATTTTTTTTAGGGCGTACTGCGTTATAACGGCCTTTACCACCTTTTGTCATTGTAAGTTAACTTTCCACTACTCTTAGCTACAAATATCCAGGAAAACAAAATTAAAACCAAGTTTCAAAAAATAATAAAATTTGCTCAATCAAGAAATTCTTCTTTTTTGTTTTTTCATAACCAATCGAAGCAGTTCTCGGAGAATAACGCACGCACGTGTTCTGCGCAATTTTGCAAACAGTGCAAATATCTGAAAAAAGTCAACTACCGAGGATATGTTAGATAAAGAAGAAAGGTTTATGGTTGAACAAAACATGCTTTTGATTTTCGATTTTCTTGGTTGATTTACTGTTGCTGTGCCAGAATATATCTTTATTTAGAAATATCAAATTTCATAATTTTTAAGAAATTTGGTTATGAGTCATAGTAATCATAAAAAAACCTTTGGATTCTTGATTATACAACGGCACTACGTGGTGGTAAACCTTTAGCAGGTTAAAAGTTAAAACAAAAAACACAGAAATCAAGTTGATCGCATCATGAACTGTGGTCTGGATGATGTAAGGATGACCTTGCTAAACATCAACTAGTTCTTCTTGCAATGCAAAAAATCGAGTGGTGGTTATGCCCTCACACAAAGCAAGTACAAAAGGTCTGTTGTGTATCCTTGAAGAGACGCCGCACAGGCGCCAGGCGCCATTTTATCCGCATAATAACATCCTAAACGCTTTAATTACCGAAAAAGTTGTCGCAAAAAGGGGCCGCACGAAGATGCAGATAAGGACTTAAACGTCGGTGGTTCCACGTATCGGCGGACGCTTTTTGCCGTTTCGTTTCAGTACCGTCTGTGGCTCGTTTGAGGTTTCTTCACGGGTTGTTGCAAAATATAACGGGGAACTGTGAACCGGAGGCCTGCTGCCACTCTGTCATCTTTGAACTGGGGCTCTAATCACATTTTTGAGCAGTAAATTCTACTTCTTTTAACGGAAATAAGTCCACTGTTTATACCAAGTCTACGAGTTGTTTGATGTTTTTTGTTTTAATTGCAAATATACATTGAAAACAATCAGAAGATGTTTTAGGATTCTCTAAATACTCCTGTTCGGAATTATTACTGTTCAGGATTTCAGCTTGAATTTTCGGTGAAAATACCTAAAAGAGATGGTAAATAGTAAATTTCTAAAAACGAACAAGAAATTAGCAGCAAATCAGATAACGTTTTTATTCGAAAGTCATTGTAATTACGGAAATTTTTAAGAGATCAAAATAAAAATAAAATTCAGATACTTCACGAGTTACCTACGTGAAGGCTATCTGTTACTATACATATTTAAACGAAAAAGTCAATAAACAGAACTATATTATTTATAGAACTGTTAGAATTAAGATCCTTATACCGGATGGTTTATTAGCTTGAGAAACCAATATACCTAAACAACCCATATAGTATAACATTTATTTTCAACGAGGATCTATATTATACAGCTCTCCATTTTAGGAACATACTCACCAGACCAGAAAAGTGTTACGTGATGTAATTGAATATTTTTAAATGATTTTCTTCCTGTATATTGGTTTCTCTTACTCATTTTGAACATTTTAGTTTAGAGTGTGATTTTTTTTAGTGCATTCTATTGAACATTCACAGTCTAACCTTAAATTATGCTTAAACCAGGTGATGCATACGGACATTAGTTGCGCACAGATATCACGTGGTTTTTGGAGGATAATTTAGTTCGGCAGTCACGTGACCAATGTCAAAATAACTGTCATAAATCTCAAAAACACCTTTTGTACTACAAGGAAACTTCTAAATCCTATTTTTGCAACTTTTGAGTACAGTTTGACAGTATAACAGTCAGGAACAAAATTGCTTGTTAAGCCCACTTTAAGCGAGAAAATTACTGTTTTAAGCAAATTTTTGGAATCTCCATAAAATTTTCTATCCAATAACCCGAAAAACACTACAAAATTTGGTACAGTCAGTGAGAAAAGCGGTGTCAAAGTTTGAACTGCCAAAAACACAGTTTGAAAAGACAGTCAGGGACGAAATCGCCTGTAAAACCCACTTGGAGTGAGAAAGTGACTGTTTTAAGCACATTTTTGGAATCTTCATTATATTTCCCATCCAATAATCCGAAAAACACTACAAAATTTAGTACAGTCAGAGAGAAGTGGTGTCAACATTTGAACTGACAGAAACACAGTTTGAAAGGACAGTCAGGGACAAAATCGCCTGTAAAACCCACTTAAAGTGAGAAAACGACTCTTATAAGCACATTTTTGGAATCCTCATTATATTACCCATTCAGTAACCCGAAAAACACTACGAAGTTTGGTACAGTCAGTTAGAAAAGTGGTGCCAAAATTTGAACTGCTAGAAACACAGTTTGAAAGGACAGTCAGGGACAAAATGGCTGTAAAACCCACTTGGAGTGAGAAAACGACTGTCATAAGCACATTTTTCGAATCCTCATTATACTTCCCATTCAGTAACCTGAAAAACACCTCAAAATTTAGTAAAGTCAGCGAGAAAAGTGGTGTCAAAGTTTGAACTGCCAGAAACACAGTTTGAAAGGACAGTCAGGGACAAAATCGCCTGTAAAACCCACCTGGAATGAGAAAACGACTATTATAGGCACATTTTTGGAATCCTCATTATATTACCCATTCAGTAACCCGAAAAACACTACAAAATTTAGTATAGTCAGTAAGAAAACCGGTGTCAAAGTTTGAAAGGACAATCAGGGACAAAATCGTCTGGAGAACCCACTTGGAGTGAGAAAATGACTGTTTTAAGCACATTTTTGGTATCCTCATTATATTTCCCATCCAATAACCCGAAAAACACTAAAAAAATTTGGTACAGCCAGTGAGAAATGCGGTGTCAAAATTTGAACTGCCAGAAACACAGTTTGAAAGGACAGTCAGGGACAAAATCGCCTGTAAAACCCACTTGGAGTGAGAAAACGACTGTTATAAGCATATTTTTGGAATCATTATATTTCCCATTCAGTAACCCTAAAAACACTACAAAATTTAGTATAGCCAGTAAGAAAACCGGTGTCAAAGTTTGAAAGGACAATCAGGGACAAAATCGTCTGGAGAACCCACTTGGAGTGAGAAAATGACTGTTATAAGCACATTTTTGAAATCCTCATTATATCTATCATCCAATAACCCGAAAAACACTTCAAAATTTGGTATAGTCAGTGAGAAAAGTGGTGTCAAAATTTGAACTGCCAGAAACATAGTGTGAAAGGACAGTCAGGGGCAAAATTGCATGTAAAACCCACTTGGAGTGAGAAAATGGCTGTTTTAAGCACATTTTTGGAATCCTCATTAAATTTCCCATCCAATAACCTGAAAAACACTACAAAATTTTGCACAGTCAGTAAGAAAAGCGGTGTCAAAATTTGAATTGCCAAAAATACAGTTCTGAAGAACAGTCAGGGACAAAATCGCCTGTAAAACCCACTTGGAGTGAGAAAATTACTGTTTTAAGCACATTTTTTAGAATCTTCAGTAAATTTCCCTTCCAAAAACCCGAGAAACACTACAAAATTTGGTATAGTCAGGGAGAAAAGCGGTGTCAAAGTTTGAACTGCCAGAAACACAGTTTGAATGGACAGTCAAGGACAAAATTGCCTGTAAAACCCACTTGGAGTGAGAAAATGACTATTTCTAGCACATTTCTGGGAATCCTCATTATATTTCCCATCCAATAACCCGAAGAACACTACAAAATATGGAACACAGCGAGAAAAGTGGTGTCAAAGTTTGAACTGCCAGAAACACAGTTTGCAAGGACAGTCAGGGACAAAATCGCCTGTAAAACCCACTTGTAGTAAGAAAATTACTGTTTTAAGCACATTTTTGGAATCCTCATTAAATTTCCTATCCAATAACCTGAAAAACACTACAAAATTAGGTACAGTCAGTAAGAAAAGCGGTGTCAAAGATTGAACTGCCAGAAATAAAGTTTTGAAGAACAGTCAGGGACAAAATCGCCTGTAAAACCCACTTGGAGTGAGAAAATTACTGTTTTAAGCACATTTTTAGAATCTTCAGTACATTTCCCTTCCAAAAACCCGAAAAACACTACAAAATTTGGTATAGTCAGGGAGAAAAGCGGTGTCAAAGTTTGAACTGCCAGAAACACAGTTTGAAAAGACAGTCAGGGACAAAATCGCCTGTAAAACCCACTTGGAGTGAGAAAACGACTGTTATAAGCACATTTATGGAATCCTCATTATATTTTCCATCCAATAACCCGAAAAACACTACAAAAATTGGTATAGCCAGGGAATAAGCGGTGTCAAAGTTTGAACTGCCAGAAACACAGTTTGAAAGGACAGTCAGGGACAAAATCGCCTGTAAAACTCACTTGGAGTGAGAAAATGACTGTTTTTCGCACATTTTTGTCGAATCCTCATTAAAATTCTATCCAATCATCTGAAAAAATACTACAAAATTTGTTACAGGGAGAAAAACTGTGTCAAAATTGAAACTAACAATTTACCAGTAATTTACAGTTAAAGTTTTAAATCAACCTTAAGGTTTCAATAAAAGGTTAAATCAGACTAAATTAAGATGACGTCAGAATGAGTTTGTGTGTGATACCAGAAAAACCATTTCTTGCATACACATCAAGTTGGTCATTTCTATCTCAAAATCGAATAGAAAAACTATGACCAAATTTTGCAAACAATCAAAAAATTTGGTAAATCTTCTAGATTTAAAATGTCATATCTGCGCGAATAAACTGAACTACCATTCGACAAGACAACAAACAAGACCGTTAAAAAGGAAGTCAACAAGTTTTATTGTGGTATAATTTGCTTTGCAAACACTCACCTTAAATAACAGTGATAATGGAGTGGAGGTAAAAGTAAATTGGCATCGGTAGATAGGGCCCCTTGTTTGAGATAAGTACCTGAGGGCAAGGTAAAATATTTACCTGTCGTAAAAATTCCTACTGAAAGTAAACGCGAAAAGATTTTACAACCCAAAAGAATGCCAAGTAATATAACTGAAATATGGAAATAAATCCAGATTCAATTATCATGCGCATCGCAGATCTGCCAGTCGATTTAATACCCAGTCCTATTTCGGTAAAATACAACAAAGACCCTTAAAATCACAAATACCTACCTGTTACAAGACGTATTCAATCAGATAGAAACGTACGTATGCGAGTCCCAAAAAAGGTAAAAGATACCGTTTCAAATTGTTTTACACGGCCCGCCAAAGTGTCCATCGATACGTAAAATTTTAATCTTTGGTGTTTTTAAATCACTTTTTGGGTTCTTAAAGAAGATGATACATCCAGATATCTTTCTTCGGCTATCGGCACGATTTTTACGAACCACCGGCCACCAGAAAAATTGATTAGCATATGCGATGTGATGTGTGAACGTTTTCCTCTTGTTCGAACTCTTTTGGGGATTTAATTGTCGCCGACAGGTGGCAGAAACTCATCGAAAATTGTTTGGAATTAAAAATCAAACTCAACCATTTTCTGGGTATCGTTGGGTTTGTTCACCGTTTCAGAGAATTATATTGTAGCGTTACACTTTATTGCCAATTTACATATCTAGATTTGTTTTTAATTTCTACGCGAGTTTATTTGAGAACGAAATGGGCCTATCCCACATATCATAAATTTTTGTTTTAATGACTGGAATCGAAAGAATAGGATCAAAAAACTAATTTTTCATATTCTTGAAGAAAAAATTATGGTCGTAAATGTTCCTACATTAGTTTGAATTTGTCCATTAAATTTAAAAGATCTGTTTTGGCGTGCATGTGACGTACGTAATTCTGGGCGATTTTATTGGCTGTTGCACGCCATCTGTTTCACTTCTTGTCGCTGATTGGTTGATAGTGTAGTACGTCACCGACGGCGGGCGTTTTAAACATGAGATTAATGTAGTTTTTATCATCATTTTTTTTCTATTTAGACTTAATATTTTTGAAAACAAAAAAATACGGGTATAATATTTTCAATCCGTCTTTGTAGTTATGAAATAAAAAAAAATTGTGGGACAGGCCCATTGTGTCATCAACTTTAAAGTTTGAGAACTATTAGCTTTTGTTCTGTTATTCGTCAACTTTTTGATCCTTCTAAATTCAAAAACTTATGAAATTTACCAGTTTTGGAAACATTTAAACCTTGCTGAGATGAAATTAGTGAGTAATACTGAATTTCAATATTGGAACTATCCAATTCATTTTTTGTTATGTTAGACAAGTTTGATTTACCAAAAAAACAGGATCTACAAATTAAACATTACTCCTCTCACCCAATATTTTTCAAAAGCAAAGTATACAGGGTGTGTGTTGTGACAGGAAAACCGCATTTCCCAGCTAGATAGGAAAAAACCAGTATACATGTCTAGAGCTCTATTTTTGAAAAAAGATTAATGACAAAAACCGTATTTGAATATCTTGTTTTTCGAATTTCGCCCATTCTGAAAATTCTTCACAACTTTTTTGTTTTTTAAAATATCGAAGTGAAACAAAAACTTTTAAGGCACTTTTTCGATGTGATTCCAGTGGCGTGCTTAGCTTTGCTGTGTTGTCAGATCTTTTGACGAATAATAGTTTATATAGTGTGGACCAATTTACGATTAAATGAAACACTACACTAAAAAAGTGGAAAATAATTTTTGAAGACTTGAAGGCCTCTAGCGGCCCCACCAATAAATCAACCAACCAGTGTTGCCATATCGTTGGAAAGCCCATTTCATTGGCTATCAATAGACATATAAAAGTCTAAATCTATATAAAAAAATACACTATGTATTAAATAAGATAGTTATTCACGATTAAATGAAAGAGTGCACGAAAAGTTTTAAAAAACGTAAACTTGGCATTTGACAAAAATTGTCAAAATAGCCGCCCAAAATCACGTGACGCTTCATCAAAAAACGGTCAAAATGGCGGAATTGTGTATGCGTGTGTCACGTGACTTTGACAGACCAGAATAGTAACCAATTTTGGACAAAGCAAATCAAAATAGCCGAGAACAAAATCACGCTACCCTGGAAAAACTAGTTGCAATAAAACAATTAAAACATGTCAAATGGCGGAAATGTCACGTGATCATAAAAAAACTCATTAAAAGTCATAACATTGTCAAAACTAGGTTGAACATAAAGTTTTTTGATAGTTCTTAAAAAATATGAAGATAAATTAAATAATAGAAAACCCCTAAGTTCAGTTAAGCGTAACTCGGTTATTTGGAAAAATATGAAAAAAATGTAGAAAGGAAAAGTTGTAGAAAATTTCACCCTTTACTAGATTGCATTAAGGCACTTTTGCCCTAAAAGGCCTTCTCAGGGAGATATTACAGTGTTATACAGGGTGCCCGTTTTACGAGCCTCACCATGGGGATCTCGGTTATTTGAAGAGATACAAGGAAGTTTAAATTGGGGCAAAATTGAGCAACTAGGAGTCGGGTAAAATGCTTTAAAAATTTAAAAACTCTACTTCCGGAGATATCCGAAAAAACCGAAATTTTGGAAATTAGTTTCTATTTTTTTACTAATTTATTTGATAAAATAACTATAAACAAATAACACTTCACCATTGTCACTTTTCCTTTTTTACAACGAGGCATTATCATTTTTGATATTCGACGTTTCGTTTTTTAGTTACCATCATCAACTTTAATTTTTCTTATGAGCGCATGATGATAGTAACTAAAAGCCGAAACGTCGGAAATGAAATTTGATATTATCACGTTGTAGAGGAGGAAAAGTGACAATGATAAAGTGTTTTTTGTTTTCAGTTATCTTCTATAAAATAAATTAGTAAAAAATCAAAGACTAATTTCGAGAATTCGGATTCTCGAAATCTTCTTCTTTTTCGGATATCTCCGGAAGGAACTAAGAATTTTTAAATTTTTAAAGTGACATTTTACCTAACTCCTAATTGCTCAATTTTGCCCCAATTTAAACTTCCTTGTATGTCTTCAAATAACCGAGATCCCCATGGTAAGGCTCGTAAAACGGGCACCCTGTATATTTTTGAAAAGGTACTTTTTACCTTATTTTAAATCTGAGTGTCCCTTTTAAAAAAAAGTATGTTAAGTTCATATCTTAGAAACGATGTGTTCTTGAAAAGGACAGATTAAATATTTGGATTCTAATTGTCATATTTTCAAAATCATCCTGTAGCTAGGAAACGGGGGCAGCTGTGGAAGGTACGACTGCTCCATCGTTAACTTCACAAAAATCGAGCACAGATTTGGAAAAACTGCACTGATCTACCTTTGCTACTTTTGGAGATACCCCAAATACACGGTCTTTTGAATGTCGTCGTTGTTCAGAAATTTGTTATATTTTTAGAACAATTTTTGAACATTTTCTGGTCCTAACCTGCTGCCTACATTTAATTTGCTACTTAAACTAACGATATAAAGTGGATAACAAACATTTTTACGACAGAAAACAGACAGAAATCAGTTTTTCTGAACATTGTTAAGTTCGTTTTTGTTTTCAGAGTGCAAATATTTTGAAAAAGAGCCAAAAAGGTCCGAAACGTTAATACCGCCTAAAAATTGGGCTGTGACTTTTGAATTTTCATAAATAGCTTACCAAGACCAAAAACCTTTAATAACCCTAGACGATTATAGTCCTGTAAACGATCCTGTAATATTCAGCATAATTATTTAGTAATTGCCAGCAAATCGCAGGATCCTTCATTATAATACTGAACATTTTCTCTATTAATTTGTTTAACTATGATGAACTTAATCAATAAATCAGAATTTTGAGTTGCATCATGGAGTTGCTTTTAATCTGATTTGCCAAAAAAACATGCAATAATTTCTGACATTAATTAAAACTTGTGGATATGCAATGTTTTATCCGGTAATTACCGTGTTACGCGATTTTCTGCGACTAATGTGATCGGTGGGCAGGAAAAGCCCGTCCATTTCCACGCAGGGGAAAAATAAAGAAAACGAGCTGAACAAAGCACGACCAGCGGACTGCCGAATTCGGGACTTGTGTAATTTTCTAAAACGATTACCCCAGGCCGGAGAAAAACGTTTCTAGTGGTTGGACTGTATGAAAAATGTTGGTCAAAAACTGTGTTCCTGTGTGGTAAAAAAAATTAACTGGTACAGTCTTTACCTCCCACCCATATTTCAGACATGTTTCCCAGCTACTTTCTTAATAAACTTTGTTATTATGCAGTGCTTGGGGTGAAAAATGTAAAGGATTTTGGTCCACTGCAAAGAACCGTTCGGACTGGCAATAAAAGAAATCAGCCCCATTGTAAGTTGATACCCCCGAAACGCGTGTTCGGAGGAGAAACTACAAATGGATTTCGATGGATATTTCTCGTGTAGAAGGGACCTTATTATTTGCGCCCCCGTATTTATTTAACGTGATGGGACGGAATCGAACTTTGACGTTTTTACCGCTCTGTTTCGGCTTAAAAGCGTTAAAAGCTCGCCGAACTCGACTCGATTACGAAATTTCCATCTCCTGGCCGTTAATCTCACGCTGGAATTATTCGTGCTTTGTTTAAATAATTGTTTAGTAGGTTAACTGTGTCTACATAGAAACCGTTGCTGGACAAGATTTAGAGTGCATTTTAGGCAATGCATTGAGAATATATCTTTTGTTTTATTAGAGAATAGAAATATTATATCAAAAGTTTAGTATTTTTCAATAAGCAGTTATAGTATTTGGTAGTGTCTGAAAACAAGCTACGTCAGTTTTACTAAGAAAAGTATTGTGAATTTCCTTTTCATTAAATAAACCATAACCAGATTATTGATTTTTTATCGTTGCTAATATAAATTAGACACTCACCATTGGGTCTCGGAAACTATAAGAGATACGAGAAAGTTTAAATTGGGCAATACATTAATTAAATGGAAAGAGAATTTGTTCTTCTTTTCTTCGTCTGAAGAGGTAAATCTTCAAAATCAATACATTACCAATACCAACCGTGTAAATTATAAAGATTAATTTTCTGAATAGGAAAGGAGTAGGGCTAAAATGGAAAAAGAATGGTATGGCAACAAGAAGATGTCTTGTATAGAAAACGCCATTGCTGCTAGACTTCTTGATATTCCTTTCTTCGTCTGAAGAGGTAAATCTTCTAAATCAATACATTACCAATACCAAGGCGTGTAAATTATAAAGAGAAATTTCCTGAATAGGAAAGGAGTAGGGCTAAAAATGAAAAAATAATTGTATAACAACAGGAAGATGTCTTGAATCTCTGATGTGTAGAAGACGCCATTGCTGTTAGATTCCAGTATCTCAACTTTTCTTCGTGAATAGGTAGTTATGTATAAATATCGGTTTACAACGTTCTACGTCTTCCGATTCCCAATCGCCATCCATCTCTGTCATTCCATGCCTTCTCCTCTAGTCCTAGTTTTTGGATCTCTCCAGCCTTTTTTGGGTCTTCCACGTTTCCTCCTTCCGTCAGGTTTCCACTGAATTACTTGTTTAGGTATTCTTGTCTCTGGCATTCATTCACATGCCCAAACCATACTAGTTGTTTATCTTGAATGTCATCCACTATTGTTCGCTTGACGTGCATTATTTCTCTGATTCTCTCATTTGGTATTCTTTCCATCCTTGACCTATCCGCCGCTCTTCTACAATAGTCCATTTCTGTTGATTTCAGCATTTTCTTTGTTGTCTCTTTTAGTGGCCATACCTCTGAGGAGTAAGTAGTTATTGCTTTACGATTGTATTGTAAATTCTTGTTTGAAGAGGTAAATCTTTTAAATCATTACATCACCAATACATTATAAACAGAGTTTTCCTGAATAGGAAAGGAATAAGTCTAAAACAGAACAAAAATGTAAGACAACAGGAAGATGTCTTGTGTAGAAGACGTCTTTACCATCAGACTTCTTGATCTTCTTTTCCTCGTCTGAAGAGGTAAGTCTTCTAAATCAATACATTACCAATACCATGGCATGTAAATTATAAATAGAGAATTCCTGAATCGGAAAGGAGCAGGGCTAAAATAGAAAAAGAATTGTATAACAACAGGAAGATGTCTTGTATAGGAAACGTCATTGCTGCTAGACTTCTTGATCTTCTTTTCTTCGTCTGAAGAGGTAAACCTTCTAAATCAATACATTACCAATACCAAGGCGTGTAAATTATAAATAATTTCCTGAATAGGAAAGGAGTAGGGCTAAAATAGAAAAAAATGTATGACCACAGGAAGATGTCTTGTATAGAAGACGTCATTACCATCAGACTTCTTGATCTTCTTCGTCTGAAGAGGTAAATCTTCTAAATTAAAAGATTACTAAATACCGCTAATACCAAGAGGGATAAATTATAAATAGAGTTTTGTGGAATAGAAAAGGAGTAGGGCTAAAATGGAAAAAGACTTCATGCATATTGGACTTCATATGACAAATCTTCATCGTACGTAGATCATATCATACCTACTGACAAGCAATCATACTGAAAGCATTAGAAATTCTGTGTATCAATTGGAAATAATCAAAGACCAACATAAATCCATCTTACGGTTAGAAAGGAAAATCGAAATGCCTGTCGAGAAAAGACATAAGAAAAAAGATAGATCCGTTTCCAGGACGACCAGCTTCTGGACCCTTAGCTGACCTCTCAGCTGCAGACGAGACAAGGCAACCCCGCAAATTGGGCTCATTTCATGCATCGTTGCCGTTGTGACGATCGCTGAAAGTGAAACGATCAAAAGGCAGTCGGAATTAGCGAGTGGAAAAGCCAGCATTGGCGCGTAAAAGGGCGGGTTCGAAATTTCTCTCTCTTGAGTCGTGGAAGTGACAAACGATCGCTGTTCGACTGGTTGAAGAGAGCATTTTCGAACGGGTGTTGATCGGTGATTCGATAATTATCTATGGAACGGTTGTGTCATTTGAACTGAACACAATAAACCGTCGAAGCACAAAAAATTACAAAAATGCCATCGGTCGGATCTGACCGCGGACGATCGATCTTGTCCGTGACACTTTCGGACTGTCATACTCTTAATTATAAAAGCAGAGACAAAAGCTTTCGGCAGATGGTTATCTGGCTCTTGGATCGGTCGTGTCGTGTAAAACATTACAAAACACCGTGTCCCTAAATTGTGGGTTTAGGTCTGATACATTTTTTGGATTCTTTTCATTTCGTATGCTTTTCTGCATTTTGTTTGCTGCTTTGCCATAAACCAATGGAGAAATACTATATTCTAGATAACTCAACGATCAACAAAAAGACTTATTCACTCAGTACAACAAATTGCACTACTTTTAACTCCCTTTGACACTCGTTGACTAGTTTTTGATGAAACTATTGTTTTGTATGACTCGTCTACATTCGATTTGTTTTTCATATTTACGTAAGTTATACTCGTAGGAGTTACTGCAAAGGTTAAAACAATATTAAGTTTTTGCTTCGTTTTTGAGTTATTTTCGAAAAACCAAAAACGAGCATTTTAAAAAAGCTATTATCTGTATTTTGAAAATGTTTTGCTGGAACATTAGTAGAGCGACTTTTAAGGACTGTCATCAAGTTTCTTTTTCCTCATAGACACCATTTTGCACTTTGACGGAAATTTGCAGTAAAAAGCAAAATAGTGCTCAGCCAATGCTTTAAAATAGGACATACAAAACAAATTTAAAAAAATTTGTAACATTTTTCAAATTTTTCTTTATATCAAAACCAGAGAAGATAGAAAAAAGAACAGAAACAATTATCCAAATGGAACTAACTTTTCCTCTTTTTTTTGAATTTCAGAGATATTTTATGAAATTCTTACAATAAAGTTAATGCTAAGAATGAGATTTATGACTTTTAACTTGAACCTCCTGCAAATTTGTCATGATAAATAGAAAGACACTTGGTAGAGTCATAAAGAAGATGCTAAAGAATTGCATTTAGATTTTGTGAAAATGAAAAATTGCATTTTACCTTTCTTTGAAAAGTTGTAGCTGCTTTATTTAAACTCTTTAGCTTAAAAAATGAGCCAAAACTTGGATCTCTAGCTCTCTACGTTTCCGAGATATTAAAATTTAAAAAGTAGTTATAAAACCACTGTAATTCCCTCCCATTCCCCAAGAATGCATTTTTTGAAAAATGATTATTCTGAAAGTGTCTAATATAAGGCATTTTGGCATAAATATGCTCCTTGCTGCGCATTGGAACCTTTCTGAAGCAAAATGAAAATTTGCCATAATTACAGTTTTAACAAAAATTGTATTTTTCCAATTTTTGAAAGGTTTAGAGTGCCTTTTTGTGCTTTTGTTCAATTAATGTAAGGTTCTTTGGTATAAATATGCCCATTGATGTATTGAAACAGTTTTTTCCAGAGAATGGCACTTTTCCAAATTTCTAAAAGTTGGAAGTGTTTTTTTTGTGCTTATTTTACTTATTATGAGGTCCTTTGGTATAAATATGCCCTTTGCTAAGCATTGAATTGAAACTCTTCTGGAGCAAAATAAAAAATTTGCGATTTGGACAAAAAATGCATTTTTCCAATTTTTGAAGGGTCGTAGGTCGTAGCTCCTTTATTTAAACATCTATCAGTTTCACCTTCACTAACACGCTATTAGAAAGAGTTTAAAAAACACTACAAAATGAGCTAAATCTGGTATCCTAGTGTTTCCAAGATATCAACTTTCAAAAAGCAAGTCATAAACATTTTTTAAATTTTTTTGAAAAATAATAAAATTAAACTGCTTTTCTTGTGCTAATTCCTCCTTTCTGATTTTTCCAAAATAACTCAAAAACGAAAGAAAAAATTGTTAAACCGGTGTTGGATTGAATCCTCTAAAACATTTCTTATTTATTGTTTGCAGTAGCTTTTCAACTCGATTGGACACACTGTATATCTTAATTATATTTTTTCAAAGGTTTTTTTTTTAAATGTGTGAGCCAAAATAATTTGACAAAAACCTTGAAACCGCAGGTCCAACAATTTTACTTCAAAAATTATTTAGTCGGATGTATTTGCCTAGAAGAACATATTACTTCCATTCTGTAGTACCTATTACCTATAATTTTTCTATTTTTTTTTCTAAAATTAAAAATAAGTTTGTTAAGAACACCCTGTATATGTAATTTAGAATATAGAAACCATATTTATAAAAAAAATCAAGCCATTATACGGAATAACGTTAAAAGTCTTTGAATAATGACACACTAAAACTTATTGTTAATAAACCAGAACCAAGAAAGTGTTGATGAAGAGTAAAGGAAGAACGAACAAAATCAGGGTGGTCCAAGAAGAAATAGAAGCAAAGGTAGAAAATATGCGGCCGTAGGCAGCCGAAGCAACAATCATCTGAAAATTTTTCGTAATACATTTCAAAAATTCCGAACGCACATAAAATATGAAGAAAAAGAAGACGACCGAGGATATCCTTGGCCCACTATGACTTATGGCCGTCGGGAAACAATCGCGGCAGCCTTGCTTCGAAACAACGAAGCATCGCAGCTGAAGACAGATGAAGATCGGACCACCGGGGCATCTCGTTACCGGAGCCGCGCGATGCGCCTCTCGACGGCACGACGGCCGCGGAATAAATCATGGGAGGCTGTGGAAAGAAGAAGAACTGAAGAAAACGGCAGACCGAAACGACGCCTCGAAGATTTCGTTAACGTTTTGCTTTTTTTTATTTTCCGGTTTCTTCTGGATCGCCACTTTCGGCTACTACGATTAGCGTGGTTGAACCACTCTAGAAATAGAGATGGCTCAAAGGAATTTTCTTCACGAAGAATTTAGGGAAAACGGTAAATTATCTAGAATTTTCTTTTATAAATGATCTCATTTTGAATATTCATTATCTTCATCAAATTCTCAGTAATTTACCGAGAGTATTCTCTTACGCTTACCACAAATTGTTGCTCGTAACTCCCTGAAGTTAAATTTGGCAGTTGTGACGTTAAATGACAGATGAAGAGAAGAAGATTAGACGTAGACAACGGAATTCAAGAATTAGAACCTTCCGCTATCGTTGTAACTGACTGGGACTGATTAAATTAAATCAACATGAAACAAAAAGGGACCTGTTTTACGAACTATACAAATGGTAAAATAATGGGATAACCTTCTTGGTTGAAAGACTATCAGGGTGTGCCGTTATACCGGACATCATCATCTTTCAAAAAAATTAAATGATCTCTCGAAAAGGGCTCCGCAATTTCTCACTGTCATCTTGTTATGTAAACAGAATTCCTCACATCTGTCTAATTTTGATCCCTAATAATGGGGTACCACGATACCCGAGTCCGAAAACGTGTACCTGACCGCGCCGCAGAGGCAGACCTATCATTTAGAAAAACAAACACCTTTCGATTCGTTTTTGTCTTTTGTTTCTCTTTATTGTTTGAGAGAAAATTATCAGAAATGTATTTTTTGAGAAAATTACAGGTGGATTTTAACCATTCTGCCTATCTAGACTATCTATTTAGCCTTCTTTGGACATATAGGTCTCTCCCAGGCTTTTTCACTCTTCCCTATCTGCCGCTTTGTTCATCCATCTAGTTCATCCACCCACCTCATCTGGTGTCTCCCTCTGCTTCTTTAATTTTTCCAGTTGAGAATATATTTGTTCCATCGGTCGTCCTTTTGTTTAGCATTGTGATCGGCGAGTTTCCATTTTAACTTTGCTACTACTTCTCGAACATCTCTTACTTTCGTTTTATTCCTTATCCACTCGTTTCTCCTTCCATCAATTTTACATGTTTTAACAGTTGCCTTTCCAGTGATCTTTATGCTTTTGTTACTTTATCCATGTTTTTCTGCGTAAGTGTTCATGTTTGTGATGCATTGGTGAGGACAGGGAGTACATATTAGTTATATTATACTTTGGTTTTGAGGTATTGTGGATATTTTTTATTTTTTAAGATGTAGTTCAATTAGCCATATGCTGCTGCCTAACCTAATCTAACTCGTCTCTGGATTTCTGCTAGTGAATTTAATAATTTGTCCCAGATAGTTATTTACTAGATATTCATCGACTTGGCTGTTTTTTCTGGTTGTGATGTCTTTTTTTTTAGATTGACAACGAACGAGCCAAATTCAGCGTCCAATGTGGTCCAAACAGACATAGAATGGCTCAAAAGTAACAAATATGCATACTAGAACATCACCGGAATCGATCTTTGTCGGTTTTGAGACGAAATAATACAATTTGGCACAAATTGACCACCAACGAGTCAAATTCAGCGTCCAATGTGGTCCCAACAGACGTAGAATGGCTCAAAAGTAACAATTATGCAGACTAGAACAAACCGGAATCGATCTTTGCACGTTTTGAGACGAAATAATACAATTTGGCACAGATTGACCACGAACGAACCGAATTCAGCGTCCAATGTGGTCCCAACAGACGTAGAATGGCTCAAAAGTAACAAATATGCATACTAGAACATCACCGGAATCGATCTTTGTCGATTTGAGACGAAATAATACAATTTGGCACAAATTGACCACCAACGAGTCAAATTCAGCGTCCAATGTGGTCCCAACAGACGTAGAATGGCTCAAAAGTAACAAATATGCATACTAGAACATCACCGGAATCGATCTTTGTCGGTTTTGAGACGAAATAATACAATTTGGCACAAATTGACCACCAACGAGTCAAATTCAGCGTCCAATGTGGTCCCAACAGACGTAGAATGGCTCAAAAGTAACAATTATGCAGACTAGAACAACACCGGAATCGATTTGAGACGAAATAATACAATTTGGCACAAATTGACCACGAACGAGCCAAATTCAGCGTCCAATGTGGTACCAACAGACGTAGAATGGCCATCAGTGTTCGTTTTGGTTTTTGTTTTCGTGTATTTCCTAATACGACTTATATTTTTAGCTTCTGTGTCCAGTTCTTCCAGCATTTCCGTCAGTTCATTTTTGCTTATCTGTTATCAAGGCGATGTCATCCGCGTATCTTAGGTTGTTCAGGTGTTCTCCACATGTTTTTATACCTATTTCTTTTAATGTAATAATAATTGTTAGTTTTAAAATTTGCTGTTTTATTTTTAGATTTAAGTTTTACATTTTTTGAGTGTCCAGTTGTCGTTTTGTCTAGAGAGAAATCAAGATTATTTGTCAGTTTCCTAATTTCTGTAATTTCGCATAAATCGTTCACATTAAATGTTAAAAGTGTGTTGCTTTTCTTATTTACGAAAAGCAAAATGCCTAGAAATCCGGATTCTACAGTCATAATAGTGTCATTCTTCCTAAAATGGTCACAAATAAGTCTTAAAACTTTTTTTTCTTAAAGACTTTATTCAACATTTCTGTGTTGAGTATTTACAAATTGTTATTTTTATTATGATTTGAACGCCTTTGTAACCGTAGTTTGGTCTAAATTCTACCTTTACACAAAAGTCAATCATTAGGGCTGTAATTGTCGCAAAGTATGCAATTATACAGCATCTTTTAACCTAATTGTTTTGACGTAACAGTGATAATTGATTGATTTTGACTGTGACAAAAATGACAGTCGTGCAAATGCGCCAGCGTGTACTCTTTTATTACCTAATTTTTCATCTTGTCATATCATAGTTTTTAAAATCAATTGACAAGTTTTCTTTACAAATTTGCTTTTAAATTTATTATGAAATTTGTTATCGTGTTCTTTAGAATTGTATGTAGTTTTGTTTACTATGTATTTAGAAAAATTTGGACTTTTCATCGCAAAATCAGCATTACGGAACTATTTGGTATCAGAAGAGTAATAAGCAGTAGATAAACTGGCTACTAAAACAGTAAAAGGCAAATGTAAAGAATCCAAAAAGTACAAAAAATTAGGAAAGCAAATTCTCGTTAATAAAATTTAAGAAGAAAACAAAAAATAACTTAGTTTTTATAATAAAAGACCATTGCAAACTCTTTTTTAAACAACCAACTGTGCTACTAGATCATAAACAAAAAATGCGTGATTATAGTTTATTCTGAATAGACTCTGTCATAGATGAATGATTAATGTCATAGTGATTGAAACTAAAATGTTTGAAAGTGCGATTTTCCACACGCATTGGCGTTACTTTGCAATTTTCCAATTCTGACATTGTTTTTGAAGTTAGATTATTGAAATTTGTACTCTTACTAATATTATTTTTTATGTAAAATTTAAAACAAACTGCAATTACAAGAACACTGTCAACAGAACCCATAGAATTTTGCAAATTATTATTTGTATAGGAAAGACGTTTACAAGTGGTAAATTATGACATTCTTGTTATGACCGATAATAGTGTGTTTTAAAAATCAAATCAATTTAAGAAAAAAAATCATATGTTTAATAATGATAAAAAACAAAACAGTATAAACATAATTCTATGATAACTTAGCTTAAAACACTGTTGCCAACTCCATTATTTGGTGTTTTTATATTATCTTATTCAGCCTCATAAGGACTCAACCAAAGAGACCGCTATACTAAAACTTCGTGATATCCGATATATTCCTTTAATAAATTCGCCATTATTCTTCGATGTAAGGGTACACTCTGGTAGCTGCCATTCTGAATTCTGAATCGGGGGTATAAACAGGGGAAACGCGGCTAAAAGGGACCACAATTTCACCTGATCAATCATCTTCATTAGTAGATGAATTAATTAACTTTAATAGATACTTTATGATATTGACACACCAGTAATGTAAATAACTGTTGTTACTCTCTATAGGCTAAACAATTTTAGAGTACAGTCCTTGTCCCACTTTGTACTTCGCTCCCCTAATGCTTAATACAGCTGTGCAATGCAACACTGAAAATGCACTCGGGACATTGATCACAACACAATACCTGACTAAATTCATTTACCTACCCCTCGAGTGGATTTTTTGTGCGTGTACCTACGCCAATGAAACTGTATTAGCAAGAAATAAGGCGGCCATGTTGGATTGTTTTGCGGGTTGCGTGCGCTTAGGGTGCAATTACTTCTGCGTCACAAGTTGCAAGTGTTGCGGTTATTAATTTGTTGTTTTTTTTTTTAGGAAAAAATTGTATTGTTCAAAATATTGTAACTTGTAATTAAGAATCGCCGGTCTACAATTAGAGCTGTAAATTTTTTATCGGAGCTAATAATGATTATTAGCGGTTCTTCACCGAATGTAACTCGCTAACCCGCTATCAAAATTAAACTCGTTGAATTTTTCATGGGGAAAAATCCAAGCCGGTAATTTTCTTTTATTTTAAACGGCAATTTATAATGGACGCGACTGGGAAAAAAAGTAGCTGGGAAAACTACCGGGAAAAAAACAATTTACAGCTAATTTACCGATTTTCCCCGCCTAGGTATATAATTTTTTTCCTGGCGCTCCATTTCCTGTAAATAGAGCGTTTTTGCACTGAAACGTTATAAAATTGATAGATAATGTTATTTTTTTAACGGGTATAAACTAGTTAAGTAAATGTAAAAAGCGTGACAAATTGAGCAAGCATTAAAATATTAATTGCAACAAAAACAAAGTTGCGTTTATTAGTTTAAGTTATGTAGGTCTAGACTTTCCTAGTTTTGCTATTGTGTATCGAAGGGAATTTAGTAATTATTTAAAATAATTGATTTGTGTGATATAATAATTCAATAATGTATAATATACAGAGTGTTTTACTAGAAATCAATCAGACTTTCTGATGCTTAATTACTAATATTAATACTACTACTAGCTTAATACTACTAATGGTTCTATTTGCTTTTCATAGGTTTTGTATGGGTAAATTAAGTATTCATAAATTTTAAATTCAAAATATTAATTCAGAAATTTGTACGTCCTTGAAGGTTGTAAGATGAGATAATTAATTACATATCAGAAAAATAAGAATTTTTTGAGGTGAAAGATGAGAATAAGCCAATTCGACTTTGAAGCAACTTGGGAAATAAAAGATTTTAGAATTATTCCCCAAATAAAGCTGTGGTATATTTGGTTAAAAAATCAGGTAATTTCTAGGAAAAATATCAGTATATGTTTTCTAGTGGTGTTGATTACTATAATAATCTTAGAGGAAAAAATCCAGAGATATTAAACCTGGCTTATTCTGCACAGAGTACATATTTCTGCTTCAAACCTTAGGATCATTTAATGTAATAATTGGTCTACATTTGATTTTGCAAAATTGGTATCCCCGAACAGTGATACAAACACAATAATATTACAATATTTGAATAGTGAAAAATGGAAAACCTTTACGATCAAATCTATTGAATTAGGGTATAGTGCGGAAAAGTGGAATAGTAAACTAATAAGGGTAATGTGAGAACAGAGTGATCAACTTACTAAGAGAGGACGTGGACTGTATTTAAAAACTACTAAGTTGATACGAGTTGGAAAGAAAAAATTATTAAGTAATATGGCTAAAAGTATCAAATTTATCTTATGTTCGTGTTTTTTGTTTTGTTTGATAACCTTACTCATTGATGGTATTTTTTTTTGTTTTTGTTGTTTAGCCCAAACAATTGTTATTCTATTCCCTGTAAATGCTGTCGTTTTCCAGATATTTACTATTTTATATTGGAATTTTCAATATTTGGAAGTGCAAAGCAGGCAGCAAAGGAGAAGATAGAGCAAAACGGTTTGCATGTATCTTACTTTTTACAGAATTACCTACATTATAATACAATTTTTTAAAATATTTTCATAGAGTAGATTTTCCAATAAAATAAGATACAACTTAATGCTTTAAGTTGTACCAAATAAATACTGAAAAATATTGGGTTAAGAGCCGGAAATAACACCACTTTACAATTTTTCCGACGTTTTGACTTTAATTGTTTCCTTCAGACTGTGCTTTAGGTGTCCAAAGTTGTTAATGTTTTAAAACTTTAAAAGGCACATGAAAATCGACAGACACCCACACACTGATCATTTTGACAGAATTACACACAAAATAGTAACAAAGTATGACTGAACATATTATGATAAATTTGGTGTATTATATACTGTCAGTTCAAAGGAAGTTTCAACCATTTTAAAACATCACAACTGACCAATTTGGCTCCATGATGCTGTTCCTTTGCTGATGCTGACCAAAACAATTCCTCAAAGAAACATCTCTATTTGGCATTTTATACTTTCAAGTCACTGGTGAGTGACTTTTTGACAGTTGTGACAGCTGTCACGTGACGCAAGTAAAGTATTAACGTAGGTCTTAACATCCCAACTGACAAATTTGGCTCTATGGAGCTGTAGCACAACTTACAGTGCAATTTCTCAAAGGAAAACCTATATTTGGCATTATATACTTTAAAGTTACTGGTGAGTGACTTTTTGACAGTTGTGACAGCTGTCACGTGACGCAAGTAAAGTATTAACGTAGGTCTTAACGTCCCAACTGTCAAATTTGGCTCTATGGAGCTGTAGCATAACTTACAGTGCAATTTCTCAAAGAAAAAACTGTATTTGGCATTTTATACTTTCAAGTCACTAGTGAGTGACTTTTTGACAGTTGTGACAGCTGTCACGTGACGCAAGTAAAGTATTAACGTAGGTCTTAACGTCCCAACTGACAAATTTGGCTCTATGGAGCTGTAGCACAACTTACAGTGCAATTTCTCAAAGGAAAACCTATATTTGGCATTATATACTTAAAGTCACTGGTGAGTGACTTTTTGACAGTTGTGACAGCTGTCACGTGGTTCAAGTAAAGTATTAACGTAGGTCTTAACGTCCCAACTGTCAAATTTGGCCCTATGGAGCTGTAGCATAACTTACAGTGCAATTTCTCAAAGAAAAAAAACTATTTGGCATTTTATACTTTCAAGTCACTAGTGAGTGACTTTTTGACAGTTGTGACAGCTGTCACGTGACGCAAGTAAGTATTAACGTATGTCTTAACGTCCCAACTGTCTAATTTGGCTCTATGGAACTTTGACACAACTTACAGTGCAATTTCTCAAAGAAAAACCTCTATTTGGCATTTTATACTTTCAAGTCACTAGTGAGTGACTTTTTGACAGTTGTGACAGCTGTCACGTGACGCAGGTAAGTATTAACGTATGTCTTAACGTCCCAACTGTCTAATTTGGCTCTATGGAACTTTGACACAACTTACAGTGCAATTTCTCAAAGAAAAACCTCTATTTGGCATTTTATACTTTAAAGTCACTGGTGAGTGAGTTTTGACACTTATGACAGCAATCAAAGTATGAAAGTATTTCTTAACGTCTCAACTGTCAAATTTGACTCCATGGAGCTTTAAACACAACTTTCAGTGCAATGCTTCAAATTAGCAACTAATTCTAATTTTATAGTTTTAGGTCACTGGTGAACGGGTTTCGACAGTTATGACAGCTGTCACGTGACGTAACAAAAGTATCAAAGTGTTTCTTAACGTGAGAACTGTCAAATTTGGATCCATAGAGCTGTATAAACTATTGCCCGAATTGTTGCTTTTTATGTGTATTTACATATTTGCCTTTTCTTCATCATTCTCTTGAATTCTCCTAAAATTCCTTAAATTCGTTCCCTCTCTCTTGGCATTTTCATCGAGAATCAATTTCTGAGATTTTCTATCTCTAGCTATGATTAGTAAAAATATACTGTTAATACGTTGAAAATATACTTTTTTCTACTCCTACAGGGATATTGGTTCATTCCTTAACAGTTTAGAGAACGGATAAGTAGGCAATTGCCAACGGTTGAACGAATACAGAATCATAAATGTTCAGAGTGCGTAAAGAAATAGACCAATCACAGACAATCTTCAGCGTGCGTAAAGAAATAGACCAATTACAGCTAATCTTGAACGTAAACAAAATTATTCTTCTGATCACTGACAGTTGGCATCAAAACATTGCATTTTGGCTTATGTTTTGAGGTAATGAAAAAGCAGTTGAAGTTTCAGTTAGTGTTCAATTAAAGAATAAAAACATCTACTTTATTATATGATAAAGCAAATGATACAAACTTACAATTTACAATGAATCAAATCCATTCAACATCTCAACCTAAAAGACGAAGTTAATCAGCTGTCACCCAAATTTTCGTCCTCGTGTGATAGGGACATTTTTTTCACCCATTTTACGCAGTCTGTTTTGTGCGAAAAATCCTTCTTACAGCACTAGTTAAATATCATACTATTACTGTAGTAGAACCTCAGTACCTAACTTTTTATGAAGTTTGTATTTAGTAGCCAAATAGTGTAAAAATTAGATTGTGCACATAATAAGTTATCCATAAAGCTATAAATGTTAAACAAGGATTGTGAGAATATAATATTTAAGTAACCTTAGGTTTAGGTTAAATGTTACTTTGACTGTGATAATTTGTGCAAAAAATGACTGCCCATAACTTTACGGGATATTTAACCTAAACTTGCTTAAATACTTTCGGTGCATACGACGGTAAAAGATGTCATTCATAATTCTATAACCAAAAACACTTTAAAATTTTAATAAAAATAATCAAAATATCAGACCTTTAGAAAAACTTGATAAATAAGTGAAACTGGAATAAGAAAGTTGCCTGTCAGTAATATTACTTCATTTTGGTTGGAACGAACCTAATATACAGTTTTCTCTCCATACTTCATTCCTCCATACTACTGACCGTCAGACACCTTTTTAAATGCAGTTTTTAATTCAATGATTAATAAAGGTTGTATGGTGGATATAAAAATAACTGTTGAAAGTACTTTAGTAAATGTGGCAACGCTGCCCCTTCCACATTATACAAACCGCCAAAAAGCTCCCGCCGCCCGTTATAAATGCGTCCTAAGATCAGATTTCCACTAATTATCGCTGAATCACAAAAGGTCGGTCTGGTCCTTTGATTCTGCGTCGGTGCTGGCAAAAGGTCTTCTCTATTCCCGGTTTTAAAAGCCAAATCCGATGATGGTAAAGGGTTCCGCCATTGAATAATACGCTCTAATTAATGACGGGGTCTTGCTTAGGCCCACCTTTCAAATCAAGGTGGTCTTATAATATACAGGCATAAACCTAATGAAAAAAACGTCATTGTAATCATTTAGTGGTAACTTTTTACACTCTAAACAATATGCAAATGTTGCATCAGCTACAAACAAAGCAGTCGCACACCCACTCTATCGAATGTTCGTAAAGGAAATATCCAATTAATTTTTTTTTTTTTACTCAAGAAAATGTCTACACTATATTTATTTTGCATGGAGATAATAACCGACAGCTATCGACAATATTGAATCAACAATAATTCATACTCAACCTAACGTCTTATTATGTTATGCCACACTTGATAGTAATTGCCACCGGATCACTAAAACCATTTACCGCCTAATTACGGTGATCGGATGTTACGGAAGAAACCCTAACTAAAAATTAAATGTTCACATTCGTCACATGTTCCGTTGTTGACTAATTGCCACCATGGTGTACGGTCACATCATATAAATATAGAGCTCGATTTGTATGTGGAAAGTGAAGAGTTTTAGCAAAAGTCTTTAACCAAAAATATTCTTGTCAGCAGTTTGTTTTTTTTAAACAGAATTAATTTTTGCAAATGACCCAATTAGACGTTTTCTAAATAATTTGTCAAGGATTTACAAACCAGTTTGTATAAACGGTGACACTGATATGCCTGGAGATGGAAAATATTTAGAAATGTATTTTTGGAACAAATGTCAAAGAGTATTTAAAATATTTTAGGAGAATTTAAGAGAACGCTGAGGACACAACACATCAAAATCAACAATTCAATAAATGAAATTTGTACTATTTGGAAATTTTTTCTTGGAGAAACCACACTGTGAGTAGCCTTTACAGCTTTGTGGAACCAAATTTTAACGTTCTGACGTTAAGAAACACTTACTTTACTTTATACTTTTCTTATGTCACGTGACAACTGTCATAACTGTCAAAGCCCGTCACCAGTGACCTGAAACTATATAAACTTACAAATAAACTGGGCTCAACCAGGACAGTGATTTTTTTGGATCATTTTTAAAAAATTGCCATTTCTAAACGAAACGACAGATTTTGATGCGGTTTGGACTATCATTGAACTTGATTTATTGTCTTATGGTTGATGGAAAAAACTCTGACTTAAATGCACCGCCACTGTACTATACATGGTGGAAAGGAAGCGTGTGCAAAAAAGTGAGAATTTCAAGTTTCAAAGTTCAAGTGAGTGTTCAACATCCTGTGACTCAAGAAATATTGATGTATCCAAAAAATGCGACATAGTGCAGTGCTCAATCTCGAATTAAGGCAGTCGCTTTGAACTGTCATTTCAGTCACGTGCAGGTATTATATTAGATCTTGCAATCAGTTAGTTTTGCAGGTTCCTCTGGATTAGTGCCTGGGAGGTGGACTGCCATCTGTAGGTGCGGATATACCCAAATATGAGGATTGTCCTGAAAAGTACTCAGATTATGTAACAGATAATGTTGAACATACAACGGCATTTGAATGATAGATACAAACCTGCTAATATAGCTTAATTCAAGACTGAATAATGTTATATCTATTTTCCGGAAAAATCGATATTTCTTCAGACACATGACGTTAATCAAGAAATGCCCAAAAACGTTTCGAGGTAATACCCTAGACAACAAGTTACTATGTAAGAAAAAAGTTAGAAATATTTATCAGTAAAGTGATTGTAATTTAATACTTTTCTTATTTTGCACACGTTCTTGTCCTTCTTTGATTGTCTCTAGCCACCCTGTATTGTCTTATGGTTCATGGAGTTGCTTTAAAAATTATGTAACAGATAATATTTGATCTACATCCAACTAAAATGACACATATGCCATAACTGAATTTAGGCTTGAGCACTGTAATGTCGTCTTTTTCGGATAAATCAACATTTCTTGAGACATGGTACGTTAATTGAGAAACGCTCAAAAACATCCCGAGATATTGATCTAAATAACACTTCCTTATATTAAAAAAATATTGGTCAATTGGGGACTACTTGAAAATTTCACTTTTTGGCACGCATTTCTTTCACACCTTGTAAAAGGCAGTCAGACTGCATTAAAGCAAAAGTTTTTTACATCAGTAGAAAGCCAATAAATCAAGCCCAATGACAGTCCAAACCACATTAAAATCTGTTGATTCGTTTCGAAATAAAATGACCCAAAAAAATCACTGTCCTGGTTGACGTGGCGAGCAGTTTAGTTGCTTATTTGAGAAATTGCACTGGTGTTGTGTCTAAAGGTCCACGGAGCCAATATTGAGAGTTGGGACGTTAAGAAACACTTCAATACATTGTTTGCGTCACGTGACAGCTGCCATAACTGTCAAAATTCACTTACCAGTGAAACAGAACAATACTGTGAAGTGTGAAGTTTGATTCTCAGTACAACAGATTCAACTCCCAAAAACCACCATCAACTATTCAACCAAAGATAATAAACCACAAATTATAAAATATTATTTTTCTAATTTTGGCATATAAAGTGACACTTTTCAAAACTGATTAGAGTGACAAAACGTTTTACTTTATGCAACTAGTTATTAAAAGTTGATTTCATCACTCCCTGTTTTTATGCATTTCCGTAGAAACATATGGGCGACATCCATCATAACATGTCGTTGTCACTGTTTATACAAGGTGCTATGAAAGTGAATATTTGTGTTAAATCACTTTAAAAGATGGTTTTTACCGCTTTTTGGTCAAAATTAGAAAAAATTATGTATGCAACACGTTTCGAAAATGTCTTATTGTGTAACTCATTCAAATTGTAGGACCTCGCTGCGCTCGCCCTACAAACATTCATTCGTTACACAAAATCGATCTTTTTGTAACTGGTTACATAAATAGCTATTATATCAACTATTTATTGGTAGAAACAATTGTAAATCAGTAGCAAAATGCCAATACAATATTAATAGAACCTAATTCATTTAAGTTCGAAAACTCTCCAAAATGACCATCTGCATATACCCACCAGAAAGAGCATACACGGTACATTATACCGTGTAATTTTGCCTGAACAAAAGGAAACAATCAAGACTTAATATATCTGAAACAGGAAAAAAATCCTGTGAAAACATATGTACGCTTAACTTTATTGTCTCTCTATGTAATTAGCGTTAAACACGGCCCTGGTAAATATATTATAATATGCGGCAACAATATCAAAGTACTTTTTGCCAGTTCTCAGACAATTGAAAGATGTAGTAGCATCCTTGGTTGGCGGTTTCTCTTGATTAAGGGTGTGTGTATTCCATATGGTGTGATTTTCTCATGTTGAAAAAAAAACCGTTTTTTTATGATATTGTTTTAAATGACAATGGACGTTTATGCATCTGTTTTTTAAGACCATTTTGCTGGTCAAATGATGAAAATTATTTATTACATGTAAAGCCAATTTTTTGTAAGAAAGTAATAATAATCGGAATGTGTTGTTGTTAACCGGATAAGTGTATAAATACAATTAAATGATTTCTGTGGATTACATGATCAAACCCGAATCAGACAAGAAATTGAATAAATCATCAAAAATCATAACTGCCTGAGCCCTAAAAAGCTGTTCTAACCAGCTACAAAGTAGTAAAGTAACCAGAGGTCTAGAGAGTAAATGAAAATTATCATTTGAACGCTTCCAACTCAATCAAGAGAAAAAATCGGGAGTTATAAAATTAGACGCATGCCTATTGATCGATTTAGTTACTGGATAAAGTAAATCCAAATCCTTATCATCTGAAGAATCTAAACCCAGCCAATCCCGCCATATTCACTGCAGAATCGTTTGGTATATCCTAGTTTTAAGATTTACGTAGTCTAGTTTTACATTATACAAAATAGACAAAATATAAATATGCAATACAGAACAGGAACACCAATGGCCATTTTAGCTTATTTTGAACATTGTGTCTTCAATCTAACTTCTTTCGTCGTTTAACTACCAATAGTACAGAAAACCTTTACAATCAATTTTTAAAAGCGATTTTTACGGTTTTTGTTCACGCAGACGAATTAACGCTCTTTCTGATGACGATAAAATTAACTAACATGGTACTGGATACTGTAGCTCTGAATATGTCTAATGATGAGCATCCAAACCATCTTCTGAGATAAAGGAGTTTTGGCGTCTGCCAACTGATCCCTTTCCTTGTATTTTGCCCTCGAGTATCACTCTCAAAAACTGCTCGCCTCTCATAACATGACCTATGTAACTCGTTTTCCGTTATTTTATATACAATAAGAGTTCCTTTAGTTTTCTAATACGCCTCAGCACCTCCTCATTTGTCACTCTTGGTACCCGTGGTACGCGGAGTATTCTTCTGTACAAGTATACATCTCGAATGCCTCCAGGATCCTTTTTCTAAACCAGGGTTAAGAGTCCAACTTTCACAGCCGTACAGTAAAACTAAGAAAATATAGCACCAACCCATACGAATTCGAAGAAGAAGTGAAGATCAATCTCTGATTCTTCAGAAAAAGCGAGCACTTTGGTTTTTTCAATATTTTTGAGTAGTCCAGACTGCTCGCTGTGTTGAACAATGTGGTCAACCATGCCTTGCAGGGCTTATCATGTTATCTGTCATATTCACAGTGTCATCCGCGTACCGAATATCATTAATCTTGATTATTTTAAAAATGGCCTCTGAAAATATGTTGAAAAGAAGTGGAGAGAGTATGCAGCTCTGTTTTACTCCCCTTTTTATTGGTAGGACATCAGGTTCTAGATTCTTGAAACTAAGGAAGGGAGTTATCAAGAGAAAGAAATACATAATATGACAGAAACCTGCCATTGCCAACCAGTTCTGTCACATTCTATCAAACACTTCTCTCGGCAATTCTACTGCCTGCGTTTAAGAATTAGAGCCCTGTTGTTGCTTGTTCTACCCTCACATCGACTATTTGATGCTAGTAAAGGTTGGAGATGATGTTTATTTCCTGTTGGTCTACTTCGCTTTCTTTCAGGATATCGATCAGCTTGCAATTGCCTCATGAAGTCGAATCGAATGCCTTTCGGTTATCTATGAAGCTCTGTATCTCTGTGTTAAAACGTTAAGTGAGAACAGTGCCTCTCGTGTGCCAAATCGGCTCCATTATCAGCATTAATTTAACATAATCAGTCACGAGGTAAGTGTCAAACTAATGGCTAATGAAATGATTTAGTCAAGCAATCCAACTGTACTACTACTACTATTTTTTGTCCAAACGGACGTGAACTACTCACTTCAAGTACTGTTTTGAGGCAGTAAAATCCACTTTTACGAATCCACGAAAACGAAAAACTGCGCATTCTCTATTGATGTCATAGGTCCAAATTGACTATTCATATCCGTCACTGATACAGACAAACTGTTGTGAACTGAAATCGTAAAAACAAGTCACGTGATCGGGATAATTTCAATTTGGAGCTGACAACACTCTAAAGGCAAGTTAACCTGGAAAAATCTGTAATTTACATTTAAATAGTTGTGAAAGCTGAAATTGTTGAAGCACATCACTTAATGGTGACAATTTAAATTCGCATCTGGCAACACTGTAAAGTTAGGTTGATACCTGTCAATAACAGTAACGTGACCTGGAAAATGTCGTTTTTAAGTTTGTAATTATATTTAAACAGTAAAAGTTGAAATTTGTAGAAAACACGTTACGTGACCTAGATAATCTAAACTTGGAGCTGGCAACACTGTAAAAGCAAATTGATACATGTCAACCTTAGTCACGTGATCTAGAAAATTTCGTCTTTAATATTGAAAAGTATGTAAAATACATTTAAATGTAGAAACAGGACACGTGAGATAGATAGATTAAATCTGAAGCTGGCAACACTGTAAAAGCACTTTGACACGTGTCAAAATAGTTATGTGATCTGAAAAATGTCGTGTTTAGTCGAAAGTTTGTATATTATATTTGTAAATAGTTTTAAAAGCTGGAAATGCAAAAACACGTCACGTGACAGATAATTTAAATTTAGAGTTGGCAACACTGTAAGAGCAAGTTGACTCTTGAAAAACCTGGAAATTATACATTTAAACAGGTGGGAAACCTGAAATTGTTAAAACACGTCACGCGATGGTGATAATTTAAATTCGCATCTGGCAACACTGCAAACTTAGGTTCCCGTCAACCACAGTAACGTAACCTGAAAAATGTTGTCCTTGAAAATTCTTGAAAAGTGTGTAAATCACATTTAAACTGGTTCGACAGAAAAGCTGAAATTGTAAAAACACGTCACGTGACCAAGATAATTTAAATTTGCATCTGGCAACCCTGTGAAGGCAAGTTCATTGTTTCTAAATGGTAGCGATATACGGTTTACACTCTATAGTGGTGGATTTATGGGCTGATGTGAAAAATCTGTAGTACTCGCCCACTTTTTAATTTTTTTTTGCATGAAAGATGTGATGTTGCTTTATGTATAGAGAATTAATAATGCAAAATTATTCAGAAGAGAATGACAGAATAATGGCATATTGGGAGGCTTTGAATCAAGCTTTTTGAAGAGAGTGAATTGCATCATTTAAATCATTTTATATTTCTGATTATGATATTGCATTGATTGCAATGACTACCTAATAAAAATTATATGAAGAGTTAAGTTTTTATCCTCAAAAAAATTTTCAGATATCTCAGAAGAACTGCTTGTAGAGAAGAGACCTAACAAAAGACTGTTGTTTCATTAAATATGTGTCCACACTCAAATTTAAGTATAAATTTGACTCTTCTTCTTTTTGCATCCACTCCTGGACATAGGCCTCCCCTTGCTGCTTCCATTTGGATCGGTTTATTGCCATCTGGTGCCATTTCCTTCCCGCTATCTCTTTTATATCGTCGATCCTTCGTTTCTGTGGACGACTAGCACTTCTTTTATGTTGCCTTGGACGCCACTGTTCTATACGTCTTGTACATCTGTCATTGTGTTGTCGTGCCCCACCCAACGCCATTTCTGCCGTGCGATGTGCTTCGAACATCGTCGATTTTTGTTCTTTTTCTAATTTCCTCGTTCTATATGGGTTATCCCTTAGGCTTACCCCCAACTGTCTAATAATTAACACTTTGACACTTTCTCTCATTTTTGATTTTGATTTGTAACCTCGACTCTTTTAAAACCATAATTTGTCGCATGATCTTTGCCATCGCGTTGCACTACAGGAAAATTGCGGTGATTTATGTAATGGTTCCAAGAACCATAGCATGGGAATTATTCTGCATCAATCCGGGGCATGATTCAAGCAGTATCGTTCGCATTTCATCTCCTCTTCAAAGCCGTTAGAACGAAATAAATTTCGCTTACGTGGGTATAACACGAAATCTGAACGTATAAACACGAAAATAGCGTTTAAGATCGTATCGGCGCTGTTATTTATCCCGCTGAAAACATATTGTTCCATTTGAACGCCATATATGTAAAATCACGCCGCTCTGTGTGGTTCTATTGATAAAATTATGGCTACCTACGCGCCATTTTACATTATTTTACCGGGCAATTATGCTTGGAAATGGGAAACAATAGGAAATCGTGGTTTTTTTCGTTCTGGGAATCGGGCTACGTTACGTAACTTACCGCTAACGAGCCAGTTACAGTAGCCTGGTGTTTCAGAGAGATCCCGCATTTGTTCAATTAATCGACTGATCGGTAGTATCGAGTTACTGGAGGGCATATAGAAACAGTTTGTCCACCCCCGATTTTTTAACACAATGAAACTATACAATTTTTGGTTAACCACTTTGTTTGTGTGGTTTTATCAATAATTACGTCCTGGGAATGGTTTGTCATGTCAACCCCCCGGTCCCACCTACAAAAGATGGGACAAAAGAAACCCAGATGCCAAATCGGAACAAATTACGTGACATTCGATATATTCTTTTAATATAAGTTCGCCATTATTCTTTAGTGTAAGGGTATACTATGTGTTGGCTGCCATACTTTATTCTGATTTAGGAGAGATAGTGTTCATACCGGACAACATTTTTCATAATGGATTATTCTCAACTTAGACAATTCTTTCAATCACCAACATTATTTTGATTTAAATATTAATATATTAAATAGTTTCATAGAAATTTTTATTTATATATAAACAATATTTATTCTCAAAGAATAGGCTATCGACCAATTGGTGTTTGTGCCCATGTTACATTACATAGAGAACAAAAATTAACAGCAATATTTACAAAAATAAATAAAACTTAATTTACACATATTTACTTTTTGTGACCGATAAGTTTCTTTTGTTTATTATTTTACCTCTCGATGGATTTTCATGTTTAAGTGTTTTTCTTTAAGCAGCTATAGAATGCCTATGGAATATATGTGCAGCTATCGTACACACACACACACAAAAATGGTAACAAAATATACACGTCACTTTATAGCTCTATGAGTTGGATTTTGGCTGATACGCTTTATATGACAGCTGTTAAACCTCTGTCTTGAACAGGACAATACTTCACAACTGTCAAATCTGCAACCATAAACCTCTAAGGTGTATTTCTGTGGCGCAAAAAAGTAGTAACAAGATAATCATACAAATTTTACTTTATAGCTCCCTGAGCGGGGTTTTAACAGATGCAGTATATGTGACTGCTGTCAAACTACATTTTGAATAGACAATCGTAAAACAGCTGTCAAAAATTCCATTATAGAAGTATAAACTAGCTTAAGTTGAATTTTGATGAAGTGGTAGTAAAGTATCATTACAAACAGCACTTTATAGCTCTATGTGCCGGGTTTTGACTGATACGCTTTATGTGGCAGCTGTCAAACCACCGTCTTGAATAGAACAATACTTCACAACTGTCAAATCTGCAACCATAAACCTCTAAGGTGTATTTCTGTGGCGCAAAAAAGTAGTAACAAGATAATCATACAAATTTCACTTTATAGCTCCATGAGCGGGGTTTTAACAGATGAAGTATATGTGACAGGTATCAAACCTTATTTTGAATAGACAATCGTAACACAGCTGTCAAAACTTCCATTATAGACGTATAAAGTAGCTTAAGTTGAATTTTGGATCATGGGTACAATATCATTACAAACAGCATTTTACAGCTTTATTAGACGGGATTTGACTGATACGCTTATGTGACAGCTGTCAAACCAAAGCAATATGAAAATTAAAGTACAAATTTTGAGTTAAAATTTGGTTATCAAAGCGTTCTTGTTCAGCTTTTTTAGGGTTAGTGTAACTAATTTATTGCCAAAAATGGTCGAAAACCACAACTTTGCGTAACACAACGACGAAAAAATCCAACATTTTTATTGTTAGTTGTTTTTTAAAATTTTTCAAATTCTAAAAACTGGGTGGAAATTAAAATTTTGTAAAATTTTATTGTACCCACACTTACTCTATACAATACAATCCATAGAAGCTTCTTATGACGTAAAAAGAGGACATTTCCAAAAAACTGCAAAAATGAAAATTCTAAGAATGATCAAAAATAACAACATAGTGTGTAGTATATCACAGTAGTAGTACTAGTAGTAGTGTAAATTTTTTTCCATCCATCCAATGGCGCTACAGCCTAAATCGGGCCTTAGCCTCCTCTATTTTCTTCCTCCAGCCATCTCTGTCCTCCACCGCCTTTCTCCAGTTTGGAGTTCCGAGCATCGATCGAGTGTCCCCTTGGATTTTGTGTGCCCATCTCGGTCCTGGTCTTCCAACCGGTCTTTTACCTTCCAGTTTTTGGTTGAAAATCCTCTTGACTACTCTTGACTCTTCCATCCTCTGCAAATGCCCGGCCCATTTAAGTCTTTGTAATCTTATTGTTGTTGCCAGGTCTGCTTCTGGGAAGAGCTGGTAGATCTCGTGGTTGTATCTTATTCTCCACTGTTCGTTTTCTTGGACCGGTCCATATATTCTGCGTTTTTTTTTTGAATGCGTTCACCATTGTTTCCGCTTTTTGTGAGAGCGTCCAGGTCTCGCTTCCATAGCATAACACTGGGCGTATTATTGTTTTATAAAGTATCAATTTTGTTTTCCTGTGGACATTCCCTAATCTGATTATGGCCGAAATGTGGTAGTATACTTTATTGGCATTACTGATTCTTCGTTGGATCTCCTTCATCTCGTCCCGTTTGCTGGATATGTTACAGCCTAGGTAGGTAAAGTCATTGACCACCTCAAAGTTTTGGTCGCCTATGGTCATGTTCTGGCCTCTCCTCCTATTGCTTCTGGTCTGTATAAATACTTTGGTCTTATCTTCATGCACTTTTAGGCCCACTTCTTCAGTCGCGCCTTCTAGTTGTATGTAGGTTTCTTTCATTGATGTTAGGTTTCTTCCAAGTATGTTTATGTCATCTGCATATCCTGCTAGTTGGGTGGATTTGTGTAGCAGCGACGCGTTGGTGTCTACCGTGGTTTTCCATACTGCGTATTCTAATGCTAGATTAAAAAGCATTGAGGCGAGTCCATCTCATCCATCTCCCTCCTTTCTATTAGGTTTCCTTGTATCTTCACCCGGTTTTTAGAGTTCTCCATTGTTAGTCTTGTTAGCCTTAATAATTTTCGTGATATGTTAAAGTCTAGCATGATGCCGTAGAGCTTTTCTCTGTCTATGCTGTCGTATGCCTGTCTGAAATCCACGTAGAGTTGATACACATCAATGTGATATTCCCAGCATTTCTCCAAAACTTGTTTTACTGCGCATAATTGGTCTGTGGCCGATCTTCCTGATCTAAAACCCGCTTGGTATTCACCAATGATGTTTTCGGCTAGTAGTTCTAGTTTGTTTCGGAGGATGGTTCTGAAGACTTTATATGTTGTGTTTAGTAGAGGTATTTTCCTATAATTTTTACATTCTAGCTTGTCTCCTTTTTTGTGGATTGGACAGATGATGTTGGTTCTCCATTCGTTCGGCATTTTTTCGGTTCTCCATATTTCTTTGATTAGGTCTGTTACCGCTTTCGCTAGTTGTGGTCTTCCATATTTTATTAATTCTGACGGAATGTTATCCATACCTAGTGATTTGTTGTTCTTTAAAGGATTGCTTTTCTTACCTCTTCTTCAGTTGGGGGATCGTTGTTCTCCTCTCGTTCGTCTGCTGTGAGTTCGAGTGCTCTCTGGTCTTTGTTGGTTGGATTCTGGTTGCTGCTTGGGTTTAGGAGTTCCTCCAAATATTGTTTCCACCTCCCTTGTATTTCTGGTTCGATTCCGATAATTTGTCCTGTCTCATCTCGGCATAGGCTAGTGCTTTACTGGTAACCGTTCTTGAATATATTTATTTGCCTGTATGCTTTTGGTGTCGTTGTTTTTAAAGTCCTCCTCTATTTGTAGCAGTGTTTTGTTGCATTTTTTTCCAGTAAAAACATATTGTCTTAGCATGTTTCAAAACGACGGTAAAACGAGAAAATTGATATTAGAATTACTTCTTCAAGGGTTCAAGACTCTTATTAGTTTTATTCTAATTGCAAAAACATTGCAAAGAATCTGAAATTTGATAGAAATTATATTAAAATTATCTTCTTTGATCTTCGACAACCAGTACACCTCAGAAATTAGAAGTTTCGTTATATTACTTTATTCCAACTGGGAACTGGGTTTATTTTTTCATAATATGCTTATGTAGAAATCAGAATGAACATATAATAATTAAAGAAAATTTTATACATTTTTCTACTTTTTTATTACTTTTTCTTTCCTACCATAATCATAGTGTATTTCTTTTCTCCCTATCTCACAAACGTCATCAACAGTTTACAAATAAATATGATTATTTCCTTCCTATCAATTTTGACCAATCGCTATCAAGAATTAGTATAAAAAATGTAAATTTTAAGTGGAAAAATCACTTAACAACTGTCAACTTAGCTGTCAGCAGTTTTTTCCGGAAAAAAATTCGAAAAAATTTCACACTCCTCGTAGCAACACGTCTTCGACTCGGATGATTTTTAAAACCACTCTCGCTCATGCTATTTATTAAAACAAATTACTTAGAAACTCGTTTTTCCGAATTTTTCCGGAAAAATTAAATGCACTAGGGATATTACCCCCGATAAATTTGTATTTTAACAATACTTTTCATACAAATATAACATATTTATTGTTGCAAAGCTTAACTTATTTAACATTAAATTTCATATTTCGGACACTTGAAAACTATTGTTTCCTTTTTTAGGTGAAGTAGATGCACCGCCACTGTTAAATAGTCTCGCATGAAAGCGTCAACAAAACGTTAAAATAAATAGCTACTAACGTATGATTGGCACTGTTAGAAAAAAACTACCATAAGATTATGTCCAGTCAAAATTCACGGTCACGGTTTCTCGCATCGTTATTGTCTCCTGGTGCAATTACCGGCAATTTGAGGTTATACCGCCGTTCAGTTTCATGTCGGCAACACTGGGAAAACACCATTCTGTGGTGTTGGTAACCATGCGTGCGTGAAAAACTTTTACGTCTATTATTTTCCAAAACATGTGTTTCCATTAAACTGGTAAGCGATACATTGGACCTAATTTACTGCAATGAAAACTGATCATTTCGGTTATTCTGCAAAATAGTTTCGCGACAGTATTCAAGGAATCTGATGGCTTCCAAGGAAGCATATTATGCAGCAAAGGATACCAGCATCATAATTACATCATAGCTTGAATTCTTGCACAAATCGTTCTCGAAAGTACCGTTACCCTTTGGCAAAGCCCAATTAAGACCCTTCTGCTCCGCCGATTCCAGTATTCTTCACGTATCAGTCCCATTATGGGTTTAGTTTTGCCAAATTTACCTCTCAAACTCTAAACGGCATTGTCTCCTGGACAATGGGAATGAAAGAAACTGGCTACTGCGTGCTCGAGTGCCGAAACGGACTTAACAGTAGGAAGATTCTTTGTGTACCTACGATTGTCGTTTTATTCTTCGCAATAAAAGAAGTAGAAACATTTCGAACCATGAAAGAATAGGAAAACGAGATTTGTGCCGGGTCTTTGCTCATATGCGTTTAACAATTCGTTAGGCCTTCTTTTTTTTAGTTCTTTTCAGTAGTTCGGTACTGCTTTCGGCGGGTAATCGACGGTGAAATCGATCCTTTTTTTGCAGACAGATCTAAACTGTTTTTTTCATGTTTTCTTGTTTATTATAAACTTGTGAGAACTCACTTGTATACTGACATTTTGTTTTTGTCAACCTGCTTTTTTAAATAATTATGGATTTTACTATATAAAGGAAATTGCTTCATTTTACCTGTCTAACTAAACTTGTGACAAAGGTCCGTTCTTAAATAAAAAGTTTTTTGAATCAAAGAATTGGATAAACTACAAAAAAAACATAAAACCGAAATTAAAAGCAAATTTCATAGTAAGTCCACATGTGCAGTATTTACGTAGTTCGTAATTGGTCAAGAAAAAGTTGAAAGCTGCTATTTTGACCAATCACAAACTTACAAATACTGCATATGTTGACTTTACATTAAGATAACAAAATATTTAAAGAGAAAACAATTTTGCCTTCAGATATCATCTATTATTATGTTCTCTTTCTTTTTCTACATTCTATGTCGTGTAATTAAAAGTTGTATATGTAAAAATTAGAATGTGAGAAATCTGTCAAATTAAAAATGTTATTCAAAACATGTACCTTTTGTATTACATTATTGGGTCATCCTATCTTCCTACCATCCTACCATCTTACCTCCTATCTATATCATAAACATTTTATGAACAAGTAGCCTTTTCTAAAAAAATTGCATTTTCAGGTTTTTGGAACTTTTCTTTATTATCTCGTGTTTAAATTATGACAAATAATATGTTTTAGAGATAAGAGTAATGACGCAAATCTGAAGATATTATTATTCAAACAATCCGTAATTTACTAATAATTGTCAAAATAACTGTCATAATCTCAGAAACACGACTTGTTTCGAAAACGGTAAGAAATCTATGTTTTACAGTTTTAACATTAGTCACAGATGTCACGTGGTTTTTGGATAATTTAGATAGACAGTCACGTGACCACTGTCAAAATAACTATCAAAAATCTCGGAAACACATTTTGTATTGAATACTGAAAAACTTATCTCTCTCTCTCTAGTCGTTAGCTTCATGTTTGAAGCGTCGTGATCCTATGTTAGTCTCATATTGTGTTTTTAGCAGTTTCCCTCCATTCCTCTCTATCTGACGTTCTTCTAATGTTGTCTTGGAAAGATTTTCCTGTAAACTGCTTCATCTGGTCCAGCCATCATTTTGGAGAACGTCCTCTAGGTCGGGTTCCCTCTACCTTACCTTGGACCATAAGTTTTTCGAGATTGTCATCTTTCTTCCTGCTGACATGTCCAAAATACTTGAGAATCAGTTGTTTTTAGTTGACAATCTGATTTGGATGTTAAGTTCTTCGAGTATGGATACGTTAGTTCTGTGGTCGGTCCAGGGAATCCTCAGTAGTCTTCTCCAGACCCACATCTCAAACGCATCCAACTGTCTGTGGCTTTTAAGGTCCAGGATTTTGCTGCGTATAGCGCAATTGGAAAAACTTATCTAAACCCTAATTTTTGTGACTTTTGAACACAGTTTGATAGAACAAAATTGCTTGTCAAACCCACTTACAGTGGGAAAATTACAGTTTTAAGCACGTTTTTGGAATCTCCATTAAAGTTTCTATCCAATAACCTGAAAAAATACTACAAAATTTGGTACAGTCAGGGAGAGAAGCGGTATTAAAATTTAAACTGCCAGAAACACAGTTTGAAAGGACGCTTGGAGTAAGAAAATGACTGTTTTAATCATATTTTTAGAATCCTCATTTAATTTCCTATCCAATAATGATGTAGGAAACTAAATGACAGCAAAGTATTTCATATGGAAAAATGTTTTCTTAACCATAGGTCACCTGACAATCCTGAAAGACTGAATGAAGAGCTGTTTTGATTTGTTATTTATTGTTTTAGAGATTTTGATTTAGCAATAATAAAATAAAGGAAGTAATACTTTTCTGACAATGTGATTTTTGTACCAAATAAGTTCCAATCTTATAACTTTTTTATGAACAAGTAGCATTTTCAACTTTTTGGCACTTTTCTTTATTATCTCGTGTTTAAATTATGATAAATAATATGTTTTTGAGATGAGAGAAATGACGCAAATCTAGAGATATTATTATTTAAACAATTTATAATTTACCAGTAATTTACTAATAATTGTCAAAATAACTGTCATAAATCTCAGAAACATGACTTGTTTCACAGTTTTGACATTAGTATTAGATATCACGTGGTTTTTGGAGGATAATTTAGATAGACAGTCACGTGACCACTGTCAAAATAACTATCAAAAATCTCGGAAACACATTTTGTATTGAATACTGAAAAACTTATCTCTCTCTCTCTAGTCGTTAGCTTCATGTTTGAAGCGTCGTGATCCTATGTTAGTCTCATGTTGTGTTTTTAGCAGTTTCCCTCCATTCCTCTCTATCTGACGTTCTTCTAATGTTGTCTTGGAAAGATTTTCCTGTAAACTGCTTCATCTGGTCCAGCCATCGTTTTGGAGAACGTCCTCTAGGTTGGGTTCCCTCTACCTTACCTTGGACCATAAGTTTTTCGAGATTGTCATTTTTCCTGCTGCTGACATGTCCAAAATACTTGAGAATCAGTTGTTTGATTTTAGTTGACAATCTGACTTGGATGTTAAGTTCTTCGAGTGTGGATACGTTAGTTCTGCGGTCTGTCCAGGGAATCCTCAGTAGTCTTCTCCAACGCATCCAACTTGGCGATGTCTGTGGCTTTTAAGGTCCAGGATTCTGCTGCGTATAGCGCAATTGGAAAAACTTATCTAAACCCTAATTTTTGCGACTTTTGAACACAGTTTGATAGTCAGAACAAAATTGCTTACCCACTACAGTGGAAAAAATTAATTACCCACTTACAGTGGAAAAAATTACAGTTTTAAGCACGTTTTTGGAATCTCCATTAAAGTTTCTATCCAATAACCTGAAAAAATACTACAAAATTTGGTACAGTCAGGGAGAGAAGCGGTATTAAAATTTAAACTGCCAGAAACACAGTTTGAAAGGACACTTGGAGTAAGAAAATGACTGTTTTAATCACATTTTTAGAATCCTCATTTAATTTCCTATCCAATAATGATGTAGGAAACTAAATGACAGCAAAGTATTTCATATGGAAAAATGTTTTCTTAACCATAGGTCACCTGACAATCCTGAAAGACTGAATGAAGAGCTGTTTTGATTTGTTATTTATTGTTTTAGAGATTTTGATTTATCAATAATAAAATAAAGGAAGTAATACTTTTCTGACAATGTGATTTTTGTACCAAATAAGTTCCAATCTTATAACTTTTTTATGAACAAGTAGCATTTTCAACTTTTTGGCACTTTTCTTTATTATCTCGTGTTTAAATTATGATAAATAATATGTTTTTGAGATGAGAGAAATGACGCAAATCTAGAGATATTATTATTTAAACAATTTATAATTTACCAGTAATTTACTAATAATTGTCAAAATAACTGTCATAAATCTCAGAAACATGACTTGTTTCACAGTTTTGACATTAGTATTAGATATCACGTGGTTTTTGGAGGATAATTTAGATAGACAGTCACGTGACCACTGTCAAAATAACTATCAAAAATCTCGGAAACACGTTGTATTGAATACTGAAAAAAACTTATCTAAACCCTAATTTTTGCGACTTTTGAGCACAGTTTGATAGTCAGAACAAAATTGCTTGTCAAACCCACTTACAAGGGGAAAATTACAGTTTTAAGCACGTTTTTGGAATCTCCATTTAAGTTTCTATCCAATAACCTGAAAAATACTACAAAATTTGGTAAAACCCACTTGGAGTAAGAAAATAACTGTTTAATCCCCTTTTTAGAATCCTCATTAAATTTCCTAACCAATAACATCAAAAAACACTACAAAATTTAGTACAGTCAGGGAGAAAAGCGGTGTTAATATTTAAACTGTCAGAAACACAGAAATTGTAATTTACCTGGTAAAGTAAAATATGAATGAAAACAAAGAATATTCCTTTTGTCGTAAAAATTTTCTCGTCTATAGCTAATAGTGTCAAGTTTAAATTCATTATTATTCTGAAAAGGGAATGATTTCTGCAAAAATTACCAGAGACACTTTTTAAAGAAAATTTAACAATGATTAATAAGAAATTTACATTAGAGCAGGGTCGTACTTGTTGTAGGGACCAAAATTTGTGCTTATCCAATTCGTCAAAACTAAAAATCGGCTTTTTAAAATCAACTTACCTACACCAGAAGTAATTTAAGTGAAACAAAGAAAATTACACTATTTTAATACTCTGTATTTTGAAGAACTTCTTATTAAGCCAAGAAATGTATTCAAGATTTCCGTTATAAAATCGACAAGACTCATTTTATGAAATATTTTAGATCACTTTGGCAAATACCTTGTATAAAAATAAAAAGCACTAATCTAAAAAAAAAAACGGAAAAAGCATTAAGTATGACGTTATTTACAAAAAATCTGCAACTCTGCAATGTCTGAGTGTCCAACAAAAAAAAACTATTGCAATGCCTTAAAATGACTAAAACCGATTGCAGAAGAAAAACCCAACATTTTCGTTTTTTCAACATCTAAATATAAAAACTTTGTGTGGTTAGGGTCACACGTATTCTACATATACAACCCATAGCAGGAAAAACGAATTGTAGAATTTTCAAGTTCTAAAAACGTTGTAGGCTATAATTGGGATCATGTACACACTCTAAACAACCTTTAGAAATATTTATGGTAAAAAACTGCAGTTTGGAAATGAAATTGAAAAGTTACAAAATAGTAAGAAACATTTTGTTGTTCTAATCGATTCTTTAGCCTTTCGAGTGGTCCGACATGTTTTATAAAAATTTCTCGAAAATTGGTGGAAAACATTTTTTTTACACTGTCTGAACATTTCGACATCTAGTTCCATTGGATGACTGGCATTGACAGGTTCAATAATCGAAATGAACCAAAAGTAAGTTTCGTATTAAAATTACTTGTTATAAGTTATTATACATAACATCATATTAAAAGTGTATTGTTTATCACTCTTGTAATGACGCTTCTTGCTTAATCGCTACTTGATATCCCAAAGACATTAACTCGCGGATTTTACCCCTAAATCAATTTAGTACTAATATAAATTGAAACCCAGTCTCAAAAAGGCAATCAAAGCCTTACAAGAGCATCAAAATCTCAATTATTTCCTTAAACTGATAACAGTGGATTAATATTCTATTTACAGTTTAAAAGCGGCACTAAACCGTCAAATATGTACAAAAACTTAAACATCGGCAATACATCATTCATTATCACGCGTCATCAGCGGCAGTACGTTCGTTAGTTGACGAGCAGTACGACCGTCGTATAAATTATTAAGTGCAATATTATTTTTGCATCCTCGCAAATGGGCAGTTGTTCCTCAACTAGTTAATCAAGATTCTCATTAAGATATCCAATTAAAAAGTTGTTTTTAATTATGCCCGGGACGACGAGGTGATTTAAAAAGTTGGCTCTCTGATCTTAGAATAGGTGGTACTTAGTTGCGCGTTTCCTTAATCAGTCAACGGATGTTTTTTTTCATACATGTTTGAAAAAAAAGTTAAGCCGCGATTAGTGCTGAGTTTCCATGTGTTCGTATTGGCTACAGCAAATATCTTACCGAAAAGATGTTTAGTTTGGTTTTATCAAGCAGTTTGCTTCCGTTTTTGTATACCAACACATGAAGGTCCAAGTTATATTAAACACACTAGATACCTAACAAAATTTGGGTTATGTTCCAAATAGTGGGAAGCGGCCATTGAGAGCTCTCAGAAAATTAGAATAAGCTCAGGAAAATCGGAAAATGGCACTTATTAAGTTTTTACCAAAATTTGCCATATTTTTTGGATGGTCAAGGGACCAAAAATATTATTTTTTAAGAGTGTTGTTGTTCTATTTTGTAAGAGTGTATAGAAAGTAAAGACATTTACCTACGACCTCAGTGTAAATAGCTATTCCGTTACATAATGAACCTCTTTACGCACAGTTGTAAAAAAAGCGCACAGTTTTAAGAACGGCCACAAACTATCGCTCTAATGCTGGTAAAAATTGATTTTGTTTACATTTCTTCCTTTATCAGAGTATATTAGATGGAGATCATCGCGTAATGCATTGTTCATACAGTTTTAAGTAACTACCACTTCGTCTAGAATATTATCTGCAGTAGCAAACACATCAAGTGATATTACTGAAAGTTTTCCCTTTCTTCTTAATAACTGTAATGTCACCATAAATAACTATTTTAAGAACAACAATAATAATTATTTAAGTAACATGATTTGTAATTTTTTTTATTACGTTATTATTTTTTTCTTTAGTGGCATAATGCCTATGATTAGTACAAATATGATGTCAATACGTTGAAAATATACTTTTTTAATGAAAAGTTACTCTAAATTATATGAATTGCGAAAACATGACTTTCTATTTGGTCGTAGGTAAAGGATAGTAAGTCACACGTGCGTGCATTTTACGCACTCGTGGAATTACACACTCGCCGATACGCGGCTTCTTGCGTAACTTTTTCCATATCATGCGTAAAATGCTTCTTACAGCACTAGTTACGTAATATCCTATTATGATCGAACAGCTAAATCAATTTTGATGTATAACCTAAATAATCCAGATCATTTACATTTTTGTACAGATTCAAGCTTTTATGGGAAGTCTACATGTGCAGTATTTGCGAAAATCACAAAGAAAAAGTAGTGTGTTTTTGACCAATTCGATAGTCTTTGACCAATTTTGCCTTTTGTAATAGGTTTATTACAATAAAGACACATTATTATTATTATTATTATATGACATTATTAGTATGTAACATAAAAAAAATACTATTATTATTATTTACTTCGATTTATTAACGAAGTCTGAATAGAGTATACTGACTACCTGAGATTGAGAATCAATTGAATGATGTTTTTTTGGCACAACTTTTCTTCCTGTGCTTTTCTCCAACTGGTCTTCTGCTACAATAAAAGTGTCATAAAGCTAATAAGTTATATGTTTAGAGCTCAAACATTGCCTAGAATTTAGACGAAATGTGCTCTAAAGATTGAAATCATTAAAGACTTTCTGGTTTTGCATGTTAAGTGGGTGTTTCAAGTAGGAAAGGGTATGAAAAAATCGCTTTTCTCAGCCGTTATTGATTATGATGATTTACAGATTTCAAAGTGAATGGTGCTTTTACACACTTGCATCCGGGCATTGGCATTACGGCTTAACAGAGTAAGTACTTATCGGATTTAGAGATTCAAAGCCGCAAAAAAATGACTTAAATCCACTTGGAGCTTTTATCTTGTAGTTAGATGTAAAAGGTCGAAATCGACTACAGTCGGCAATTTCGAATTTTGACACGGCCAACCGCAATGCGACGAACCAAACAGGGCCATCATTCAATTAGTGAATAAAGGCCTTCCCACACTTAATAAATCCTGAAGTGCAGCGCCTTATTTTTATTTCGCCCCTCTCGTCAGTTAAATGCTTAACTCTAAACTGTCAAGCCAATTTCGGTGCGTTAAAAACAATTTAAATCAATTTATGGTTTTATTGGGGCCTGTGTGGCTTAAAGGGTGGCCATCCTTCTTGAGGTCCGGGCCGCACGTTAAGCCTTACTTCCGTTGCTTCCTCAATTAAGGGCGGCTCAAATCCACCAGGTCATGTTTGTAATTTCGTTTTTCAGAGTTTTTCAGGTCAAACTGGGCGGCTGATTCGGTAATACAATTTAGGGGAAAAAAACGGAATAAATAACGGGACTCGTATATTATACGCGTACCTAAGAGAACTTCCTTTTTCTTTTGTTGAAAACGCACCAAAAGAGTGCAAAGCCAACAAGCGACCACAGACTTAGATATAACTATAAATATAAAGTACAGGAAAAGGATTCTGCTTTTGTATACATAGAGTATGTATAAAGAAATGATTTATTTTGGTGGAATGTATTGTCTGAGTTTCCAGTTAAAACCATTCAAAGTTGACTCTTTAGATGTATTTTTTTTGTGAATCGGTTGTTAGAAATCTGAATTCTCTATCAAATTTGACTTCCAATTATTATAAACTTTTTAAACCAATAATTTGCAATGGCTATACCAACCTTGTTGCATTTTGAGCTATTTTGGATGTTCCATCCATTACTCATATTTAAGACTTATCATCAAATATTCGTTGTGCCCATAAGTAAAGAAAACTAAACTAACTTGCAGCCTAAGTGACAAAAAAAATGTTTGAAATTAACAGATTGTTTAAAAAAAACACATTTTACTTTGAACTAAAGAAATTTCAATTTTCTGACCAATTTTCTCTACAACAATGTGGCTGGCAATGACAGTTACTGACTTTACTTATAGAGTTCTCATTGCTTCAGGTTATTCTCAAACTTTGCTATTTTTATTATGTGAACAGCGTTTGATTAACATTTTTATTTCATTTTGAGTTTCAACTAAATATACAAATGAATGGTGAGAAAAGAACGTGATTGCAAACTAACGCTGCTAATAAAGATGAAACAAAATTTCATTGATGATTAGGCATATGATAGTTGTTCACGTGACCATTTTACCAGAAAACCTTATTGATTGTTAATGATTAACTGTGGAATTGTGCTCCATCTTTGTTAAGAGCATTGATTTGCAATGGTTTTCTTTTTTTTTACCGTAATCTTTCAATGAATAATTTTGAGGGTAGTCCCTCCGGTGATCAAAACACCCTGACTATTATCATAATTTCAAAATTTTCGTTAAATTTTAAGTCTACTTCATGTATAATACCACTTACCTAACTTGTACCGTTTCGGAGATATTTATTTTGCACCAGTATCAGTGCAAATTCTAGCAAATAATAATTATACTAGCTTTCAAAAATAGTACACAAAAATACCAATTTTAAAAAGGCTGACACTCTTTGTTAAATGAAATTTTTGGAAGCTTTAAACTGTTTTGAAATCTTTTAAAAGCTTCTAGACTAGTTAAAGAACATTTGGAATCTTTTAGACTGTTCTAAAAGCTTTTGGAAGCTTGTAGATTGATTTGAAAAGCTTCCGACTGCTTTAGAAGCATTTTGGAGTTTCTGTAGTGTTTTAAAATCTTTTTAGTTGTTTAATAGACAAACAACTTTAGAGATAAGAGATAGATTAAACAACAACAACAGACTGTTTTAAAGACATTTGAAATCTTGTAGACGGTTCTAGAAGCTCTTTGAACTGCTTTAGAAGCATACGGAAGCTTTTAGACTGCCTTGAAACTTTTTGAGAGATTGTAGACTAGTGGAAGATTATTTGGGAGCCTTTAGAGTGTTCTATAACAGCTTTTGGAAGCTTCTAGACTGTTTTGGTAGGCTTTCGACTGCTTGAGAAGAATTTTGGAGTTTCTGTAGTATCTTTTAAAACCTTTTTAGACTACTTTAGGAGCATTTGGAAAGTGTTTAAAGAGAATTGAAGGTTCTGAACTGCTTTTAAGACATTTGAAACCTTGTAGACTGTTCTAGAAACTTGTGGAAGCTCTTGAACTGCTTTAGAAGCATACGGAAGCTTTTAGACTGCCTTGACATTTTTTGAGAGCTTCTAGACTTGTAAATTGATACTTATCCATTTTTCAAGAAATAATTGGTATGTTTTTGTCTTTCAGAACCCTTCAATATAGCACAAGTCATTATTACCACCATTATCACACTGTGCGACGCTACAGAACCAATAATGTAGTATTGGTTCTATAATAAATAAACACTTATTAGATTTATTCTAATTTATTAAAACACTTGAAAGGCCTATTCTGTCAAAAACTAGTTAAAGCATACAAAAAATAGCAGCAAATAAGCACAAAAAAAAATGAAAAAAGCACAAAAATCATGAAAAAATCTGTCAAATTACCTGTTTTTGCATAAATCGTTCACATTAGAATCAAAGGTTGTTTGTTTTTATTATTTACAAAAAGCAAAATTTCTAATATTTAATTTGCTACTGATGTTTGAGACATAAAAATAATTTTATGTAATTACGACAAATTTTTATTTTAGTATACTCACCAATCATTTTGTACAGAATTAGTTAAGACGATAAATAATATAAATTTTGTTTATTAATTGTTTTCATACTTTATAGGAAGGAGTTTTATTATCAAAAATTGTAACATATAACACCCTGTATACGTAAGATGTATTACACATCAAAATTGGTTAAACCAAACACCAGAAATTATTACATTTGATATTACACTATTTTCTGAGCCATAATTCCCGCAGGTGACATTAGGCCAGTGGCGCAAATTACTCAGGGAATTATGGATATACAAAGAGAGGAAGAATACTATACTCCGAGCTATACTCTGTCCAACTTTACTGGGACAAGTAGAGATATCTTAACTCGCTCCCAACTAAGGTATTTTTGTCATTTGTTGATTTTTGATAATTCAGTGATAATTCTTTTATAAATCACTAACGTGAAATATGGTGGTCATATATTTTTTTCATTTCACAAAACACACTTAATAACTCAAAAAAAAAAATATAAACAGACACAAAAATCAATCGAAATTTCCTAACCTAAATATACAACCAAAGTATAGTAATCGTCACCGAATCTCCTGGAGGTCCGAAGAATGTGCAGCTTATTAAACGTCCGAGCGTCCGGCATCGACGGCGTCGAAGGGTGTGTCCGGGACATGAAGCACCAGGTGGGGCAAGGGAGGGAGGGGAGAAATTTAGGGCGGAGTCAACGCGTTCGGCCGTAGCGAACTCGTCCGAGGTGATATTTCAGACGCGATACCCAAGGTAATTCGAATCTTTGGCCAAGCGAATTTCCATTATTTAGGGCTGATTTACACTGTGGATGCCCTTTTTACTTTACCGTTACCGCCATCTAGCGGCCAACGTAACAAATTTGAAGGTTCCCACAAGTTGGATGTATTTTTTCAGTAGCCAAAGATGTTTTAGCTTCTTTTGTCATTTAGTGCATTTAGACAATACACAGGGTGATTCATAACGCTTAGGCAGAGGTAAGTTTAAATAACGCTTATTAATGATGTCTTATATTTTATATTTTGCCTGGAAACAACCATTTTTACATAAATCGACGTTGCCAACTTCCAGGTATTCTCCCTTAATCTGTCAGAAGCACTTGACGACATTGCTCGATTAGTCAACCAAATAAATCAAAAATAAGTCCAACCTAGCCTACGAATTTCTTTTCAAAAATAAAATGCGCTATTTTGCCTCCTCAACTATAGCTCTATCAACTATAGTTTCTGAGATAGCTAATGCATCAAATTTGTAACACCCTGTATATTACTATCATGCATTAAAGCGGTTTCATAGTATTTAATGAGTTTATTTCAGTCTCAAAACCCATTAAAAAAGTGAAGTTCACTGAAGTTCAGTCAGTGTGCGGGGAAGGCACTTTCCCCTCGTGATAGGAACATTTCTATGCTGTAATATGTTTTCACTTTGTTTTGTTATGAACTTTTTTGCTTTCACTATATCTTAGTTTTATGAATGGAATTATAAAAGAAGCTAAAATCGTTATTTAAAGAAAATTAAGAATAAGTAAGTATTTTAAAAGTAAATTGGGATGACGTAATCATACGCATACTCTCTACCATCCACTACTCTCACTTTTTGCACTCAGAGTGTCTCAAGTTTCGACCTGATCGGTTCATCAGAAACGAAGCTAAAGAAAGAAGTTTTCTTAAACCAAGTATGGTTAATTCAAAAATCAACCTTGTACATACAGAGTGAGTTAAAGAATTGAAATTGCTAGGATTTACAGAGTAAAGTGTGTTGAGTTTTGTTCAGTTTATCAGGACCGGACCTATAGGGTGAACAATGCACAGATTTCAAAGCTTTCTCAATTCAATTAGGGTTAATTAAAAAATATACAAAACGAATTGGAAAACTGGAATGTTGAGGAAGTCAAGGCAATTATTACTATACTCTCTTCTTGCCTGAAACTCGAGTGCACCTTTTTTAAACATCTCAATCTTGCCGGACCGACAATTGTGCCGATGCGAAAAATCTTTTGAAAATTTTACCGAAGATCGCTAAAATAAACATTTTCTGAATCCTCCGGCTTTACATAACGATACGCCTCGTGTTTACGCAAAGCAAATATGTGCTTAACAACGGCATAATTCAGTAATACAGTTCAAATATTTTAATATGTTGCTTCTGCAAATAGAGTGCACCGTCGAATTTTCGTTTTTATTTGTGTTTTTGTCTCATCTGGACTATTTGTTTTGTTGAAATGTGACTAAGATGAAAAATCTAAAAACAATATCCAGAGTACCTATAAAACAAATTTTTCATTGAATTAAACCAAAAAGTATTAATACGTGTAGTGTAGTAATAAGTGTTTTTATAAAAAGTATTCAAATCAGTTAACTGGAGACAAATTAACTATTTTTGCAAATTAAACCTTAAAAATACAGTTTTTTTATATTATAACCACTAAATATGTAATTTATGATAATCAACCAGAAAAAAGGGATGACGAAAAAAAATATGTAGAAAGTTAGAAAAATAAATTCAACAATCCTATATCTGCTGGCAATACAATCAGTACAAATCATATTAATGCTTGTTTAGAGGTCTGTGCATATAATTTTGACAGTTCTGCCATACAAATGTATGTTTCGGACATTTTAATCTGGTGCATACGTGTTAACTGTCAAAATTTGATCCATAAAGCGATTAAACTTAAACAATCATTTGTGTTGCGTTTTTAAATTACTGTTAAACTCCGATATATGTACTTTGTAGCTTCATGAGTTTGATTTTAAGAGGTTACACGTCCATTTTGGACATTTGTGTCACAATGGTGTTACTCCATAAAGCTATAAAACTACAAAACATGCTTAAAAGCACTGTTACAGTTAATACAGTTGTAAATCATATTAAATTCTTGTTTATAGGTCCATGATGAGAAATGGGGCAGGCGTGACGTGTTTATTATTACAATATTCCAATCTGTCCAAAAATTAAAAACAACCAAAATCTTCTCCATCAAGGTATAAATTGACAAAACTTTCTTAAAACTGGCAAAGCGGTTAATATTCACATTTAAAGATTTTTAGAGCTTTATGAGCAAGATTTTTGACAGAAAGGACGTGAAGCTGTTTTCTTTGCAGCTAGTTTTATATGTCAAAATGCTGCAAACTATCAAATACCACTCTATGAAGCTATAAAAATAAATGAAACATGCTTCAAGGCTAAATCATTTCAGGTAATTCTTATAGTTTCATGAGTGAAATAGAGTGAGATGAAGAATGGGAATGAGAAATAAAGCAAAAGTTAAAAAATCTGGGAAATTTTAGTGAAATCTAACTACTTTCTTAAAACGTTTTTGGGAAAATAGATCATTTAAGGATTGGCACTTCTGGCTCTTTTTCTACTTTTAAATTTGGTTTTTGTTTAAAAATCAATTTCAAAAATAGTAAAAGAAAAAAAAGTAAAATTGGACAATTATTTTAAATGGTTTAAATCATAATTTTGCGACTGTGTAATTGACTTTTTTGACAATTTCTTAAATAAATGATGATGGCCAAAAATGCTTAATTATTAATTCTAAGATGCATGACGCTGTTTTTCAATTTTAAATTTTCAAAACATGACTGCTTAATCAGAGAACAGAATTAAATAACATAACTGAATTAAAATTTCAGAAACCAACTGAAATTAATAATTATAAATAAACGTAACCTAAAAACTGGCTTATTGGAGTATATTTAGTTAACCAAATAACTTTTGGCAACAGAATTTAACCGACCTTCTGTCCATTTCCACATTTTTATGCTTTTACTCTAATTTGAGACACCCTGTACAAAAGTAGAGTGAAATTATATTTATTGAAATTATTCTGGAAACTATGGTTCTCATTACAAACACATCAGTTAAATTTAGCACTTTATTTTATGAGATATTGGCACTTTTTTTAAATACGGACCTGGTCTTTTTTCCATTATTTTAAACGATTATTTAATGTTAATTTCACTCATGTATCAAATGTGTTCATTTGCCAGGTGCCTCCCTGGATTTGGGTTATAAATTTTTGTATTTCTCACTCATTTTTGCTTTTCCAGTGTACAATCCATACATTTTCTATAAATTGCCGAATTGTTTTTTGTTTGGAAAAATTGAAAGAAACTTTAAACTACTTCTCAATTTGTCATCTTAAACCACCCTAACTTTGTAAAATTAGCCATTTCACCCTAAAACTCTTAGTTATCTTAGAAAAACAAAAAACCCCAAAAAAAAAATGCAAAATATCTCTATATTCTTTCAAATTAATGTTGCAAAATATTTGTACAGATACTAGAAAAAGTTTTTTAGAATTAAATCATGATTTTTACCCCAATATGAGGACTTTCTGAAAAAGTGACATTTGGGCAACGCCGCACTGTTTTTAATCAAGTATTTTTGATGTTGCCGAGGTCACGTGAGCCGTTTTTGAGCCAAAATTTACGTGTTTACAGTCAATATTTCAACTTTTTATATCAAATTTCAAATCTAAAATTAATTTTTTTTACGCTAGAGGGCCTCAAAGTTGACAATATTTTTAGACAGGTTTTTTGCCGTATTTTTAAAGTATTGTTCTTATGAAAATTAAAAAAATTTACAACACATTTTTATTTTTGGAAAAATAAATTTGTTGATTATTTTACATCAAAATATCTCGAACATGAGAAAGCAATGACTTTTCAAACGTGAGAGATAGGTAGCGTCCTCTACATGTAAAAGCTGAACCAAAAATGAATGATCAGACTTATTAAAAAACCTTCTGTTGTTTTGTCATACTTTTTTTGAGCATACTGTTATTCCAATTATTATAAGCTGGTGTACAGGGTGGCTAACAAAAAAAACCCTGTCTGTATCTTACCTTACCGCATAAGTTAGAAAAAATAGGTGAATATCAAGCTACGAGTTGAATAATTCGTACTGTTCTCGTACACTGAAGGGAATAAACGAGCCCTTCCCTGTACAATTCGGCCCTTAAATTGCAGACTAAATCTGACCCTCAGTACACGTAAACAGCTTCCGAGTCGTGCATAATTTGTTGGCGCAGACTCTTGAAAATGCCTTTTTGGCAATGCGACTGCCCTTATACGAACGACGAGCGTCAGTTTTCGAAAAAGGACGTCCAAACCGCGTCGCGACGTCTTATTTTAGTGATGTTTGACAGACCTACAGCCTGAGGGCGTAAAATGTTTGCTAGTGCCCTAGTGGAATTTTTACCTTTAAGGTTTGTGTTTTTTTTTACTGTTTCCCCTCCATAAAAAATATACAATATTTTCATTTAATTATTAACTTTCTAGTCCGGGTTACAATTACTTGACATGCGACCGAAACAGAAAAAAATCAAAGCAATTAGCTCCTGACTTGCATAATTCACTTCTTGAATAGTTTATTTGAGCTGTCAGTAGGTACGACACAAAACAATTAACAGAAATAGGAGCAACTGCATTTTTACTTATGCAAGTGCTTGAAAGTCGAATCCGGTCGAGACTTAGCAATTATTTCCTGAAGGAAAATCGGATTTCACTAAATTATTTAAAATGGAAGGAGAATTCAATCAGTGCAGGTTAATTGGTTATTGATAGAGCTTGAATCGTTTTTGTAAATTTATTGGAAGTTCTTGGGGTTGTTTAAAATGTATAGTTAATGCGTCCACTTAAACTTTCTTTGTTTTAAATCACTTATTTATTGCTTTGGTATTTTATTTAACGGGGTATGGGCAAAACTTAGATAAAACAGTTTGCTGCTACAATTAATAAATCAGTTTTAAAATTAATAATGTAGGTATTAAAAGTTTATTACTAAATCACATTTTTTATTCTCCAGAATTGCAATTTCTGGTCTCTCAGACACTAATAAGCTAATTTATCAATTCTAGCAAAAATTGTTTAGTACAGAATGACCCGTAATTGATGTACACAATGCGAATTTACTTGCCAGATCTATACAGAAAGGATAAAGAAACAATTGTTGTGAAAGTCTTCTTAGTCTTTTAATCAGTAATTTTAAGGGTGTTACATGAATAGACCAAAGGGCTGAAATTATTCAGTGTAAGAAGACATTTTAAGTGCAGATATTTTTAAGTAATCTGCGAGCAAACGCGAATGTTTGTAGGGGTTTTAAGAAGCAGACAGAATTACAATTAAATCTGCTAAATTATTGGAAAAATAACTAATTTCATTTTAAATATTCTAGAACTGGTATCCCAGGTCCCAGTTCTAAAATGTCCCAAGAGTAAGCTTAATATTACAATGAATATTTCAAAAGCTGCACTTTTTTAAATAGATTGTATTATTTCCCATCCCAATGTTTAAAAATATCAATAGTTATATACAAAATTTTGGTTTGATGCAATATCGTACTATGCTCGTAAATACGCTTAATTTACGAGATATTAGAAATACATAAACTTTCTAGAATATACACAAGAATTTTCTAAATTATTATTTTTTTTTTAATAAAGGGATACCTTCTTAAGTAATTTAAACATTTTCTTATATTATTGAAACTTTGAAACACTGATTTAAAATATATAAAAGTAAATACATTTTTAATAATTTTTTTTTAAAATGGCTTTTTTAGGTTATAAATTGAATTTAGATTTGATAGGTAGAAGTTTTTAGGTAAATTTGGGTATGTAGTTATATCATGTAATAATATAATGTATATATACAAAATAATTCGATTTAGCACAACTTACCTCAGACGAAATGTCAAGGAAAACAGAAATACAGGGGGTCAAAGTTATTTTTTTAAAATGGACTTTTTTTGATTACTTACTAATAACTTGGAGTTTCTTGGTAAAATTAGATATTCTGGGGTTTTTGAAGATAGCAAATTTGATTATCAACGCAGTTTTAAGCCAGCACGTAGAGGTCGCCACCTGCAGAAAATAATTCGCTTTAAAATCGACATAACCTTTTTCTGGTATAGCCAAGTGACAGCTGTAACCCAATATCTTCTTGCCAGAAAAGGTATACCTAGTAAGTATCTCAAAAACAAACGGTTTTCGAGTTTTTCAAATATTAACCTCAATGCAGTTATATAAAAAAAATTAAAAATTGGTTGAAATAACTGTCTATTATTGTTCCAAAATGTCTCAACAGCATTTTAAGTTGAAATGAATAACTTGCCTTGGTTATCTATTATTTCTTCATACACAAAATGATTCAGGTAAAAATCTGGAGGACCAATTCTCGAACTTGGTGCTGATTATGATATTTGGCTTCTCCGACCAATTCAACGATTCAGAAAATTTTTGTTTAAGTAATTTCTCACTTGTAATGAGAAATGATCTAAGGTTCTATCCTTCAAGAAGATTACAAATTGCAATCATGTTTGACACGAATACTTTAATTGCAAATATCTCGTGAACTATTAATCTTAAGGATGCCAACTAAATAAATTTTTTGTTAAAAAAATATTGGAAAACCGATACTCAGATTTCAGTTGTCACTTCGCCCTACCAGAAAAAAGTTAGAGTGATTTTAAAGCAAATCACTGGTTTTAGATGGCGATATCTATAAGCTGGCTTAAAACTGAGTAGATAATCAAATTTAGCACCCTCGAATACCTAATTTTAGTAAGAAACTATATTTCTGTCTCTGTTGACTTTTTGTCTGAGGTAAGTTGTGCTAAATCGAATTATTTTGACCCCATAAATACGTCATTAAATTCTTTACCATTACTTATGGGAAACACTGTATAACGTTATTCGTTTTTGCATTCTCTAGATATTTGCTAAATTAGTGTCATAGGTACTAGCAGTTTTGTGTGTGGTTTTTTTAGAGTTAAAAGAAATATAGTTATTAATAATTTTTAGAAAAAAACGTCATTTTTCAAACGTCAAAATCTTGAAAACAGTTGCGTACAGTTATAGGTATGATATATGAAAAATACTTAAAATCGTTAAGGAAATCTAAAAATATATTAATAAACAATAAGGTGTAACTTATTATTACAAATTATTGTTTAAATTTTCATGGCAATTGTTTTCTGTTATAAACATAAACTATTCTTAACGTGACTTTAAAAATATCAGTCAAAACGTAAAAACTGTCAGGTGACGTTAAGTTCAGATTTTAATCTTAAAAATAGTCACGTGATTCAGGGTTTAAAAACGGTCCTCTCAAATACGATTTCGCCATTTAAAAACCGTCACACCATAGATGAAAAAGTCCCATCGGACGTAGAAAAGGCTAGTTGTCCCGTCTCTCTTCTGCTTATAGCAAACTGAAAGAAACAAAATATGTATGAACGTATGTCTTATATGAATTTCGACCACGTCAAAGTTTCAACTTTCGTTGCAGGTGGAAAGTTGCCATATTCACTTTAAAATACAGAATGTTTTGTTTTTTGGTTTCAGTGTTTCACTGATTTAAATTTATTCCAGACACACTAATAAAGTATTTTTGCAGCATCTTACTTTTTAGGTCTGCAATCTTTCATTCGCCAGAAAGTACCCAAATTAACAAAAACTTGTTGATTGATACCAATTATTAAGCAAGTCTGCCAGGCTCATTGTAACATTTTATTTAAGTCTTTCATAAAAATAATGGCGATTTAATACTGAAGACATGTAAGGCACAAACTGTATTAATAAGTTTATATTTTGAACCTTAAATTCCACTATGGTTTCAAATACAATGGCACTATAAAAATACTTGCAAAAGTAAGCTACAATTACTCTAGCGACAAGTTTGATTAAAATCTTTTTTGTCGTGTAATTAGACATTTTGGGCTATATTGTGTAAAAAAATAAAGCTTCTAACATAAAAACTGAATTTGTGGTGAATTTTCAAAGTTTAAAAACTTTTGCCTTTCACCATTGAAAAGAGCAGATTTTTTTCTATTAGAAGCATATAAATTATTGTTTAAAGTTCTTTCTTCATCGACAGGTGGCGCTTTTTACAAAGACCTACTATTTTACGGCCTAACTCAAAAAAAAAAATCGTTGATTAATGTCAAATTGAAAAGAACTAAATTTTCGTTGTCAAAAAAGCTATGTTTAGTAATTAAAATTCGTCTTCCAAGTGCGCAGAGACAAAAAAACTGTCACTCTTATTTGTACACCCTGTACAAAAATGGTTTGTGTTTGGTTTATGAATGTTGACTGTAACTAAATAAAGTGTGCGTGACTTATTCATTTGAAATTCTAAAACTTTTTCAATATAAAACTGACAACATGCGTAAAGTCGTATTTTCCCCACTGCTTTTCGTTTCTTTTATTAATTTATGAGGGCCAAACGATAATATGACAATTCCAACGCCCCCGAAACGCAATCTGGCGCAATAGCGAACGAGACTACTAGAACTAATTATCAACATAATAAATATGTAAAAGCACGTCAAATTGTCGCTTGTAATAATTAAAAATGTAGGCCAGATTGTACACTTTTACGCCCGCAACACTATTACCCACGTCAGTCAGATCAGAGATAAGGACGAATAAAGCTATTAAAAATGTCACGCGAGCCTCCGTAAATATTAAAAGTTGCTTCGAAAAGTCCGTGGGGGTGAAGAAGTAAAAGGGAGAATGGATTTGCTCTTGTAAGGGAGAAGCACAGTTTTCATTGTTTAGCAAGGAAAATTTATTTGCGTTTTTTCAGTGCTTGAGATTTTCCACACACGATTCCCGGTTAATTTATCGTCGTGCCCGTAATTAGAAACACTTTTCGCGGAGGAAACGTTATTTTTTATGTCCCTTTTAATTTTGAGCATTTTTATTAATTTAGGTTTTTTTTATACGAGCTCAACACGCAACCCTGCCCTATTAAAGAATGAAATATTAAACGAAAAAACACCATTAGGCTTTAAGCGGTCTCATTCTTTGTAATTCCTAGTATTTTCCTTAAATTTCTCTTATTAGATTAACGGTCTTTTTTCTGATCGAACAAACAGTTTTTCTTCGTTTATTAATTTCAGTCGTTTGACCTGTTTATACAGCGAATTAAATTTGATCGGTGCAATAAACGAGGGTAATTTACCCCCAGGAAACTATTAGACTTTATAACATTTTTGAAACTGTTTATCATATTTTTTCTGATGATGGAAAAAGCTAAGAATGGTAAACAGTAAATAATTGCTCGATTGGCCGATTTTGTTTCCGGTATATTACCGGTAAAGTAAATATTTTACATTGCCAGGAAAATTTGAGCGGTAAATTACAAACGATGTGTTTCTGGCAGGTTAAACTTTGACACCGCTTTTATCCCTAACTGTACCAAACTTTGTAGTATTTTTTTTATGTTATTGAATAGGAAATTTAATGAGGATTCCAAAAATGTACTTTAAACAGACATTTTCTCACTCTAAGTGGGTTTTACAAGCGATTTTGTCCGTGACTGTTTATTCAAACTGTGTTACTAGCAGTTCAAACTTTGACACCCATTTTTCCCCTGACTGTATTAAATTTTGTAGTATTGTTTTATGTTATCAGATAGGAAGTTTAATGAGGATTTCAAAAATTTGCTTAAAACAGTAATTTTCTTACTCCAAGTGGGTTTTACAAGCAATTTTGTCCCTGACTTTTTTTTCAAATTGTGTCTTTGGCATTTTATACTTTGACACCCCTTTTCCCCCTGACTTTACTTGATTTTGTAGTGATTTTTTATGTCATTAGACAGAAAATTTAATGAGAATTAGAAAAATGAGCTTAAAAATATGATTCGGTCACTCCAAGTGGGTTTTACAGGCAATTTAGTCCTTTAAACCGTGTTCAAATGTCTTGAAGGTGCAAAGTGTCACTTATAGGACAAGGCAAACTTTGAAAATTAATTATTCTCAAAACAGGCTGAGTACGGTCCCGGTTTTTTTTAAGGTTAAGTTAGGTTATACGTACTAACGGGAGGATTTATAGGATTATTATATGAGAGGACGTACTGAGAAAAATCTTGGTTAGTGTCTTGAAAGTGCAAAGTGTCACTTATAGGACAATGCAAACTTTGAAAATTTATTCCTCTGAAACCGAACTGAGTACGGTCCTGGTTTTCTGATGTTAGGTAGCCCGAAGCATTGGAAATGTACGCAAATTTCATTGACGTGACTCAAAAATCAGGGACGCACTGAGGAAAAATCTGGATTACTGTCCTGAAGCTGCAAACTGTGACTTATAGGACAAGGGAAATTTTGAAAATTAATTCCTCCCAAACCAGACTTAGTACGGTCCTAGTTTTTTTGACGTTAGGTAGTCTCAAGCCCTAAATTTCATTGACGTCACTTAGAAAATAGGGACGTACTGAGAAAAATCTTGGTTAGGGTCTTGAAGGTGCAAAGTGTCACTTACAGGACAAGGCAAATTTTGAAAATTAATTCCTCTGAAACCGAACAGAGTACGGTCCTGGTTTTCTGACTTTACAAACTTTTCATTGACGTGACTTAAAAATCAGGGACGTACGGAGAAAAAAACCTGGCTTACTGTCCTGAGGGTGCAAACTGTCACTTATAGGACAAGACAAATTTTGAAAATTAATTCATCCCAAAGCAGACTGAGTACGGTCCTGACTTTGATGTTAGGTAGCCCCAAAATCTGGGCAGTATGCAGAAAAAGTTTCATTGAAATTGCTTGGAAAACAGGGACGTACTAAAGTAAATTCTGGGTTAGTGTCATTAATAAAAATCTAAAACGTTTGCAACCTAATTGACTGTTGATCTCTCTTAGACAGTAACAGTGCGTTAGCTGGGTGGTTTATTTAACAGTGAGGTGTAAAAGCACCTTAAAAACCATGTGAAACCTAACAAATAATAACTTTACGACCATTTTTGATTGTAAACAGCACCAAAACCGTTGAATTTTTGAAACTGTTTATCACATATTTTCTGATGATGGAGAAATCAACATGTGGTCGCGCACATACGCAAATAAGAGACCGATCCAAAATACCACTATACAAAATGTAAAAGTTATTTAACTGGAAAAGGCATTGTAATAATTATAATTATCATAGCTCGGCCTACAGTTAAATCAACATTTACATAGGCATTTAGCTTTTTAAGTAGCATTCGTTCGAATTATGCGCGGAATTATGGTCCGAGCTACAATTATACGGTTTTTCTCTACAAGGGAATACTGCTACTGTTTCGAACATAATTTATTCATGCGGCTGTAGACTTCATGCTCGCCATTTTAGCAGCGTCTAGACCTCCGATATTGACCATTGAATTTTAAAGAAAAAGTTTAAATTACTGTTTGCATACAATAAGGAAACGTAAATAGAGAACAGTCCAAATAAAACATAATTTGAAATTATAAAATGTATTGTATACGAGAGTTTTCACGCATAGATTATAATTTTGGAAAAGTTTTAAGGACTCTATTTAGAGCATTTTACAATGTTTGTAACCGAGACTGAGTTTTATTTAGATTAGTTGTTTTGACGTATTTCCGCAATTGTTGAGTGGCAAGTAATTATTTTGCTTTGGAAGTATAGTCAAACTGGGAAACATAAATTGGATGAATTTGTTGTTATTAATGGCGCAGAAATTAAGTTAATAATTTGCATTTGTAGTTGTCTGTATAGGTTAGAATAATTTCAGTAAAGTAAGTAAATCATAAAGTAATTATTATAGTTTAGAATTGAGAAACTTGAAAATTAGGTTAATCTTAATCATTTTTTGTTTTTAACCATGTTTTACTACTTGCTGACATATTCACATTTCTAAGTGGAGCTATATGATTGATAATTAATCGAGTTTCACACAACTCGGTTAAGAAAGCATTAAATAACCGAGTGTAAAAAACAATGTTAACGTATAAAACAATCACTTATTTCAATTAAGTTGCACACACCTGTATTATATGCTTATCTGGATTCTAGATCTTTAATAAAACAATTAATTAATACAATTCACCAATTACGGTAGACAACTGTTCTGACTAAATTGTTGTTATTGGAAAAAGGTACAGTTTTTCTGATTTTTTGAATAACTTGAATATGTATTCTGTTTTTCAGTATTTTTTGCGTAAATCCCAGCACAGTGGAAAATTTGTGATCAAGTTGTCAATCAAGTAAGGTTAGGGTTAGGTTCTACTGTAAATAAGGAAGTGGGCAACTTTATGAACTTTTTTCCTGATTGCATTTCCTGATCTTCCTTTCCAGGCTTCTTCTTCAAGTATAATTTGTCAAAATGGTAACGACCTTGGCATTTTTGCACAAGTCTTACCCCAAGCAGGGCATTGCCTTGGGGCATAAGTAAACACTCTTTTAACTTTTACTTCATCAGCAACACACTAATCTTGCAAAACTTTTGATTGTCCTTTGCTAGACTCAACAGCTCTACAAAACTCTATGGTTTTGTCTAAGGTTAGTTTTGATTCTCTAAGTGATCTCTCCTGTGGGGTGCTATCTAGAATTCCCATTACAATCACGAATCATGTCATCTTGATCTTTATATTCAGTAGTTTTAATTGCTTTCCTCAACTCTTCCTTATTCAAGCTTTTTTTCATCACCTGGAGGAAATGTGAAGTTATTAAACAACTCTAGCCCATCGTCTCCAATCAAATTCAAAAGTACTGCCACTTTTTTTAAACTATCTGCTATATTGCCATCAAGTACAAGAGGTTCTGGAGGTCTGAAGAAGCTTTCCATGTTGTGTCCCAATATTGAGGTTATCTAGTATCTAGGATGTAGTATACAGTGCTGCTGTACTATAAGTAGTAGTAGTTGCAGTCACAAGTCTGGTACACATAGTTTTTACATAACAAGTTTCTTTCAACTTTCTTATTTACTGTAGAACCTAACCCTAACCATACTTCCTAACATTTCATTGGGCATTAGCCCAGCCTATTATACACAACCTACATGTGCAGCATTTACGTAAATCCCAGCATAGTGAGTAGTTTGTGATTGGTCCAAAAAGAGCAGAATCCATCTTGCTGGTTTTTCTTGACCAATTACAACTTGCGAACAGTCTGGTAAGTTACGCAAATCGTGCACATGTGGACTAACTATAAGACAACATAACAATAGAATGTGGGTAAACGTCAATGTACTGTAGGACAATTGAGACTATACTTATTATAAAAATGTAACAATTGCAAGAAACGTAATAAAATTCAGTAAGATTTCTAACAAGTGAGTAATAAACCACGTGACCAAAAGTTTAGACGAAAAAGTATGTATAATGAGAAGCCCTAAAAAATACAAATTGAACAATTATGTGTCTTTTAAATTTACATTTTCTCCAGTGATAGTAGTACTATGAACTGAAAGTATTATAAACGATTTTTGTAATAACACTTAAAATGTAATAATTGTTACATTAGAAACGGTTTTAATAAGTCAAAATAACACTAATCACTCTGTCGAACATATAGCCAAAACGACAAAAGTTATGCAAAGGCAATTTTTTGAGCATTCGCAAATTTGTAAAATAATTAAATTATTAATTTCCCGTATATTATAAGTTATTAAACTATTCAGTATATTGCCATTTTTGTGTGGTTACTCTTGCCACTAACCTAAGATAGGTATTTATGGTATAGAAGCAAGAACTACATGGTGTAACGATATTATGCGGTGTTGTTTGGCGGTTAAATTGACCAGAACGACCCTGAAATTTGTTGGTTTGGTGTTTTTGATTTTAAATATTCATGACTAATTCAATGTCAAGTCATATAATTTGCAAACAAGTGTATTTTTATTAAATGACTGATTTTTTTTATTGAAAAAGCCATAAAGATGTACGTACGATTTACTTTATTCGTGGATTTTTTCCTGTATGATAAAGTAAAAACAAACTTTGAACGGTCAAATATAAGTAAAAATTTAACAGCAAAATCTTTCACACAATTATACTTATTTAATTTAAAATATATTCAATTTTCAAATAAAAAAATTCAGGAACAGTTTCAATTCTTTATTATTTTTTTTAATTATATATTTAACTTAAAGTGTACTAATGCTTAGAGACTACAGTCCCATATTGTACAGGTGTCTAATAAAACCTATTAAGTGTTAATTTTCCCAACTGAAGTATTTCATCAAAGTGAAAATTTCTGATTTCTACAACTTGCTTCTATAAATAAGTAAATTTTCATCTCACAAAGTATAGCGTATCTCAATTCGCTTTGGTTGGTTGTTAAATGAATAAGACAGTTTGTAGTAAGTTTATCAAAATATGTTAGTTCTCCCAAACAGACGTAAAATTTTTCAAAAAATTGGTTTTGTTTTGAACCTATTACTCTTTGACAGTTTAGTGTAAGTATGGGCATTTTTATAGTGACAAGTGGGAAATATTGTAAATGAGTGTATCTTAGTGTAAGTGGTGATTTTATCTACGCTTAACACAGGAATGAGTCATTTTTCAACTCTAACTAGTGCGATAACAATTGTTTTATTGTAGTCTTAGGGTGCTTTATCACACTGGTGCGGTAAAATTAATTATTATCGCACTAGTGTGGAAAAGTCGCTTATTAAGTAACTTAAAGTGTGCTATGTAATAAATCATTACCGTGCTAGTCAAAGATAAATTTAACTAAATTATTAGTCCTCAAACAATCAATAAAACTTAAATCTGCTCTCTTAAACAATTAGAAAAAATGAGAGAGGTACGTCTGTGCTACTATTTATTTTCCTGTTTTTATATTATATTTTATGTTTATTTATATTACTAGACAATGTTAAAAATCGATGAAAATATCATTAAAAGGCTACTTTAAACAGTAATTATTACAGTAAAATGTGTAAAAATACTAAGTAAATCTAGTACAAAACAAGTTTTTTAGTTTTTTTAGTGGCAATTTGATTTTTTGAAGCAGTTTTCATAATGCTCTAGCAGTTTAAAAACTGCCCAACAGAATAAAACAATATGATGAATGAAATAGAGTAAATATCACATTATTAGTCAGGGCATTATTAATAATGCTGAAAATCATATGGACAATTTAACTAACCTAACCTAACCTACATTGTTCAAAAATACTTGCGATCAAACTAAATTTTACCGTTAAAATAAAATAACGCAGTAATTTTGTTATAATCGTAATTTTGCGTAAATTTACCCTTCTCTATGTAAAATCACAACGGCAAATTACATTATCTAATTAATTTACAGTTATTCAAGTAAACCGAAATTTTACTTCAGATGTAAGTAATTTTACTAAATTCAGTTCGGATTTTTACAGATTTAATTCCAATAATCCTTGTCTAATGTAATTATTTCCTAAACTCGTAGTAAAATTTTTGATACCTAAAATTTTATGTAAAAATTCAATAAATTTACATTTTGCTTTAATGTAATGTTAACATAATTTTTACTGTATAACTTATAACCTAACTTTTAAGTATGTGTGTGTATATGTCTATGATAATTTATTACATTGCCCGCCTATTATACATACTGCTATTATTACCATCAGCTTGAAAGTCAGGTTAGGTTAGGTTGATTAGTTATAGTTAAATTGCTCTATTTTTATTTTTTATTTTGTCTTATTCCTCGTGGTTGTAACAGAAAGCAAAAAATCCCTTTTCTTAGTACCTATTTCACAAGAAATTATTTGAAACTAAAAAAAAACACCAAAAACCAGACACTTGATCAGAAAATGAAAAGAAAAAGCGTTTAAGCAAAACACTTTTTAAATTCTCACTCAATGAGTTAAACGAAGAGTGATTTAAGTTGTTTCGAACTCTAGCCAAAGGAGCCACGAGTCAAAAGAGAGCCAAAATGGCTTCTTCGAGTTTAAATAGTATGGGGACAACCGTCTATCGAAGCTAACTAAGTTTTCATCCACAAAAGAGAAAAAACAGTAAACATTTTAACCAAAATAAATGCTTGACTGAAGAACACTAACATCGACAGCCCGTTGACAGCAGCAAAATAAAGTAAATAAAAATAAAAGAAGAGTTAATAAATAATATAAGAGAGAAGGGATAATAAATAATATAATAATTATGCCAAAATCAGGTTACTAAGGAAGAAATTTAGTTTAAGACACAAATTTCATGGTTATGGTAGCACCAAAAATATTGTAAACAGACCATATTTTACATTCCTAACCAAAAAAATATTTTTTCTTACAATTTGATAATTTTTGTTGATTTCAATCATATATATAACGGGATCCGTCGCATTGAGGCGCGTCCACCAAAATTTCCGATCCACCACCTCTGGCGCACACCTACGGCGTCTCCTGGGCGTCCGCCCCCGCGCACCCCCCTACAACCCTCGGCGCAAAAAAGCAACCCCCTAAACCCTTCTATTTTCTTTTGCAGACACCATCAAAAAGACTAAAAATGTCCCCGGCCTCATCAGACAGAGACAAACAGACGAAGGCGTCGCAAGCCACACCCCCCGAGGCCTAACCCCGACGCACCAACCCACCCAAAAGTGTGAAAAGAGTGGGGGAATTGTCGCCATCCTATTGGTCGCGGCGCGTCGGTGTCAACTCGTCGACCAATCGGAAAGCGTCGGGATCATTAACGCCGCTAAGTGTTGGCTTTGCGGGTTCTAGACTATAGTTGTCCGTTGTTCGTTATACGGTTAGGTGCGAAGTTACGCGCGGAAATTCTGGCCGTTACTGGACCTGTGCTTTTCTATTATTGACTGTGATTGGTTCGAGAAAACGCGACGCGAAAATTCAGTTTTCCCCGTTTCGTGTGTCTGTGCCAATTTTCCTCGATCTGGTGCGGATTTCCTGTTGTGCTCGTGTTTTAAGGGACATGCTTTCTGTTGGTGTTTGATCCGTGTTTAGTGTTCAGGGGCTTCGCAATTTTCGTGTAAGTTTTACCACCCACGATAATCACTAATACAAAAAAACAACACACAAAAATGTTAAAATTCATATCTAAACTAGATTAAAAAAAAAAAAAATGAGTGTCATATCCAGAGCTTCATAATAGAGACACTACAGTGACTCAAGTTTTTGCTCGTTAGAGCATTAATAAGGAACGGTTCAAAATTCACTTGAAACAAATCTAATTCCAAGAGTTAAGCAGGAAGAGTGAATCGAGCAAAAAAATGCTCAAAAAATAGAGCAAAAGCTCTCGATAATAAAAGCATTTTATCGAAAAAAAGTAGAGAAATTCACTAGGATTAACCGGAGGTTAACCTACTGGTAATCAACCAGTTATTAGTAAACCACTAAAATTAAAAGTTTTCATCAACACAACATGTTTAGCCCGAATTACGTTTAATGTTCTAAGTCTAGATTGCTTAAAATGTTTAATACAAACAAAAATTTAACAGAACATTGTTAAAATAGCAATTTTAGTAGCATACAGTTTAGAAGTTTAAAACTCCCTACCTTTATCCGTCGCTTAACGTCACTTATGCACTACAGTCTATGAACATTTCTGTTATTCAAAATTCAAGTAAATGACTGGATTTTAAGCTAATTTTAGTTGCAAATAACTGAATAAAGCGCTAGTAAATAATGTTCAAGACTAATAGCAACAAAATTAGATAAAAAATAGTATGAAAAAGTTTCTAAGGAAGTCTGTGGATGTAAGTTATTAAATTTGCTTATCTAGAAAAACAAAAAGCGAGAAACATACAAATTAGGTCAAAAAATAATTGATCAACAAGCAACCATTCCCATAATCATCTAATTTGCAATTCTTTCTAGAACTAATATTTAAAATTTTCTCAATTTTTCTATAAACTATAATTACTTAAAATAATACTCCCTTACCGAAAACAAAACTTATTAATTTTTACACCTTTTTATTTATTGCAACATGTGTCGATGTTTCAACCTTGTTAAAGCCGCCATAAAAAAATGTTAATAACATTTATCATTTATTTTATCTAAATTGTTAACAAATTAGTGAGCATGTTTCACATATTGACACTAAGTTTATTATATAAGTTGCCTTCGTTTTGCAATTATATGTTTTAAATTGCCAAATATTTATGTATTACAGTTTTCTATCAGTTTGGTAATAATGAGTGGAAAATCTATGATTTTAATTTTTAAAATAGGTACACAATTGAAAGAAAAATGCCACTCACTTTTATTAAAAAACTAGCCACTATTAGCCTAAAGGATTATTTAAGTTTAGATTAATTTTAGAGATCTTATTATCTATAAAGTGCTAAATTAATCACTTCAAATCGAGCCTAAAAAAAACTACCAAAAACAGATAATAACCAAAAACTCACATTGACATGACTCTCTACAAAGTAAATATTATTTATAATTGTTGGATAATCAGGTAGCAAATGCTGCACCGATATTTTGGAAGTAGTTATCTAACATTTAAATTTTGTTTGAAAACAGTCTAATAATATTTCTTTATTACACCAAACCGCACCGAATATAAGCAATTTTAATCAGAGAAATCAAGAATAAAACTAGTCTGTTCAAAAAATGTGTATTATGCCTATCACTTGACGTACAGTATTTTCAGATTTAAAATTTGTATATTTGAAAATCACCGTAAATACTATTTTACAATAACCAAAACACCAAAAAACAAATTTTGAAAATAATTACAATCGACGCGACGCGACGTCGTAAATTGCAACCATCTGAAATCTACTAATATAAATAATAAATATATTGCCTAGAACAGATATTTGTGATAAAACTTAATAAACTGTATCCAAAACTGTCACCGAAAATGTAGAATTTCATCTCAATTCAAAGAAATCCTACGTTTGATGCTAATTAATTAATGGATATCTCCGGAATATCAACAGTCAATTACGGCAGAAACGTCTTTTAGTTTTTACTACTGGGCTTTTCTTTCTTTGCGCATTGTTTATAAAAACTAAAAACGGAAATTTGTTTTATTTTATCTGGTTATTGTTGGTTAAATGTCTGGTTATACATTACAGTGTAAAAGACACTGATTAAGAAATTATTGTTGAGTAAATAAAAGGTGTTTCAAAAATTACAATTTTTAAAGTAGAGTTACTTGCTTGTTTAAATAGTTTTATTATTTAAATTCAAATAAATGTTCAAATACTTTTCCCTGTAATAGTAAGTAGGTATTTATTTTAATGTATTAAACTGTCTAAACGACCCAGTTTTATATAGTATCTACGCATTCATCTAGTATACGTAGGTACGCAGTAGTAGATTCAAGTTGTATAATTAGTGTGGAGGTTTTAGTGAAAATGTAGAAGTAAAAAGACATTAAAACCTATTTATGAAACTATCTATCTCAGTCATTACTAGGTATAATAAAGACTTCGATCATCACCAACATAACTGAGTTTACTATTTTGATTGACAGTGACAAACGTTTTAGTAAAGGTTGGTAAACAGAACAAATTAAAGTATTACACAAAAATACACACACAGATTATACAATATTGAGTTTGTATAGCCTGTATTGCATTGAATATTGTCACGCAAAATCCTCGAAAATCTTCTTATAAAACTATTCTAAAATGGAGAAATATTGTTTTGGCGGATTTTTAAATTGACATACCAATAACAGTTTAACGGAGTTAATACAAGTCATACACAAATATTGACATAGTTTGTCAATCATTAAAAACAATTGTTATTCAGTAATGAACCCACTAGCAACACTGTAGAAACCTACTCTTTAAACTCTTAACCGCTAAATAAGAACGTATAATGATTGTAGTCCACTTATTGACATATCGTTGCCGCACTATCAAAAACTCTTATATCATTTTGACAAGAATTGACAGGAAACGAACGAATTGACGAGGAACGTGTGCGCTGATACATTATATGTTACATTCATAATTTAGTTAATGCAGTAAAAGGTATTAAGAAAAAAAATTTAATTTTAGTTGTCGAAAGATTTAGGAGTTATAAAAGTCATTTTGATAATAAGACGACGATATGTCAGTAAATAACAGGTATATTAATGAAAAAGAATACCGATTCTACTTTTTATTAATAGTATATTTTATTATTTACAATACTTGATATAACTGTTTAGTTGTGAAAAATGTGGCACGTTAACAAAACCACAACAGCCTACAAGCTGTTTATTTACTATATACTAAGTATTAACATTTTACTTGTACCTATTTTACTTACTTTTTTTGCACTAATAACAAGCCAAAGTTGAAATGACGGGATGTTGTCAAACCTCTACTTTACACTTGCACCAGAAAACTTTAATCAAAATTTAAAGTAGTAGCTTAATACTTAGAAATATGTAACACTAGTCAATTATTATTGAGAGTTTTACCTTCGATCAAATTAACAAAGATAGAATATTTTCAGTAACGATACATGTAAGGAAAGGAAACTTTAAGAAATCTATTTTTCCTATTGTAAAAATAACAAAATAAGATTTAATATTTGTCAGCAAAAAATTGCCTCAAAGACTATGAATGCAATTTATACACGATATTATAATAAAATCATAAATTGTGATACTAACCTCTGAGGAATGATCACATTCTCAAAAATACTATATTTCTTTAACAATTAGGTAACAAATTGTCACATTTATGGTTTTTTGGTGCATGATTTATGATTTTTCAAACAGATGGAATTTCATTTTAAAATACCTTGCAAAAAATATGAGTTTTATTTGAAATATCTGTCAATAAGCAATAATTTTTCTGTAGTAAGATGAGTTCTTACAATTTTTTTAGATTGCTCTAATAAATTAATTAATATCTAGTTGTTAAAAAGACATCTTAAACAAAAACAAAATCTATTGTCTATTGTGATTTTTAAAAGAAGTTAAGATTATTAGTACTATAACATAACATACTATACAACATGTTCCAAATACGGAGGATGGTGCAAAGAGAGTTGATTCAAAATAACAGCATTGCATTCTGGTCTTTCGTATTTTCCATTTAGTATTGTTATAATGTTGTACACTAGATAAAATGATGTTATATTTGTTTAAAATGGAGAGCAATATAAAATTGTTTTTCTCTACATCAGTCCCTGATATGATTTGAGTTTTTTTAAAAGTCTGCCAACCTTGTAAACATTAAATAATTTGACCAGAAGCATCTAAATCCTGGCAATAATTAGTAACATAACATAAGAATTTATTTTTAATTCACATTAAGGTTTTAAAATTTAGACTATTCTGATCTTCTAGCTCAGTGTAAAGATAGGTACGAAGTGTTTCTAAGAAATGTATTTAACTTACAACATTTTACAAATGATTGTTCCATTGTAAAACTATCCAAGAAAAACAGACCTCTATTAAGTTATTACTTGTTACTAGTATGCAGTTTGTAGCTTGATCACATACACTTGCCTAAACATCAGAAAATTTGAAGCCAGAGATGTTTTGATAATTCATCTTATATTACATCTTACATTTGATAATAAAATATTAGATATCTTCTGTCAGTCAAAAATCAAAGTTATATGGTAAATCCTTTGAATATGACAAATAACGAGGCAAATGTCACATTCAAAACACTTATTTGCTAATCTGACCCTAACTAAAATTAGTTTAACCTTTTTCCTAACATGCCTCTGAGCAATTCCTAATATGATAAACTAACTAACATCTACAAGAAGTAATTTCAAGCAGTAAGCTGAATGACAATTTTATCAAAAGTTTCCCTTAATTGTGTAATAAGAAAGTCTTATGATCTCAAAATGATTTACTTCCATTTTTACAATATGGAGCTTTGATCGGAATGATAAAGAACCAAATTTCTATTGATTACAGGGCCGTATAAAGCGACAACCGAACCAACAACTACCACCACTGGGAAACTCAATTTTTATGGTTGGAACGAAGCGGTGGACCAGCTCTACCGCTAAATCACGGTCCCGATGCGTTTCGAAAGTGCGCTGGACACTCCAGAAGCCGTGAAGAAAATGGCCTACCATCCATTCCTCCAGTTGCCACGTCAAACGGACTTCAGTGTTTCGTCTTTGCTCACGGCCGCCAACAACAACTCGCCCTCCAACACATCCCCAACGGGGCCGGGGGCGGGAGCCTTTTTTCCCTCCCTGTTGGCCCAACAAGCCGCCGCAGGACCTCACGGTTGTTATCCAGGAACTTTAATACCCAAAATACCTCATCCGCATCACGCGCTTCCTGGACATCCCTATACTACTGCCGAAGACGTTTTGTTACAAGTAAGTTTTATTGTAAATAGTGTTTTTTTTTTAACTAATTTTGAAAACCAATTCTGTGAAGTTATCCATAAACTACCAGCCATAAAGCCACATTGATTTACATTTATTTGAAGACAATTTATGGACAACTTCACACCAAGTTTTTAACATTTATAGTACATTCAATTTTTTAATTTAAGGCTGTTCATAATCACCACTCGGCTATGGTAAGACCCCTACGTGCAATCCAACCCGAAGACGATGGGGTCGTAGACGACCCCAAAGTCACCCTAGAAGGCAAAGACTTATGGGAAAAATTCCACAAGCTGGGCACCGAGATGGTGATAACTAAAAGCGGAAGGTAGGTTCAATAAAATTATCCACTAATTTACGATGATGCAATTTGCACTTTACTCGTTTTTTTTTCGGGTTGTTACTCGATTAGTTGCATCAATGCTCCATGTTTGTTCGGGGCATAAAAACGCTACCTCGATTATTTATCGGGCAATTATTAGCTAAAGGTTGATGTAGTCGAACGGGGCAGCCAGCTATCACTTTAAGTGAAACTACAAGCAATATCAGCTGGAAAAAAAGTGAATCCAACGGAAAAAAGTAAAAGCTTTCAGGTTGGAAACGATGTCATTAATAAGCCATTAGAAATAAGTAAAAACACAAAACATTACTTTTCAATTTGGGTAATACAATTTTTCGGCGTAATACCCCAGAATATTGACATAAATTAAACGACTATTTAATTCGTCTTTTGTAATGGCGATTTTATTATTTATCCTCGCGTTTATCGGCCACAATTATCTGTGGTCTGGAAAAATAAAAATGATTCCATGTTTGTTTACTGCTTATATCTATTTATTATCCAATTTTATGAATGATTGAGTTTTATTATTGTTTCAGAAATAAGTATTTTACTACTAAAATGATAATTTCACATTTATTAGTGAATCTTCAAGAATAAGAGACAAATTTTCGTGTTCTTTAACTATTTCTAAGATCCTTAATTGATTTCAAAATGCTTGAAAAAAATTTATTCAGAAAAATCATAAATTTCGAGTAATATTTATGAAATTGTTCATTTGGACCTTCACTTAGCTGTAGTTGTACTGTAACTACTACTACAAAATCTAAATATTCTATTTATTTGTTTATATGTAATTTTATTTGCGTGTGAATTTTTCCTAAATTTAGTTAGCAATTAGAAAACAATTATTTCGTAAAGTACAATCTAATGGTGTTATTAACAATTTATGAATGTATTTACTATGCTTTAGCATTCAAAGGTTGTGTTTTTAGTACAAGATTTGTATGTAACTTAAATTGGCCACTGTTTTATTTTACTTTGAATATTGTTTTAGACTTACTAACCTGAAAATTCAATAATGGGCCGCAGTGGGCAATTCTAGAATAATTTTCAGTTAATAATTAATGTTACTTGGTAGCAAATTTAAGATTTCCGTACTTTAGAACAAGCATTTGAACTAAATTAGTCTCTACTGCTTTGCGAAATAACTTAAATAAGCCATAATAATTTGTTCAAGTTGAAGGCTGCTCAAATGTAGCCATTTACAAATTAAAGCTAGAAGTTACTTTTTTGGAATACCCTGATAATTTATTTGTTTATAAAAATGTTTAAAAAAAAAAAAATATTGTATTATTCTTTGCAGTTGCTAGAATTTTCTATAAAATATGTTTCAGCAATAATTAAAAGCTCTGTGGAAATTAACTAACTTCAGACACTTTACATTAGTTGAGATACAATTTTTTCACATTTAAAACTCTTGAAGGAAAAAAAACTTGTGAAGGATTTAGGAATTAAAAGAAGCCGTATTCTAAGGACTGAATTTTCAGTCAAATTAGCAGCACAGATTTAGGGTTTTTGACCTTAAAAAAGTAGTTCAATCTAACAGAATTACATTAATACTCGTAAACTTAAAACATACATTAATCCTACTTAAAACTGTATAGAACATTCATTCTAAAGCATTACAAAACATTCTGCAATAGAACATCAATATTCTACATTATAACGGCTATAATTATCTGCTTTTTTCCAATTTGCACTTTTGAAACAACTCTAAATAGTCTAGCAGATGCCAAGAAATGTTTTAACTTAAGCTCACCATCAAGCAATATGCTAACAAAAGAGAAGAAACCATAAATGTTCTAAAACAATAACTAATTCTAGTTAACAAAACTATATAAAGCAATGGAACTTAAAGAAGAATGTATAATGATTTTCTGCAATTCACAAATTTGTTCACTGAATTAACTGTATATTATTTAATGTGTGTTTAAACTTAGCTACACAATCTTTGTCACAATTGAAAGGTGTGTCATCCTGCTGAAGTTACATAAATGTTTCCTGTTTTTTTATAGTTTTAACTGAATTATTCTGTATCACTATATCACGTTATTGTATGTTGAACAATTTTAACTGACTCAGTAATATAGGGTGTTTCAAAATTAGTCTAAGATAATTAATTAAACAGTCCACTGTACATACATCCAAAAAGATATTTCATTAAGACACATGTAAAAAAACCGCATACAAAACATATAGGTTTAGTCATAAATTGAATATTGTCAAAATAACAGGTTTGAAGACTTGAAGACAGAAAACTTAAATATTCCATTGCATATTATTTATGCCTTAGTAGTATTTTAACATTTCAACCAAAACTTTGACAAGAACACACGAGAACAAATAACGTGATTAGATTAACCAGTAATTAACGCCCATGTAATTTTTAATTATTATAGAAAATTAGTCACGAACAATGAACATTAACACCACCTAAAAACGTTATCACAGGAACTGTAAATGAAAAAAATATTTTTTCTTCATTTTTAAAGAACTCTGACGCTGAGTTTAAACTAATCCCGTTGGTTTCTAAAAATTGCACTCTAATACCATTGGCTCAAATTAAAGTTTATCAATTTTGAATGACAAAACAACATTGTTTTGAGTGCGTTTTCTGAGTAAAATCCAGGACAAAATCAGATGACATGTGTCTGTGTAAGTAGTGAAACCACCCAGGCAAAACTCAATACTCTCTAGATTTTTGTAATCATAGGAATAACCTACCTAACCTAAATCTATCTACAAACTTTTTGTCGTTTTAATGTGGACTAGGTATAAGCAATTGGATTATTATTGTAAGCTAATTTTAGAGCACTCTTTATAGACCAAAAACCCATAGAAATAACAGACTTTACGTGTGAATAATAATGGTTTTCTGCTTTTTCAAGCTATCCTGATGTTGTATGAGAGTTTAATAATTCCATATTGTGGAGGCAATCCTGGGTGACCCTGTTATTGATCAAAGGCCGAAGAATCAATAATTTTGTCTTACTTTTGTATAAAAAAATATAAATTCTTTTGAAAACTGCAGATTCTTTGAGATTAATTTCAGATCAGCCACATTAGTGTATGTTTTTTGGCATTTTGTTGTTGGTTCCATGATCTTGTATGAAAGATGGTACAAAATTTTACGTAAAATTTCAAATTATACTTAACTGCTCTTGAAGATATTTTTGTCAAATTTGGCAAGAAGGTTTTTAACAATGTAGCTAATGAGCTCTAAATTTAAAACACAAGGACTAAAAAAGAAGATATAGTTACTTAATGAAGTCAATCTGTTTGGTGGTTACATCGCCTTTTTGTCTGTTAAATGTGTCAGAACATTTTGAGAGTCCCATCATTTCAAGTTTTAAAATCTTACAAAAAAAATAAGTCACGTGACGGCAACGAAATCTTTAAATAATTAAAAAAAGTCATGTGACCGCTCAGATTGCAAAATGCAAAAAATGCAAAAATTTTAAGAACTGTCACGTGACCACAATAATCTTTAAAATTGATTACGACCCTAAACAAATGAGTAGCAGTACAAAACTTTAACTTTATTCAATTATTGGTTATATTTAGATATATTCATACAGGGTGTGTTGAAAATGGTGCTCTTCTGTACGGTGTGAGAAAAGTTGTAAAATCTTTGTTACATGATATTGAGTTGAAGCAATATTCATTACAAATTATTATAAAAATTTACCAATTTTTCAACATTTAAACTACATTTTTAAGGTCACATGACAGGTGTCAACTGGCTTTTACAGTGATGCAAGTTCAAAATTGTATTATTAACGTCACGTAACGTGTATTTTACAATTTCAGCGGTTACAACTGTCTAAATTTAATTTACCATATGATCAACATTTAAATTACATTTTAATGTCACGTGAGTGTTTTTGAGTGGCTTGAACAGTGTTGCCAGCTCTAAAATGGCATAATCAAGGTCACGTGATGTGTCTTTTGCAATTTTAGCTTTTACAACTGTCTAAAATAGCTTAAATTTAATTTACCAAAAATTTAAATATTAAATCACATTTTAAAGGTCACGTAATTTTGACCGATGTCAACTGGCCTTTACAGTGTTGCAAGATAATGCATAATTTCATTTTCAACGTCACGTAACGTGTATTTTGCAATTTAAGTTTTAACAACTGTTAAAATTAATTTACCATTTTTCAAAGATTAAACTGCGTTTTGAAGTTCACGTCACTGTTTTTGACAATGTCAACTGGCCTTTACAATGTTGCAAGCTCAAAAATTGAATTATCAAGTCACGTGACCTAGTTCTCATACTTTTACTACTGTCTAAATTTAAATACCAATTTTTCAACTGTTTCTTTTAAATGATAAGTGTCTTTATTTGACACGTGCTAACTTGATTACTATGGCAGTTAGAAGGTTAAACGTCAAAATATAAACCGTAATTTCAGGCCAACCGTACAAAAAATATTTTTTGTTTATCAGAATTTGGAAAAACGGTCACCTGACCTTAGAAAATCAATTTGAAGCTTTTGGCATAATGTCAAATCAAGTGTCAAAAATTTGGTAAAACTTTTACGTTGTCACCTAATCTAACCTAAAAACTGTGATGGGATCTTTAAAAAAATCAATTTTAAGCTTTTGGGTCTTTAAAATTTGGACAAACAGTCACGTAACCTGAGGAAGTCATTTTTATTGAATTATTAATCCTTATGACATTTTGACAAGTCAAAAGTTAAGTACAAATTGTAAAAGCAGGCATGCTACGTCACGTGACCATAGAAAAATTATTTTCAAGGGAATATTTCATCAAGATTTATCATTTCTCAATACCAGGGGACTTATAACTAAATTTAAGAATGCCACAAACGTGTAAACATTTGAAGGTATCCTGAGGTATTTCAAGGCAGTTTGAGGCATTTTAGGCAGTTTTAAAGCATTATAACTATGAGCCATTTTGAGCAATAATAGAAGCATTGTGAGGTATTTTAAAGACATTTCAAGGTATTTTGTATGCAAAAAGGCATTTTGATGTACAAAAAATTATCGGTTAGAAAAGTGCGAGACATGAGACATAATTAGATGAGGTTTATTTGAATTTATTTAGGTAAATAAAAGAATACATTAATTGCCCTGGTACATACTTAGTATTAGAGGCTATTTTAGCTGTAAATAAGTTTTTAGAATACATTTTTAATGGTTTGTTGTTCTTTCACACTGACATGATGAAAGTCTAGTTTCTGTTAAGAAAGGTGAACAAATCTTCCAAAGACAAGAAAAAAGTTAATTTTTTTTCCATTTCTCAACAACGTAATGAAGAGCTTAGGCGCAATTTTCAATACACCGAGTAGATGAAGTATAATATATCAAAAAACAGTGACAACATTGCGACACAATTATCCGTTTATAATAAGGTTAGGTTAGATTCTGATCTGCAATGAGTTGGCCTGTAAAGAAAATCGATAAATTCTGAATAAGATTTTGTACAATTAAAATGCTGCCATAAGTTTAAAGTGTTTGTTAATATATTTCTTTTTTGTTTTTACTAAAAATTTGAGCATTTTCAGTATATTTGTAAATTGATTATATTACAGGGTCTCAATTTATGAAAACCAAACTCATGCAAGAACTTTAAAGTGTTGATTTTCAATCAACCGCCTAATCATAAAACTGGTTCGTCGACGGGAAAAAAAGCCCCCGTCGCATCGCGAAAAAACCTCGCGAGGGATGTTTTAAGAGATTTAACCCCCTGTGAAAAGACGAGGGAAATGTTCGGAACTTAGGCACAGGAGAGGGCTAATTATTGCCACCCTTTCTATATGCTTAATGCTACAATCGGGGGCAAAAGTCCCGACTATGGCGGCCTGAATGCAGGTACAGTCGGGGCGAGCATTCTCGCTCTCTAATTTGACCTTGGAAGGTTTCGGAAAAGGAATCTTCGGGATGTCGAGGACTATTAAGTCCAGACGTTAATTACCTGACCGGCTCTGAAGAAAAAACGACCGGGATTTTCTGAATCGATTATATTACATGGCCTGCTACCCGCAGGATCTCGGTAATTTGTTATTACTGCCCGGCCCCATTCAATTAAGCCAACTTAATTTCGGTACGGAATTAATTCGTGTGTTAACCAGAACAACTCGCATTCATACACTACATACATGAATCATAAACATGTTCTAGTAATAATTGAAATCGTAATTGAAAAATATTGTGATGAGCACTCGCAATTATTCAAAAAAAGTAATTGAAATACAATTAGCAAATACTCTAAAACTGGTAGGAAGAAAAAGAAAAAGTAGTGGAACCATTTACTAGAAGTAGTTGAACTACTCACGAATCACTGAACTACATACGTAAAAATAAGTTAGATAATGTAGTGTTTCAAACTCGATGGTTTTACGGGGTATCTCCAAAAGTAGCAAAGGTGTGCCAGAATTTTTTGGAAATAACAATAGAGCAATTCTACAGCTGTCTGAGCTACAGAGTGATTTTAAAAATATGACAGTTTGGAACCTTCCTCGTTTTTTCTTTACCATTATAGCGACGCAGAAAAGCTGCAAATGTCCCATAGAAAGTTCAAGTGTCTTAAATGATCCAGATCATTGTGGATTAGCCAGTGGCCAATAAATTCCACCAAAAACCTTCCAAAACCCCAAAAGTTGCCACTACAAATGTCCCAACATTTTCAGGATTGCCAAAGGCTTTTAAAATGCGAGGGGTAGATCGGTGAAGTATTTTGGTGTACACAATCGAGGTAATTCGAGGTATTATGAGACACTTGAGGCAGTATTACCAGCATTTTCAGGTATTACAAGACATTACAAAGTATTACGAGGTATTTTTAAGGTATTTATAATTATTAAGGTACTATTTCGAGGCTTTGACTGTATATTTCAAAATGGTTTGCGATATTTTCATTGAAATTTTGAGCAAAATAAAGTCTAAATAAAGAAAATTTTGCTAATACATTTTAAGGAATACATTGTCGTAGACCTAGAAGTAACCAATATAGTGTATTAATATAAAAAAAATTGACTGTGCATGTAATTATTATGGTAAAATCTTAGTTACATGATATTAAGTTGAAACAATATTCATTACAAATTATTAGTAGTTTTTGACAATGTCAACTAGTCTTTACAGTGTTGCAAGCTCGAAAAATTGAATTATCCAAGTCACGTGACGTGTATTTTGCAATTTAAGTTTTTATAACCGTCCAAATTTTATGTATATATTTTCCAAAGTTTAAATTGCGTTTTGAAGGTCACGCGACTGTTTTTGACAATGTCAACTGGTCTTTACAGTGTTGCAAGCTCAAAAATTGAATTATCCAAGTCACGTGACGTGTATTTTGCAATTTAAGTTTTTACAACTGACCAAATTTTATTTATCAATTTTCCAAAGTTTAAATTGCGTTTTGAAGGTCACGTGACTGCTTTTGACTATGTCAACTAGTCTCTACAGTGTTGCAAGCTCAAAAATTGAATTATCAAAGTCACGTGACGTAGTTGTTAAAATTTTATCACTGTCTAAATTTAAAATACTGTATATTTAATTTTTCAACTCTTTCTTTTAAATGATAGGTGTATTTATTTGACACGTGCTAACTCGGTTACTATGACAGTTAGAAGATTCGTTTAAACGTCAAAATATAACCCGTAATTTCAGACAACCGTACAAAAAATATTTTTGTTTGTTAGAATTTTAAAAAACAGTCACCTGACCTTAGAAAATCAATTTTAAGCTTTCGGCACAACGTCAAATCAAGTGTCAAAAATTTGGAAAAAGCTTTACGTTGTGACCTAGCCTAACCTAAAAACTGTCACGTGACTTTTAAAAAAATGAATTTTAAGCTTTTGGGTCTTCAAAATTTGGAAAAGCAATCAGGTAACTTGAGAAAGTCATTTTTTTTCGAATCATTAATGTAAAAGCAGACATGCTACTTTATTACTCTGATCTAAAAACTGCCACGTGACCAAAACACATTTTCAAGGGTGTATTTCATCAAGGTTTATCATTGTTCCAATACCAGGGACCTTAGTTATAACTAAATTTATAAATGCCACAAATGTGTAGGTAAACATTTGAAGGCATTCTGAGGCAATTTAAATAATTTAAAGGCATTTCGAGGTATTTCAAGTTATTATGAGGCATTTTAGGCAGTTTTAAGGCATTATTACTATGAGGCATTTTGAGCAATTATAAAGCATTGTGAGGTATTTTAAAGGCATTTCAAGGTATTTTGTATGCAAAAAGGCATTTTGGTGTACAAAAAATTATGCAGAAATGTTTCAATACTACTAAAAACCTCCTACCTACCACAGGCCTCTACGTGTCCTAAATGTTTCAAGTTCCAAGAAAAGACATTGAAAATAATTTTGGAATTGCCAGAAATGCCTAAATACTGCTAAAAATCTCCTAAAAACTGGCAGTAACTTCTACAAAACTAATAAACCGTGTAAAAATTTTCTTTAATTGCAAAAGACCTTTAGAATCAATTTGGTCAAAACTGTTTTAATGATAATTGAAAAATATTATTCTGAACATCAAAAACCCGATTTAACACTGGTCGAAATAAAAACATAAGATGTATGAGAATATTCCATTAAGAATGGAAAATATGCATGGAATATGTATTACATGCACATTCGTAACACAACAGAATACTGGCCGCTGCTCATTAGTTTAATTACTTTTCCTCACGCAATGTCAGTCTGAGTTGGAAACGCATTGACAAATTTCCAAGCAGAAGACCAACTAACAAACAAATATCCCTCGATTAAGCCACTATTTATAAACATGTATCGGTTGTCTAAAAACAAATTCGTACTTATGTTCGAAATGACAACCGATTTGCATAAATACCTAATCGAAACGGATATGTGTGTTTGTATAATAACATGTGCACTTATCTAACTGTATTAATTTCTCTGTGGGGTATCAAAGAAGCCGATTTTTTTTGCAGAAAATTTGCAATCCTGCCTCATTAGGCCTTTTTTTTCAGTCAAACCCGATCGAGTTTAATTGTTATTAATCGGCGGTGTTGGGTGGGTTATTTTGTTTTCCCCTGCCAGTTTTGCATTGGCGTGTTCGTTAATTTTACTGTATGGGAGATTTAAATTTACCTAATTCCGGCATTTCTAACAAGCCACTTAAATTAATTACCTAGTTATGTCAATAAGTAGTACAAATTAGTTATATGTTATAATAATCAATTTTACAGAACATACTACATAATCATTATGTCATCTAATGACAATTTAAGATACTCAGGTTAAGGAGGATAGACGGTAATTATCTTTCCATTGTTTTAATGTCAGAAAAATAAAGTTGTATAAAACCAATTAAAAGTATCTTCAATCTCTTTGACCAGTTTATAAAGGGATAAAAGAAGCTGTAGAAATTAACATTATAAAGCTGGGAGTTGGTATTTTTGGTTTGTAAGAGTTGCATAGTTAAGCAAAGTTACTTGGTTTGCAGGTCCAATCTATCTACTCGTATCAAGTGATTGAAATACATATTAGCTTTACAAGAAAGTTTAATAACACATATTGTCAAGGTTGTAATAACAATATCTAAGCAAAAAAAATGTGATTATTGGCCATTAAATGAGAAATATTGCTAAATAAAGCTGGTATTAAGAGAGTGATTAAAAAGTTGTGTAAAGCTAAAGTTTGATTTTCAGGTGGCTGGTTCGAATAAGCAAACAATGCAGTTTCCTCATGTAAAAGTTTGATTTGTCTTTTATTAATTAAAAAAATGTTGACGTTTTAGATAGTGCTGAACATTGCTAAAAGCTCTATTTGCTTTTCAAAAGTTAATTTTCTGTTTAAAAACTTTTATACTGACTTGATTTCTATTGAATACAACTGATTTTAATGGAAATACGATAGTGAAAAGACGACTACAACAACTTTTTCAAATAAAATGTGGATATGCATTGAAAAGAGTGAACTGATTTTTATCAAGGACATGTGATGAAAAATGTTTACTATTTTGAATACTATGTAAGTTGAGAATACTCTTTCTATTATTTTCCGCACAAAAAATGAATGAATATTATAGACTTTACGGATTTTTTAAAGTGAATATTTTTCGAAAATCGTGTGTTGTTCGTTCATCAACAGAATTTTTTTTGCAACCAAAATACCTTGAAATGCCTTTAAAAGGCATCACAATGCTTCATTATTGCTCAAAATGCCTTAAAACTGTCCAAAATCCCCATATTATCTTGAAATACATGTTTGCTACATGTTTAGCCATACGTTGTTTACCTACACATTTGTGGCATTTTTAAATTTAGTTATAAGGCCCCTAGTATTGGGACAATGATAAAAAAATTTTTTTTTTGGTCACGTGGCAATTTTTAGGTCAGATTAATTAAGTAGCATGTCTGCTTTTACAATTTGTACATGACATTTTGACAAGGATCTTGATAAGGATTAATGATTAAAAAAAAAATATTTTCTCAGGTTACCTGATTGCTTTTTCAAATTTTGAAGACCCAAAAGCTTGGAATTCATTTTTTTAATAGTCATGTGACAGTTTTTAGGTTAGGTTAGGTGACAACGTAAAGGTTTTTCCAAATTTTTGACACTTGATTTGACCTTCGTCGAAAGCTTAAAATTGATTTTCTAAGGTCAGGTGACTGTTTTTTCAAATTCTAACAAACAAAAATATTTTCTGTACGGTTGTCCGAAATTACAGGTTATATTTTGACGTTTAAACGAATCTTCTAACTGTCATAGAAACCAAGTTAGCACGTGTCAAATAAAGACAACTATCATTTAAAAGAAACAGTTGAAAAATTAAATACATAGTATTTTAAATTTAGACAGTGGTAAAATTGTAACAACTACGTCACGTGACTTTGATAATTAAATTTTTGAGCTTGCAACACTGTAAAGACTAGTTGACATTGTCAAAAAACAGTCAAGTGACTTTCAAAACGCAGTTTAAACTTTGGAAAATTGATAAATAAAATTTGGTACAGTTGTAAAAACTTAAATTGCAAAGTACACGTCACGTGACGTTGATAATGCAGTTCTGAGCTTGCACCACTGTAAAGGCCAGTTGATATCTGTCAAAATTAATCACGTGACCGTTAAAATATGGTTGAAACTTTAAAAACTTGGTAAACTAAATTTAGACTATTTTAGATAGTTGTAAAAGCTGAAATTGTAAGAGACACATCACGTGATTTTGATTATGCAATTTTAGAGCTTGCAACACTGTAAAGTCCAGTTGACACCTGTCAAAAACAGTCACGTGACCTTAAAAATGTAGTTTAAATGTTGAAAAGTTGGTAAATTATTATAATAATTTGTAATGAATATTGTTTCAACTTAATTTCATGTAACAAAGATTTTATCATAATAATTACATGTGCGGTCAATTTTGTTATATTGATACACACTATATTGTCTACTGCTTGGTCTACTACAATGTATTCCTTAAAATATCGCAAAATTTCCTTTATTTAGGCTTTATTTCGCTCAAAATTTCAATGAAAATATCGCACAACATTTTGAAATATACAGTCAATGCCTCAAAATTCTATGAGATGCCTTATAAATACCTCAAAATGCATCGTAATACCTTGTAATGCCTTGTAATATCTCAAAATACTGGTAATACTGGCAAAGTGTCTCATAGTCATAATACCTCGAATTACCTCGTGTGTATACACCAAAATAATTCGGCGAAATACACCTTTCTGCGACATCCTCTATAGTTTTGGCTAATTTTAAAATGTACATACGCTTTATATTACCACTGTTATGTTACCACCAATGTTTCCAAAATTTGATTTAAATCGAAGCTTCCGAGGAAATAATTAAGTCGTTGCTAACAAATTATTTACACAAATTAATACATTTAAGCAATACCAACACTGTCCAGATAACTTTTTTTGCATTTTAATCACATTTTATAACAACTGAAGTATAACAAGTTGCTAAAAAAGTGCTACAGTTTCATAGCTGGTTAGTTTAGGCGTAGTTTTAAAATTTGGGATTTTGGGAAAAATCATTCTACAGAAATAATTGGACACCAAAAGGGGACAAAAGTGGTATGACCAGGATGAAACTTGGATGGTAAATTAAGACCTCCAAGGCCAGCAGACCTAAATCAAGCGACTGACCTACTTTGCAAAAAAATAACAAAGTGTTTAGTGTCAAATTCTGCAAAGATTTTGGTAGTTGTATATGACCGAAAGCAGATGATACGTCCTTTAGGATTAATTGGCAATGGTGTGTTCTTCCGAATATTGGCGATCATTCTGTTCTGAATAACACAGTGGTTGTTTTGGAAAATTATGTTCTTAAATTTTCCAGCCATGTAAATACTACGCTTTCCGGTTCCGCTCTTGCTATACCTTTCCCTGGATCTGATTTAGTCAAGATATTCAAATTTAGAGTCTAGTCAGCCTCATTACTCATTAGACATTGTACACCCATGAGATTCTCAGAATTCTCCTGTATACTCATATTTCAAATGCTCTTATTTGGGTTGTCCCTGTCAATGTCCACGACTCTACTCGATAGAAAAGTTTCGAGAAAACATAACTTTGATGTTTAGGTTCAAATTGTGGGTTTTAAAAGGTTTTGACAGTTTGAAGGATTGTCTTGCTTCTTCTATTCTGCATTTAATCTCTTGAGAGTGGTCCCATTGCTCATTAATTATCGTTCCCAAATAAGTGAATTTGAACACCTTTTTTACGGGGCTCCCTCTGATAAACAATCGCCAATTTCGGATGTCCCTTAATATCATATTGATCACTAGCACCGTTTATCCTGTTCATCAAGTCTTGCAAGCCAACTAGGCTGTCGGCAAATACTGCAGTGTCGTCCGCGTATCGAAAGTCTGTGATACGTTCTCTGTTCAACAGGATTCCGTGGTCCGCGGTTTTTCAAAGCTTCAGTACGGGGTTTTCCAGGATGATCAGTACATCGCAGTATCCACTGCAATACTCCAGTACGTAAGAAAAAAACACTATTTTCCGAATACCTGCATATATGTAGTCATAATATGAAGTAGTGGATATTCTTTGGGCAGCTACAAACTTCTTCTTCGACAAAACTCTGATTTCTGCCAGTCGAAAAATGTAATTTTACACTGGATGTTCAAAAAGCTACATTCTAGGAAAACTCAAAAGCTGCCGAACCACCCAGCGAAGTGTTATTAATGTCGCAATGTGTATTAGGTTTCATCGTTGACCACTTAAGTTTACTCACGACAAAATATCGCTTATATAATCAGGTTTGTGTTCGACCGGTCTTAATTCGTCCCCCTCCCCCATAAAGTCGACTATCTGAGTATCTGACCGAAACAACAGGCGCTAACACGGGCGACTGTTGTCTCGACTTTACCAGCAAAAAAAGACAGATAATAATATGTTGCGTCGTGAAACTCCCCCCTAAAACAAATACCCGACCATCATACTTGGTTGTTTTTTTTCGGTAATGAGCTGGCAATAATCGGAGACGGCGTTGCCACATTTTCGGCCATCTCACCGTGGTAGTAAACAAGTGAGACCCTAAAGGTATTCCAGTGACGAGTTGGCATCCCGGCGTTGTGGTCTCGCAGACACTTAAAACATATTGCCATAAGGTATAATTTTGTCTTTATCACGTTTGCAGTGAGGTAGGTACAGTCGACCAGTTCAAGACCTCACTATACTCTGCAAATTTCACGCGTTTGTATGCAAATTTTATAAATGTGTTGAAATGGCGGATGATTTCCAATCGATACAAAAAACCGAGCATAGATGGTTAAGTCAGCATTAGAAAACAGCAATGTTCCGTACCGATGACCAGACTTGATTGCCATTGATCTGGTCGACTCTGTAGGTTTTTATAATGATACACTCGTTAGTGAACAACGTCGTTTTCCGTTCAAGACAGGTGAACTCATTGAGAAATTATACACATCAGGCGATCTACCGGTTATTTTATAATAATTACGGATTTAAGTGCTTTATCAAAACGAGTTTGAGCCCCCCCTTAAGTGGAAAAAAATTAGACGTTTTTCACCAAAGGCCATCTTTGTTTAGTTCAATGTTCAATGACTGGGTGTTAATAATTATGTGCCCAGCTCCAGGGACACCAAGCAAGATAAACTATTATAAACCTCATATTAAAGTATTTCTTCCACAGATTGACACGACAAAGACATTAGGTTCAGTTGGACTGGAATGTTATCAATTTTCATTTTTTTTTCGTCCTTCATATAAGCCAGACGATTTAAATAATTAACGCCGACTGAAACGTTGTAATTAATTAAAATATAATAAATCCATTGTCAGTGCAATCAAGATATTGAACGTGGTTCTACTGACATCCTGTATTCACTGACGTAAAGGTATTTTATGTCTTGATGGATACCATTTATTTTTTTTGAGCAGTCTGAATTCCTGTTATTCTGATAAGAATACCAAATCACCCATCCTTTTAAAATACAAAATCTGTTTGAATTTTTGCATAAAATACTAGTATACACGGTGGTTCAACTTAGTAATGGTTAAGTAGTAAACTAGTAAAATGCAGTGACGTATCAGAGTGTTAGAAAGGTAATTGTTATGAATGTGACAAATAAATAAGAAAAAGTCTAGTAAAATTATAAGAACGATCTAAAAAATTAAAATTAGACAAATATATCTGAAAGGTGGGTTTAATAGATTACTATTATTGAGAGTAGAAAAAATACATTTTTAAAAAAAGAACGTTTAATGCCTTGTTATAAAAGTAGTACTTTCATCATTTTTTGATTTACCATTTTAAATTGGTTTCACGATTTATCATTCTTAATAAAGTGTTCTGTGTTAGGGATGTTCTCTCGTATAAATTTCCCCAAATCATAATACTTTTAGTTTTTTTGCACCAGAAACAGAAAAAAACATGATCAAAAATCTCTGCCCAATATCGTTATCATCGCAGTCGTGTAAACCCATCTTTAGAAACCGTACCGGCATAAGACCTTTGGGAAATATGCGAAGGAAATGGAAACTGGGGAAACTGCGATCGTTTACGGGCAAACGCTCCTCCGCCTTTAAGTTGGGGGCCGCACTTGAAATTTAAAGGGTCATCTCCATATCGAGCCTGAAGGATGATTAGGACTCTCTTTGAGCCCCGTCCAGGTGACTTCAGACCGAAATTAAGGAAACGCGAATCGATATTCCTTTTCCACTCGGTGGAGATAAAGAAGTGTGGAGGGCGATATGTAATTTCCCTGCTCGGTATCAAAAATACCTGCAATTTAGGGGGCAACGCGTTTCATTTTCGACAGTTTGATGCGTGTTTCCCCGAAAAATATGCTCAAATTGGTTGTAAAAATGCGCCCGGGGTTAGATAAGTTGGAAGCTTCTTTTGTATAAGTAATATAGATAGGCATGGTTGAGCAGGAATTTTTATTGAGTGGCAGGAACACGGGGAATTTTTTGGAAACAGCATAATTAGCTTGTAAATTTTCTCCAGCGTGTTTTGCTCGAATAAATAATATATCTATCATTATATTTACTGCACCTTTAGTAGACAAGAATTATCTGAAGTAGACTACAAAGTTTTATAGAATGTAGCAAGATAGAGTGTTATTACTTAGCTTCAAACTGCCGTTCATCAAAACTAATCATACGACTTGTCACTTTCTCCATATCTGAAAAGCTAACACTTTGTATTAGATTTTTTTTAAATGAAAATCATCTCCATTTTTTGGTCCGCAGACAGTTTCTGATTCGATTTTTTCTTTCATAATATCCGCCCTTGTATTTTAGTGCTAAATTTGACATTTTTGATGTTTGTTGTTGTTGTACAAGCCATTTTTGCTCTAAAACAGTCAATTTTAGAACAATGAACTAAGAATCTTATTTTGGGTAAAATCCATTAGAATTTGAGGATTTGCTATCAAACTAAAATATTTTCAAGTATCTAAAACTTTAAAGTTAATTGAAAAACTTTTACTATTCCTTAAAAGCATCAATTCATTCAACAAAAAAAATATTAATAATAGTAATGTATTAAAAAAAAAAAAGAAAATTTTGACACCCTGTATTCCGAAACGCAAAGAGAAAAGTTAAAGGAAAAGAGTGTTTCATTGCAAAATTTGCTTAGAAACACCCTGTATAATTCATATACAATACTGTAAGGACCGTAGACCTGTAAGGACCAGACAATACCAAATTTGGAAAAAACCGAGGGACGCCAGACTTGTTAAGAACTGCAACACAGTTTTTTTTATTGTGGTTGTATTGTATTCCTAATGTCTGCTTTATCTAGATTGATAAATTTATTTTTTAAATTATCAAATTATGGCTTGGCCAGCATGCAATTGGAATCTGAATCGCATTAAAAAACTTATACTAGAAGCATCTTTTGATTTGAATCAAGGCAATATTTGGGAACAGAAAACAAAGTTACCAAAAATCTTATTGAGAAAATACTGATAACCGTAGATCCACCGACGGTAGAGGAAGCTAACAATGGTGACTTATGGGAAGAAATGGAGGCTGCCATGACCAATGTTGCGGAGGCAGAATTGGGACATAAACGAAAAGCACAAAAACACTATACTACTGGCGCTATTTGAGGAACGAAGATGGTACAATAATAAAGGGAATGGTGATAACTACAAAAAAATCCAGAAAGTCATTAGAACGAAGATAAAAAACTGCTAAGAATGAATAACTAAACAACTACAAAGAATACACGATGATTTCAACCAAGAACGATAAAAGAGATGGCAGGAGTATACAGAAAGAGTCCATTCTCTAATGTAGAAAGCTATCAGGGAGAATTAGCGCAGGATGATCAACAGCGTAAAATTATATGGGAAAACTATATTAGCAAACTTTTTGCCGATGACCTACTGTTGAAAATGTAGACGACAAAAACCTCTCGTGACCTCCCACCACAAAAGAGGAAATTATAAGAGCGATCAATACATCCAAAGATAGAAAGGCTATTTGCCCAGACCGCATACCTGTAGAGTTGCTCAAACTATTCGACGACAAAAGCATCATAGTTCTTCTGACGATATTTAAACGAATCTATAACACAGGCGAATATCCCGCCAAATGGTTAACATCGAATTTTGTCCCCTTGCCGAAAAAGATCAATGCAACAAAATGTGAGGACCACAGACTAATCAGCCTCATGAGTCACACACTGAGGATATTCCTTAAGATTATCCACTACAGAATATCAATAAAGTGCGAAAGAAACATCGGATCCACACAATTTGGATTCAGACGAGGTTTAGGCACGAGAGAAGCATTAGTTGCGACTCAAGTTCTGATTCAGAAGACATAATTCTGAGTTTCATCGATTATGAAAAGGCGTTCGACAGAGTCCCACATCATAAACTGATCCACATCCTAAATAGATTGGACATAGACCAAAAAGACTTTCGCTGCATTCAAAGTCTATACTGGAACCAAATGGCTGAAGTCAGAATTGGTAACGATCTCACTGAAGCAAGACCAATTTGTAGAGGGGTCAGACAAAGGTGTGTTCTCTCCCCACTTCTCTTCAATCTATATTCTGAAGCCATCTTTCAGGAAGCCCTAGAAGAACGCAACGTGGGCGTTAAGGTGAATGGTGTATGTGTCAACAATATTCGTTGTGCGGACGACACAGTTCTAATTGCAGATAACATGGAGGATTTGCGGGATATGCTTAGGGCTGTCGGGGAATGCAGTAAGAACATGGGCCTCAATATCAACACCAAGAAGACTAAATTCATGATAATTACTCGAAAGCCACAAGAATTTCAAAACTCAAGCCTAACATCTGAGAATCAACCAATAGAGCGAGTAAATAAATTTAAAAATCTAGGAACGTGGCTGTGTGAAAACTAGGAATCAGGCTCAGAAATCAGATCTGGGATTGAAAATGTCCGCAGTGCGTTCATGAAATTCAAAAAAGTGCCACCAATACTGATTTCGATCTTGGCTTGAGAATTAGATTTGTCAAATGCTATGTCTGGACAGTGTTGCTTTATGGCATGGAGGGATGGACACTGAAGAGGAGCACGTCGAAAAACAGCATTCCTGGGCCACGTAATACGCAACGAGAGGTACAAATTCCTGCAATTGAAAATTGAGGGAAAGAGAGGAGTCGGCAGGAAAAAGATGTCATGGCTCCGCAACGTTAGGCAGTGGACAGGACTGAGGACAATGCATACCATACGTAATAAGGAAGAATGGACAAATATGATTGCAAACATCCATTAATGGACGTAGAATAAGAAGAATATTTGAGGATTCATTTTCTTACCTATGACAGAATTTCACTGTAAAAGAAATTTTCCAGTGACATTGAAAACATTTTGTGTTTTTTAAATTAACAAAAGTAATGAATGTTATACCAGTTTAGGAAAAAAGTTACATTATTTTCTTCGTACATGCGGCATAAGTCTCAACTTTAGAAACATTCGGTGTTTCTGCATTTCTCCAACCATTGGACATAAGAAGTCTGTACAGTTAACTACTGCATTTTGATTTTCTTTTAATTTTTTAAACCAAGAATAGCCTAAGACCATAGATCTTAATCCTAACCCTAAATTATTTAGCCAGTTGTAGTGCAAAAAACAAAGCTCCGTTTTTCTGGAACCACTTGTGTCGCAATTTTACCACCTTAACATTACAAACAAACAGTAAAAAGTAGTAGGTGATTCATATAAGAAGATATTAAAAATAACATTTTCAAGCATATTACACTATACGTCTAAATCAAATGACCGTATAATCATACCGCATGTTTAAAGTTTCCTTGTTGGTAAATTAGCAATATTAACACCTCAAAACGCGATTTATCACTTTCCCAGCGTTGACAAATGACGTTCTTTTCCTCATTTAATCGTCCAACAACAACATTTCTCACGGTCGTAGCGAAAAGCGACTCTAAATCACTCCCGGTTGGAGAAAAAAGTGGAACCCGGTTGCTATTCCAGCCGTTTAGTTACTTATGGTATGGCGTGCGGATTCCGCCTAGATATAATATATGCATTTATAGAATCGAAATTCATTTTATTAATTATTTATTAGATTTCATCCATTATGCATGGTTTATAATAAATTCGCACCATGTATTAACGTCGGCACTAATTGCCAACATTAATTTATTCGCGTTCGCTTAAACTGTGCTGTCACTTTTCGTTTCTCCTCATAGATTATATGACTAAATCGTTGTTCATGATGTAACTGATTGCGTTTAATTAGAATAATTATATAACTAGGGTTTTGTGTTGGTATAATACAGAAAAGACCAATTTCAAAAAAAAATGAAGTTAACAAGGTCTGGCCGACCCAAGAAGACAGTGTATCAACAATAATTGCTATATCGCCTCCGCGCAGCATTTTGACAGCTAAATTAATTCATTCCTGACCCTGGTAATTACCATTTTTAACCTTCGAAGCCCTTATTTTAAAGCTTATTTGCTTTATGATATATTACTTCCTACCTCTTCTCACATAATCATATAGACAGGTGGATAACCTATTCCAACCTCGTGAAGACCACACATATTTAGGCAATTTCCGACGTTGGTGATTCGATAATATTAAGGTCGTTTGAACGCCATCAGTTTGGTCTTATATTATATAGATTTGTCAGTGAAAATGTTCAAGATTATCCCTCCGTTGAGCCGCGCAAATTTGAAAGGGCTCGGAGGCATCAAAATGGGAGCATCCGAGGTATCACACTGAATTTAATCCTCTTAGATACGACCAGGCATAAAAGGCGTCTTAATTCATCCTACCGAATCCTTTTAACGAAAATTTGGTTGAAATCACTTTGAATAGGACGATATATGTAAAATCGGTCTAAAAGCAGATGGGTCTGATACAAACCACAAATAACAACAGATATAGAACGTGAGGAAGTTTTCAACTGGATAACGTCTTTGATTTTCTTCTAGTACGTTAAATATAAAGTTTTGAGTATTTTATTGAAATTGGCTTAATTTAATAACGTTACAATTAGTTAAACAAATTGATTTACGACTTTTTCCATTATGAAAACTAGTACAAGTTTATTATAATATCTTAAAATAGCCATTTTAACAATTTAAACGTTAGCTTTTCAGAGATACTTGAATAGTAGAAAATACATAAGAAAAAGTGAATTACTTTTTGCAGCTTTGCACGGTTTCGAGATCCTGGAATTAAATATTGATATCATATGTATCTTGCTACGGATAGATAAAAACTAGCTATTTACAATAAAAGAGTTTTTTTATTTTTGATAATCTCCTACTATCTATTTGTCTACTAGTCACAAGACATAGAAAATACCACAAAATACTGCTACTACTTTGAGTTAGAGTTGTTAAACCATGATTACCTCGATGACTACAGTGGTAACAGATCTCATAACAAGTACAATAACATTTTTTTGTACTATTTTGTAAACTCACTTGTTGGGCCAAAAAGGGTTTTTCAAAAAATCTATTAATCTTGGTTTGAAAATTACCAACTTGAAAATTGAGTTGTTTCCGTAATTGTTAGTTAAGTTATGAACATATGGACAATTTTACGAGAAATCAATTTATGCAAAAATATACAAAAGGTATTATTTGAAATTATCGAAAATTGACAGACTTGGAAATTACGTACAACTTTCATATAAGAAATTTTTCCAGAAAATCAGCAACAGTATTGAACTTTGGCAGATTATTCTGCCATCCTGTATACTTAAAAACTGAAATATCAAAACAGGTGTTAACAAAAAGTTAAGCTAATAGCTTTGTTTGGGTTATTGCATTGCTTCAAAATTGTTTCCAATATGGTGCAAATGGTCCAAATGCACTATAATTTGTATAATAAAATTCTGTAAATCAGTATACAGCAATACTTATCTCATTTATGCAGATGCAAACAAAGCTAATAACATTTGAATAAGTGCTTAATATCCAATCCATAGAGAATGTACAGGGTGTTTTTTCGTGTTCCGCTGACAGTTCTTTATTTGACGATTCTAACCAGCATTAACCAAAAAAACATGTTATTTTCCATTTATCAAAAGGTTAAGATATTTAAACTTGAAACAAAATTGACCATTATTTGTTCAGCTCGGTATTGTGAATTTGTCAAGAAACTCCAAATATCGAATATTCAATATAATACCGAATACAATTCCGTTTAATTTATAGTATTAAATGACAACAAAAATATAAAAAACCATACATTCCACAAATGCTTGGTTAGTCACTAAATGATTAAGTTTTTAATGTACTTCCCAGAGTTATTGAAATATTTTTTTTTGAAAAGATGTTAATTTTTGATGTCATACATCTAAAGACTTTCATCTTCAGGAACCTTTTCTTAATGCGACCCTGATGTTTTTGCCTAAAAAGTATTTCTTGAATTTTTCAATGCAATCCAAGCAATCCAATCAAAACAAACTATATGAGGTTGTCAAAATAGAATTTCAAGGGCTACAAATTGGTATATTTAACCACCCTGTAACTGTCAAAATAACAGAGTTATGGGCTATCAAAGTGAAAACTGTCAAATTCAAACTTTACAGCAAACAACTCAGTTATTCAACGTTTTAGGTAAAAATGCTATACATGGTGGTCAAAAGAGAATTTCAAGGGCTACAAATTGGTATATTGAACCAATCTTTAGCTGTCAAAATAACAGAGTTATGGGCTGTCAAAGTTGAAACACAAAAACTCAATCTAGCCAATAGTTCAGAATCACTTATAAAATTGTGTCATCAGTTTATACAGGAAGAGAATGGATGCGATTTTTCTACTATTTTCTAGAGGTTTAAGATTGTGTATTTTCATAACATCAAATTTGGGAATATGGATTTCAAACCTACCAGTTTTCTTATAATATCTTAAGAATCTATTTTGCACTCTTTTAATGGTGTATTTATGATTGTTATAGTATGGACTTCATACAATTATTGAACAATATTCTAATGTTGGTCTTACATATGAAACATATAACATACGAATAGAATTTGTATTCACAAATAATTTACTGTTCCTAACTATAAAGCCAAACATTTTTAACGAGTTATTTGTTGTTTCGTGCATATGAGGCCTAAATGTCAACTGTGAATCAAAAGTCACTCCCAGGATCACGCATCTCTGAAACCTGAGCTATCGGTGTTTCGTCTATTTTGTAGAAGTTTATTAGGCTCATATTTCTAGAAAACTGAAGGACACAGCTCTTGCTAACATTAATATTAAGTTCATTAACAATGGTCCATTTATGCAATTTAGTTAAGTTTTCTTGAAGAATTTGACAATCTCTTTCATTGCGTTCCCTGGGTGCGTATTTTTGAAACGAGGGAAGAGAACTATCAAGAGAAAGGCCTGTAGAATGTGACAGGAACACGCAATTGTCAGCTTCTTCTGTCACATTCTATCAACACTTCCGTACCGAGAATTCCGTTCCCTGCTTTCAAAAATTAGGCCCCTGGAGTACAATTTCAAATCATCAGCAAACATCAATACTCAGAGGTTAGAACCCTGCGGAATACCTGAAGTGGTCAAATAATACTTTGACTGAAATCCTTTTAACACTACCTTTTGTTTCCTATTTCTTAAATATGAGTGAAAAAATGTTACCAAATTCTGATGAAAGCCAAATTCGTTCTTCAATTTGGACAACAGGATAGAATGTGACACCTTATCAAAGGCTTTTGTAAAATCAGCGTAAATCACATTGACCTGGCATTTGTTATCCAAATTTTCAACAATGTATTGGGTCATATGACACAAATGAGTAGGTTTTCTGGCAAGAAAACCATGATATACACTGATTTTATTGTGTGCAAAACTATAAACATATTTGTATATAATGGATTAAAATAACTTGGCAGGACATGACAGTAAAGAAATAGGCGTGTAATTATGTATATCAGATGTTTTCCCTTTTTTCAATATAGGACATAGTTTGGTCTTCTTCCATTTTTCGGGAAAATTATTTGTTTTAACACTAGGAAATATTGTTATTAAGTTTGTTGAATCGTAATGTTTGCATTAATTATCATCACTATTTGCCATTTTATTGCTGACGGTTTTACGAGAATTACAATTTTATTAAAACAATTCGTTTTTTCATACAAATTACCCAACCACACCTTATATAAACTTAAATATTTCAAAAACACTCCGCTATAAATAATTTTGGTGTACAACCTCAATTATAGCCGTATCAGCAGTACCACTGGTTTCAACGTTGCTCAACCCAAAAATGGCTTGATTTATTATTTGTTCGTGCTTAACAATTAGACAGCCTAATGGAGCTTAGTACTTACCTACCTCCATTTCGATGCACTTAAATATCATACGGTTGGTACTACTGCGTTATCGACACTCGGTTGGGAACAATTTGGAACATAATTGCTGCGCAATTACCCTGTCAACATCTATATAATGGTACATTTAAGACCACCATTATTTACACTAAGCAGGGTGGTATTACGTAGTTATAAAAACTCGTAGAAGAAGGCTGGTGATGTAACGTCATTAAAATCGCCCAAAACAAACTCTCAGCTTCTTTGGAAGAATGGTAACGTGTTATTACACTTCGTAGAATCCGTATCATATATTTTGCACTTACAGTGTGACCCAACTGTAATTATAATACCGTTTCTTATGGGTGTTGATAATGGCAATGCGATAATTGCCCCAGCCTAGGTCAACTGAAAGTTAGTTGGTTTTTTTTCATAAAAATTACCTGCAATAAATAAACCCACTATCACTACGCTATGGTACGTCTTTGCTTATTTATTACTATCACCCTGTATCCGTATCAGAAATTACTGTATTTACAGAGGAGATTGGTAATTATAGGTTGGGTTGAGAAGGTGAGAAAAACGCCTTTTGTAACCGCTTATTACCGGTACAGTCCGTGAGATGGCGCCTTGAGGTAGGTACCTGGTTAGGGTACACTCCCGTCAAAAAAATATCGCATAAATCTTCACTGAAGATACCGCTACTTTATCTGCTCGATTTCAACATTATTTGACGTTTAATAATTTCCGATAATAAAAATAAAACTCGTAAAGAATCTGGAAAACATTAGAGATCCCTAAATTTGTCAAAAGGGTTTAAACACGTCCAATAAAACTGATAAAACAACATCGTTATAATTATAGAGACGTTTTAGATAAAGTTTAATCGGTTACAATGAACATCGTGTAGTAAAACCGGAGATAAGGTACCCGAAGCACATTTGAAATTAATCTTTGACATTCGACCTTAAGGCTGATCTTTCGGTTGTTTCCTCTGTCTGGGTTACTTAACACTCGGAGATAATTTTTCCGGGCGATTAGAATGCACGAACATACGTTTTTGGTTGATAAAAGGTTACCAATATTATGTCTGTTGTTGATGTTTTAATTTGTATTTACTGATTTTTTGTTATGTCGTTGTAATCTTACAAGGGTGATCTGTGGGAAACGTGAGAAATTTGTTTTTTTTTTTTAGAGGCTTGACTAGATAAGACAACTAACTGAACTGAGCTTCTTAAGCTGGTTTATCTAGGAAAGACATTGGTAAAATCCATGTATCCAAAAAACTGGCAGAACTGGAATTTTATTAGTCTGGGTATGTGGCCAAACTTTTAACCCATTGGTTGTCTATAAAAAACAATTAATCGATAAAAAGAGCAGGAGTATTAGTAATTGATACTATGATTGTAATGAAAGGCCTCGTTAAAAGCTTTTACCTACGACCTCAGTGTAAATTACGCATAGTTTTCCGTTACGTAATGAACCTCGTTACGCACAGTTGTAAAAAAAACGCCCAGCTGTAAAAAAAGCGCACAGTTTTAAGATCGGCCACAAACTATTGCTCTAATGCTGGTAAAAATTGATTTTGTTTACATTTCTTCCTTTATCAGAGTATATTAGTTGGAGATGATCGCGTAATGCATTGTTCATACAGTTTTAAGTAACTACCACTTCGTCTAGAATATTATCTGCAATAGCAAACACATCAAGTAATATTACTGAAAGTTTTCCCTTTCTTCTTAATGACACCATAAATAATTAGTTTAAGAACAACACTAATAATTATTTAAGTAACATGATTTGTGAATTTTTTTTATTACCTTATTATTTTTCTTTAGTAGCATAATACCTATGATTAGTACAAATATGATGTCAATACGTTGAAAATATACTTTTTTAATGAAAAGTTACTCTGAATTATATGAATTGCGAAAACAGGACTCTCCATTTGGTCGTAGGTAAAGTATAGTACGTCACACGTGCTCTAAGGCATTTTACGCACTCATGGAATTACACACTCGCCGCTACGCGGCTTCGTGCGTAACTTTTTCCATATCGTGCGTAAAATGCTTCTTACAGCACTAGTTACGTGATATACTATAAAGTTTCTGGTCTACTGAAAAAAGTGGTTTACTGTGATAGTTTTCAAGAATGAATAAACAATCCCTGCATAGAATAATTCAATCGTTTGCTATTGTATTTTTTTGTTTGCTATTATAGCACTTTTGAGAACATACGCATTGAACCTGTTTTTTTAAATTTCTCTTAAATTTCAACTTGAACACACAGCCTGATATTTCAACAACACAACAATCTCTTAAGGTTAGAACGTCTAATTCCCATATGGATTTTCTGAAATTAGTCACCGGACTCTATAGTGTCTACATATGGGAAAGTTATCTAATATTAATAATAAATTGCCTTATTAAAGTATTGATACTAACCTTGTATTATCGATATTGATTTTTTATCTTTATAATTACAAGAAATTTCAATTATTTTTGTCTAGTTGTCGAGTTAAGTATATTTTTAAGAATCTTTTTGGAAAAACCACGTCATTTCTGACTTTATTTAGCAGATGTGGAAGCATTTTCAGTTTAGTATGTTTTTGAGCATACTTAAAAATAATATACAATACAACAAATGACTCAATTGTTGAAATCAAATTAATAACCGACGTTAATTTTGAAAAGAACTGGTATGTCGGTGTTTAATTTTAGTGGGTTTGACGACCAAGACATTCATTTTTTTGGTACAATATATCAAATTCAAGATAAAGTTCGATACTACTAATTAAAAAAATATTGTTTTTACTATGTGATGATGCTTTACTCACAAACTCATCGTAAATCAATGTTTTGTGTGTTTTTTCCTTTAGTCAAATTAGTGAAGGTTAATGTTTTCTACACAAAAAAAGTCAATCGTTTTCGAGAAAAATCAACTTTAATATGGAAAAAGATAATCAATATTTTAAATTTTTATCTGTAAAATTTATTTCTAAAATGCACCGTTTTAGAGGTTAAGTTATTAGAATCTTTTTTTTTCATATATTTTTGGACGAGCTACCATATCCTGAAGTCCTGCACATATGTTTTGAAACCCCTCTTTACTATACTACCGCCTCTTTAAAGAAATACTAATTCTGAATAAAATGGTTCTATTCGTAAAATTCAAACCTATTAAAGTATTAAGTTTTTAGTTTAAGATAGAAAAAGTAAGGAATTTCAAGAAAAATAGTGAGTGAACACAGAAATGCATAGATATGAAATTTGGAAAAACCAGGGAAAGTTCTAAAAAACTCAAGAGAATACAGAAAAAATGGAAGTGAATAGGGAGATACAAAATTACCGAAAGTAACGTAGAAAACAGTAAGAAAAAACAAGATACATCTTATTACAGGTTTAAGAAATATTGTCCATTTTTCCATTTTGTCCATTCAAAAATTGGCGAAATTCAAATTTCCGCAGAAATTAAATATTAATCGAAGTTTTCACAGTATAAATTCTATTGAGATGATACTATATTCCGCATTTTAAAATTTACTTTTTGGACCATCATTTGAGCAATATCTCAAATTGTGAACAAGCGTAGTTTGTATAGTAACTGTCGGAGATTGTACTCTATACACACTATCGCGTTTTTCATCTCGTCTAACAAAAGAATATCTGTCGAAAGTGGCACATAATTTTGTCGACAAAAAGGGCGTAAAAATCCCTAAAAACTTAAGCTACCGCGACTATCGCGCCGCGTTTTAAAGTGGCACTTTGAAAATCTGAAGGTGACGCAAAAATGTTGCCAAGAGCCTTTTGTCGCGACCGGATAAAAAAGAGTGCCGGAAATTGACCTAAAAACCTCGAAGCGTCCTTCTCAATCTATAAAAATTCTAATTACTGATTAAAAAATTAAAGTTACTAGTAGGTAGACGTTTAAATGGAAGCCGGTAGAAATAACCACCCCTAAACACAAAACTCTGCTCTCGCGCTATACATAAAGAACCACCCTTAAAAATATAATCTTTCAACCCCCCGTTCATTCAATATGATAGATAGTCGGCATAGACAGCTGCCCCTAAAATTTTGAGGGGGTGATCGCCATCATTATGTCTATTTGTGTGCGTATATGGGTTTAGCGGATTTTCAACCTTATGAAGCTTTGGACATAATGGAGCCCAGGGTGCCCGTTTTGTACACTGAGAGAAAATGCTTAATCAGAAAAAAATCGCATCTGATTGGATTCGCAGCCCATAAACAACGCTGACCGGTGATTAAATATCGAAACTCCTTATTAAACCGGGTGCATTTTTAACAAATTTTCGTCGATGTCTTGGTTCTCGGCCCACAAATTATAGTGGATGGCGCCCGTGTGTAACGGTACATCGATGAGAAAGAGAGTTTTCGATATTGTTTTAATGGTATGTAAGTATAATATTTTTAGAATTTAAAGATACAATCCCTTCAAAGAGTCAAAATACTTATAACGAACAACTAAAGCATTAGATTAGACTTGATCTTTCTTTCTTACAATTTATTTCAAAATAGGAATGTAAAAACCATAACAAGCAACTATAGAGATAACGTTAAGAAAAAAACTTGTTGAAACTGGACTAAATCAAATTAGCAGCTCAAACATCTGGGTTACTACTAAATTTATATAAGTTCTTATGAAATGTACGCACTATAAATAGCGAATCGTTATCACTCCAAAGAGTGGACCGAAAACATTTTATTATCAAAAGCTATTTGATATGAACCAATATTCATGAATCATTTTACTATTAAAATCATTCATCAATGACCGTATAGAAATATCTGATAGTACCCTTGCTTGACTGTGAGAAGTTAAGTTGAAAGCTACTATAAAACTTCATAAGGGAAAGCTTTTGAGAAGTCATTGTAAAAAGTTGTGTGAACAAACAAGAAACTCATGATAATAACCCACAAGTCGTCATTTGTCTAAAATATTCTCAATATCAAAACTCTACTGATATCCTTATTTTATATGAAATATATGGGACACCTTGTCGATTATCCCATTGTTGAATTTTATAATCTGACCGAACTTAACCTAATTTCAACCATTCCTGAGATATGTAATGTTTTATGTTAAATTGGTCGTTGATAGACTAAAGAATAGTTTTAATCAGTATCAAAATTATTTTAAAAAATAGTTAAGTGATGCTTTAACAGTTGTTTGTGTGCATATTGCACCAAATGAGTAGATACACGCAAATGCAATATTTAAAGAGTCGATTTTTTTAAATGAAACACTCCAATAGACGGTCTGAAATAGTTGGAGTAAATAGCTCTTCAAGATATCAGTAGTTTTTCAAATAATGACAATAAACAGGGAAATTATGATTTATAACATTTTCAGTTTTTACATAAATAATCACATAATCCTTTGAGGTTCTATAAAGGTTTTATATGAAGTAGACTTAAAATTAAATGTGATAAAATCTCTAAAATAAGCGATTGGAACTTACATCTAATTCCGATATAAACCTTACCTTGAGAATATTTTGGATAAACAACCCCCATATACTTTGGTGGGTATATATCCAGGGTGCGTATTCTTGAAACGAGGAAAGGGAGTTATCAAGAGGAAGGTCTGTAGAATGTGACAGGAATCCGACTTGTCAGCAATATTGTCAGCTTCTTCTGAAGAATTCCGTTTGCTGCTTTAAAGAATTAGGGCCCATGATTATTTTATACTTTTTTGATAGTCAATCGATGCAATTCGAGGGGGCCACCCTTTGATTGACACACATTTAAGAAAATTGTGTTAGGAGTACAGTTTTTCCATTATTGGTAACTATTTGCATTGCTTTTCTGACTTTAGGCCAGAACAGATTACAAGAATTAACATGTTTTACTGTACAGCAGGAGTTTAGTGAAAATGTTACAAAGAAAGACAGTTTGCATGAAGACATTACCAAATATAGATTTTTTGAGTCTCCCAATTAATTTTGTAAAGCATCATTTCTGTATTGTCTGTAGAGTTCGAAATGTTATGCAAAATGTCTTCTAGCTCTCTTTGATATGAATTGTCACAACAACTTGTAATGAATACATCTCTTGATCTACTTGGCTTTTATTATCTTTATATTTTCTGGTAAACAATTTCAAAGCCAAAGCTAAATTTTACTTTAGATTTTTGCGTTAGGTTGGGTTAAGATAATGCTGGAGACCAACTAATTTAAGAAATCAATATCTATGGAATACTTAAGTATCTGCTCAAACCAATAACACACAATAAAGGAGTAAACCAACTTGCCAGGAAAGGAAATCACTTTTGGTTTATAATCGCTAGATACATGACAGAAAAAATATTGATATATCTAATAAAGAATCACTCATAACTGTAGGTATCAAAATTATTGGGATGTAATCGGATTGGATGAAATTCAAGTGGATTCTTCCTAGAAAGAGAAGAAGGAATCAAGAGGAAGACTAAAAAGAGATCCAGAACACAAAAGATCGTATTAGTAATAAGAATGTATCACAAAAAACTGAACTATCACATAAAAAGGGGTTGGAAAATTGATCTGTCACAATCAGCGGATTGGATTTTGCATGGAAAGTAGTTCTTCCGCTCTGCATTATGCTCTAAACTCTTATTTGGTGATATGATGAAGCGCTTCCACTAACTCCCTATCAAAGAATCCATTTGAGGAAAACTATGGAAGTGGGGGAATATGCAAAAGCTGTATAATGTAATGTGAACAGTGTGATGAGCTGGTACGGATTAACCTTATCTCAGTGACTGTTTGATTTCAGATAGATTTCCAATCACCAAACCATTATCTAACCAAGTCCCACATTTCTAACACACTTTTAGTGAGTTCCACAGTACCAACAATCTTAAGTAATCAATATGAATGAGTAGTACCGATATTATCGAAGATTTGAGTTCCTAAAACAATGACATGCAAAAAAAATCAGCTAAGAAAAGTAAATGTAATACCCAAGGGTAAACGTACTCGGGAGTGAGCGAAACCGAAAAATGCGAGTAATTACCTTCCAGACAGTTCCAAAAACAATAGCTGAGAGACGATGAGGGCATTAAAAAGCGACCAGGCGCGTTATAAATCATATCTCGGTGAGTTGAAGAAATAGATAGGCATATAAACGCAGGTAGGGCCCAATGGGATATTTGTTTTGCGTTAAACTACCGAGTGGCGCCTGTCTTGGTCGAAAGCCCAGCGTGAGATGGGCCGCCCGCTCGGCCGGTCAATTATCGAAAGTCATTGGATAAGCCACGGTATGCTTATGTTGCCCTTAGTAGTATACGAGAAACACCAGAAAAAGCTAACTACATTGTACTCAAAATTTTGCTAAAACTCTGTGACTAAAGAAGTGAGGAATTGCTGATTATTACCAAAGTCTGTGGATCCTGGTACAGGTATAGTTTTCTACTAAACCTGTAAAAGCTAACAAAAGTAAAAACTCTCAAGAACGATTTGTGGCTTCTAACCAGCAATTTGCTAAAGCTGTCTAAAGTAACTGGATTCTGTTGTAAAAAATGTTTTTAAGGAAAACTGATATTGACTATGGTAGTTTAGAAAAATTAGATATTTCTGAGAATTGTTGAGTTGTTTATATTGAAAAACAGAAAAAAATGGTGAAGAAGATGTTTGATTATCTGGGTTACCTGAGAAACTGTGAAGAACTTCTCGCAATCTATGATATTAATAGGATGTTAGTCTAACGACGTCTAAATAACGTCGTCACGCAATAACGTGTTATTGTTTTTTTACTTATTATATTTTCACGGTCAAGAACCTAAGGAGATTTTAGTATCTAATCTTTCTAATTTTCATGTAAATATCAAGTATTAAATTTAATACAGTTGGTCTTAAGAAGAATTTTAGTTTTTCGAGTACGTTGATGGGTTTAATAAAGAGTTATTACCACACCACATGATCATTTATTTGTATGCTATCAACTTGTTTATGCCAGCAAACGCAAAGTAATTGTTTACTGAACCAACCTATTCCATAATGATTCCAGGCTCATACGCTCTGCTATTTATTATAATAGTATATTCTTCAATGACCGTATAATGATTTTTTAGTTGTTTATCAACTGCTTCCTCTACCATGATCAAAAACCACTTGGTATGAGAAAACCTGGGTGAAAACTACATTACATAACACTTGTCATATCCTCATATAAAGAGTAACTTGGCTTTCTGGTTGTTGGTGCTATTGCCAGATTGGCTGAAATATAAATGATTTGATTGGTTAACACTTATTTCTAATATAGACCAATTATATCAAAATCACGAAAAGGGAGTATGTTATTGACAGATGTAGAAGCATTATTATAAACGAAAATATCCGAATTTTCTTGTCTTATAGGTTTAATAAGCAGTATCTCTGCTGCTGCAGAAGGAAATTCTTAAACACTTACATAATCCGTGAATTAGGTAATGTAAACCAGGAATTTGAACTTTCTAAACATGTTTTACAACCCAGTTTGTGATTTTTTTTTATGCTCGCAAACGGTTAGTTGGGGTTCCTAACCCTATAAAATGTTTATGGATTCCAATCAAGTTCTTTGGAACGTAAAAATTTTACAGTGGATTGTAAAGCAACTTAAACGCGGAAGAAGCGTGAGAATGTTATTAATGTTTCAGTATTTAGTTAAAATTCAATTTTTACAGTACTGAAACCTTAAAAACACTTCACATAAACACTAAAAATAACTTAAAATACAGTGATTTGTCATCGAACTTATTTTTATTTTGCCCTGTTCATTATCTGCCATTATTAATGTAATTATTTTTTTCGGAGATATTACTCATATTAGCAGCCTAAACATTGTACTTGATAATTTTACATAAATAGCACTTAACAGCTTTTGTTCATTCACACTTATGTGGGTTATGGTTTATTTTTATCCTTTCATTTGGTATATGAAATTAATTAATTAATATCTACCAAATCATATTATACAGTCGTTAATGTAATTGCACTTTACCTAATCTGTTACAAACTTCTAACTTTAGTTAAACAAAGTTTGACAAAGTATTGATTATGTATACTGCAGAATTTAAAATTGCATCGTCTTCTAGCAATTTTTTTGCTAGATTGTGCGTGAAAACTATTCAACAACAACTCTTGGTTGAGATGATTTTCATTTAAAAAGAGTAAACACTACTGAAAGGAATTGCTAATCACTGACTGAATTAAAAGAAATGCAGAACATAGAATATAAGAGATGCAGGAATATTGTTGGAAACGATTTTGGCATTTATAAGAAAAGTGAGGATTTTGTCAACTTTTTGAGTAGTAATCACCCAATTAAGTAATTCCAGCTTTTGCACAATAATTGTAGCCTTACAAAAATAAGTTTCTAAAAAAATTTCTAGGAATAGCATCGTTTTTGAGCTTTCATCATTTATTAAATTTCAAAGATATAGATATAGACAGAGAGATATAGACATTAAGTATCACTAAAAATCGTGTTCAAAAGAAAAATACATCATTCTTGTAAATATTCTTAGAAGTAATCTATGAAGAAGCTTTTATTCTCTTTATTTTTGTACCAGCTTATATTCTGGCGAATACGAATATTATAAACTTAAATTTAATATGTAACTAGAGAAATTACAAGAAAACTGACGTAAATTTGATTACTAAACCACATTTTCAAAAAGTCTGGTTTTTGCAAATTTCGTTTAACAACTAGTAGAAGCTGAATTTTGTTTTTATTTTCTTGAAACGTTTCAATTCTAATATAATTGAACTACCTGACTAACACTATAAAGTAGGGCACTATCATGCTGAGAAAACATACCATAAAGTGCTGCTGAGGAATATGATGATTTTTTTGGGTTTTCAGACTTCTGAAGTATTTATGGACTACTATGGAGGATAGAATTGACCAAAAAGACCAAATCTGTAAATAACTGATATTTAAACCTGCCTTAATATAAAATTATCTTCTACAGGGTGGATATTAATGTATTCTGATGGTTTTTAAAACCTATACAGTTTCTAACGAATTGGAGACTCAAAGTCGAATAAAATGATTATCGTTGCTGTTGAAAGTTCTAGAGTGAATTTTTGAATATTTTTTCAGGCAAATGTTCCCGCAAATGAAATTTCGCGTATCCGGTTTAGACCTGAAGGCGAAATACATCCTTTTACTGGACATTGTAGCAGCGGACGACTACCGCTACAAATTCCACAACAGGTGATTAGTATTAACAAAAATGTTAATGCCAAGTTTTCTCGACATTGTTACAGGCGCATGTTTCCTGCTTATAAAGTCCGGGTCTCGGGTTTAGACAAAAAGTCCAAATATATACTTCTGATGGACATCGTTGCAGCCGATGACTGCCGATATAAGTTTCACAACAGGTTAGAACAATTTCCTAGCTCTCTTGTTTTCCTTTTTAAGTTTTTTTCGTGTTCAGTTTCCCTCTCTATATGTTTTTTTTTAAAAAAAAACGCGATTCATTTACTCTAAAACTCAAACACGTGTAATCAAATGGAGAGATAAATAACGCAGACCGGATAAAGTTTCGTTTAAACTCATGACCAAAAAGGAGTGTTAGAGAGCGAAACAAGAGGAAAAGTGCCTTCGGGTGTTTTCGTTTGAAAATGTCCGGAAAATAGCGCGAAAATATTTTCAAAGGAAACGCCCGAGAGTGTTTTTTTGAAAAGCACGAAGCATGCGTTTTGTAGTTTTGTTGAGGCTCCCCCTTTTAATTGTTGTACAATAACGACTTTGACTTAACAGACTGACCAATTGATCAACACGTGTATAGATGGAAAAACTATTACTAAAATAATGTGGTCAATACTAATTAAGGTAATATCCACAAACATAGGAAGTTTACACCTTTGCCTATGATGATTAAATGTTATAAGTAATTCAGGTAGACAGGTAAATTTTTTAAATTAGTTGTAATTATTATAAACACTACAAAGTTTTCAAAACCATCAACGATGAAAAAAGTAATTTTACACAACCCTATGTTGAACGTTTCCAATTTTTTACGAACACCAATGAAAATTACAGATTTTACGTCAATATTAAATTACACGCTTAATAAAAAAATAATACAGTAATTGCATAATCATATTTTAATTATACTTTCATCTGATGGCAAAAAAGTATAATGTTTACTGAAAAAGTCGTGTACCATAATGAGAATGCTTATTAAGTAAATTGGATCAGATTTAAAAATTGTATTTTCTGGCAATGTTTAATCGATAAAAATTAATGAAAATACTGTTGATTTTTAGCAAGTATTACAAATTTTCAGGTTCATATAATTCACTACATTGTCAAGCTCAGAAGTTGTCAGATGGTTCAGAATTAAACCAGTTTTCAGTTCTCTAGCCAGATTATGGTGCTTTAAAATTGGGTTCCTAAATTTCAATACATAGTTGCCAGTTGCATTCTCCAAATACTAATTAAATCTTGTCTGTTCTGTATTTAAATTACAGGTGGATGAAGAACATTTATCTGATATTACTTTATGAAGCTTTAAATGCAGAAAAATTTGAATTTATTATCTTCTGGACTTTAAGACTAATTTTTTGAAATTTTCTATATCCACATTAGCAAACAAGTATTTAAAAACGCTGAAATCAACATTGGTGCACCTCAATGTGTGTGGTATCTTTAAATTTGTATTAAATTGCTTTTGTTATTACAAAAACTTTCCATAAGAGAAGCTTATTTATACCATAATTTGATACTTTTCTCAAAATTTACTTTACTTACTTCATGTTTTTCTAAATAAACTTTTTATTTGCAGTGAAGTAACATAAAAAAAAAGAAATTTTCATTGTCACGCTGACGACTGTATTGTCATTATGACAAGTTACTGCTCTTAAAAGTAGTTTTGACATCTTTACACTGTTCTTGACAACCTGATTTTTACTTGCACTGTACAAGGCTAATTTCTATAAATTACCCACACTTTCATACAATTGTTCTCATTACAATTGTCATTATAAGATAGCCAACATTGTCATAAATGTGACAACCACTGTGTTTGACAATTGACAGTTTATTAATTCAATCGTCAAAATGGTATACAGCCACAAAGAACAGTTTGTTTGGCTTATTTTAGTTGATTATGTAATTACAGTAACTGTTTAATTTTATGATAAAGATAACTTTTATCTTTCAAAAGATTTCATATAGAGGGGTTATATTTAACAAAAATCATCATTCTTCTTGCACACTTCTGTTGTTGATAATATTTTAAGAAAATACAGTTGGAGTCATACACTTTCATATATGGCAAAAATCAAAATATTTTTAAGATTTAAGAGATTTTCTAAGGGCAATAATGCCCATAAAGAATGGGTAAATTATAGTGAATAACTTTGTACAGACTGATCTGTTATTTTACACTCTTCTTTAAATCTTTTCTACTTAATTTTACAAAGAAATTCTAGAAACAAAAGTTGTAAGAATTTGTCTAAATTTTAGAGGATTATAGTAAACTATTTAAAAGTACAAGCTTTGGTATTTTATAATGTATTTTATAACTCAGTATATAATTTTTAGTCAACACATTTTTGTGTTACAAGTTACAGTCGGCTATCTGACAAATGACATGATGTTTTTATAATATGATTCTGTCAGTTTGGTGATATATTTTATGGTTAAATGTAAATATCATTGAGCATTACAATATTACAGTAAGTCTAACAAAATTCCAATTTATACAAAAATTAGTCCCAGAAAACTGTTAAATAATATACAAGGGGTTCCATTATAACAAGAAAACCAAAATTTGTCATGGTTTTATGAGGCTATTAGTAGCTTTCTTAATAGTTTGCTTTAATCTTTTATAACCCTCCCTACAATTTTTCTATTTAATATTTTCTGCAAGAGAATGTAAAGAAGGGGAGCAAAAAAAGCTTTTGCCTTATTAAATACAGGCTGTTTTAGGATGTGGCACATACTAAAATATGTTATTTTACACACTAACTTTATGTTGAAAAGTTCCTATGTTGTCTTTAGGTATTGAGGTCAATAGTTATGCAAAACGCATATTTTGCTAGAAAAAGCTTTCTGAACATTGATCGCTTTTCAGTGATCAATGAATTTAAATTAAATTAAATAGGTAAACTTAAAAGTATTCCAGTTAATTTTAAACGAATTTCGAAAATCCAAAATTTCAAAATTAAAACCTCACCAAAAATAGGATCGCATTAGTGTTTTTGTTTTGTTTGATATTGCAAAGTAAGCTTCTCCCAAAGATAGGATAATTGTAAAATAATATATTGCAGTCTGTGCACTAAAACACCCTGTATAATTGGTTAGTAGGTTTTTATCAACTTACATTTTATTTCAAGTTCTTACATCTTCTGGACTACTTTACTATTACTATTGAAGAGACTAATGATCTTGACTGACTTTACTTAGTAGAGACCTAACAACGATTGCATGACGTTTTCCTTACCCTATTTGTGGGAAAATTTGCCTTGTCACTAACAACTCATTTCCGATCTTTAGTCGATGGATGGTAGCAGGAAAAGCCGACCCCGAAATGCCAAAGAGGATGTACATTCACCCCGATTCGCCCTCAACCGGGGAGCAATGGATGCAGAAAGTCGTTAGTTTCCACAAACTGAAGTTGACCAACAACATCTCGGACAAACACGGCTTTGTAAGTAAATTTTCATTCTTAATAATATATTCATTGCTGTCGTATAAGAAAAGCGAGAGAACAGTCGAGTTTTCCCGTTCGCAATTTTCACTCTTCGGTTTTCTTATCGCGAACCACTCGAGCCGCCGCGAAAACATCCCCTCCTGAAGGCATTAGCATATTTAAATATTTAAATATAGGAAATGCAGGGAAAGGGGCTGCTCAATCGCATTATACATGATAGTGGAGCAAAACCCCGCAAGGGGATGGGTTTCCCTCTTTTAAGGGATGACGCGGTATTGCGTTCGCGTCCTTTGGGGGCAACGAAAACGATCTTTAATCTCCGAATGCATATTTTCTTTCTGTATTTACAGTTAGTTCATATTTTTGTTTTTTTTTTTTTATTTCTCCACTTAATTGAAAGTTGTTCCAAGTTTAGTTAAACTGCTGCAAACGTTTAGTAACCAATAATTCCAATGGTGAAAAACAGATAAAAGATGATCATTTTTAGAAGATTTTGTACAATTATTATTCTCTTTTTTCTTCTATTCGAAGAATTTACAGAAATCGGTAAATTATCGAGAATTTTTTCTTACCTTTCTTTTTACCATCATCAGAACATGAGACCTGAATCATTGTCTTCAAATTTAATTTACACAAATACATTCAAAACAGCATATTATTTTGTGGAATACATTTTTATTAACGAAATACTAAGAAATTATTAAGGGCCAGTACTTTTCCTTGTGGATAAATTTAATCTGAAGATAATTTCTATAGAATTGCATTTAGATTCCAAAAAGTATGGCTTTGCCACAATTCAGGAAATGGAATATTGGACGAGTGATTTTGGCATGTTAAAGTCATATCAAACCAAAAAAATGATAGTTTCCAGACTCTAAAACACCTTTTCCACGTAGAAAAGTTTGAAATTTTCATTCAAATCAACGTTGCCAAAAAGCCATTTTGGCAACATGAAATAGCTCAAGAAGCTTTTAATTCGTGTGGTTGGACGACCACTTTGACTAAGTGAATTAGCTATGACAGGCTTATAGTCACCTGACAGCGGTCAGAACTCATTAAACAATTCCTTAAAACTGTAGAATGTCAAATAATCGCGTATCCTGGATGAATCACGCCGCAAATTGTAAAACGCGAAATCGCAACTCTGTGGAGTTGAATTTGGCAGTTGTGACGTTAAATGACAGTTTAAGGCGTTAAATTTGACAGTTGTGTTACTTCACAACGTCGCTTATAGTCACGCGAATCTTGTTATAACTATTAAAACTGATTCAGGAGTGAAATAGTGAAAACAGTATTCCCTTGTATTTACACCTCAATAGAGTCCCAAATTTTTGAGGCTGACACTTCCATATGTTTCTTACGTCACCTGACAGCTGTCAACTATCAAAACTCATTCAGCGCTAACATAAAATTGGAATACGCAGATTAGGTATTTCTTTGATAAATCAGCTGTCAAAAATCAGGCATCTCTAAGAAATCACACTGCACATTGTATTTATAGTTCTATAGAGCGAAATTTGACAGTTGTGACGTTAAGTGACGTATCAACATGTTTCTAACTGAATTGAATAATAACTTGAATTTAGCTCCATGGAGCTGTAAAAACAACTTAAAGTGTAATTCTTTAAAGAAACACATCTATTTGACATTTTATACTTTCAGGTTACTGGTGAGTGAGTTTTGACAGTTATGACATCTGTCACGTGACGAAAGCAACGTATTAGGATGTTCCTTAACGTCTCAACTGTGAAATTTGGCCTTTGGTTCCTCCAAGAAACACATCTATACTTGGCATTTTATAATTTCCAAATTCCATTGCCTGAATGGTTGCATTTGTTGTGTATTTATTAGCCTTTTTTCATAATTTTCTTGAATTCTCTTAAAATTTCTTAAACTCACTTCTCATTTTCTTTAAAAATGAATTTTTGAGAATTTTCCGTATCTAAATGAGTCATATCCTCAATCTAGCAAGAAACTTATGCAAAAAGTAATGTCAACATGACGAAATTACAAGCAAAAATTGGCAATTTTGTATTTTTAACATCACCACTCACCAGGACGACCATAAATCCATTTTTTGTTACTATCGATTTTTTAATTTTTCTTTAATTAATGTTTTCTTTTTAAGAGTCATTAATAAGCAAAAATATATACGTATACAAATAAATAAATACAAAAATAAGTACGTTATGTACAAACTAAAAATAATGTTCAACTTATCGATATCATTGATGATTATCGGGGGTAATTGCACAAGTGCATAAAAATTACCGATAATTTTGCATGAAAACTTGTTATCTCTTAACTGCATGAGTTTGTTTTCATATTTTTTTGGCGAAAGAGTCCGACACCGAAGGTGGAGGGCTTTTTTAGAAAAAAATATGAAAATGACCGAATGCAGTTTGCAAAGATAACAAGTTTGAACGCAGAATTATCAGGTCATTTTTAAGGCACGAATGTAATTTTGGGGAATATTTCCCGAATAAAGAAAATGTTTTGGTTTTGCTGCAACTATAGATTGCTCAATGGAGCTCAATGAGCAAGTTCCAAACCGTTTATTAATTTTTGTTGACATCGCGTTTGACATTTTTTGGTTATAAAAAGTCAAAAAACTGCGCAAGGACAACAATTAGTGTACTAGCAATAGGCTCTACAACAATGCAGTCGTTATAGATACGTACAGTGCAATTATCGAAATGCAATTATCACTTTAGAATGCAATTATCGCTGTCATTCTGGTGAAAATGCACTGCTCATATGGGACATTTAACACATGAGGGAAATATTCATGATAAACACTAGTGTCAAACCAATAGTCAACTGACTTAAAATGAAATTTTGAGGGAATATCCCCAAATAATCCTCGAAAATAATTCTAATTTAAGCAAAATAAAGCTCCAAACATTATTCCACTTAAATCATATTGTTATTGAAACATGCACTTGTTTAATATCTAAAATATACCAAAACTATGTATTGTAAAAATTATGGAAATAGATATTTTTCTGATTCTGTCAAATTCATAGATTATCTTGATTATGAATCTACATGGTTTATAACTGTAGAGTCCGGACTTCTAGAAATTTTGCTTTTTGTAAATAATAAAAGCAACCAACCTGTAACATCTAATCTGAACGATTTATGCAAAAACGCGTCATTTGACAGGTTTTTGCTTTTTTCTTCGTTTTGTGCTTATTTTAGTTTTTTGTGCTTATTTACTGCTATTTTTGTATGGTTTCACTAGTTTTTTACAAAACAAGCTTTTCAAGTTTTTAAAAATAAACTAAACTAATAACTGCTTTGACAAAAAATTGCTATATTGAGATATTGAAAGCTTCTGAACGACAAAAACATGTTGCAAAATGCATAAGTATCAATTTACAAATTTAAACTGACCAAAAAATTTCCAAATACTCCTGAAGAGGTCTAAAAAAATGTAAAAACATTGCAAAACCCTATAAAACATCTAAAATGCCCTGCAAAGCTTAGAAAGCAGCCTAGAAGCTTCTAAAAGCTTTTAGAACAGTCTAACAGCTTCCAAATGCTTTTCAATTTATGTAGAAACTCTCAAAAGCTTTCGTATGATTCTAAAGCAGTTTAATAGCTTCCAAAAGTTTCTAAAACCGTCTACAAAGTTTCAAATGTCTTAAAGGCAGTCCAGAACCTTCAAGACTCTTTAAACTGCCCAAACACCTTCCAAATGCTCCTAAAGTAATCTAAAAAGGTTTTAAAACACTACAGAAACTTCAAAATATATCTAAAGTGTTCCAAATCAGTCTAGAAGCTTCCAAAAGCTTTTAGAACACTCTAAAAGTTTCCAAATAATCTTTAACTAGTCTAGAAGTTCTCAAAAAAATTCAAGGCAGTCTAAAAGCTTCCGTATGTTTCTAAAGCAATTTAAAAGCTTTCAAAACTTGAAATTCACATGTCTTAAAAGCAATCCAGAACCATCGATGCTCCTAAAGTAGTCTAAAAAGATTTCAAAACACTGCAGAAACTCCAAAATGCTTCTAAAGCAGTCGGAAGTCTTTCAAAACAGTCTAGAAGCTTTCAAAATCATTTAGAAGAATCTAAAAGATTCCAAACGATTTTCAACTAATCTAGAAGCTCCCAGAAGATATTAAAGCAGTTTAGAAGCTTCCAAGAATTTTGTGAACCGTGTAAGAGATTCCAAATGCCTCTAAAGCATTCCAGAACCTTCAATATGGTGTTTAAACAGTCCAAAAACCTTCCAAATGCTCTCAAGTAGTTCAAAACACTTTTGAAAGTTTTCAAAACAGTCTAAAATCTTCCGTTGCAGCAAGCAACTTGAAATCTTCAAAAAATTTCTAGAAGTTGAACTCAAAAAAATGTTGCATCTCTGAAAGAGTTTTGTTCTTTTTTACAGATTTTTATGCTTCTTTGAAGAAAATAATTTTGCCTTTTAAGTGCTTTTTTTCACGATTTTAGTGCTTTTTAATCCGGACTATTTATAAGTGTACTTTTGGTCTAATTTGATACAAGTAAACAAGTGCAGAGTTTACAAAGTGGTAGAAAACATTTCACTTTATACTTTATTTTTAATAAATTAACATATTGATGAACCAGAATGAAATAGTCACGCTTCTCATAAATAAATGAATTATTTTCATTTAATTTTCTTAGTTTAACTGGCACCTGGCTACAAAAAATTGCCTAGATTGGGTAGTTATAGATTTAAAATTTATCTAGTTCAGAATTAAAATATTTTAAATCTGAACTAGTCAAACCAGTAAATTAAAAAAATTTATGGTTTTGATTTCAGTTTAAGACAAACCGGTCGAGCGTTTGCAAAATAAATTAAATTCAAAGAACGTCAACTTCACCGTATAAATCTTCAAAGTTGCGGTTTAATACTACTTGTTTTATTCGCCGGTAAAAGTTAAGCCCATAAAACACTAAATTATTAGTCCGGCAGGGCATAAAACCGAGAAAATATGATTTAAATATGACGTTTTCAGTAAGTTTCAACCTTTTATGTCCCGAAAGGGACCCGTAAAAGGCGCCGCACGTAAATTTCCAGATTTTCGTTTTAAAGGGCAAAAACAATAGGGACCGTGTTAATTTATTAACTTTTAACTAAGGTTATGAACTGTATGTAATTAAGAAACAAAATAGTGCTAAATTTACTGTATAGTAGGTACACACCCTGTGAACGTGGCCTGATCGACCTTATTTATGGCTGAACATCGTGTCTGAAGGTACAGTCACATCAAAAGGGCCTCGGCTCGGTAAAAGGGCACAACATAAGCGAATTACATGTCACGCCTTGGGGCGGAGCGCGAATGTTGAATAAGACATGTTACCCAACATATATTATGCATTTGCCTGGGCCCCGTCTGAAGGGAAAGGTCGGGCAGACGTGAAAAATTACCAGGGACGGACTTAATCCTATATATGGTGTCACTTTTGTTCTGATAATGGTTTTGCAGCAAAATATAACCCTGATGGGGGCTATATTTTCTTTAGTGATATTAAAATTGACGTAATTAATTTCAAAAATTTATTAAGTCCAGACAGGCAAAAAAGTGGAGGCGCCGTAAAATTGACAGGACCGTACCCAGGTACCTTAAATCAGACGTCACACACCTCATATGGTTAGTGATCGGGGATGTGGGTCGGTTCTGTACTAAATTAAACTCGGATCGGGCTTACCAAACCAAAGGAAAGCGCCGAAATGTAAAATTTTATAGCCCGACCGCGGTGGTCCGAAAATAATTAAAAAAACACATTTACGGCGGCTCTAAAAAATCGGGATGCCTTCCTAATTGCTTATTACGGATTTATATTGATTTTCGGTCTTGATAAGCTCGAGATGGAACCCTATCTTTTCGAGTGGTAAATGGAGTTGTTCTCTTTTCGGCTAATTTCGGTGACTCGAAAGGAAATTGATTACATGTCAACGCGGGTCACATATCGTGAGAGGACCAATTAAATTAAAATTTATAGTGATAGAGTGAAAGACCTGAAAACAAGCAAGAAAATATATTTTAAGTAACTTAATAAGTCAAAAATTTCAATTAGTTACGTAAGTTGGGGGAAAAAATATTATTTTGACACCCTGCACAATTTGTAACCGTAAAAAACAACTTTCCCTGCTTCAACTATTAGTATTTTGACTATAGTTTTCATTAGAACCTACTTGGGTATATTATACAGTGTGTCCATAAAGTATGAAATAAACTCGATTACAATTCAGGGATGATACATTCATTCAATCTTTCAGAAAAATGTTGTTATGTTATTATTTTTAAACTCGCATTTTTTGAGAAAAAAATTAAATATGAACTGAACTATAATAAAAAACAATAATTAAAAAATTGAATTAAAAAAAAAATAATTATTTTTTTAATAGATTAAATTCCTAATTTGAGCGAAATTTTTGTGTACTTTTTCCAAAAATTATCCTTAACTTGCTTATTTGACAGTTGACGACCAAAAGTGATATGCTCATTTAAGATAATCGATGACACCGTTTGGCCGCTAGAGGGCGTCAAAGTCAAGCTTCACCTTCAAAGGGATTTAACCACTTTCGCTTTAACCTAAGATAACTCAATTATTTTAATAGTTACGACAAAATGTCACTTAAAGGTAAAATATAGTCCAGACCAAAGGCCTTTCAACGATATATTCAAAAAAAACTCATTGGTGTGATAGTTTGACCGCTAGAGGGCGTCAAATTCAAGCTTTCTGACAATTTTGCTTTTAACACAGTTTTTGAGATAATTCCCGGAAACTAAAAATTGTTTTTCACTTTTTTGACACCCTGTAGTCAGCCGCTAATCTGAGACATCTTGTATCACCTTGACATCCATTTTGCCATGGGTTTTGAGGATGATCTGGAAATTATGTCAATTTTGACGGTTTTCAGTGCGTCACCCTTAAAAAATTACATTTTTACAAGACATTTTACGTCATTTTTGTATCCTAACCTAGGAATTTAGGCAGTGGAAGTTTATTTTAAAAATTCAAAAGTTATTTCTAAATTAATTCATAGACAAACGGTGACTGATATGAAAAAATCGCATTGAAGTTAAAAGTTGCATAGAGTTGCGTTTGTGGTAATAATTTCAGACCTCTAACTTGAAGAGTTCCTGAGATATTTCGCAAAAACTACAAAAAACCAAGGTAAAGTTTGACCCCTCTAGCGGCCGAACCGGGAAACTTTTCCGTGTTTGCTCAACATCACGTGAGAGCATCATTTATTAGCTTTCTTTTGTTATATGGCTCGTATATACAGGATGGTTCAAATAAGCGAGTTATTCACGATTTTCTGGAAAAGTGCAGGAAAATTACGCTCAAATTAGGAATTTCTGCTCGATTTGAGGAGCCCAATCAAGGCTGCTAGAGCAAAAACAATTCAATATCGATACAGACATTTTACATCAAGTAGGCCTAGAATTTGAGGTAGCTTCCAAAAATCTAATAAAAAATGGGTCATCCTATTTAAGAAATTATAAGTTTGGTTTGCTGCTCAAATTTGGCACACCCTGTATACTAATGGATTATCTAGGAAAAAACAAACTTTGCGACCATAAACCAAACACCAGCATGGTGTGTACGGTGTTTTTTAATTTTTTTTTTTTGAAAACAGCTGAATATCGACATAGGATATGCTATATAAAAAATATCCAAAAACTTAAATAGAATCCATAAATTCAACAAAAAATTGGGGTTCTCATTTGGAAATGTCAACTGGAAGGTCGTATTTCAATTTTGGGACACCCTGTATATCTAATTTTTTGTCTCAAAAAATGCGTGTAATAGTATATTACGTAACTAGTGCTGTAAGAAGCATTTTAGGCACGAGTCGCGTAGCGGCGAGTGTGTAATTCCATGAGTGCGTCCATGAGTATATTTTACACGTATTGACATCATATTTGAACTAATCATAGGTATTATGCCACTAAAGAAAAAAATAATAACGTAATAAAAAAAATTCACAAATCATGTTACTTAAATAATTATTAGTGTTGTTCTTAAAATAATTATTTATGGTGACATTACAGTTATTAAGAAGAACGGGAAAACTTTCAGTAATATTACTTGATGTGTTTGCTATTGCAGATGATATTCTAGACAAAGTGGTAGTTACTTAAAACAGTATGGACAATACATCTCCATCTAATATACTCTGATAAAGAAAGAAATGTAAACAAAAGCAATTTTTCCCAGCATTAGAGCGATAGTTTACTTTATGGACACACTGTATATCAATATATTGACGTAATTATTGGCATTAGTGTTTTTTGAATTATGATCCAATATAAGGAAATTGGCTTGACAAATGTATCTAATACGTGTGTAATAGTTATAGTTGTGCACATTAATGAGACTGACCTCTAAAACTAAGGTCAAGATAATTAAAATAATATGTTTAAAGGAATTCAATGTTAAAATAAACAGAGAACCATTGCTCCCCAGGAGATAAAATATCAAATAGGGAGACTAGTGCTTCCAAGAAAGATAAAACATCCAAAAAAATTCATGTTTCCTGTCTTGTTGCCAGATAAATCACATTTTATTGTAGCAAACGTAGTATTGAAGAGTATTTTATTATTTTTACCCAACTTTAGTAAGATCTCTTTTTTTTTGCTTCAGTCATATTCAAAATACAGACATACTTTAGATTTTGCTTTTAAAAACACCTGTGTATGTTATTAAAAATCATTTCTGTTGTCAGGAAAACTGCATTTTAAATCTTTTTTTCACACTAAGTTTCCATGAGCAATTTTCTATACTTCTGGTGTATCCAGATAGAAATACCCATTTATTATAGTTCTGACTTATTGCAAAAATGAGGATTTTGCAGAAAATCTTGCCGGATATTTGGGTGGAAATAATTGATAATGATTGATGATGACACTTGAAAGTATTTGGTCAATTTTTTAAATTACTATCTAAATAGAAAATATGAAAAATGGTTAGTTAGAAAGTTTCAACTTTCTAGCAAAAAATTGCAGGATAAAATTGAGTAATAGGATTTGAAATTCTTAATTTTGGCCCTAGATGGCGTAACTCATATAGTAAATGAAAATGCGGAAAATTGTTTAAGAAAGAGCAATAAGAAATATCAACGTTCTATGTTACTTTTATAGTAATAGATTTAGCATTTTTACCACACAAAATGATGGTGTTAGAAGCTTTATTGCAGTTGGTAAAAGAACACATAAAGTTAAGAAAAATAAATGAAAAAGTACACCTTTTTAACTAGTAATGTTTAGCTTTTAGTATTTTTAAAGTTTAGTTTCGTATTTCCTAAATAGATAAAGGATGAAAAATTGACATTTTTAAGATATTTAAGATTTTTCCATTTATTTTGTAAGATGTTTCCACCTAAAACATTACTTTAAAGCCCTTTTTAACTGCTCTTCCAATAGCTAAAATAAAACTTCGGACACATTCCTTTTTTGTAAGACTAAAAACGTTTGTGAGCTATATCTTAGTTTGGTTATTCGTTTCAGAGATAATTTAATAACCATCTGGCAACATTTACAAAAATCTTGTAGAATTTGCCTTAATATACAGGGTGTCAAAATATCTGAACCTACCGGTGTGTTCTTGGGATGAACACTGAAAAGATGATGAAATTATCTAGAAGACAGTTTTTTATGTCAAACCTCTTTATAAATATATCGAAATATCAATATATCGATAATCAATAATTTTTATTTTATTTTTTGAAATAGTAGGTACTATCTTACATTTGTCATGTCATATTGCAAAACATAACATTTTTATCCCCTGGTATGCAATTTTTTTGGTTTTTCTCTCCAAAACCATTCATTCTCAAGATCACCGAAATATTCGATAATTCAAAGGAATCGCCAGTAAAGTAATGATTCGAACAGTTAAACCTTCTTCTTCAAACTTCTTGAATAATTGAATATATTTCTTGGTTAGTTTCTTGTTTGTTATTATTGTAACACTATTCCGTTTTCCAAAATTCTATCTCCACTCAATACTTAATAGAGATATAGTTGGTGTTTTCTGTTAACAGAACACCTGGTATAACAATTTTACAGAAAAACTCATGAAAACTAAGTTCTAACAAGCCTATTGGTGTGTGTCTGATTTAATTATTCTGAAATTGAACATAATGCATTGTTCCATGAAAATACTTGGCAATAACGAATTTGTGCTTTAGCAAGGATCGTAAAATTAGAGAAATAGTATTAAGTTAACTAATAGGTTTTTGTAAGTGATTAAATACAATGCAGGCTCTGACATTACTGGCATTAACAATTTACTAGAAAGCCAATCTGATTAACTGGCAGAAAATAAGGTTAGAAATTTTCCCCCACTTTACTTGCATGTTAACTAGGAAGTTACTATCTAATTTTATTTGTGTTAACTGATTTCATGGTCGTTTACTGTTTTGTTAAACGCAATATATTACCATTTCTTGAGAGTGGATATTTACATGGTTATAATCAAGTTTCCAGTTGGTTTTAGAATACACAATCAAATAAGTGATTTCTAGTGACATCTGGTTGTCCAGTATTTTGCATAAAGCATTCACTGTGTTTTATTAAAGTGCCAAGTTAGCGACAAACGATGCAGGCCATAAAGAACCACCATTCACGTTGAATTTACCTTACCATTTATCGTCGTTTGTTTATTTGCGTAGCTGCTCGAACCGTTTCGTTCGAAATTAAGAAGTAAAACTCTCGGGGGCTCTAACCAAGCCGCATACAGACAGAAAAAGCGAGACCGCAGTGTTAAAAACGTCAAAAATCAAACAGACACTCCAAAAACACCGAACCCTTTTGTTAATAAGCCGTCAAACTAGGAGCCGCCGTCTTTCGATCTCCAACAATTAACCACCTTTTTAAACGTTCATTAACAGAAACACAATTTTTCATTTAGTTTTTTGTCGCAGAACAAACGAAAATCGAAGTAGGCCGAAGCTTTAATACTCGATCAAATATTTGTCCGGGGGCTTCCTTTGACTACGGCCCGCCATGTTTGCAGAACATTCTTTTGTTTACCCAATAATCAATTTGGAAGCTGCTGAAGAGCTTACCGACTTTGGTCGACGTTCCGCTGTTTTAGTGTCGATTCTTACAAGAGCTTCGCGGAAATTTGCCATAGTTAAGAAGAGCGAAGAGAATACACATGAAATGTGTTCGTACCACTTATCGGCGGTACTGCTTTATGTTAATTAGATGTCGCCGATGGACCAAGGAATTTCTCTATTACAATCGTCTTCTGGTATCCGGCAGCACCATGATTAACAATACCTTTAATTACTGGAATTAATTTTTTATAAATCCAAAAGAATAATTGTAAAGGCAGGCACTTTCCGCGATTATTACAAAAGCTACAAGATTCTTCAAGAATTTTCCAATTTACTCTTTGCATAACTCCAGAACTTATATTCAACCTAGAGGGTGTCTCTCAAACCATTTTTCATAAAATGTCATAAATATGGAGTATTATATACCCACGTGAAAATTGATTACCATGATTATCAATAATATTACAAATTTAGTTGATCTACACTAAACATATCATGATGAGTTTGTCTCGTTTTCCATTAATACTAAAAAATGTTTCAATAAAATAAAGAGCAACTTACCGAAGACAGAATGATGATGATGAACAGTTGAATTTCTAGAGATTACGGATTTACGAAATTTTTTCTCCAATAATGTCATGTAGCTTAATTTTGCTAAAACCACATGTTTTCTAATATAACATCGTCGACAGTAACCAAACCGAAACAACGTGGTTTATGAATGCTTTTACTGCATAGTTCTTACTAAACAGTCACTTTTTATTTTCGTAAATTTCTTGTGGATTGTTGTGTGTCACCAAAAACGACAACATTGTTTATTAACCAAAAACGCGCTTTATCTGAAAAAATGTCTTCAAGCTATTTTACATCCCAAATGCCGTTTTGGTATAGACAAACTTTGGTTTTTCAAACATCAACATTTTCTGCATTTTTTGCTGTATGATATCGAATTGCTGGTGCCTGTACTTGGTATCCTTTAAAGTGTCATCACGCTTAAATGTATCAACGATTCGACCAACAGCAAGCTTAGAAAGACAATGTATTATTGTATTATATTTTTTACGAAGCGAACTTCTTCTTAGTTTTTTGAGGTGTTTCTTCGGTGACACTGTCCACTCTTTCTGGCTTCTTAACTTCTTCCTCCTTTGTTACAATTTCAGTTACTTCTTTGTCTCCTCTCTTCTTCAAAACTTGCTACTACTGTCACTTCCTGGTTTTGGGGCAACTCTTCTGAGTTTTAACTTCTTCAAGGGATTGTTCTTTTCGTGTACATTACTTGAGTATTTAGGCGTTTTTCTTCTTTTGCTGTTGTCATGTTTCTCTTTACGAAGAGTTCTCTTCTATTGCACTCTCTTCTTATCGATAACTATACTCTTTTGAATTTCCATAGGTAATTCTTGGTGTAAAAGGGTTTTTCAAGAAGTTGTGTTCTCTGGTGCTTTCCACTTCTTGTAACTTCTTGTAGGTTTCTTACCTTCAGCTTCTTTGGTAGGTAATAATTTGTGTTTTTTTAATTAAACACTTTTTTTGGTTTTTAACTCTCTCTTCGTTTAAGTTGGCTTCTTATCAACTCCAATCTCCACCACTGTGGTTTGTGTGACTTGTTCAGGAAGCTCTTCAACAGTGGAGATTGGCTTCTAGTTCTGCAAGAGGTTGTTGCACTTCAACTGTTACGGTTGTTTGAGGTGTTTTTCTTTCTTCCTCTATTGTAACAGTTTGAGTAGTTTCTTCTTTATCTCGCCGGCGTTTTTTTATTCAACTGAGTTCTACTTTCACCTTTATCTATAACAACAGTACATCTGCACTTCTTCAATTATTAGAAATTATTCTTCTACTGGAATCTTCTATTTTTCGACTAGTTTAACTTCTTTCTACTGGTTTTGTAGTTTAGGAGCTACCTTAAGTAGTAATGTTCCTGAGTCGTTACAACTTCGTCGGGTGTTTCCTCAGAAATTGTGACTACAGTTTCAAGCTTTGTGCATTCCTCTTCTTGTGTAACAATTTCAGTTACTTCTTCCTTGTCTGTCGCCTTTTTTCTTTTTGATTATTATCTAACACCTTCCGGTAATAATTTTTATAAACAACACAAATGAGACAGTGTTGTTGGAGACAATTGTAAAATTTTCTACAATAAGCATCTTTCAGAAGCAAATCATGAATACCACTGACAACTCTTTAATTAAAGAATCTTCTAAATCTTGTGATTAATATTTACATTCACCTTTAACTGAAGACACTTAAACCTGTCATAAATTTCGTTTCTTAGAGGATTTTAATAATTATTATTGAATGCTTCCACAACACTTCTTGTTTAGCATTTTTTCTCTGTCTAAGTGTTTATTCACCTGCATCAGTAGTAGTGCCCATCTCTCTCAGTGATGTTGAACAGCAGTAGACTGAGACTCTATCCTTGTCATATCCTTGTGCTTTGCTTCTGTTGTTGTTAATTTTGTTCTGGTGTTGTTTGTGGTGAGCTCTCTAACCATCTCCGTGATGCTTGCTGGATCTCTGTCCAGCTTTATCTTATCGAATGCCTTCGTCAAATCTACAATACAGGTATGCTGGTTGTTATACTTTATTGCCTTCTCTACAACCTGCTTGACAACAAACACTGCATGTGTACACTGTATGTTGCACACCAGAACAGTAGAAAATGGACCATCATCGTTGTACTTTGGCGACCCAGAGAAACGAGAAGTAGAATTAGGCCACCAAAGCGCTGGATCGATGATATCAAGGAAGAATAGGTCGAATGTGGTTCCGGATGGCACAAGACCGACAGAAGTGGAAGAGACGATGTCCAAGAAGCCTATGTCCAAAAACGGATGGAAGAAGCCTGAAGAAGTAGAAGAAGAGAAGAAGAACAACAAAACATCAACAATTCTGTTATACTCAGTATCTCAACCCTAGGTAACTGTAATTTGGTAAAACCAAAACTGAAGCAGCTGATGCTGGAAACTGCTTCTAAAAGCTGAAACGGCAACACTGGCCGTTAACCCAAAAAAACCTTCTTAAAAGGGTTATTGAAAGACATCTTTAAGTCGATCGGGACGGCGGGAACAAATGCTGATCGCCTCCTGGACAAAATCGAGTTGACAAGACGGTCGGCGTCGTTCGCCTTACGGTCCTCGGCGTTAAAGGCGAGAATTGACAAAAATCGAGTGAATATCGGCTCGCTTTGACTTTACGGCCCGATGGAGCAAAAATTAATCGGTCGACGAAAAAACTGTCTTTCAGGGCACACTAGGATGGGCACGCATTTAGACGGGATCCTAAAGACCGGTGCTGGGAACCTTTTTTTGAATATATTATTAGCCAATGTGCGTAGGGGTTTTAAGAAGCCACGAATGTGTTGCTTTACCTGTTTAAAGGGTACAGAAAAATCTAATAACTTGTTAAAAATCTCATTATTTTGAATTTCTTTTTCCCTCCATATTTTTCATTAATAACTCCATAAAATATCATTTAGGATTTCACCAATTCCTCAAAGAAACCCATCTATTTGACGTTTCATACATTTACACACAGACAGTTATGACAGCTGTCACGTGACGCAAGCAATAAAATGATTCTTAACGTTTCAACTGTCAAATTTGGCTCCGTGGAGCTTTAAACACCACATCCAGTGTAATTTCTCAAAAATAACAACTATTTCAAATTTTACAATTTGAGGTCACTGGTGAACGGGTGTCGACAGTTATGACAGCTGTCACGTGACGTAAGAAAAGTATAAACGTGTTTCTTAACGTCAGAATGATTGTCAAATTTGGCTCCATGGAGCTGTAAAGACTACTTGCAGGGTGGTTCCTCCAAGAAACGCATCTACTTGGCATTTTATAATTTCCAAATTCTGTTACTTAAATTGTTGCTTTTGATGTGCACTTTTTTCATCATTTTCTTGGAATTTTCTTAAAAAAAATCTGGAAATTTTCCATCTGTAGCCATCAGAGAGACATACTGTATACGCGTTATCACAGAACGCACATTATCTCAATATAAGAAAAATCTTTAAAGATTTTGAAAAATTGTCAAAACTGGCTGATCCAATACCGACAAGTTAACCATTAGCGTTTTATTTAAAGTAGCGTGTATACTTAATCAATAAGACCTTTACAATACGATATTTAAATTCACATAAAATTACCTTAAAATGCCAAATTTATAGATCGACTGTCATTGTCAAAAGAAAAATATGCATTAAACTGTCCTTTTGCAATGTTGCCACACTCGGAAATAGCATAGTTAAGATATTATTTTATTATTGCACCGTGTAAACTTTTAAATCATCTAATAGTTCTAAATTGGTTTAGACATAACTTAATGCTGGCATTTCAGTGTTTATTTAAATACATGTTTGCACAAAATTCTGTTGGATGATTTTTTAAAAGATAAACAAATACATTGAAATATTATACAAGATAAAGTGGACTAATAAAGAAATATTTAACAGGGTTAGCAATAAACAAATAAGACAATTCCAGCTTCAGTTTTTATTAAAAAGCTATAATAAATTCTGGTCTAAAATACGATTTATTATAGTGAGTTTTTGTTGACATATTATTCCAAAAATTTGTACACTTTCTAACAAGTTCTTACCAACAATACGATTATGTCATTAAAACTTTCTCTGGAAACCATATTACGGTAATAATACAATTTCACAAATGCATACATACAAATACACCCTTATTAGAGAAATAAAACCCCAATTGTGTTATGAAAGTTGGGCAATTTTCGTGAGTTTTATGGTTATTTCTATTATTTTTTGTTTCGTTATTATATTAGAGAGTATTATTACTTTGGTTCTGCTACTAGTTTCCGTAGAAATAGATGATTAATGTCTTACAAAGATGAGGCTATGAGTAAAGGGAAAAAAATGATAATTCGAAGTTTTCGTGTTTTTTCTAACGCTTTAAAAGTGCGTGTTTTTCACCTAAAAATCGCTTTTTTCCACCATGGCGTGCTGAAAGTAAATTTTTCTAAATTGTCTCGTTTTCTACTGAGTTATAAATAAACCCATGATTTGTTTCATTATCCCAAATTGAAACCATTTAGGGTGAATTAGCCTCATTTTTCCAACTAAGAGTATTGGTGTAGCTAGGAGAAAAACCATTTTTCCCTAATTCCATGTTTATGAACCCCATCCGGTAATCGAGCAACCCATAGCGTAATACCTTAACTACTAGAATGTATAATAAGCCGCTTTATAGAGTTATTACGTCTAATTGAACGTCATTGGCGAAATTAATGGTTTCAATCTAGAAGAGGATAGGCTATATTTATAACACTTCCCTTCTATTAAATGCACACTTCAACTAAGGAAACAAAGAATCACCGCAAAGTGCCACATGCAGAGATTCTCGTTAGTTTTTTATTATTCTCATTTAGTTTCGTAATTACACGATCAGTTCTTAAGGCTGTATGCAAAAATTCTCCCCTCGTATCTTACAAGAAAATAGTGATTAACTTTGGTGAACCTTCCCGAAATACACGAATAAATAACCATAAATGTATTGTTTTAAATTAATTTTATTCATACCGATCAAACCTGCTCTGTTAAAACTCTAGGGATTATCATCCAGGGGCGTAGTTGAATAAATTATTACAATCAACTTCGAGTAATGTATACCAGTGTGTACAGGGTGATTGTATATATTTTACTCAATAGCTCCGTTATGAATTTCATTTCAGAATCGACATATCTCAATCCCAGTTTTGATTATGTTAAATAAAACACCCTATATTTTATTTGCTCGATATTTTCGAAAAATAACACATTTTAGTTTTTTTTATTTATATTTTTTGTTTGTTTTTTCTGGCGCACCCAATGCTGAATAAAATTTTGACATTTCGAAAATTTGAAATTGTAAAATACACGTCACTGTAAAGGCAAGTTTAGGTTACTAAATTTTTTAATTTTCTATTGAGTTCCAAATATGGTTCATGTAGGTATTCCAAACACAAAATTCTTACAAAGCTGTCTAAATATAAAGATCAACTGCTCACCTTATACACACTGTATACGTTAAAAATACTGCTGTAGGTAATGGCTGTAGTTAAAATAGCAAAATTATGTGTTGTACTTGTTTGTGGGGATTATAATTTATTCAGAGAAAAAGCCATCCAACTTGGCTAAACTCGCAACTGGAAACGTCTTACGTTTTCCTCTTTCACCGTAAAAAAAAGAAAAACTAAAATGAATTTTTAACGATTCGAGTTTCCTCCTGCACGATTGTTTTCCTTATTTTCGACACCCGTGACATTTCCCGGTGCGCTTAGCGTGTCTGGCCCATATTTTATACCTTTCTGGCGTGACAATACCACATAAACCAAACACCTAAGAACATTACTGGCCATTTCAATGTTGTATTAACACTACGGAATTACGCAGGGTTTGCTGGAAAACGCCCCAGTCGGGGTCCGCCTTAAGGGTGAAAATCCCCTGGCTAGGGTTCCACTTTGAAACGCGATCGGCGCTAAACTTCCTGGTTTCCTGCCAGAGAAAAATGAGCTTTATGGTTGTAGAGACCTGGTGAAATTGCGGGAAATTATATAGGGAAGACATTTTCCTTAGCGTGCGATGAGAAAGCGCAGGAAAAACAAAAATCGGTACAGTTAAGTTTGATGTTTATCACTGCGGTGTTTTCTTATACAGTGTGTTCCAGTTAAAGCAAACTCTCTCTAGTAATAATTTGAGAATTGTTATGTTTATAACAAAGAAATCTTAAACACCTACTTATTTTCCATCAGAATGTTTTCTGATGTACCTAGGAATCAAATATGAAACTGTCAATTTGACAGCTTAATGCTATTAATGTTGAAATTCAAATTTTATGTGGGATTTCTTATCTACTTTGTCCTGAAAACTCTTAGAAAAGTATAATCTTTATATGTTAACTCCATGGAGTCAAGTTTGTCAGTTCTGACTTTAAGAAACACTTTCATATTTTGCTCGCGTCACGTGACAGCTGTCATAACTCACTCACCAGTAATCTGAAAGTATAAAAAATGTCAAATCTCTCTCAAAAGGGAATTGCACTGTAAGTTAGGTTAGGTTCATTAAACGTCATACCTAGTTCAGTTCGTCAAAGTGGTCCACTTTTTTGCAACCACACGAATTAAAAGCTTCTTGAACTTTTTGACGTTGCCAAAATGACCGAATCAAGAGTTTTGGCTTTGGCAACGTTGAATTGAATGTAATTTTCAAACTTTTCCACGTGGAAAAGGTGTTTTAGAGTCTGAAAAACTGAATTTTTCTCGGTTTGTGAAAGTTGAGCACCAAGATCACTCGTTCAAAATTATACTGCCTGTATTGTAGAAAAGCCATACTTTTCACTTCATTTTTGGAATCAAATAATTTTTGGAAAAAAGAAAATTCTCGATAATTTACTGTTTTTCGTATGTCATATTTGATTAGGACGCAAAAAAATATACGTATATTATTATTTTTCAAAAGACTAATGGCCGTTTGCGCCATTCGCCTAAACAACGTTTAAAATCTACTCACTGATTAGCTCTCTAACATTTGCATGTCACTAACCAACTCTAAAGTGTTTAGGCTGACGGTGCAATCGAGCATAAGTTTAACATAACAAGAATTAAAAAAAAAGATTCAAATTTCATAGTAACATTTAAAACGCCCGCTAGATATGACGTAGACGGTTTTCAACCAATTAGGTGCTAGAAGCCACTTCTATCATCAGCTTTTTCTAGACCCGCTTTCGTGTTGCCAGTTTGTAAACTTTTACCGATTCAAATTAATTTTGACAAATTAGAAACGATAAAAGACGGTCTTTATTTCTATAAACATCTCAGTGTTTACAGTTTTTAAGTTTATAACAATCACTAGACTAAAGACATTATGTCAAATTGACATCAAATTACTTTTGTTCCAGTGAAATAAAAAAGTTGTCATGTCGTGCTATAAAACGTGTTATTGAGATTTGAGTTTGAGGTTATAAATCAGCTGATCGGAAGATGCTGTCAACCATAAGTCAGCCATGGCCAATAAAACTGCTGAAAGTCGTCTACGTCATATACGCGGCAAAACTGTCGATTTGAATTTATTTACGCATTTTCAAAGTCCTGTAAATTACCAAAAAAGCCTTTTTTGTAAATAATCTACAAATTCCGACACTTCAGGCTTAAGCTTTCCAATTTATATGCATTGAAACGCAGTTTTTCATTATGTGGGATGAGCCCATTCTAATGAGAGAAATTCAGAACAACCGTAAGTGTTAATTGGTTTTTGTTTCGGATAATATTGATAATAATAATAAATAACTGGCAAAGGTGTGGTTATTTGTAATGAGTACCTAAATACAAAGTTGTATACGAAATATTGACTGTAACCTTTTGTCTCTTACGCAGCCCAAACCAAACTGAACTTAAAAGCTTGAAATGATGGTTAATAACTTTCTGATTTATTTTTGTTTCCTCAATATATATCTGAAACAAAGTGGCATATGGAAGGGAATTATGAAGAGAAATGTGACAGGAACCTGCCATTGTCAGCTTCTTCTGTCACACTTCTCTTGAGAATTTGGTTCCCTGCTTTCAAGAATAGGCTCCCTTGTTATCCTAGTCAGTCAAGGGGCACAAAAAAATATCAAACTTTTCTTAAAAGTTACCAGACAATGTTTTATCTTTGTTTCATTAGTTTAACGATATTTGAAATATGAAATATAAAACAAATTAAGCCACGACACCTTTATATGTCCTTCAGATAATTCTGTCAAATAAAGAGCACATAGAACGAGAGATTAAAACACGAGTAGCCATTCTAAGGCCGGTGGTCCAACCTTAAACGACATTTTATCTATTTAATGGAATATTTATACAGTTTGTCTATTAAACTTATCGCCATAAGATTCCACGTATTACTTCTGAAACACAAAGGTTTCAAATCAAAGCGGTTTTTTATCTTGAAATTTGAAAGTTAGCTTCCACTATTCAAGATAAGTTCGCCTACGAAGAACTTTCTCAACCGCTTATATAACTTGTCTCGTTGCCATCATGTCTAATAAAGTTGCCATCCTTGTGTACAATCGATTAGGCAACAACGCACTTGGTGGAAATAAGCACTTACTATTCACCAAACAGATGCAACTAACCGCAATATGAATATTTTATGATTGGAAAAATTGCCAACGCTTTTAGAACTCGAATTTTACACGTTATTGAAGTCTCTTTTTATTTTTTGTACAATACATTAATCCAACAACTCTTATTATTACACATCTCGAAGACAAGCACATATTATTATAATTAGCGATTGTTGTCTTAACAATGTTTTGGCGTTCGCATAACTGAATATCGTAATAATATGTGAATCGAAATGGTTACGCCCATTTTGACGAACCTTTTGTTGGGCACCTGCCAAAAAGACCAGTAAAAAAAAACGACCAAAAGAGCCGATTCAATCTTGAAAAATTTACGAGACACAAGACAATCTCGTCTCCAGTAAAAACTAAAAGCACCACCAAAATGGGGGTAATAAAAAATATATGTGTACAAGCGCCACCACGACGGGGGGCGGTTTTTGACCAGTGCCGCGGGGGTAGTCGGTAATAACCCAAACCAAAAAAAAGTGACACTTTGACTTGCCGAGATTGTTTATGGGCTAGTTTAGCCCGGTTTTTACGTTTTGTCGACAGGTTGTAATAGTAATTTCTGGTTTCTACCTGTGGGGTGGTACTTGACTTTACAGATAAGAACCACCCTGCAAAATTATAGTTCTAGGTTTACCACTACTATAAATGGTTAAAAGGAAGAGGAAATAGACTTAATAAGGGTCGTTAAAAGTCAACAAGGGTGGTAGAAAGGGATATTTTGGTTTGGTTTTTTCACTAGTCTTAAGCAGGTTTTCCAGCGCAGTTTGATGCCAAAGAAATTGATGAATTTATTTATAAAGCAGCTTCAAGAAGGTTATCAGTATAAAACAAAATTTTATGTCAAATTTACTTTCAAATAATTTTACTTTCTATATTTGACGAAATAAGAGTGGTTGTATTTTCATTCAACATGTTTTATCAAACTTGCTGTTTTGCCTATAGCAAACACTTAAAAACAAAAAAAGTAAAGTTTATTTTTTGGCAAATTGCCCCATAAAGAGAGCAGAAGCCATGTTCCCCTAGTTAGATAGGGGATTCAGGAAGGAAGGAAAGTTTATTTTTTAGTTTTTGGCACATCTACAGGAGGTTTAATGTTTCATATCCTCCAGGTCCCTAATTATAGTAAATACAATAAATATCGTTAAATTTGCTTGAAATAAGTGTTTTTTTTTTATCGATATCAATGGGTTTTGCTATAAGAGCTGAAAATAGTTTGAAGTAAAAATAATGAAACAAAATAACATCTTATTTGTTACTAAATAAATTAAGAAAATATGTATAGTTTCACGTTTTTGACACATCTGCATATTGTTGTAAAAGTTAATATTTCCTCCAAATCCTAAAAAGCTTTAATTACAGCAAAAATCATTTTGTTTTAAATTGCTTGAAATAGGCTACCATCTTAATGGGTTTTGCCGTAAAAACTGAGAATATTTTGAATCAAAAATGAACCAAAATGATATCTGACTTGTTACTCAACAAATTAAAAAAGTATTTTTTCAAAGAGAATTTTTACACAGCTCTAAATTGTTGTGAAAGCCATTTTTAGACGGTTTAAATGTTTCATTTCCTCTAGGTCCAAAAAGCTTTAGATACAGAAAAAACATCAAATAATAATATGGTTCAAATATGCTTAAAATTAATAATACAGCCACTATCTTAATGGGTTTTGCCATAAGTATTGAAGATAGTTTGAAGCAAAAATGAATGTTATTTTGTTTGTTAGTAAAGACTGGACTCACGTAAACTTATATGTTACTCATCTAAACCTAAACCAATACTAAAAGAACTCACTGGTTAATACTAACCAATACAGCAAGCAGATTACATTTATGTTTTCATATACAGGGTATTCCAAATGTTAAAGCTACTAAGATGGAATTTTGAAATATCACGTTAAACCCAAAAAATAATACAGAATTTTTAGGACCTGGGTCTTTGGTCCAGCGACATCCACCACCATTTTTTTTAATGGACCGGTTATGATTTTAATCAAAATTTACGTTCTACCAAAATTCCTATAATCATCAGCAGTTATGGTTTAACAAAGTTTTATCCAGTCAGTTTTGATAAATCTGAGTTTAAATTATGAAGAAGCTAAAAAACCTGTTAATATCCCATTAGAAGCTGGATTAGGGAAGACTTTAATCTTTCAAAATAGTTTGACATTTTGTGTCAAACATTTATAATGTGTCAAGTTCATTCTACAAGTTGAATAGAAAATGGTTCAATTACATAAAAGAGAACGAGTAACATTACTCGTGATGATCAGATATGATGACAGCAGACGTTCACATCTCCAAACAAGAGAAATATCTATCGTATACATTTTTCATCTCTACTCTTCTAATTTGACGTTCTTTAGGTATTTTAGTCAACAATGAGACCTGTTGTTTGCTCAAAGTTTAAACTCAGACTTCTCGAAACTGCCAAAATAAAACTTTGCAAAACCTTATTTGCTGATTCAAGAAATTTTGAAAGAATTAAAAAATGTATTAAAATCATTACCAATCCAAGGTGGATGTCGCTGGTCCGAAGACCTAGGCCCTAAAAATTCGTTAATCTTACGTGATATTCCAAAATTCCATATTTGTAGCTTTGACCTTGTGGAAAAAGGTAGACCGTTTCGAAACATTTGGAATACCCCGTATAAAATGAAATGGGTCTGATTACATTATATTAAGTATTACCTTCGTATATGAAGCTTTTTGACCCAATTGCCTTTACTGAATTTAATGGAAATCCAACATCAAAGATGCTTGGTAAAGACAGATAGAGATTCTGCGTAAGCTAAATCTTCATCAATAATATAAGCTGTGTTCAAATTTTCCTGTATTTACTGACCTGGAGAAGATCGAAAACAAAAGCAAATCATCCCGAGTGGGTGCCGACCGTTCAATCTAAGTAGAAAGCGGTGTTGTCCTATCTAAATTACTTTCTTTATCGGTTTTTAGCTACCGTGCTGCCACTCTTTGGGTGGCGACTCATATAAATGGACAATAATGTCCTTTTAACACTTGATAAGAACGGACGGCCGCTAAAATATTGGGCGTAGTACAATCTGCTGAGTGTCTTTGTTAATACTTGCAGGCAAAAATTCGCCGCCGAATGTTTTCCCAGACAAACTTTGTGAATGTTTACGAGAGCACTCTCGAGTGGTCCTTAAGCCCGTTAAACAGATCCTACCTTTATCCTAGCCCAAAAAGGTTCCGACTCTTTGTGTTGTGGTTCCTCTCATTATTACCTACACAATGACACGATAGGCACTTACATAGGATTAAGCGGCTTGTGGTAGCCCTATATCTCGAGTACCTTGAACGGTACCCTATTATCTGTCCTTCAGCGTCCCTTTGTCCCGTTGACAGTCTTAAGTTTGGGGGTGTTTGATGTGTTATTTATTAGGCCCTGATGTTTAGCGTGTTTTCTGTATTACCCATAGAGTAGGATTGACCATGTTAGGCACCTGCAAAATTGTCTTCTAAAGACATCATTTATCCGGGAGGGTTTTGACGTGGTGCACCTGCCTTTGGAGGTAGAGGGGGTCTTAAAACAAGCAAACTTTACCAAAAATCAACAGGACTAGTCGTAATTACCACTCTCTGTTATAGGTCTCGTCCTTATGGGTCGTACAAAGTGTCCGTTGTTGATTTTTAAAATATCTACCTTAAGGTCCCATTAAAAAATGAAATATGGATGTTTAATTGGGCATAACAACTGGGTTCTGGGCTAGGCGCCCCATCCTTAACGTTGTTAGATCTGCCAATCAGGTCCGTAATCCAACGTATTTTACTTCTTTAATCAACATCGAGTGGGTCGTATTTGTTTCACTTTTTTAGTGATTAGTGACTTAAATTTTGATATTTGGACAGAAAAACAATATTGGTTTACAGGTTCGTTAACGTTTCGAATTTTAAAACCATGCTTAAGATATACAGGGTGGTCCAAATTGATTGGAGGATACTTGAAGGGTAGAAAGTACATAAAAAATAAACGCCAAATTGTTTAATTTGCATTTTAAAACCTGAAACACCCTGTAATGGTCATTATTGTTTTTTGACTCAATACGTAAAATTTCTACCATTTACCCCAAATATATTGACTTTTTTTTATTGCCAAATGTTTCAATTTGTGAAAAATTAAACAACGGTTTTAAGTTATCGAGTTATTAAATAAGATTCAATGGGGAAGAGAATCAACATTTTGTTCAAAATAATTTCATATGGGAGTACACTCTATCTCAATAAAATTCTTTGTATCTCAGAAACCCGAATTGGTTGTCAAAATGGCTCAAGTTTTTGCTACTTTTGGTGGTGGCTGGTCTTTGACAAGTTAAACCAAATTTCTACCAGAAATCCAAAAGTATTTAAACAGAAATTTTTGCTACTTTTAGGTACTTTTGGTGGTGGCTCCCCTTTGCTACTTTTAGGTACTTTTGGTGGTGGCTGACCTTTGACAAGTTAAACCAAATTTCTACCATAAATCCAAAAGTAATTGATAATTTTAAAAATTTTAAGTTTTGGGCGAAGGTCTTATGATTACATTTAACAAAAACGTTTTGCTCAAATAAGATGGACCAAATCTTCAAGGTATGATTTCTTCTGTCTCGACAGACAACTGCACTCCTTTCAAGTTCAAAAGTATTTTAATTTCAAGTGTCAATCATCAAATTATAGAAGCCTGAAACGAGAAAATTTGGTTTAGAAGCTTGTTGACAATCTAAAGCAATCATTTTAAAAACTATTAAACTACCTAGCAAGTTCACATAATTTTTGTAAGTTATTTGAGGTTTTTCCAATATTTCCACGCATATGGCGGTCAAATCGCCATCACCTGGTTACAAAAAAAATCCCACGGAAATCTCCGCCTGAATCAAATTGCGAAATATCCGCCTCGTCATCGAAATGGAAATCGAACCCGTTCCGCCAAAAAACCATGGCAAGGAAAAGAGGAGAAAGAAACAAAAATGAACGCCGTAGAAAAGCCAATTTTCTACACCGCATTAAAACTGCCTACACCAATGACTTTCTCCATCACTTGTTTCGATATCATTTTCGGTGATCAACAAGGTGGCCCGTTGAGCACGGCATAAAGGCATAGAGAGCGGTAATCACGGGTCTCGGCCATAAACAGAGGTTCATATACATAATTATATGTTTGTTTAGCAGACAGCTTTAGGCGTGGTTCGGCGCGTTATGATCGATGGCGCCACCAGTCGCATGTAGTACCTCGCGGTACTCACCGAGGTACCCATTCAGTCCCATCCGGCTGAGACAGAAATTATGGGAACACAAAGCATAAACACAAAGTTATGTGAAAAATCGTGAATACAAAGTGTCGTTGTAATCGAATCAAATATAAAAATAGCCGCCGATAGTGTCAATAATTATCTCTTTAATTAGAATAACCAATTAATTTTGCATTTTTATCGAGCGAGTTAAATCGTTTGAACATTTACCGAAAGCGAAAACATCGACCTATAAATAAACCGCGCTCTTTGTTTGTTTAAACTATTATTTACAATCAGCGCAGCTGTTAATTAATGTTAAAACCCCATTGGGCAATTTTTATCGCCGCAATTTTTATTTTGCGTTTTATTGGTAAACATCAAGTGACTGAACAAATGACAAATTAAACTGTCGCGATAATTGCTATTAAACTTAATTCCCTTCGGTTTAAATTGGCCATCGTATACTGATAGTCGAGTTGTTGTGAGTCACACAGTGTCAAAAGCAAAACCCTCCTAGTTACGACCCTGGAAAACAACGCATATTTAATGAGAAAGGTAGGCGCCTCTACTAATCTCAACCACGTCGGACCATTTTTCGAAAGACCCGCGCATAATTTTGAAAGTCAGTGTCGTACTCAAACCTCCGTAATTGTACGTACTGTGAATGACGTCGTTTGAATTTAAACCAATCAAGCGTCTAGGAAGTGCGCGAGGCACGTCACAACCGTCAGGAATGTCAAAAGTGGATCCGAATTCCGGGCCAATCAAATCTTTAGGAAGCGCGCGGCACGTCAAGAATGTCAACGTGACCGGTGCCCATTGTTTCCCCGAGTTCGACTGGCAAAAACTATTCGAAAAATAATTTATGAAAGGTTCTGGGAACTCGGCCATCCGGAGGCCAGTCGATTTCGGTCGTGGACGGGACGATCGCCAAATATTTGCGCCACTATTAGCGCGGACAAATACATAAGGGCGAAGTTCGGGGACCTCAAAGAAAAAGGGACCAAGTTTAGAAATTAGTTTTTGAAGAAAAAAATGCGTCATCGATGTCCCTGCTGGTGGTGTTTGATTTTTTTCCCATGATTCTGATTTTTTTTGATGTAATAGTATATTACGTAACTAGTGCTGTAAGAAGCGTTTTACGGAAAAAGCACGTGTGACGTACGTAGAAATGTAAATTTTGTCCTTTTCGAGATATTTACCATTAAGTATTGAAATTTTTCATATTTGGAAGGCTTTAGCAGGCAAATGGTTGAGGTTAAGACAAAACGGTTTGCATGTTCCTTTCTTACTTTTCTGAAACCTATATTATGAACCGAATTTTCAAAAAAATCAAAATTTTTTTGGCTTTTTTGAAAATTTTTAAATTGCTCATAATATAGATGTTCTCCGAAATGGTCAAAACGTTTATTTTTTTTCCTCTATCAAAAATGCTTTATAGCTCTATAGAAGGATTTTCGACAGTTCTGACGTAATATTTGAAAACTGTCTTTAAATCACGTGACTGATGGTCACGTGACAGCTGTCATTTACTTCAGAATTGACAATGTTTACTTCAGTCAGAACGTGGAGCTATATGAGTAAAAGTGTTACGTTTCTGTTTAATAGTCATAAACTTAATGGACTTTATAACTTAATAGTCGAGTTTTTGACATTTCTGCTACATTAAAAAGTGTCTGAAGATCACCTGAAAACTGTCATTTGTGCTGCAACTGTCAAAACTTCAGTCAGAATGTAAAGCTAAAAAAGTTTTCATTATTGCTTTTGGTGTGTCAATGGTAAAATTGATTTGATAGTTTAATGATCGAGTTTATGACAGTCGTGAGGTAATTCGATTAAAAAGTGTGTGACGTGACAACTGTCATGTAAGTCATGTAGGTCAAAATTTGTCATCAGAACCGAGATCAGAACGTACAGCTATAAAAGTGAAGGTTTTCAATTATTTCGGAAGTGTCAAAGGGCGAATTTGAATTTATAGTTTTACGGAAGAATTTTTGACAGTTCTGACGTAGCAATCAATATGAAAAACGTTGTAAGGTCACGTGACGACTGTTATCTACGTCATCAATGTCAAATTGTGCCTCCAATCGGATCGGTATAGCTCTAAAAGTGAAGAGATTTATAGAAAAGTAAGACGAAAACATGCAAACCATTTTGACATATATTTTAGAAGTATTTCTCTTCGCCATTTAAGTTATAAATTTTTTTGTTGCAAACCTCTATGTTGGATAATTTTCCAGATAGAGTTCTTTTCATGCTTAGTTGACCACTCTGTACAATTTGAGTACTTTTCGAAACAAATCCTATGTTGAACAAAATAACAAGATAATCATTGTTCTCAAAAACTATAAGGTTTCGGTGTTGTGACTTCTGCTTCTTCTTTCTCTATTTTCTTAACTTTTGGTTTATTGACACTCTTTCGTTTGTGCCAAGAATTTTTTCTTTAAGTGCTTCTTCAGATTACCCGACTGATAAAATGTCCAATTGCAGTCTGGTTTCTTCAGTTTCACAAGCTGTAACTCCCCTCAATTTCTCTTTTCAGTTTGATATTTCTCATTTTTCTTCTTCCACAAAACCAGCCTGGAACACAATTGGTTATTTGACTTTCTTCTTCTTCAAACGGAGCGGATTTCATTGTGTGATTCAGTGATTCACATTTTAGAGATGAAAGTCACAATTACAACCATGATGAAAACTATTATGTAGGACTGCATTTTAAAATATCAGAAGATATTCAGTCAGATGATGGTGAATCAAAGGTAATATTTCAAAACAACTACATGAATCACAAAAGTACTTGTTCATCTTGTCTTCCAGCAATTTACTCTCACTTTGCATGTAAAACAGATAATTGAAAATGCTCAGCAAACTAAAAAATATATGATATTACATAAAAAAGTAGCTGTTAATTAGCTCCAAGAAACGAAAATATGTGTTTCCAAAAAATGATTTTGATGTGAAAAAGTGCTACATTAAAAGTTACAAAAATCGTAGTAAATAACAGGACGAATGGAACATACTACTTTAGAACTCAATTAAATCTTTGAATTAAATTATTTTTTCCTCTCGTTCTAAATGATTTTTGATTTTGCGATGTTGCCGGATCAACCGTACCAACTATCGGTTTTCAAATGGATAACAACCTTTCACAAAAACCATTTTTAAATTATATTCAGATATCTAATAAAAATCTGGTTTTTCTCAACTAAATTGAATTTAAGTCTTAAAAACGTATGCTAATTGTCTTTAGTTTTTAAACGGAATGCTCTGTGGATCCTAATATCAAAAAAACCAAAATTAGGAAGAGAATTTGGATTTAACCTGCACTACCAAGTTCAAAAAAATAATTTCAATGTTTTGACATTATTACCGTAAACCGTATCACACTTCCAAAATGTTTATAAAAACATGAACATGTATGTGAATTCACTTTTTTCATTAAGAACTTGAATTGTCTCAACGTCTACCAACTGCTTTTTCATTCTGCTTCGCCTACTGCCATTTCTTTGGTTTTGACACAAAACAAGTTACAAAGCTTATACTAGCGTGTATCTAAATTAAGAGATTTTCAAAGTAGTTTACGGCTTTAATCATCACTTTAAATAACGTTTTTTTTCCGCGCGTTTGTCCTGGTTTAGTGCATTTTTCATCGACACCGCGTCCTCAATCGCCGAGATATGTTACGTGATCCGTTTATCTGATAATAAAGAAGTGACTCTTATTTCGCCGTAATCATTTATTTTGTCTTGAGTCGGTTTTTGCCTATACCTCGTAAAGGAATTTGCAGCTTGAGTGAGTGTACAGAATGTTGCTCGTATAGACAGTCGCTCGGAATTTTCGCAAAGAAATTAGTTTGATTGGCATATCCAACGCTGGGTGCTTAGAACGCGTTTTGTTTTTCCATTTTGGTGCCATGCATTAGACTGCACCTTAGTTTCAGTGTACGCAATTTACTACCAATTTAAGTTCTAAAAGGAACCTTATTAAGAGAGTGTATGTAAGCAATTTGATGACACAACCTTAAAAAAATAAGCAATTTAAATTTTTATGCCTAACTAAGAGTCGGTTTTGACCCTGTTGAATGGATTTAATTCCAAAAGTCCACTTATTTAATAATTATTATTACATTCAATTTAAGTATCATAAATCCAAAGTATTGCATTAGTGAAACTATACTATACACTACATACTTAGTAGGATATAATTGCAGTTCACATTGTCTAAACTATTCTTTATTTTCAGTTAAAAGAAAAGTCCATAGATTTCCTGGTACGTACCCATTTTCCTTATTAATTTTAATTAATTTAGAAATTACTGTAGTATTTATTGATAATGTTAAGTAGGTCCTACTAGGTATGTAGATATCACACGACAACAAACCACTAAATTTTCCGGACAAAAAAGCCGGAAGCAATTAGATTACCAGTAACCGATTCGATAAAACCTAAATCCGTAAATTGCTTTTTCGGCTTATTAAGAGAACAACATCCCCACTGGAATTTCGAGTGAAAATCCCCCGGCTAACCTTCGAACCCTGCTAATTATCCAGCAGGAATCCGACGTCAGTTGTCAAATATTTAACAGTGTTAACAAGGGGAGATTGTTAGATGTTTTTTTAAACGATGGGCGGTTTGAATATTCAGTGGTTTGTATTGCATGCTATTTCTACTTGCTTAGTAGTATCTACATTGTGAAAAATTTGTTAAAGGAGCTTGTATATGTATTGATTTATTAGTAGCAGTAGGGCATGGTCATTGGAAGACTGGTTGGTTATAATGCACAACAATGTTGTGTTGCACTCAATTATTAAAAAAAAAATATATCGTAATTTAATTACTATAACCAACAATAGATAAGAATTAAGGAAGATCAAATTAAAATGACAAAAATATAGGTTTATTTTACGTTTGCTTTGATGTTTGCAGTGTTTTTTTTAAAAAAAATTGATCTTTTTTTGCTCTTTGTCTTTTTAAGTTTACACTGTAATATTAATTTTATCATCCCTCTATTTTACACAACATTACTAGAAGACAATCAAACTCTCATATTTTTGTGTTTAAAAGTGCACAAAATTTTGTTTCTATTTTATTTAACATCTTTTTTCAAATTTGACCCTCAGGAAAATTTTCAAAAAATTCAGTCATTTGCAAAAACAGGTTTTCAAGAAATTTGCAACCATTACGTCGAGGTAGACCTTGTAGGTCAAGGACGTGTTTTTCCTAGTTTTCCATGGTCAGATTAGCCCTAAAACAGTTAAAAAATGTTCCTGGTGCACCTGGTCACTAAAACGTAAATAACACGCGTATTTGTATAATAACACTTTGCATATACTTTTATATGTCGATGGAGAGCCACTAAAATGAGTTTTCCATTGACGGTAGTGGTACCGTTTTACTTCTAGATTTTTGGTGCATTTTTTCGTTCAATCTCAAATAACTCGTTTATTTGCACAATTTTTAGTACAGTTTTATACGTCAATGGATGACCAATGAAATGAACTTTCCAAAAATATTCCAACTTGGGTGGATAGGTTAGACGGTTTGACCGCTAGAGAGCGTCATTTTTTTGACACTTTTTTGGTGCATTCGCTTGTTTAATTCTCAATTACTCGCATATTTGTAGCATTTTTGGTAGAGTTTTATGCGTCATTGGATAGCCAATTAAATGACGTATGAACGTAGTACGTTGAATGGTTAGTGATACTGTTTTGCCGCTAGAGAGCGTCAAAATGTTTAGAAGTCAAATTACAAAATTCATAATTTTTTGCTGTTGTCCAACGGATTAATTTTGAATGATATTTTTTTATAATATAATTTAGACGTTTCCAATTCTAATTTTCAAAATATTAATGTCCCTCAATAATGCCTACTAATTCTTAGTAATGCCCATTAATTCTTACAGTTTGTACACCATAATGTCCCTTGATTTGTTGCTTCCTGTATACAGGGTTTATCATAAATACACCGATAAACTTTAAACAGTGCTAGAGGACATCAAAACAAGCTTTTTCTATATTATACACATGGATCCGTTTCTGAGCTAGAAGATGTTAAAAAAAGTAATTTTTTGAAAGTATTCTTGCATATTTAAGTACAACTTGTCATCCGCTGTGCTTAGTCTTGCTATTTTGAAACAATGTATTAAGTTAATAATTTTAATTACTTTTTCTTTATAAATTTGAAGTCCTGAGTGGAAAAAGCCAGTGTGACCAAACAAATATAAGGTGGAAAATGTTGGTTTTGACTTCCTGGCTCCTAGCAGCTTACCAGTGTAAAATTACGGGACACTCTGTTATAATATTATAATATAACAGTTTTGTAAAATTCTTTTTTCGTATTGACATTCCCGCACTATTTTTGTTCTGGAAATAAAGATTTTCCCACTCTAGTGCGTAAAGAAATCATTTTTCCGCACTAGGGTGAGAAAACTAAATTATGCTAATATATGTATCATATTCCAAATTATTATTCCATATAATAATTGTTCATTTATTATTAATATCAATAACAAGTAGATTAGAGGTAATTCATCACAACAATAACCCATTTATGGTGGGTATCAAGATTGTAGGTTTTAATCAAGTTTTATTTTTGTGCTTACTATTTTTAATGTGCTGTTATATTTTAGTTACATACATAATATGAATATGTATAAAAGAACAATATTGTTAAATGGTAAAGATTTTTACGTCCATGATAGCAATTACAAAGGGAAAGGAAGATTATCTATATTATTCTTTATTCTATATTATAATTATTATAATATCTATATTAAGAATAAAGGCATATTTGGTACGAAAAAACCGTAATTTTCCTTTCCCTTTGTAGTATTGTTAAATTCACTATTATTAAAACTTTACTTTTCAATTTTAATTTATCTATTATTTTCAATTATTGGAAAACACTCGTAGAAAAAATAATGTTCATATCAGGTGCGGAAAGTGCCTTTCAAGCAGTCGACTGATGCCCAACCTCGCTACGCTTGTTTGGGCAACTTCAGTCAGCGTGCGGGAAAGTATCACTTTCTGCACTTGTTAGGAAAATAACTATTACCACTCTGGTGATGTAAATATAATTTTTGTCATAACTTCAACTAACATTATTTAAAATTTTTTAAATATCGTTTGAAATTCTATTCTTCCAAACATACAATTTATGTAAAATGAAGAAAAAAAAACATATGGGACAAGCAACAAAGTGCAAGGTTTCTGCATGTCGATCTCGCAAAGCGACAGAACTTCCTACTTAATATTAACCAAATCGGACGTTTTGGACTTTTTTCAAATTCCTGCTCTGCTGACCATAACTCTGTCCGTTCTCAACATCCATCAACAGATAAAGAAATTGTTGGTACGAACATAAATCAACGTCTAGCGTTCTCCTTTTTTGCCATATATGTGTCTGAATCGGCGCCTTAACGTATTATGATTTAAAAAATCGGTAATAATGCCGGCTATGTACAAGTTGTACGGATGCGCGATCGGAAAGTTCAACGTCGGAATAACGAACAGAAGGAAAAAATGTAAAGTTTTAAATGACGCGTCATTGATCAAGTCGGTACGCGATTGATCGGCGATCAATTAAAAATCGCATCGTCATAACCACGTCAGTTTTAATAAAGAAATAATTTGTCATAGATCTTTGGGTTTAGATTCCGATAGGTAAACAAGGCTCGACAGTCTATTAAGCAAAATGACCTGACTTTTCGATACACCTACAGATCGGTATCTGATTGTTTTTTCTGGACTTACTTCGGTTTTACCAAAGATAAGAATCGAAAACACAGCAAGAATGCCGGCCTATTTAATGAACACAAATACCGCAAGACACCAGATCTATCTAATTATCGTAGCATGACAAATTTTTGTCGTCTGTTTAGTAATTGAGACAAAAACTGGATATCGATGTGCCAGTACCATACTCGGATTTATTACTGCCGGCCAATTTGCGCTTCAGTAATAACGTCTTCATTATACCCGATCAGCCTTATCTAAAGAAAGTCCGCATTACCCACACCACAGGATCATTAAAATAATTGTAATACACCCGAGGGCAGAAAAAAACAAATAATGACCTCAGCCGCCAGAGGAAATCTCGCCATATAAATATGACATCGGAAATGTCTCTTCCAAGCTAAATCGACCGTACAGGACTTAATAATTTTAATAAGATTGCTTCTATAATAATAATGTAAACAGCATCGAGTTTGCGTTAAACTGTCATTTAATGAGATCGATCGACGATCTTGAGGTCAACCGACGCGAACTGATAACGTTTCTTTGATGTTTTACCTCTTCGGCAGAAAAATATAGTCGATACATAAATCGTCGTTTTAACGACACTTCGCTTTATTACTCATTCATGTCAGACTTATGGTAAACAAGTGAATGTTGGATAATCACAATTCTTATTTTACATCGGAAAGTTTGTTGAATACTTGTTCACGATTTGAAATTCACATCTTAACATGGTCAGTTAACGCCAATTTTCAAAACCTAAAACTGTACTATGTGCTAGTATAAATGAGTTAAGTAGTAGGTTTTTATAAACTAAATTGTTAATATGAAACAGACGTTGGATTATGGATGATTGAAACGAATTTTACCTACTAAAGTAGAATAAAAAAACAAATGAAAAATAAGAGGTCAATCAATCTAAGTAAAATTTATTTGTTTAAAGTCGTTTATACTGTCATGTAAAGCGTAAGCTTAAGTTCTCATCATTTCTCAAATTTAGATGAAAATAGAATTACAAACAAATAGAAGAATGACAGCCAAACTAATATTTGACAGACATAAACTATTTTACATTGTTCTTCTTTTGGAAAAATAAATACTATCTTCATAGCGATATTTAAGTAGAACTAACAACACGTGCAAAGTGTTAACTTTAATTGTTCTTTATAAGCTGGACAGTTGAACCAAGGAGTCAAGTACAACACAAATTACTTAATTGAAATTGTTTGATAGCTAGACTAATAGATTATAAATCGACAAATTGTTATACAGGGCGATGGCTATAATTAGAAGTGTGCGTTCTATAAACAGTTTCAAATAAAAAGGTTGTATCCAACTTAGTTTGGTTGCATATTGTTATCAAAGGAAAGTCTCTAATTCTTTAGGGAAAAAACCATTTGGAAGTGGTCATTTGAAAACTCTTTAAATTTTTGATATTAGTCTGGACAGATAGATACAAAAGCCGTTCAAAAAGTTGACAGCTTCAAATTTCTTTAAGTTGTAATTTTAGGGCATTCTGATAATACTCTTGATACATTCTATAGGCATTCGATATATAGGTATATCCGGTTTCATAGCGTCCTGCGCCTTCCGGTTCCTAACCTCCAGCCTCTTCTGTCTTCCCAGTCCCTTGGTTGCAGATTTCGTTCCGACATAGCTTTTTCTATTCCGCGGGTCTATGTCGCCCTGGGTCTTCCTCTTTTCCTCTTTTCTGTCGGCGTCCATTTGAGGATCTGCTTAGGTATTCTAGTATCTTCCATCCTCTCCACATGTCCATACCATATTAGTTGTCTACGTTGGATCTCTTCTACTATAGTTGTCTCTACCTTCATAATTTCCCTAATTTGGTCTTTCGTTATTTTTTCCAATCTCGACCTTCCTGCTGATCTACGCCAAAAGCCCTTTTCTAAAGATAGTAGTCGGCGCTCTAAATTTGTTGTTAATTGCCAGGTTTCACATCCGAAATCCGAACAGCACTATACTTTTGAATATTGAGTGGTATAAGAGCTTCTTTTAGAGATACATTTGGTTCACAGGATCGAGTTCTTTTATAATTCGGTCCTTTATTTCTTTCCCTGTACGACCTCCGTTATCAACTTTTGTCCCCAGGTATGTATATTCAGTACAGCAGCTTATCGTTTCGTTTTCTTGTGGGTGAATGTCATCTCTGTCGTCTCCAATACCATTTGGTTTTGGAACGGTTTACCGTCAGGTTTTAGGGCATTCTGATGATACTTTTTTCTAACAAAAGTTGGTCTGGACGTACCTACTCGTTCAGAATATTTTAAAAAATTTACAAATAACCACCATTACTTGACGTGCTTTTACAATGGGCCTGTCCCACAATTTTTTTTTATTTCATAACTACAAAGACGGATTGAAAATATTATACCCGTATTTTTTTGTTTTCAAAAATATTAAGTCTAAATAGAAAAAAAATGATGATAAAAACTACATTAATCTCATGTTTAAAACGCCCGCCGCCGGTGACGTACTACACTATCAACCAATCAGCGACAAGAAGTGAAACAGTTGGCGTGCAACAGCCAATAAAATCGCCCAGAATTACGTACGTCACATGCGCGCCAAAACAGATCTTTTAAATTTAATGGACAAATTCAAACTAATGTAGGAACATTTACGACCATAATTTTTTCTTCAAGAATATGAAAAATTAGTTTTTTGATCCTATTCTTTCGATTCCAGTCATTAAAACAAAAATTTATGATATGTGGGATAGGCCCATTCCAGCTTTTCCGACTGTTTAAATGTGAGTTAAAGACTTTTCAAGGCTAAAGATGACAATTTCCTGGTCACGTGACCGTTGTTGACAAGTTTCAACTTGACTTTACAGTGATGCCACCTGCAGATTTAAATTGTCACGATCACGTGACGTGCTTTTACAATTTCAGCTTCCTCAACTGTTTAAATGTGATTTACAGACATTTCGCGGTTAAGACTACAACTTCCGGGTCACGTGACTATTGTTGAAAAGTTTCAACTTAACTTTACAGTGTTGCCAATGATCCAAGAATTCCAGGTTTTCCGACTGTTTAAATGTATTCTATAAGCTTTGAAGGCTAAAAGTGACATTTTCCGAGTCACGACTCTTTTGTTGACAAGTTTTAATTTAACTTTACAATGTTGCCAGCTGCGAATTTAAATTATGATCACGTGACGTGCTTTTACGATTGCAGTTTTTCCGATTTTTTGAGGTTAGAACGACAATTTCCGGGTCACGTGACTGTTGTTAAGAAGTTTCGACTTTTCTCTAGTTGTGGTAATTCAGAAAATTAGTGAGTATGGTGGTGTTATTAGAAATTATTTTAAATTACTGGGCATCATGGACATATTAGGAATTAGTGGACAATTATTTACACAGCAGTTTAGCCCTCTCTGTGTTATTCAAAGTGGAATATCTCAATAAGGATTTAAGATAAACATGACAGATTTTTTTTTTAAATCAGAAATATGAGCTTTTTTAGATATTTAATAATATACAGAGTGTTACATTTAAAAAATGCACCATACTTTTGTTTAACCTTGTATATTAAGGGTGACTGAACTTTTGATAGCAGCTTAAGACAAATCACCTAAAATCATACAACTTTTGTGTCTTTTGTTGTTGTTTCGAATTTGCTTCATTTTTATCATGATATATTATGAATTGAAGTTGAATAACTAAATAACTGCTCCATATATGATATAAAAAGAAAATTAGGGTTTTTAGTATTCTAATTGACAATACTAAGAGTAAACCTACTAAGCTGGACCGCCCACTAACTACTATACCCATACGATCAAAAGTATTATAACAACATATTAATACAATTAAAGTATCATAATCAAGGTCTTGATATGGATAATCACTTAAATTTTTAGTTGGAAAAATTGTTAAAATTGATACCTAAAACTAGACTAAAAAGGTGAATGAAATAAAATACAGACGACATACTGAAAGACGAAACAAGATATTGACCATAAGTAAATTCTTTTTTCTATACATAAACAATTAAAAACGTACTACTAAAATTATACACCATTAAAAACAATCAACTGAACAAAAAGAAAAAATAAATAATAGTTGGTTGTTAGTTACTTACATTTTTATTTAACACTAACGAGGGGAGTTGGAGCATCTGGTAGAGGTACCTCTAAAATAGTTTTTCATTTTTGTCTAGCCTATTGATTTCTGGTTGGTTCTCTCTTCTTACCACTGGTTTTTTGTATATTGTTTTGAATTTTTTGATATAAGAGACAGAGAAGTAAATGACAGTGACTTTTTCTAACTAAACTTATTTTAGTAATCAACACCGCCAAAAGTATGAGTGAATGTGAAAATCTTTAGGCAAACAGTTTTGATTGCCATTAAGGTCAGTCTTAAAGAACGTTTAACAAAATACACAATAATTATACTGTAATTCATCATAATTTTTAGTCCAACCCACACATATTTCAAAAAAGTTGACATGAATATATTATGTAAATACTATTGAAAAAACTGCAATTTTTCCACAACAGTTTGATTGATACAACGTCATATTGGGTGTTTCTAGTAAATTATTACTTTTAAGGTGTATCCACTATCTCATTTACCAATCAAGCATTACAAATGGCGCAGTAGACTTTCAAAGTTAATTATCACTTTGTTTATGGCGGTCACAGAAGTCTCTCAAAACCGAGCTCAATAATAAAACTAATCCTATTTGTTTCCCCTCTAATACATCGTGTACATGAAAGGGCACTTTGTAAGGTCCAGTTTACAAGCGAATTATCACCTTTGAAACCTTGCATTCGTAAGTTTTCTTATAAAAAAAAATAGTTAGCTGGCACATGCATCAAATCAATAAATGAGCTTTCCACGAGTGTCGTTTGTTTTTGCTACCTATACTTTAAATGTCGTAACAATGTTAAAGTATAAAAAAGAGCGACTTATATAGATAGCGTAATGTGTTTTTCCAGTGTCAAGTGCTTTTTCTTTGTGGCTTAATCTCTAGTGAGTGCAAAAACCCTATAGAAAGTTAGCAGGTTTACAAGTTGTTAAAATGTAAATTGTTCTCTATCAAGTCTGTGTAAATCTGTTTTTTCTGAAACCGGAATACTCTCTAAAGTTTTTTTCTTTCAGTTGCGAAATTGACATTGTACAATAATTGACCGCGCGTTTTCCATTCAATCCTAATGTAAAGTATATTTTATTCAAAAAACCCGGGACATTTACAATTCTAACAAAATCGCCGATCAAGTGTCGGTTCGGAATAAAATTATTTCTAACGACGGTTGACGAGTGAAAACAAGAACTCGCCAAAGTAATTGGGTATCGATAATGCCGGCATATGTTAAGCCGGCTTGGTTTAATGTTAACGATCCGAATGACAAGCCGCCAAGTTTTTTGGTTTTGCCAACGGTGCTGCTAATAAGTAATAATTAAAAAATATATATCGCAATTTAATCCCCTCGAATTTCAACTCTTTTAAAAAATACCAGAGAATGATGAGACTCGTATATGAGTAGAATGATTTGACAGTAACCAAAACTTAATTAACAACTTTTATCTTGATTCTTGAATAAATGACTAACTTGAAATACCCTAATTTGCTTCTATATTACAGTTACAGCTAGGCTAATTTGCTGGTTTGATCGTCCATGTGCCTTACTATATGCAGGAAAACATTGCAAATTACTTGGCAACACGAACCAGCTGCCTAAGGCATGTAGAAGTTAGAAACCTGCCAGTAATTTCAATAAGTCTAAAGAATCATCAAACTTTGAATGACAGAGAAACAGACTAATCAATTATACTATTTTTCCAGGTTGTCAAAATTTTGAAAAATTTCTAACTTGCAATATCTTGACAACGTTTTTATTACAACATTTGTTTTTAACTGTATTCATTTTGTTGTTAAAACCACTACGTCCTGCGCCCTTTATCGCTATAATTGATAAGTAAAATTTAGTCTAGTTGACTCACCAAAAATAATTTGACTTGGATTTAGCACATAATCAATCATACTTGTTGAGTACAAGAACAACTCATTTTGCCATTAAAAAGACATTAACACTTGCCATTGGCAGAATAAGTTAAAAACTTTATGACAGAAGAGAAACACACTTAAAGCATTATTATAGGGTGTGAAAAACTGAAACCAGTTTTGAATTACCTTTTTTAACGTGTTTTTACTGGAGCATTTATAAAAGAAGCAAAATGGGAATTTTTTCCAAAGTGATTTTAAAAACTTATTATTATCATAATATTCAGGGAGTTTATTAACTACTTGTACAAAGTTAAATGGGCAAATCTTTGACCAATTTTAAGCAAAAAATTTCGTATTAACATAGGACTGCAAACGCATCATCTCGGAGATACAGGGTGTTACAATAACCATTTTTGTCCTGTTTTTTCTGTACAGGATGGTTCATAATATACAGGGTAATTCCAAAGTTGGGGCTTTCCTTTCACCTGCGAATAGGGCTTCAAAAAATAAGGTTCAAGGTTAAATAAAATTTTTTCGAAATGTGAACAATAACGAAGATACAGGGTGTCAAAGTTTTACTGAGAAAACGAAAATAAAAAATAACTTTAACTTAATTTTAACTAACTGACAGGTTATTTCCTATCAAAACACATTAACACATTTTTTTTTTATTTTCTAACTTTTCTAGTTTTTGAGATATTTCAATTCGAAAATTGTGTCACTTTTTGTGAGTTTGCAGCGTTGTTGCTAAGTTTAAAGCCTTGTGAAGCTGTAATTTGCACTCCAATCTAGATTTTTTGTATATCATTAGAAAGAGGATGAAACATGTTAAAGAATGTCGGTTGAGCGAATTTTCTAATTTTTTCAGTTTTTGAGAAATTTTAATTCGAAAATTGTGACACTTTTTGTGAGTTTGCAGCGTTGTTGCTAAGTTTGAAGCTTTGTGAAGCTGTAATTTGCACTCCAATCTAGATTTTTTATATATCATTAGAAAGAGGATAAAAAATGTTACAAAATGTCGGTTGAGCGAATTTTCTAACCTTTTCATTTTTTGAGAAATTTTAATTCGAAAATTGTGTCGCTTTTTGTGAGTTTGCAGCGTTGTTTCTAAGTTTGAAGCCTTGTGAAGCTCTAATTTGCACTCCAATCTAGATTTTTTTAATATCATTAGAAAGAGGATGAAACATGTTAAAGAATGTCGGTTGAGCGAATTTTCTAACTTTTTCAGTTTTTGAGAAATTTCAATTCGAAAATTGTGTGACTTTTTGTGAGTTTGCAGCGTTGTTTCTAAGTTTGAAGCCTTGTGAAGCTGTAATTTGCACTCCAATCAAGTTTGAATCAAATTTCAACCAAAATTTGGATAATTTTGTGCCTTTTTGTCTTTTTAAAACAAATATAAGTTCCTAATTTAAAAATAATAGGTAATAATGTAAATATGTTTCTAGTAACGTTTTTTTATTTAAAATCTTCTGCATTTTGCCCCTCAATAATTTATTAACTTCTCTTATTTTAATTTTTTTATTGCTTTATCTATATTTCAATTTTAGGTTGGTTCTGTCTTGTAAATTCATAATTCATCAATCAAATTTTTATTTGATGGTCCAATGTTTAAAGCAATTATTCTTTCGATTAATTCGATTAGGAAAATGTATCGATTGAGGCCAACACTACTTTTTAGTGAGAGATTTTGTTCTCAATTTGACAGTGTGGTAGTTAAGTCGCCATTTTGAGTGAGTTTATATCAAAATGACTTCATTTCAGTCGGTGTATGATTGATTCAATTATAATAAAGCGTTTATTATCCATTTTTACAATTAATTTCATACAATAAATATCAATACAATAACAATTATAACGAACAGAAAATTTAATTTCGATTTTAAAAAATGGGCAATCTCAAGAAAACAAAGTTTAAGTAAATACTCTTTTAACTTGATTATGATGATTTAAATATGTAGAGCAAAGTTAAATTTTTGGAGTTTGATAATTTCTGACCTAAAAAACAAAGTTTGTTGTTGCAAAGGAAACAGGAAAGCAATCTCGACCTCTGAAAGGATAACTATGAAAATCAGTTTTTTTTTTTAAAAAAGTGTGTAATTTTTGAATACAAAAACTCGTATCAAGCTAAACTAAATGTCTATCGATTTTGCCAAATTTTTCATATGAAATATATGCCGAAATGGAAATTCCTCCTCCTCCTCTTTCCATTATCCTCCAAAGGATGTAGTGACACCATTTATATTTGATTCAGCAGTTGATTCCATGCTTGCCTATCCTGTGCCATCCTTTCGGCATAATGCAGTCTCATGTTTATTAAGGGTTTTGTTTGGTCTACCCATCTAGTTGGAGATCTGCCTCTTGAGCGTTTGCCTTCTACTTCCCCTTCTATGATTAGTCGTTCTATTGTTCCAAATCTTCTAGCTAGATGCCCAAGGTACTGCAGACACATGCGGTTTATTCTGTTTAGCAGCCTTGAACGTGGACCAATTTCTTGTAATACGGATACGTTGGTTCGGTGTTCTGTCCACGATACTCTTAAGAGAGATAAACCCACATTTCGAAAGTCTCTATTCTGTTTTTATCTGCTTTGTATAAAGTCCATGTTTCCGTTGCAATGAGGAAGACAAGAGCATTAACTAGACGAAGTTTCGTTGTTTTGGTGATAGATCCGCTATTTCATATTTAGCTTGGTAGTCGCTGATCTTGCTTCACATTTTCTAGTGTTGGTAATCAAGGAACCAAGATAATTGAAATTGTTTACCACTTCATAGTCTGCAATTTTTGATATTTGTGGAGAATTGTTCTCTTGTCTATCAACTATCATTATTTTCGTTTTAAATTTATTTATTTTTAAGCCATAAAGCCATGTCTGCTCATAATTTCAGTTATTTCTGGTATTGTTGACGCTATTCAGTGTATGTATGTACAGGGTGCTGCATTTTCGATGGTTTTACGGGGTACAGAGAAAACGGTAATAGATAGAAAAAAAGTAGCATACGTGTTCCGATCTCATTTTCCGAGCTGAGATGACTGGCGAAGAGTGGGCTGCGCAAACTTCTTTTGTTTCAAATATACGGGGGGTTTTTGAAAAATGGTAACTTTTCAACCTCCTCTGTATTTCATTTGCTATAAAAGTTATTAAAAAAATAAAAACGGTATCTGGTACAACTTTTCACGTAGAATCCAATGACGTAGCCGGTTTTTTTCTATTACGTTTAGTTTTTGACATATGGCAGTAAGTTACATTTTTTTAAATGGAACACCCTATATATTTCTACGTCATTTAATTCTGTTCATTTTTACCTTTTCAACAGTGTAAAAGTTGTAAAGGTTAATCCTCTTATTTAAAAAAAGAGTCGTTTGCTAAGTTAAAAAAATGCCAATATCTAAAATACGAAACAAAAACAATCGGAAATCATATAAACTAACACATCAGAAAATTCAATATTTTTAATAAATCCTATAATTAAAAAAATCTAAATTACAAACAGTTCTACCGTCGCTTTAATAAGAAAAATAGACATTTTTATTTTCTACTATTTTTAAGGTAGAAGTTAAAAAAAACTGTTTATAAACGACATGTAACATGTTAATATGAACATAGCCAAATTTTGTTTCGACTGTGGGTATTTTTATACATATTATTTAGCCCGTTTTTGTTAAAGAAACGCCTTTTCTCTAATTACCAAGATTAACATTTACAAACTTATATGTTTTAATACACCGTTGAAAGAGTAAAAATCAACAGAATTAAATGACATAAAAATATATAGGGTGTTCCATTTAAAAAAATATAACTTACTGTCATATGTCAGAAACTAAACGTAATAGAAAAAAACTTACTACGCCATTGGATTCTACGTCAAAACTTCTACCGGAAACCGTTTTTCCTTTTTTGATAATTTTAATAGCAAATGAAATACAGAGAAGGTTCCAAAATGACCATTTTTCAAAAAGCCCCCGTATCTTTGAAACAAAAGAAGTTTGCGCAGCGCACTCTTCGCCAGTCATCTCAGCTCGGAAAATGAGGTCGGAACACGTATGCTACTTTTTTTCTATCTATTACCGTTTTCTCTGTACCCCGTAAAACCATCGAAAATGCAGCACCCTGTACAGGGTGTCTAAAAAGTCTGGAATATTGCAAATATCTCGAAAACTGCTGATTTTATTTTTCTCAAATTTTGCGTCTTGTTATAGTAAATAACAGCGCATGACGTGAGGGTGAAATGAGGTTCGCAAGTATACAGGGTCAGTCACAAAGTATACCAACTTTCTTAATTCAAACCTAACACACTGTATATTACTTCAGATTTTAAGAGTACTTATAAAGGCCAATTCAACGATATACGATTTTTATTTTTTTTTTGATTTTTTTTTTGTACCTGCCTATAACAATGATAGGTGTAACAATGACAGCTAACGTCAATATAATGTTAAATTAATTGGCAAATTTTCCTATTACTTAAAATGGTGTTTTTGAGTGAGAAGGAAAAGACTGACATCTTAAGTATCCTTCTTCACTCCTTCTCTCATCTCACTGAAAAACACCATTTTAAGTAATAGGAAAATTTGCCAATTAATTTAACATTATATTGACGTTAGCTGTCATTGTTACACCTATCATTGTTATAGGCAGGTACAAAAAAAAAAATCAAAAAAAAAAATCCAAAAAAAAAAAATCAAAAAAAAAATAAAAATCGTATATCGTTGAATTGGCCTTTATAAGTACTCTTAAAATCTGAAGTAATATACAGTGTGTTAGGTTTGAATTAAGAAAGTTGGTATACTTTGTGACTGACCCTGTATACTTGCGAACCTCATTTCACCCTCACGTCATGCGCTGTTATTTACTTTAACAAAACGCAAATTTTGAGAAAAATAAAATCAGCAGTTTTCGAGATATTTGCAATATTCCAGACTTTTTAGACACCCTGTATATTATATCAGTGTGTCGTCGGCATAACGGAGATGGTTAATCCGCCTTCCACCAACTGGTATTCCGCATTGCCATTCATGGTAAAAATGAACAATTGGTTGTGTTAAGTTAGGTTAGGCTGATTTTAACAAAACTAACCTAGAGAACATATTGGGAATTGTTTATACAGGATGTGCCAGTATGTCAGGTTTGGATTGTGGTTCAAAAAGTATTGTAAAATAAATTTGACAAAATCGTTGCAATTCTATTCAATTATCAATTACTCAATTACCTTTAATTTTTGACTCTTTTAAACTTTGAGATTTTCTTTAATTAGTCTTGATATGACATCAAACTCATTAAACACGTTTTGGGTTTTTTTATTCAAATCATAATTTAGTCATTATTTCGCTTTTGAACGTCCATCCAAAACTTTAAGCCGGACGTTAAATTAAGAAAATGACCGATCCTGATGGCGTACCGGATCTAATGTCGCTCGATCTGCGATATTCTTGTTAATATATCGTCATTCTTTACGACATCCGAAAGGACTTCAAAACGGCCGCCCCAGCAATGCCCAACGAATACAAAAATAATATTCAGTATTATTTATACATCTATAAAAATCGCCACACGGTGTGAGGTTGGAAATATTAAAATTACTTTCGTAAAAATAATTAGCAAGTCTCGTCGACTATAAGCAAAGTCGTTTAACCTCAAAACGCGCATAATTTTCGCATTTAAATGCGAAATGTTGTGCCTTTCGGCTCTATGTGCTAAGCCGCCATGTTTGCGTCTCTGTTCAACATTCGTGGCGAGTATCGTTGTTTCGCTCGCCCCTTTAAGTCACACACTTACGGTGATTACTTTATTTGTCCCCTTAAAGAAGGACTAATACCTAAAAAAACGTTTCTCTATCAGTTCCCGAGATCTTTCACACCATAAATTCGGACATTCCGACGAAAAACATCAAAGTCGCCCGGGTGGCCTCTGTCGTTGCCCTTTGGAACTAAAGGCAACCAAGTTCAGGTTAATAGGATGTTAAGTCTTCTTTTCAGCTACCGTTGAGATAACAGTATAGTTTCCCAAGTGGAATCTTGAGGGTACGAGCCATACCGGTTACCTGACCAGTTTTACTGGACGACTGTCCCCTTTTAACCACAAGTGCGTATTAGTGATAATACAGTACTTAAAAAGTGTTGAAAAGTTAAGTAATTTTAATGACGCGGCGGCTTTGAGAGACTTCTGATAACGTTCAGATTATATACAGTGTGTTTCAACTTTAATTACTACCTTTAAATCTCAAATACTATGATGTACTAACAGATATTTAAGGGTGGAAAGTCAAAAGTAAGTCTTGGGGCTATGGAGGGTTGTAACAGTTGATTTTAAGTTAAAATAGGGCTAGTAGTTGAGGTGTTGTTGATACGTCCGATCCAATTTCACCCTGTATATCACTCAGACGGCAATCTTGAGACCAGATTATTCCCAGAAAGGAGGGAATAAAAATTTTACTGGAATACTTTATTCGCCGTTGGGACGGCTGAAAATTGTTTCGAATCAAGAATCGAGATTTTTATCACTCGCGCCGATGACAGAAATGCGGTTTTATGCCCCTTTAATGATCCAGCCTCTATGCGCTAATAAAATCTTTTCATGGTGGTATTTACAGGTTTTTTTTATCACTCGCGTTCGTTAGTTAGATCGAGGTCTTTTTCTTAATTTACTTCGCACCGCAATGCGCCCGTTAACGCGTGACTTATCCCCCGGCGACGACGTTACGATCCGTAAACGTCATCATCAGTGGTTTTCAATTATTTTCGTTTGTTTCAGACGATATTGAACTCGATGCACAAGTATCAACCCAGGTTCCATCTAGTGAGGGCGAACGACATTCTCAAGTTGCCCTATTCGACGTTTCGAACCTACGTTTTCAAGGAAACCGAATTTATTGCCGTTACTGCTTACCAAAACGAAAAGGTAAGTACACCAATATTGTTTGACACAAAAGGCAAAATGATGTTTTTGTTTTTTAAGAAGTGAGTAAATAATTAAATAGGGTGTGAGTAGAATGTTCAGCATTTGTTTCTTCAAGACTCTTAAACATTTTTACTTGAACGTTTCACACTGCTACAACTATAGTTTTCCTAATATCGTAGCTATTAACAAGAAGCAACAAAAAGATGGGAATCAAAATTACTAAACAATTCACAAGCACAAACTTATGGTTTATAGTTTTTTTTATTATTTATTAGTTTATTCAGTCAATATGCAACAACCATATCCGTTAAGGCTATGTAAATGCACCTAAATTGAAGAAGAGGATGAGGTGAGAGATGTACACCCTTAATTGAAGTTTGCGCAGTTCAGTATCCGGAGGGAATGAAGGTTTAATTGAGATTGAGATTAAAAAATGAACAAAATGTGGAAAATACGTAGCTTAAATTACTGGAAAGTGCACAATTTACATTAAACCATGCTAGAGAGAATCTGAGCAAAAGTGAGTTTTTAAACTCGAGGTATATTTTAAAAGTGAGTGTATGTACAGTTGCAGTGTCTTTAAACAATTTTGGCTTTATTCTTCTTAATACAAGCCAACAGGCTAATTAGTAAATCAAGCTACTATCTGCATAAAAAGAGTCAGAATGTTATCTCGTATGCATACGTTGTTGCTAACTGAATATGTTGATCTGAAAGTCTTTAATCACACTTGTATTAATTCTATATACTATTAAAAACACTAAAAGGATTGAAAAGATGCTCAAGTGTCTCAATCTTGAAGGGATTGTCAAGTTCAAAAAAAGCAAATTTGGTTTAGAATATTCATTATTCAATTCTTGTGAAAGAAGTATCAGACCTTCCAGACTTAGTGATCTTAAGCTGGAGGAGCTATCTTCTGAGCAGTTAAATGAGTCAGAGCACAGGAAAGCCAATTCTGTGTGATAGTGAACGAGTGGAAGTAAAAAAAACCGATGGTAATCAGATCAAACAGGCTTTAGGTATCGTGTGGACTTAAAGAGTAGCAAAAACCAACTCGGATAGGCGATTAACTTAAAGAAACTGTGAAATCTAAGTACAGACTGATATTGAATCACATCAAACGTTGCAGTTTCCAGTAGCCAATTTTTTTAAATCCGCCAAATTGCAGAAACAAAAGCAATAAGTAATATATGAACGATAGAACCTTTTTGACCAAAACGCTTGAAAAACTAGGTCCTAAAGTACGGAATTTTAGTATCTTTAGGTTGGACGTATTTGCCAGATTGTTTAAAAAAGCATTTGGGCAATTTAGGTTATATTTACATACATAAATAGTTTCTCTTTAGTGTTTATTTTCTGAACTTTTACAGTTAATAAGTAAAATAACAATTGTTTCTGGACTGGATTCAAATAATAACCTTAGTGCCAGCTGCATTTTTAAAGATGCTGTACATAAATATAAGTTAAAGTTGAAGACCAACTAAAAGACAATAGGACAACAACTCAAACCTTTTAAAACCCTCCATCAACACATAACGAAATTCTGTCCAGCTAATCCATTTTAATAGTAAAAATGGCTGATCTAAACGAAAAAAAAAACAAATCATGTTACAGTTAGTAAAGTGAGTAAGTCAATCTAGAGCCTAGTTTATAAAAGAAAAATTAACTTTAACTGTAACTTTTTAAAATATTATTAACCTTAAGAAAGAAGAGTTTACAAAACTCCTGATTGAACTTTGGTGAATTTAATCACCAAGATCACGTGACAAATCCGACTTTCGATGCTAAACCAATTTTCAAACATGACACTGTACTTTAATGGTCACGTGACCATTTAGGCTATATTTATTAAAAAGAAGCTTATTTTTCATTTTCCTGACTCTAAACCATGACAAAAATTACCAAAATTTGCTTCGCTCTATCAAAGTTTTCATTGAATTTCAACTTGGTATTGTAGACATAATTCTTCATGCTGTACAAAAGTTTTGGTGCTTTAAGAAACCAATTATTACAGCAAAAAATATTTGTGTCCTGTTTGAGAACTGATTATGTTTAATAATGATGAGTGGTTTTGATTGGTTGTGGCTTGTGGCTTATCTAATTTGGTTCTTACAATGGTATAACTTTCCTGTAGCTATGTCAATTGGTGACAAACTGATGATTTGAAGTTCAGTTGGATTTACATAAATCCATTATTACTATTTTAACCTCAAGGACCTAACTTCGTAGTTTCTAGTAAATGTTGTCATACATATAATTATAATACGTGAGTTAGAGTCTCCTCTACCATTGCAACATTTTGAATCATGTTGTCTAGCAATTTCTAAAAAGGAAAAGCTCTTCTATTTATTCTGAGTTCTACAGATTCAGTTCTTAAAATTTGCTATTAGAGCTTGGCTCTATCAAAGTTTTCATTTAATTTCAGCTTGTTATTGTAGACGTAATTCTTCATGCTGTACAAAAGTTTTGATGCTTTAAAAAAATCAATCTTCACAGCAAAAATATTTCCTGATATTTGACAATATTTGTGTGTCTTGTTTGAGAACTGATTATGTTTAATGATGAGGGTTTTGGTTAGTTATGGCTTATCTAATTTGGTTCTTATAATGGTATAAATTTCCTGTGCAGCTATGTCATTTGGTGACAAACTGATGATTTGAAATTCAGTTGGATTTACATAAATCCATTATTACTATGTTAACCTAAAGGACCTAACTTCCTAGTTCCTAGTAAATGTTGTCATATAATTATAATACGTGAGTTAGAGTATCCTCTACCATTGCAACCTTTTTGAATTATGTTGTCTAGCAATTTCTAGAAGGAAAAGCTCTTATTACAATAATTCTATTGATTCTGAGTTCTACAGATTCAGTTCGTAAGAAGAAACAGCCTAGAAAATAAACATATTTTAAACACAAAAATTATTTGTACAAGAACACTTATCGAAAAGGCACATTGTATAATTAATGTAGACGAATTTGTTGTCTTTTTTAAAATATTCTATATCATGCTCATATTTAGGGGGGTGCTCATTTAAAAAAAAAAACAAATTTATTTCAACATAATGCCGTGAACGTTCTTAAATTTGAGATACAGGGTAGAACAGAAAAAAACTTTTTTGACAGACAAGACATTTGAACTGGTATCTGGTGTGTATATGGTATGGTATAGTTGTTATAAGTGGAATTTTTTTACCACTCTGTATCTCAAAAGTTAACAACATATTTTCATATGCAATTTTTTCCTTTAAAAATGTCCAAAATTTCCCTCATGTATAGGAATATGTCATTTAGAAACATCCTTTAGGCTTTCTAGTAACATTATAAAAATTCCAATAAAACTGAATGGTAGGAAGTACTACAGAAAATTTCAGAAATTTATAAAGTAGATTAAACTTCAATGTCAAATTAATAAACAGATGTGTTTATGAGCGTTACATGTTTACTCAACATTTGAATACGTATTTTTCTCTAGCTCTATCTCGATGATTGGCAGCTAAAAACAACTGAAAACAAAAATCAAATTAATTAAATGAACCATAACAATATCAATTAAACGAATGCGATAAATCACCCAATCGACTCTCGACGACTTTTACGAAGACTGTTGATTAAAGCTGAACTGCCGTTATTAACCTACAGCGGCAGCTTAACCACCCATTATCATAGTACCTAGTTCAGAAAGTGGTACTGCGGTAATTTTCTTAGTGCGCCGACGAGTGAATATTAGCACTTAATTACTCTAATAAAATGTTTTTAAAAGGCCGTCCCAGTAGGCACCAAGAAGAACAACACCTAATTAGTTCTAGGAAGTACCCGAAAAAAAAAAAGAAATGTGACAACAGTCTGGTGCTGGAAAAAAGCTGAAAGGCACCGCTTTGCGACACCGTTTGGTACAGATTACAGCATCGCCGGTATCTATGTCGTGCGATAATTAGAAGATGTTAAAACAGGATGGTAAAAGACTTGGTCTTTCTGGGAAGTGGCGTCAATGGCGTCATCGGAGTGAGCAGGAACGGCTCCAGGTGACTTTATTATGTTCTTTTTGTTCAGATACTCAAGTTGTCTTAATTTATAGTGTTTATCACTCCTTTTTCTTTGTTCATTATTCTTTCCAGTACAGTCTCATTATACACCCTGTCCACCCATGATATACTCAGAATTCTCCTGTATACCCACATTTCAAGTCTTCTTTGGGTGGCCTCTGTCAATGTCCATATGAATCTACACTCTAGAAGAGTGTCGAGAAAACTAACATCGAATGATTCTGACGTCTTCATTTTTGCATGTTCATCCTGTTCATCAGCTCTTGCAAGCCAATTACTACAGTGTCGTCCGCGTATCGAACGTTTAGCAGGATTTCGTGGTCAGTATTTTCCAAAGCTTCGGTAAATATTTCTTCCGAGTATAAATTGAAGATCAGAGGAGAATACATCCATGTCTAACTCCACCCTGTATAGCAATGACATTACTCTGTTCTCTTGTATTTGATTTGATTTTATTTTGTTTGTCTGTTCCTTTGTTGATTTATAATTACTCAGAATTTATATCATTCATAAATTTGTTTTTTTACTTCTAGCAGTTTCAACAACTAATTTTAGATGCATGATGAAAATTCAACCAGTATTGCTCATTTTAATCTTAAGCTTATAAAATAAAGAAACATTTGTGGTTTCTTGATGATTGTCAACAAAACGTGCGTTCAGTTTTAAAAAAAATTGGTTTGACATGATGTTTTGTGTAAAATATTTAGTTATTTGACTTTTTTTGTAATCATTAACATCCTTTTTACCTAGTCCTGATGTATAAACATTTAATTAAAAAGGTTGATTCCCAACAGAATAGGCCAAGTTTGAAGATATCTCTAAACTTGTAAAATTTTAATTCAAAAATGCTTTTCTTTTAAGAGTTAAAAATTAAACTTAAGTATGTTTTCAATGGGTGAACTACATTAAAAAAATGCAGCAAAAACCGTCACACTGACCCAGTAAATGAGTTTTACCAATGGTTCAGACAGGAATAAGATGTAAATAACGACTGGTCATTTCTTAAAAAAAACTTGAGAAAACCTCTAAATTGCTTTATAAAATGAACAAGGAAAAATGATAAAACACACACAAAAATTACCTGGCACTACGGTATATTAATAAATATAAATTGTAAACACTTCAAATTAAATAATTAATCCCGGAAATATTTCTAGGCAATTAGCCAGATCAAGACAATTTTCTCTCTCTTCTTTTCTGGCGTTAATAGAATTCATATCTTCTTTAAAATATGCTTTTGTTCTTCTGTTTTGCTGGTTCTGTCATAAACTCTGGGCATTTAGTTAGCTCAAGACATTCTTCCGCTCTTCTTTTCTGGCTGTGTTAGACTTCACATATTCTTTAAAATCTTCTCTCAAAAATTATGAACAACTAGCCAATTTTAAGGTATTTTTCCGCTCTTCTTTTCTGGCTTTGGTGGAATTCTTTAAAATATGTTTGGCTTTTGGTCTTGTCTCCAAATGTCTGGGCAGTTAGTTAGCTCAAGATATTATTCTTCTATTATGTATTTATAAACAAAATTATGTTATTATCCTGTATAAACTGTCCATTGCATTTGAATGGATCAGAGGAGAAAACATTCTAACTTGTTAATGAATACTGTTCAATAGATTTCTACTGATTGTTTACTTACAGACAAATTAGATCCAAACTTTGTCATATTTGATCATAAAGAAAATTCCTGTTTAATTGATTTATTAGGCGCATTAACTAGTTTTTTTTGCAAAAGCAATTGAAGGAAAACAAATAAATTCATCGATAAAGACGACAGTTTATGAAGCAAAAAGTGACACGTGTAACAAGTAACCATCAGTACCCGATAAGAAATCAATAAACCATTCTAGAATGACGTCATTTGACATTGAGTGTCTCACAACAAACATGACAGATACCTACTAAAGGTCACGTGTACTGAAATGGTTTATTTAGGTACATTTAAGTACAATTCGTAAATCCGGCAACTGTTTGAAATGCAAGACTATCTTAGGTTAGGTTAGAGTACGTCAAACGTTGCCAAATTTGATGCTTCATACTGACTACAAAATTAATTTTGTGAAACAGTCAAACTCTGGTATTCTGTGGCAACAAATAAGAAGTCATATCAACTATTGGCATCATTTGAATGTGCCAAGAAAGTATAATAAAAAGTACTAAATTTGTACAACTGCCTAAGTATCCGAGATAATTTTAGTACTTGAAACCTCATTCTTAAGTCAACTTAGTTAGATTCGATTTAATACCACTCAGTATTAGTATAATTTTTTGTGCATTATAAAGGAGACACTGACAACAACTCTCTGACAATAAACCAATAAAAATTATTACTTCAAGTCACGTGGTTATAATTACAATATTTTTTACTTAATTATGGTTATTATTATATTATGGTTCAAGGGCGTCGCCAAGGGGGAGCAGGTAGGGGCACCCTTAGAAATTCAAAAAAAGTAATATCAATGAAAATGTACAGGATTTTCATAATAAAATAGTCGACAAATTTACGAAAAACCGGAGATTATGTTTCAATTGATATATCAGAAAATAGGTCCCACTGAACAAGTTTCTTGCAATTTTAAATAAAATACCATTTTCCCATCTTCCATTCCATATCAACATGCCCCCCCTAGGTCATAGGCTGGCGACGCTCTTGTTATGGTTCCTATTCCTACTGCATGTTTTTGCTATCATATTATCACAGATTACCTTTTCCCTAGATGTCAGCAATAATGAATAAATATACAAAGAAAACAGATGACCATTGAATTAAAGGGAATTGTTTTCTTGTTTCAACTACTGAATCACAGCGCAATTACTCGAGTGATTTCACCATAAACCAGTGGCGGCGCCTTCTTGCAAAGAAAAGAAACCCCGGAAACGGCACAAAATCCATAAATCAGTGAAATTTACAGGTATACGCAGCCTTAAGTCGACGATTTTTTTTCAATTTTATTATAGCGCGTCTATTGAAAAGTGAATAATGGATTGACAGGGCGATGAATGAACGTTCGCGTTGTAAATCCAGTTTGTGGAGAGGTTTTGCGATGCCTGATGATGGTACGGTCGGTGCAGAAACTCCACGATAATCGACCGGTATACAGGTGCAAACATGGAGTGACAAACCGTCTTGCATATTTATAAATTCAGCGTACGAGCCTATTATGAGGACACAATGGGCAATATATTATTTATAAAAGCAATACGTAGCGCAAATTAAAAATTAAAAAGTATCGTAAGATGTATAATGAGCTCTAAAAGGTTGTAATAAAGTCGACAAGGTTTTGAATTAAAATTCTTGAACAGCATAGCCGGGTTGTTGCGCGTTGTAGAAGGAAATGCGGAATTTCTAAACAGTTTTTTTCTTCCATTTCGGAATTGTATAAATATTTTCCCGATTGATTGACGATGATAACGATTTTATTTACGATAATTTATGAAACTGGTTCATTTTATTGCAGATCACCCAATTGAAGATCGACAATAACCCGTTCGCAAAAGGCTTCAGAGATACGGGAGCAGGAAAACGGGAGAAGAAGTAAGTATCTAATTTTGCTACCCCTCTTTACAATCCGGGGGCGAGGGGGGGACAATCAATTTGCGAGACTTAATCCCCTCGAAACGCGCCAACATATTTAAACAGCATTATCTATCTCATTGTCTCTATTAGGGGTTCAAAAAAGTGCCTTGTAATTTTAAGGTCAGGCTTTTAACGCATTAGTGCCCTTCTGTTTAATGCGAGGGACAATTTTATACGACACCAGAAGGGTGGATATTTTATAGCTTAATTTGCGGCCGTTTGCTATTTATTTTACATAATCAAATTCGCCAGTCATTCGTGTCATTTTACTGCCTAGGAACCCGACCTTTTGCTGTTTAGTAAATTACAAAGTTTTAATTCCTAAACTTGTTAGTCATTTAAGGCTAAGAGAGTCAATAGATGCAGTTTCTGGTGTAAAAGAAGATAAGAAAGACTTCAAGCTTAAATTATGAAGCTTAATCATAAACATAGCTTGCCAATGTTAATTTGTAGATTTCCTTGATGATTCAATTGAATTTTGGACGACTGGTCTCGGTGTGTGAGACTCAAGCCAAACCTTTATAAGGGGAAAAAGTTTTAGTTTTTCAGACTTTTAAACACCTTTTCCACGTAGAAAAAGCTTGAAAATTATTCAACGTTGCCAAAGCCAAAACTCTTGATTCAGTCATTCTGGCAAAGTCGAAAAGCTCCAAAGGCTTTTAATTTGTGTAGTTGGAAAAACGTGGGGCACTTTGACAAACTATGACGTTTAATGACAATAAAAAATCATTAAACAGTGTCTTGAAACTGTAAAATGTCAAATAGTCGCGTCTTTTTAATAAATCACGCCGCAAATTGTCATTCGTAGCTTTGTGGAGTTAAATTTGGAGTTTGTGACGTTAAATGACATTTTAAGACGTTAAATTTGACAGTTATGACAGTTAATGACACTTTACAGCGTGGTTTATAGTCAGGTGACACTTGTTATGACTATTAAGACGCATTCAGCAATGAGACGAAACTATCGAATGCAAAACTGTTGTACCTTGTATTTACACCCGTAAATTTGACATTTGGGAGGCTAAGTGACACTTTGATATGTTTCTTACGTCACCTGACAGCTGTCAACTGTCAAAACTCATTCAGCACTAACATACAACTGGAATAGGCAGATTAGTTGTATTTCTTTGATAAACAAGCAAGTTGTATTTTTAGCTCCGTACAGTTAAATTGAACACTTGTGACATTAACAGATACTTTGATATGTTTTTTACGTCACTTGACAGCTGTCAAAAATCACGCAGCTGTGACGCGAAATTACCAATCCAAAATATGTAGTTCCTTCGTTTGGATAAATCACACTGCACATATATTAAATTTATAGTTCTATGGAGGGAAATTTGACAGTTGTGACGTTATGTGACGTGATCAGTCAGAACTAACAAATTTGGCTCAATCTTCATGAAACTTTGATAAAACACAACTTACAGTGTAATTCTTCAAAGTAACGCATCTATTTAGCATTTTATACTTTCACCTGACTGGTAAGTGAGTAAAGCTGTCACGTGACGCAAGCAAAGTATTACTTAACGTCCCAGCTGTCAAACTTGGTTCCATGGAGCTGTAAAGACTACTTGCAGTGTGGTTCCTCCAAGAAACACTTGGCATTTTATAATTTCCAAATATTGCAAACTCTATTGCCTGAATTGTTGCTTTTGATGTGCCTCATTCTCTTAAATTCTTCTAAAATTTATGAAATTCTCTTGACATTTTCTCCTAAAATAAGTTTCTTCTTTTCCATCTCTACCTATATTACTCTTGCTTGTGCTTTTGTTTTGTTGTCTCGATCTACAAATCCAGCTTTGAAATAATAATCAAAACGTTTTCTATGAAAGATTCCTTTTGGTCGTTTTTGGACATACAAATTAGTGAAACCATTCCAAATAAGTCTCCTAAGGTAAATCCTATTTATCTCGCAGAGATCAGGGGTGGATATTTAAATGAGAGTTTGCAACCCCGCGAGGATCGCTTCAAATTAACCCCGGCATTTGCTTAAGGTCGCGGTTTAACTTTGGGGACCCAAAAGGGCAGCCAGATGAGATTGTTGATCCCCGGGTGCATGATTTTTTTCGTCGTCTGCGGATCGAGCATTAAAAATTCTAATGCGAAATCGATAGAGCATCGACCCTAAGGCCGAATTTGGGGCTCCCAGTCTTTTATTTTCAATTTAAGACGTCTTAATCGCGTTATCAATCGGGGTAGTGTGTAGTTAGGGCAAATGTCGAACGACAGGTCCGTCCCCTTTGCACGATTGATTGCTGCACTTTGTTCTTTAGGACGGTAGATGATTTCTGAGCAAATAGCCAGTGGCGTACCATATAATCAAGTTCTTCTGCTGACATCTCCACCAGATTGCCTCAATCGTCAAGACGTTTTCAATTTTTGAAATATGTTGTTGTTACTACATCGACATGATCATCTAATCCGTTATGAGTTTTGTCTTGGTCTAATTTGATCACTTGTAGTTTCTGGTATTTGTTGCTTATCAGTAGTTTCCTTATCTTCTGGATACGCCTCATTCACTTTTCCATCCCCCACTGAAATACAAAAAGATATAATACTTTATCAGTCGAATTTCAATATCAAGGTTTAGATTTTGCCTGCAGAAAAGTTTCTACATTCACCTCACTACATTTCTTTCGAGCTGTCATTGGTTTCATTAAGACTTGTTCTTAATTATTTGTATTGTTTTACTCTTTCTATTGGTGGATTTTTGATTTTTGAGGAATTGGTCCATAAATTATCATCATGCCACTGAACTTAATACTTCTTCCTTGATGACCAAATGTTCATTCACTATGTCTATTTCTTCAGATGTGTCTTCTATTCGTACTAGTGTTATTCGCCATAGTCACTATAGTACAATTTTAAGTTTATTCCTATGTTTTTAGGGTCTATTTTTCGAATTATTAGTCTCTGAGTCCCTACTGTCAAACTTGGTGTTTCAATGTATGAATCACTAAGTTTATCTAAAAACTGATCAAAACAACTTTTGGTAATATTTTTATTTTGTAGGAGGGTTATAGACGTAATAGTGTCTGTTTGAATTTCTTTTGCTTCAAATATGGTATTGACACCACGAACAGAACACTGAATTTGATGGTCTTCTATTAGTTTGTTAAACATTGACCCTTAAGAAAGCGTTAATCTTCTCTAAACAAAAATTTTATAGAGATATTCTTACTATTGTTACAGACAAGCCATGTTGGCGCAACGGCATACAGATGACAAAATATCACATCCGCTTCCAGCGCGCATGTCTGCCGATAGTAGCACTGTTTCGAAAACTGATGATGGTGAACTGGACGTAGTGGGAACAGCTGACAGTCCCCGACCTAGCTTGAACCCTTCCACACCAGTGGCGTCCAGTATAGGTCATAGTGGTAAGTTTTGGATTTTTTTTTTTCAATAAGCCTTGTGGCTAACCACTAAGTGGTTTATAGGTGCTGAAGAAGACTCAATCCGACGGAGACTACACGACGACAGCGGTTCCGAATCCTCATGCAGTGAATCACCAGGAAGTACAGCGTTTCGCCCTAGGGCTAGCTCTCCTAAAGACTCTACTGCAGGTCCTTCAAGTTCCAGCGGAGAATACCCCTCTCCCAACATCAGTGTAGGGCCTCCAATCCATCCACCACCGCATTTACTACCATACTTCTATCCTCCTGGACTCTACCCTGGAGCAGCAGGTCCCAACCCTTTTGCGCCCTCCCTGAATCTCTTCACAGGGGGTCATTCCCCAGCCGGAATGAACCCCAGCCTTCTGTTCAATGCTCAGTTAGCTTTGGCCGCTCAACATCCGGCTCTATTCAGCCATTACCAGAATTTAGCTCATCCAAACCCTCACCATCTGTCACCTACCTCTCCCATTCACAACCACCTGAAAGGAGGACACAGATTCACTCCTTACACTCTACCAACGAGCACGGCGGGAGGAATGAGCGCCTCACCACTAGGAAGCGCATTTGAAACCGTCACCCCCAGCTCACACACTCGAAGCCTGAGCAATTCACCCAACAGCACTAAACTACGTGGTTCCTCGCTGTCACCTCCATTGAGGGCCAGCACAGTGTCGCCGAAACCGGAAACGGCCAGTTCACCTAGTGATTTGAAGAGTATAGAGAAAATGGTGAACGGTTTGGACGTGAAACATTCTAGTGAACTTGCTGGGGACAGTAATGGTGATAAATAATAGTGAGCGAGAGTTTGGGTGTGAGTGCGTGCGTGTGATAAATGATTGATATTGTTTTACCGTACTTTATTCGGAGGCTTTAGACATTTTTCATTGTTTTCCCAATCTTGCCTTAGTGAATATTGTTTGCCAGTGGTCACACTCAAATTTTAAAGTCCAATATCTCAAAAGCACCTAAAATAAGAACCAAAAGTACTACTAATGCGAAGAATTACTGCGGTGTTTTCACATTTCTCAGTTTTATATGTATAAATTTGAAAGAGTAGTTGAACAAAAAAGAATCTAGAACGTGATGTAGAATCGTTTCACAATTTTAAAATATCACATGCAATTTCCACTTTTAGGTATTTTTAGAGTACACCAGCACTTTTAAAGAGTCATCAAATAAAACATTTACGTACAACGGACTGAAACAAGAAAATTATGCCTGTGGCCAAAGTTAAATTTTTTTATTTGGTCAAGAGTGTAGTCCTTCTTTCAGCCCGTAGTATGTTAAACGTTTTACGCACAATAGATATTGGCGTATCAAGGGCTGAAAGAAGAAGATTACACCCGCGCCGAAGCAGTGAATGCCAAACGTCTTTTTACCAATTACAGACTTCTTTTGCTCCCACTTATCAGATTATTAAAAGTAGTAGGTAATTGAATGCTTATTAATTACGAAACTGTAACTTGATTCATTTATTCGAAATAATTTAATTAACTTGGAAAGGACTTAGCAGTGAAATGCCTATTAAAAGACAATACTGGTATGAAATGATGACCTAATTTAGCTTCGAATCTTTACAATTCTCAATAACTGTACTTTTTAAAAGCTGTTGGCTTAGTTTTTGTCAGGTTTCATAATTAGCTTTCCAGAAGGCCAAATTTCTGAAACTGAAGTTCTGATTTGACATTTAATTTGTTTTAAAAATGTTAGGTAGTTGTGAAGCAAACATTATGTTTTTAATACCAACATTTTATTTTATTAGTTTGTGCTATCAATGTTAATAAACAGTTAGTATACTTTTAACCAAAAATCTCAAACAGTTATAACTTTACTTAACTTCATTTTTAATTTTTAAAAGGTTGGTTAAACGGTTAAATTTAAAGTAACGCTTTAAGTAAAAAAGTATAATTTTGATGTTTTTGAAAATATTGACTACAATACTATTATTTTAAGTGAATAATTAATTCTGACATATTTCCTTCAGCAATAATAAAAATAATGTTTACAAAGCTGTGTTCTTAATCAAATTTAAGTCTTCATTAAACTTGTGAAAAAGTGTGTTCTAATGAAAAATTTGTCAAGTGAAAACAATGTTTTTGTTATACTTTGACCAGTATATTACAGTTTAGCAAGTTTATTATTGTTTATTGACCAAGTTGTCGTATAAGGGCAGTCAAATTATTAATATAAATTAATGTTATGTGAACGTTTTAAACCTTTTTTGGTTCTTTTTTAACACACTTATCAGTACCAAAATTAAGAAAACAAATGCACATCATAAAATAAAAAGATAATACCACATGTTAGGTTAGGTTAGCATTGTTGATAAAGTCAAGTAAATATGTATTTTTGAGATTTTGAAGAAATTTTAAAAACATTTCAAGTTTTACTCGACAAGTTAAAATGTTGAAAAAAAAGTTCAAAACGTCTTCGTAACGTTAATTTCCAATAATCAGAATATTTTATTTAGATAAAAAACCAACAAATTGCAAATTATTATATGACAATTTATAACCATTAATTTTTTTATTTTCAAAAATGTTCTTTAGTTTTTGACAAATCAAATTAATGTTGTCGTGACATCATATCTCTCTTTATTCACTTTAAAATGCGCATGATAACAAGAAACAATTTTTCCTCAATAATTGTGTTTGACTTTTTTTAGAATAAAATGGTTTAATAAAGTAACTGAAGGGATAAAAGTAAGAGACTACTATACAATTCAAAAACAGAGAGGAGTTTACTGAGGAAAATGTTCGAAACACCAAAATTCTGTAATTGTAGCTCCAAAATAACAATTTGAAATGGGGATATTATCAAACTGAGCTGCAAGTTGATTTTTAATGATTTTTTTCTCAAATATACAGGGTTTCCAAGAAAAAATTGTATTTCACCAAAATAAATCTGCAACACCTGGTATAAGCATGAAGAAATCATTTTTAGCCTAACTCAACTCCTTTTTCGTTTATTAACAGCTCTAATTATCTATCTGCGACATATCTTTTTCAAATACAGGGTGACCAAAAAATTTTACTGTCTACCTTTTCCAATCATATTCAAATAGAAATTGGTGTCAATTTTGACTGTTGTAACATTGAATAAATTGGCAAAACAAATTAAATACAGGAACAGGAGGATTCTCTTATTGAGATATTGTGACTTTAAAGTTTGTTTGAACCGCTTTTACTATCTAAAGCCTCTTTACCCGGGAATTATTTGCAATATTAGAAAATCCCTAACGTAATAAATACGTAAGTTTACTTTTTCTTCACAAATTTCAAATTTTCCTTTAATGTCAGCTTTAAAAATTTCACAGAAACCTTATTGTTAGTGCAATAGCAGAATTCACTACCGGACCCTGTTGCAGTGTATAAGTTATAAGTGCTTTTTCATGACAAGAATTATTAAGCTTAAAGCGAGAGTACAAACGTTTATATTATATTATAATAATTACTATACATAATAATATGTAAATTACTAAATTGTATACAATAAACAAGCCATGTATTGTTGGTGCTTCTATTACTACTTACTACTACTCTGCAATCTGCAATTATCATTATAATCGTTTAATTATTTTAACGGTCGAACATAGATGTAGGAGGCCTGACTTGACTCTAAAATCTCACTAAAAGGGCCTACTATGCTGTGTTTGACACCGTTGAACTATATCTGAAGGTTACGTAGACTGTGTTAGCCTTTGTGGAATCTAAATAGAATCATGTTCCTTTAATTTAAATAATTTGTATATTTATTTAAAACTAAAACAGATGTACATATTGTTTTTTTTTTCGTGTTGAAACTTGTAATAAACGTGTAAAAAATTGAAGCGAAAATGTACTATATTATAATAATTTTACGGGGACAACGTCTAAGCTATTTCTGTTTTGCCAAAGACAGGGATTCGGATCCTTGTAGACTAAATATGAGACACTTTTGGAAAAATAGAAATCTCTTTTCTCGATATTTTTTAGTTTTGTAAATGTTGATTTCTTCCTGTATACAACATAAAAAATACAGTAGGAAACCACGAATATTTGTTTTAAAAAAATTGTTGAAACTAGTAGGTTCCAGAACTTAAGTTGTTTTGTTTGTTTTTAATAAAATTGTACCATAATATTCTCGAAAACAGATCATTTGTAATTTATTAGAACGTATTAGAGTAGGGGAGGAAATTGTGAATTGTCGCTGTGTATATGTCATTAATTTTTAAGAAATAAACAATAATTAATAACTTATCCAGTTTGGTTTTATTTTTATTACTGTAACAAGTCCCGTTACTAATTAATTAGCAAACCGTCGTAACTTTTCCGCAGATGACTAGTTTCGAGATATACGGGGCGATTTCCATTAAGGCAAAAGGGCAATTGGCTCACGCACACCCAAAGAAACACACTCGTGTACGGGATGTCGCAAAAGGGAATAAATGGGCCGAAGTAAATAGCTCCTTATTAATTATTTTTTCCAGTCAATTAAATATGTGAATTATAGCAAATTGGATGGGAGCAGTTGTATGATACGATTGAAAAAAAATGCACAATCAGTAACGTTAGGTTCGATTAGATTTTGCAATTATTGTAAAGAAGCAAAGGCCCGTTTGAATGATTGATGAAAAACGTTTTAAAAAAATTTCAAACATTTTCTGACGTATTTAATGGTGAAAAATCTACTACCATGTTAACAATGTAGTGTGAGTTTGGTTTTGAATGTGACAGAAAAAGTGAAAAAAGTCACAGTCTACGCTTAACTTAAGCTTGGCTTAAGTACGTTGGTGCAAAAACCCCTTAAAAGATCTGCTTGACATTAACATTGTTGGCAACACATTTTGTAAATATGAGGACTCAAAAATCAGGTAAGTTCAAAAAAGTCGTAAAATACTACTACTACTACTAAATTACTCTTTATAAAACGCACTAAGTGCGGTAAAGTTACTTTTTCGCACTGATGTTCAAAAATATACATTTAAATCGAAAAACAATAACTGTGTATTTAATTCCTGATTTAAGAATACAATTAACAAAAATATTGTACCTTACTGTTCTATCTAAATATTGTATGCTATACTTGTAATAAAGTACCACTTTCTGCACTTGTTAGGTAATAGTTATTTACATTACTAGTGGGGTATGAGCATTTTTATAGTCACGAATGGGAGTGTTGCCACGACGAGGTTGTAGACCGAGTTGTGGTGATCACACGAGTACGTTAACTTGCCATACCCCACGGGTGATGTACAACATTTTATCTACGACCATCAGAAGCAGCGTACAGTAAGAAAAAAATTCATATTTTGTGCAATGTGAACTATTTAGGAACGTTTCGTATATGCTTGCTACGGGTAGTTATTTGTTACCCTTAAATCTTGTCATCTACGCTGTACTGTTTTGGTGTTGTTGCTATGGTGGCCATTTGTTTCCACATATCACTTAAGCGACAATTTAACAGTGTCAGTCACAAATTTTTAAAAGTGCATTTCGTTATGAACATGTCTGAAGAACTTCCGTCAGATATTGAAGAAGCTGCCGCAAACGTGGTATCTGGCTTGTTGCCTGCCAAGTCAAAGGAGAAATATGAAAAAATGTATCAACGTTTTGTCACCTGGTGCGAGACCAAGAACATAAAGAGTCCCTTTCAAGAAAAAGTGTTACTCGTGTACTTTGAAACCTTGGCAGCAACCTATAGTTCATCCAGCCTTTTTTTTTTTTTTTTTTTGTTTAAATTCGATCCAAGAACTTTCTAATTCAGGAATTCATTTCACTTTTAATATTTATAAAAAGTAAAATATAGTTATTATTTAAGATAGGTCTGTTCATGGTTTTATCAAAGTTATGTTTAAATTCAATAAACAATTACAGCAGAAATTTTCATTTAAAGTTGTTTTATCGCACTAGTGCGATAAAATCGATTATTATCGCACTAGTGCGGTAAAATCGCTCATTACGTAACTCAAAATGAGCTATGTAATGAATGATTACCATGCTAGGAGTAGATAAAATGACTTTTCTGACTAGAAAACTAGAAATTAATGATGGTTAGTATCTAGATGGTAAAATTTTACCAGTATTAAAGCGGCCAGCATTTGAAAGCTTAACATACAGAAACTGAGGTTAAATCTAGTAGTCCTGTCAATGTGATAAAAATAAGGAAAATATGTAAGGAATAAGAAAAGAAATTTTATTGTTATCTTACTTTGATTTTTTCCTGTAAATCTGTCTTGTTCCACTTTCTATTTCTATATCTATCAAGTTACATTATATTCTTCCAGAAGTTCTCCCCTTTTTAAAACACAAATTTTAGCGCAAAAATCATATTCTCTAGTTGTAACACCTTTTTTCGTTTCTTCTCTCCTTCTTGTTCTTCTATTCCCTTTCTTTTAATTTGATTTATATCGTCTAGATTTAACTCATTTTCTTCTCTCTTTCCAACCCTTCTTCTTTTATGGGGTTGCACCAATAACGACGACCAATAACCTAAACTAATTTTCGACTTGCATCATTCTGTAAACATAATTTACTTCTACTGAACTTGGTCTTATTCTTTGAGTTTTCTTTATAATAGAAATTCATGTTCGGGTTATGACATACACGCTATAGAAACTAGAGCGGAGAACACAAAAACTAAAAACTTCTATAAGAACAACAGAAAGCGAACACTAAGATCAATAACAGGACATACGCTATTTGATCGGAAGAGAATCGAAGAAATAAAGGAAATATGTGATATCCAATCCAATTTAATGAGATGGGCGAGAAACCGAAGAAGAGAATGGAGAGACCACGTGAACAAAATGCCGGATGATCGGCTGGCAAAGATTGCGAAAGAGAAAAAACCAAATACATCTTGACCTCCTGGACGACTACCTAAAGATGGTAGGAAAGCTGGTCTTCAACATCCCAACTGCTCCTGGCTAATCATTGATGAAAATACAGGACTTAACTAGCCTAAGTAGGTAAGAGGAAGAAGAAGAAAAAGAAATTCATGCATTGGGTGGTAAATATTATTAAAGAGTGTTGATTATGGGTTAAAATAACAGAGTAAATGACGATCTTGATATGGATTATAAGGATTGGTATATTCGCATATTTGAATATTGGAAATTATTGATTATATGGATTTCCACGCTGTATATTCATTATACAGGCTGATTCACGGCGATGGTCAATGGTGTGGTAAACTTTGCTAGTATCATTCATCAAAAAATGCTTTACCTTTGTTTCTAGATTTGATTTCCTTGAAAAATTATCTATTAGTTTATTGTTTAAACTAAAAAAAAATTCCGTACAGTCCTGATCTGATCTTAGATCATTATCAAAAACAAATCTTCCAATATATCAAAGTCTTGAGTTTTGTCCATGTTCATATTCTTAGCAAGCTGACTTTGCGGATTTGAGTTACTAGGTCAGACAGTTATCTTAGCTGATTTTGTAGCTGTTTAGCTACAGATTTTCTAAGCAGTTTTCTTTTATTTTCATATGCTCTCTTCAGACATTCTGCATCTCAGTGGCAATATTCTTCAAAGCTTGGAATTACTCTGCTGTTCTGCTGTCGGTTCTCTTATTTGCAATAACATCTCAGTGTTTATTTGAATTAATAGCAACTTTTCATTGTTAGCTAATCTTTCTGATTAGGATAATTCATATCACCTTAAAAAAGTAAATAACAAAGCAAATCAACAAGAAACAAAAGTCAAAGTGAAGAGTGAGGTTATAATGGCGGGCAAAACATCATAGAAGCAACAATGTTGTGACATGAAAAATTTACAAACACTCTATACAAAAAACATTTTTTTATCATTTCTAACTGATTCCTAAGCATAATGAATCCCTTATTCCTGTCCCTCATGACTGACGGTATGTTACATTCTACTACATGGTTTCTCAAGCGTTTTATTCATAAATCATCGTTCTTATGACGGTCGACATTCTTCCATATTAAACTTCCGTCCATCTAACACTACATTTTAGCAATTCATTAACTCCGACCGAAGTTTCACTGTAATTGACACGGTAGCTAATTAAGAGTCGGAATTGCACCGGTAATCACCTGCGCTTTTAGCCACAATCGCACTGTATCAACCGCTATTTTATGTTAATGGAACTATAAAAGTAAATATTATTGCCCTGTCTTGGAATGAGGGTAGGATCGACCAACAAAAAAAAGTTTTATTGGTGGTAGTTGGTGTAAATTGCCTAGTTTTAATACCCTGTATCGTTGGCTTAATTAGATGATAAATTATTATCAAGTTTAATGATTTAAGTTAAGAATAAATTGAAGAAGTAGCTAAAAGTGAGTGCAAAGAAGAGTTTTGATAAGCAATTTACCTAATTTAATTTACTAACTTCAATTAATTGGTCAACTAATTTATTCGTAACCCAGCATTGAGTATGTTCTTGCTATAAAGAAGATTGATTAACATCCAATTTTTGGAAGTGTTAAATATCCACTTGGCAGTGGTAAGACATAACAAAACAGATATAAGACAGAATTTCTTTTTTGAATACTTACCAAGATTTGCTGTAAGTATTGCAGTTGAGAGAAAAATGAGCAGTAACAACATCAAAACTGTTTGAATGAGTGTAAACACAATTTGTCAACACCGCATTTACAATTTGGAATTGATTTGAATTTGTTTTGTTAATTATAAGTTAGTAACTCGAAATAATATTTGACATAATTTTTGCAGAATATCTTAAATGTTATCTAATTTGTATTTAAGCTAAATGATATGCCTGATTAGTATACTTTTCACTTTTGTCCCATATTTTCTCAAGAACATTGAATGCAATAGTTCTAAAATTCTGATTCCAATAAGAGTTTTGAAGATATCCAGAGATGATCAAACTGTTTTTTCGACAATTTAGAAAAGAAGGACAATATTGATTGACAGTTAGTGAAAATGTGACTAGAGTAGAAAAATATGTATTTCACAAGTTTTATTTCTGTGGTATAAGACACTACTTCTTAGTTGTTCTGCAACTCTGTGAGAGTTGAGTACAGATGTGATGATTGAGGATGATTGGGATTCATAAACAAAACCTCACCATTTTTAACGAATCAGATCGGTGATTACTAAATGATGCGGCATTAAGGGGCTGTTCCTAGATTTGGGAACGCCATTAGTACTTTCTAACTAACTACAGATATCACCAGATGTTGCACAACAACTATAATTTCTGGCATCCAGTTGACTATATTGGAATGAAGGTTTGGTTCTTTGGTTATCAAACCTCTCTGATAAGACGTAATACGGCGAAACCGATCAGAGGATTGTGAAACAAAACCTCACCAGTTTTACAATTTCCACTACTTCGTCTTATGCAACCAGTCTTGCCAGATCTGCGGAAAATATCTCACCTCTGGGGAATTGAAACCACATTGGGATATTTAGAAAATGTTTGTTTAAAACCTCTCTTCAACTTATCAATTAAAACAACAAATCTATTTAGCAATATACAGACTATTTGGATCATTTCAATCTGTCATAAACCTGGAAACTGTCAAAGATGACCCCATGACGTGTATCTGTTTCATATCAATCTGTCATAAATTTGAAAACTAAGAAAATCTCTTCCATGAAACTACAAAATGACAAAACTTTATAAAAACTGGTACAATCAGTCAAAATTGTCACATTAAATGTTTTTTAGAGATCCATGAGCAGGACTTCTGACAGAGGTGACGTGAAAGTGTTAACATACTCAAAAGCAATGCAGTTCTAAACCATTTTAAGTAAGTTTTATAGGTTTATGAGTTGAAAAAGCTAATATTTGAAAGCGTGTAAACTCGAAGACTTTTATTAAGTTTCTTGGAACATGAAAATTATGACTTTTCAGTAAATCCTACAGTTTAGATTTTACTTTATTTACTGCAAAAATATAGATAAAGAATTGATAAATGAAGAAAGGCAATTTTAGGTCGAAGCAGAAGTATAGTACGATTTGACAGCAACTGTACAGCAAACATATCATCATCCTACTAAAGTCAATGTCACAGTATCTAACAGTATCTCTAGAAATACAATCAGCTAGAAATACTAATCTTCAATAATTCTATGATCATCATCATGATAACTAGTAGATTGTAGGCTAAATTTGTTATGAGATTATCCTAACTTCTAATTAAAAATTAAATTTACCGGTGTCTTTTTGTTACAAAAAAGTTGTGGAAAAGCAGTCTGAAAATACCGGAAAGATTGTCATCCTATATACTTTCATACTGTTACCTGCAGTAAATTCAGTGTTCTCCAACAAAATATTTGAAGATTAACAGCAAAAAAATCATTGAAACACGACCTTATAATAAAGAAAAGACCCCCACAAATAGTACTACTGAACACTATCAAACTATACGGAATTATGTAATTGACATTGCTCTCTTTCTTCAGAGGAAATTTTCGACTGCCAGGTAATTGGGAAGATTTTCATCAGTCACATAACTTGTCAAAACTCAGAAATTTAAGAAGTGTTTTTTTCTAAATGATGGTAATGGTAATGGTAGGTGTGGATGGTGACAGATGTACTGTGACCTGATTAGATCTATTGTACCCCATCTCCTTCTGCTATCTCAAGGTTTCCTTGTTCACAGCAGCCCCTCAAGATTTAGTTCCTTTAGGAATTTCAGGATCTTGAGTGGGTCTGTTCGAGGTATTTCTTCCACAGCCAGCTGGGGTAATCCCAGTATGTTTAATCTTCTGTGGCGTACAGCATAACACTCCAGCAAGATATGGTTGGGTGTTTCTGGTTCTTCTCCGCAAAACCTGCAGGTCCTCTCCTAGGCCTAGCATACTTAGGTGTTCTCTGAGTCGACAAGAAACCCCGTTAATGCCTTGGGACTAATTTTGCTGAGGTAAGTGTCTTCGATCTTGCTCGGTTAAAATTGCCGAGGAGATCTTTGACCTGCCTCAGTCCTGGAAGTCTTTGCCAGTGCGTTGCTCTCAGTTCTTCTTCAGCTTTATTAAGTACTTCCTGGACATATGCTTTTCCAAGACCGCAGAATGGTTCTGGCCCGATCAAAATTCTAAATGATAGGTTAGATTAGTCTTGACTCATCTTTTAACTGTGTTTCTTTCTATATTAGGTACGACAAAAAGCTGGGTCAGTGGATACAAAAGGACGAGACTTTTCTCTCTACAATCATAAAGAAGAACCGCCAGTACCATTAAATACATTTATGTGACAATTAATTGATCATTTTTACTCAGTACTCAGAAAGTCAACTAACCAGCAGCACAAAATAAACCAATTCTATACCTCGATGGTATTATCTCAGTTTAATTTTACCAATCTGGCTTACAAGACATGTCTCTGAGCTTGCGATAAATATAAAAGCTAATTAATTCAAATTCTGCGTGTTTAGTTAATCAGTTACACAAGAGGCACGGATGAAAGAGTATCCGCAAAATTCCGTAAGTAATATTGCTTCGTTGAGATTAGATGAAAAGCGGACTTTATGTAAATGCATAAAACTTGCAGCTTATAAGGAAGCAATCTTATTATCTTAAATTAATTGGTTGCTATTTGGTTCTAAATCTAGAATATGGAAGAAAAATCCTTAAAATAAAGTTGTAGATAGGCAATATGATGTCCTAGTATACAAGTTGACTGGTTGTAGGTAGTGTTGCCAACATTTAAATGATATAATTTTCCAAAAGCGTTTTAAAAAGGTTGGTATACAGGGTGTTACAAATTCAATGGAGAGAGAAATTCAAAAATTTTTGCAATTGCGCAACTTTGCCTCCATTGAACTAAAGCTCTATCAACTATAGTTTCTGAGATAGCAATGCTAATACATCGAATTTGTATTGTATTTGGTTTGGAAAAGCATTGTGAAAATATAGGTATAATAGTTTTAGGATAAAAAAAGCTGAAAAAATTGTTTAAAAAAAAATATAAAGAATCTTCGAATACACAAGTACCCTAATTAATTCTATGCCGAATGGACTGTAAGCCGAATTAGCTTGTAGTGAAGTGATTATTGATACTTGTTGGTTAAAAAACAGCCAATAAATCATTTATAATTTTTGATATAAAGAAGGTAATATGATTGGCAATAACTCTCAAATGGCTCAAAAATTAAAAAACAATGTAAAAAATCTATTACAGTTTCAACACTCACTCGTTTCAAAAACGCTACTATTTTTCCAAGAATATAACAAAAAAAATCATCCTTAGATGGTCAGCAGGTTTGCACCCCTATCAAGGATTAAAGCATCAACCACACCTGAAATTGTAAAAAAAACTGTTATAATTTAATGTAACTGAACCATTAGCGCCGACCCAGACATGAGGGTTATTAAACGTGTTCTCAAAGTAGATGAGGTGTGTTTGTTACCCGGTAGGGAATGTTTATACCGGTTGGTATTAATTAGACGATCACTTTTTGCGACAACTGTGAAGTGTCGTATCGGTCGATTCAGGTGCGGACTACACAATTAAAATATACAAACATACCAAACAATTAATTAGACAAAAAAATGAGACATAAACAGAAAACTGAAATACTTCTCCACCACTCTTGCAAAGCTTTTGAGTGGGTGTTTGGGGTAGTTGTATGATAAAGGAGACAGTATAAATAATTATAATTAAGACTGGTTCCGGTACTGACAATCACCTAATGTTAATTATGTTGGTACCTTCACTCATAGGTGCTCAATTATTGTAGGGCTAGTGGTTGATTATTTAGGGCTTCCTCTCTTACACCTTTCTTGTGGGATTTTACTCTCATTTGCTAAAGTTTGAGTCATTCGTTGAATGGACATGGCATTGACCCATCAAAGTTGCCCTTAAAGCTTATCGGCCGATCGGATCTGAAGCTTGGGGGATGATTTAAGCTGCAGTAACCGATATCTCGGGGCCTATCGCTGCGCCCCCTTCGGGTCTTTCCATAATCCCGGATTTTGGTCGATATCAATTTGTCTCGGGGGGTTTTCGGGTAATAGACATTTTTATCTAGTGTTATCTCTATTTAATTTTGATACTAAGGGTGGTTGGTATATTAAGGCTTTAAACGACCTCAAACTGGTAAAAACAAGCTTTATAAATTGTGCACACAAAAAATAATTTTGAATAAAATTGTCTAAGGATATTTTAAATAAAGTTGAAGAGTGCTTAAATACAGGGAGTTCTATTTAAAAAAAAATGAAATTTTTCAACTTGGGAATTCTGTACAAGGACACCCTGTATGATGCAATGTTTTCTCAGCTTTGTCTCCCCTTATTACAAGTAATTAGGCAAATTATTACTGACAGAAAACGAATATTCATATGTCACATAACTTTCAAAAATATGTTTTATTAGTGATACTTGTGGTATTATGTGGATTGTACCTTGTTTGTAGATGGGAAAAGGTAAATTTTCCAGTACTTCACAGTTTTGGCTTTTCAGTCGTTTCTCAGATTTTTCCATCAATAGCTAAGTATGGTAAAAATCTCCATTATTGTACAGGGTGGGCAAATTTATTTTCTACAGGAGATCTCGAAAACTATAAGAGATAGGAGAAAACTAATATCCTAGTCTCGATGTCTTTTTTTTTGACATTAGTTAAGTCAAAAAACCGATTTTTGTCGATTTTAAAAAACCATTTTACGTTCGTTATTTTGAATTGTTGTTAAATATAACGGTTACATTATCATATTATACAGTGTGTCACGCTTTTCAGTACAGCTTGATATCTCAGTAAATAATAATGCAAGTTTCTTTGAATTATGGTGGTGATTGTATGTCAGAAAAATGAAGTATTTAGCATAGTAAACATTTTTATTTAGCATTGGCGTGCAGTGTTGGAGAGGGATTGATTTTTCGGAAAAAATATATTAGGGTCAATTTTACTTACATTTTCTACCAGATTTAAAATCAGCATTCCTAAAAACCCCTTCAATAATTTTAATAAAATTTTTAAAATCTCAATAGCTGATTTTAGCATAAACAAAATTCAGTCTACTTTACAAATTTTGATTTATTTGTGAGAGTTAAATTACTAATTAGGTTATTTATTACGGTTACGTTATAAAAATTTAAAATATGGATAAAGGTGTTATTGGGAATGCTGATTCTAATTCTGGTACAAAAAGTTAACTAAAATTTACCCTAATATCTTTTTTTTTTTTTCGAAAAATCAATCCCTTTCATTCCTTAGTAAATACAAATGTTTACTATACCAAATACTTAACTTTTGTGACATACAATACCCATTATAATTTAAAGAAAATCACATTATTATTAACTGAGATATCAAAGTTTACTCATGAAAAGCGGGAAACACTGTATATAGTTTATTTGATTAGTGGCCTAAGACAAAAATTAAGCATTTTCTTCAATATGAAACCCTTCTTGTTATAGTTCATTTTAAATAGAAAAAAATGTTTTTTTAATGACGTAAGGAAATGTTATACTGTTATACTAAAAAAAAAACTTTATGTGATAACTCAAAAAACATAGAGTTCATAAAAATGTCACCTACGCCTACGCCATGTGAAATACGAAAAAGTGTCTTAATAATGTAACAGTTATATTTAGCTACAATATAAAAACACGTAATTAAAATGTTTTTTTTTAAATCAACAAAAATCGTTTTTTTTTTTGACAAATCAAGAAAAAAACAAAAAAAAATTGAATACAGCACTCAACATCTCAAAAAAAGACATCGAGACTAGGATATCAGTTTTCTTCTATCTCTTAAAGTTTTCATTTTCTTGTAGTTAGTCCACCCTGTACTATTGACGACTCAATTCGAATTTTTGTTCAAAGCAAAACATAACTCGATTACTTTAAATGGGACACCTGGTATATATTATTAGATCACGTGATAGAGTTAGGTTGAGACTATCCATTGACCTAAATAGTGCATTACAAAATGTTGACAGTTTTCGAGATATTTGAAGAATAAACTGCCTTTAACTTATTCAAGAATTTTTAAAAAAAGTGTTCGAAGCAACATAATTCGGTTAGTTCAAACGGGTCACCCTGTAGATTGTTAGGTCACGTGATGGGCTACGTTAGGGCTATCCACTAACCTAAATAGTACATTGCAAAATGTTGACAGATTTAACTGTCAAAATAATCTAGTTATGAATCGTTAAACTGTAGAAAATTTTCTTTTAAAAAGTAAAAACGACAAAAATTTGATTAACCAATTATAGGCAGTATTAAGATTTTTCTCAATGATCATACTCAGAGTGTTCAAAAATCAGATAAAATCAAGAGATAGTTCGAAATTTATATCGTTATTGGAACACCAAGTGTCACTAATATAATTTGTAGCAGCTATTTTACAAAAAAAATAAGTTACCCTTATAATTATTATATTGAGAACTTTTCACTTAGTATCATAATACAGAAAAAATGTGTCTCTATTTCCTTTTAAGTCTAAATTAGTTTGAAGCAGAAGATTTTATTTTAAACCAATAACTAAAATGTAAATAATGCAATTAAAAATTCGAAAGATTTGCAATTGAAACTTTAGAAATTTTTGTAACCACCACATTTTTATCAACTATGGATAATTGTGTTTGTAATAATTATTTGCACTGGGTAATTGGATTATAGCTGCACTTCACCTAAACAGGAAAACAACAAAAAAATTGCGTGACAAAACTGGCTTTTAAATTTAATTAGTGTCAATTCACAATTAATAATAATTACTCGCCTAGAGGGGCAACGAGTAATTAACGCTGTATCCGCGGCATTTAACCGGAGTTTATTCAAATCCAGGGTGTTTGAACGTCACGGTCCGTTTCATTTGAAATTAATCGATTGCCATGAAAAAAAGCGTTTCGACAACAACAATTTCGCCTTAAAAACTGAAAGAAATTATGCAAAGCACCGACTGAGAAAAATACACACAAAGTCACATCTACATATTTTAAATTTACACCATGCACCTGAAATCAGAGGAGTACCAGATCCGCATCGAAGATATCGCATGATGGATGGTACTGAGCTGAACCTCTAACAGTGTTTTGTCGGTGACAGGCAAAGAATGAACCCCCGTGGTTGGGACCTTAGGGGGTCGTTTACTACCCATTTTAGGGGGTCAGGTTTAAAATTTACACGGTTCTGGGAGATCGTTAAACGAATTTATGGTGATTAAAAATGATGAAATTTTTGTTTTTCTGGCTCTTTATTTTTATGTTGGTTTGGTTTAGAAAGGTGTTGCCAAATATGTTACTCATAATACGTTTTTTCTAGTCTTCAGATTTGTCAGATGTACTCTATTTTCATGTTGACGGCATCAAAATCTGCAACTTGCGCCACGCCGATGATCCTAATCGGTGTATCGGAAGAAAAACTGTTCAATCTTATACGAAAAGTCGAAGAAATAAGCAACAAAGTAGGCCTGCAAATGACCAAAAAGAATACCAAAATAATCATAATTAATCTTCAAAATAATAACAAACCTGAAGTAAAAGGGACAAACAACATCGAGACAGTTGACTCTTTCTTATTGGTGCGACAATTCCGAGCAAGGGAGGATGCAGAGTGGAGATGGAGCGAAAGAAAACAAGATCAAAGTATGGAAAAGTTATTACACCAAAGTGATATTGGTCAGAAGCTTGATTTTTTTCGGCCTTCCTATATGGGAGAATGCTAGACTGTAAAAAGGAGTAATAACCAGAAGATTGATCCTTTCAAAATGTTTTTCTGGCGCAGAATAAGAATGTCCTGGACTGAGAAAAGAACCAAACCAAACTTCTGGACCAACTCAGAATTAATAAGAGATTAAAAGCATTGTGGTAGCGGAGAAGATACCTAAATTCTTTGGTCTTGTGGTTAAAAGAAATGGTCTTGAGAAACTCATTTTGGAGGGGACAGTCTTTGGCAAAAGATCAAGAGGAAGGTCGCCTACAAGATACGTGGATCTTATATCTAGTCTAACTGGCAAAATGGAAAGCCATCACAAGAAACAATACATGGAGACACGAACGGGTTAAACTGTAATTTTCGCAATTTTTGACAGTTTTGATTAGTGACAGATATTACGTGGTTTTTGGAGAATAATTTAGCTAGACAGTCGTGACCAGTGTCAAAATAACTGTCATAATTCTCAGAAACATGTTTAGTATCAAATACAGCAAGAAAACTTTTCTAAACCCTGATTTTTGCAACTTTTGAGCACAGTCTGACAGTCAAAGACAAAAATTATTTGTCAAACCCAGTTGAAGTGAGAAAGTGACTGTTTTAAGCACATTTTTAGAATCCTTAATAAATTTCCTATCCAATAACCTGAAAAAAACACCACAAAATTTGGTACAGTCAGAGTGAAAAGCGGTGTTAAAGTTTGAACTGACAGAAACACAGTTTGAAAGGACAGTCAGAGACAAAATCGACTGTAAAACCCAATTGGAGCAAGAAAATTACTTTTTAAGTACATTTTTGAAATCTTCATTAGATTTCCTATCAAATAACCTGAAAAAAACCCCACAAAATGTGGTACAGTCAGAGTGAAAAGCGGTGTCAAAGTTAAACTGCCACAAACACAGTTTGAAAAAACTGTCAGGGACAAAATAGTCTGTAAAACCCACTTGGAGTAAGAAATGCCTGTTTTAAGCACATTTTTGGAATCCTCATTCGATTTCCTATCCAATGACCTGAAAAAACACCACAAAATTTGGTACAGTGACAGTGAAAAGCGGTGTCAAAGTTTGAACTGACAGAAACACAGTTTCAAAGGACAGTCAGAGATAAAATCGACTGTAAAACCCACTTGGAGCAAGAAAATTACTGTTTTAAGTACATTTTTGGAATCTTCAATAGATTTCCTAACAAATGACCTAAAAAAAAACCACAAAATGTGGTACAATCAGAGTGAAAAGCGGTGTCAAAGTTAAACTACCAGAAACACAGTTTGAAAAAACTGTCAGGGACAAAATCGCCTGTAAAAACCACTTGGAGTGAGAAATGCCTGTTTTAAGCACATTTTTGGAATCCTCATTTGATTTCCTATCCAATGACCTGAAAAAACACCACAAAATTTGGTACAATCAGAGTGAAAAGCGGTGTCAAAAATTGGACTGACAGAAACACAGTTTGAAAGGACTTTCAGCAACAAAATTGCGTGTAAAACCCATTTTGAGTGAGAAATGCTTGTTTTAAGCACATTTTTGAAGTCCTCATTAAATTTCCTATCAAATAACCTGAGAAGCACTAAAAAATTAGTACAGTCAGGGAGAAAAGCAATGTCAAAGTTTGAACTGCCAGAAACACAGTTTGAAAGGACAGTCAGACACAAAATCGACTGTAAAACCCACTTGGAGCAAGAAAAATACTGTTTTAAGCATATTTTTGAAATCTTTATTAAATTACCTATCCAATAACCTGAAAAAACACTACAAAATTTTGTACAGTCAGAAACAAAAGCAGTTCAAAGTTTGAACTGACAGAAACACAGTTTGAAAGGACAGTCAGAAACAAAATCGACTGTAAAACCCACTTGGAACAAGAAAATTACTGGTTTAAGCACATTTTTGAAATCCTCATCAAATTACCTATCCAATAACCTGAAAAAACACTAGAAAAATTTTGTACAGTCAGAGACAAAACCAGTTCAAAGTTTGAACTGACAGAAACACAGTTTGACAGAACTGTCAGAGACAAAATCGCTTGTAAAACCCACTTGGAACAAGAAATTTACCGTTTTAAGCACATTTTTGAAATCCTCATTAAATTACCTATCCAATAACCTGAAAAAACACTGCAAAATTTTCTACAGTCAGAGAGAAAAGTGGTGTCAAAATTGAACTGCCAGAAACACAGTTTGAAACAACTGTCAGGGACAAAATCGCTGGTAAAACCCACGTGGAGTGAGAAAATGACTGTTTTAAGCACATTTTTTGAATCCTTATTAAATTTGCTATCTAATAACTTAAAAAACACTACAAGATTTGGTACAGTTAAGGGGAAAAGCTGTGTCAAAATTTGAATTGCCAGAAACACAGTATTCGTAATTTACAGGTCAAATTTTCCTGGTAAAGTAAAATTTTACCATTTATATTTTTTAAAACTTTACCAGTAATTTACCCATTTATCCATACTCAATAAAATCGTATTAAAAAGAAGTTCATGATGATTACCAAAAACAGAAACGTTACGTACGAATATGACATTGGCATGTTCTGGTAGAAACAGAGTTGAAATGACAAAGTGTCAGATATCTGAATTATTTTTATCAGCAATGGAAACATAAAATTTGTTATTTACGCATAATTGCAAGACTTAAATCATATCAATTGATACGTCAACTATAGTATCAAGTAAATCAACAAAAAAAAAGTACTTAATTTTTAAAAATTCGAATTTCTTCGGATATCTCCGGAATAAATCGAAATGTTTTAAATTTTAAAGCAGCACATTATTAAACTTTTAATTGCGCAGTTTTGCCATTAATTTAACCAACTCTGTAGCTCTTACCGTTTTCGAGAGCCTGATTTGTGACGGCCTGTATAACTGGAATATTCTCTATGTGAACATTTGCTGCATATACATAAGTTATGAATGTCATTTGATTAATCTTTAGTAAGAGCTGACCTCTGGTTCAGTATAACGTGAACCAGGTCAAAACAAATTAGTCATTAGAAATTATGCAACTGCGGTCAATTATCCTGTTTCGTTGTATAGACTTACTATTTTCCTCATGTTGTACGGTATAAAAGACCAATCGAATGAATAATTTTGTAAAAGATTGCAATCTGGGTATATTAATATTGCACCTTAGCCTAGGTCAACTCGTCATCCGTAGCGTTTCTATGACCATAGACGACCTTTTCCATAAATCTAAGGGGCAATTTGAGGTACATATAAGCAAGACCAGCAATACGATTTATTGTGCTTGATGTCCATTAGATTACAATGTTGTTTTGGCCTTGCTTTGTTCGTTGTCCGCGATTTATTCGCTGTCGATCGACGTAAAACTGCTATTTTAACGTGAATTTCAGTTACGTATGTTCCATGATGATGCGTTATTTAAATATTATTATTTTAATTCAGTTCGTGAACACGTGACAGTCCAAGCGGCCAGTAAATCTTGCCCAGAACCATCTGGTCCGCTACACGAGGCGGCGAATATCAAAAGGCTACTTCGCTTAGCAATTAGTTGTGTTTTAAATAAATTCAGACAAACGCCGAGTTTCCGCGCACAAGGTAATTCCTGTAGTCATTAAGATTTTTATTGGCTCGGATTTATTCAGCCAAAGTGTGGGTAAACTGGAAACCGGTACATTTAATGTCTAAGGAATTACCGTTCGCCTTTGAGCAGGAATAACCGACACACCAACCAGTGTAAATTTGACTTGCTCAATTTTTATACTAAAAATTAGTCAAATCACATCGAGTTTAACAGACACAATTAGAAGAAACCACTAGAAATCAATGAGCTTGACAAAGATGGATAATAAAGTGTTACTAAAGAAAATTGTAGATTGCAAGATTGCATTTAGGTGTTTTGTCCTAAAAGTCCTCCTTAAGGAATTGCAGGACAGAAAGTGACAGAATGTACCAAAGTGCCCTTTTTCAAGTGAGCGTAGCTATTTAAGAATATATCAGAAAGTGTTAATAAAATTGTAGCAAATTTCATTCCCTACAAGATTACATTTCTGCAGTAATGCATCGAGTTTGTAACACCCTCTATAGAAAGATATTGCTTTAAAGTTACAGAATTTCTTCCTGTTCCATCAAATGGACTTTTGACCACTTCATTCTAGCTAAAGCATCAATATGAGGTGATTATGAAATTTAAGGTGGCAAACATCTTACGCGCTTTACTTAGGCGACAATATTATGATAACAATCAAACAGCGGTTTGATAATAAATTAATGCTTTATTCAAGTTATAGTAAATTGTTAATAAAATCGGTAAAGTGTAATATAAACTGAAGCTAGAACAAAAATAAAAAAGTCGAAAACCCAGCGGAAAATTCGATGAGTCGATGGATACGATTCGATAATGGTAATAAGGTTGCGAGTATTTAAAAAATAACCTTCTCTAAATTACCTAACAAAAAGGAAGAACCAGTTGGAGTTACCTAAATAATGCATTTTGCTTAATTCTAAATTGCTCGAGTGCCCAATAGATTTAAGCTTTTACTATCCTAACGTATCTGTAATCTCCATTTCCTTTAAACTCTTTGGTATAGTTAATCACAACTCGCTGAACTTACAAACTCAGGGTGTTTAGTAATTGTTGTCTTGTTGGTCAGCATTTTATTGATCTCGTTGGCTCTTTGGTTGCTTTTGCACATTCATAATTTTGAATTTCGTTCAATAGTGCCGAATCGTCTGGAGTTAATTTTCCTTCTTGCAAAGCATCACATTTTTTGATCAAGTTGCAGAAATCAGTGGAAGTTGATTGGCTGCATAGCTGCGGGAAAATTGATTTCAATTGGTCGGGAGTGACGGTCAAAGCGGCGTGCGTCAAAATATCTCATTTCCAATCAAAAAGTCAGTTTTTTCTAAATAAAATTGTTAAAAAAATACCTTTAAGAATCTTCTTATGGAAGAAACAAATGCAATTCAAATTGTCTTTTTTAGACAGTTTCAAAATCCGTCGTTGCACATTTGCTATCAGGAACTTCCATTCTTCTGGTAGGGTAAAACGATCCTGCAGAGTTAATAATTATCCTTAAGTGAGCATTAAGCAACAATAACGAGGATTTACCTTGGCAAAATATAACAGACATTCAGAACAGCTCATGGAAACTGTAAGAGTTTAAGGCTCAGCTCCTCTTAAATTTTCGTTTACAGCATGAAATCCGTTTACCTGCATACAAAATTATGTAGGAAGTCAAATAAAAAGCAACAAATATATAAATAGAATTTCAAAGCATCTTTCTTTTTATTATATCATCCTAAAATATAAAGCTTTTACTGAATACATTTGGAAAAGTCTCATCATTTTGTTTCACTGATTTTTAAAATTTTATGTTTCTTTAGTTTAAAGCATTTTTAGTTAGTTTAGGTGGTATAGACACTAAAAAGTGTTGAAACCCTAAGAAACTAAATTTATAGAGGAATTCGTTTGTTGTTAAGTGTAATATACTTACATGTATACAAATTTTCCAAAACGTATTTTTGAAGATAATATTTAGAGAAAAAAGTAAGTAAATTCTTCTACTTTTAGCCATCTGTAATAATAATACAAAACAACAAAACACTCACCTTTACAATAACTTGTTTCGGTACAACTTTACTGCACAACAGGGCCTGCAAGTTCTCAACACCGCATCAGCTTCAGGATTTTCTCTATTTTCTCCTTTAGCTTGGTAACTGTCCACGCAAATTTGGTACAGTTTTGAAGCCACATCAATTTGAAAGGGAGGCATTTTGTCCAAATACTTGTAGCGAACGGAAGAGAACAAAAATTCCCATTTGGCCTCCTTTGAAGTAGGTGTTATAAATCCGATTCTATTGCAACTTCTCTTGGTCCTTTTCGATTTCCAACAAAAAAAGTGTTCAGTAGTGAACTAAAATATCTGTTGCATAGTTGCTAGTACAATTAGTACCATCTTGGTGTCTTTTTTCATTTGTAAGAGTTTTAGCTGGGATAAGTAAGAGCGAACCAGTAGTTCATGGCATCGGTGGCACCGTTTTCGTAAATAATTTTGGCAACTTTTACATTTTCTGGTTTGGAAAAGTAACGAGTGAAGAACAGTGCAAGTGTGTCTTCTTTTCCAAACACTTTCTCCTCTCCCAATTTTTCCCGTAAACCGCTTTGTTTTAGTTTCGAGTAAATCAATTTTAACAGCTATCGAATTTTAGTTATAATAACCAATCCGTAGTAATATAAAATAGTGGTTTGTATAGTGCAAACACACCATTTCCTTTATTAATGTCAAATATTCGAAGGGTACTGAGTGGTTCAAAATGTACCTTTGGCATTTGACAGAATGACAGTTATAAAATCTTAATTCTTATGTGTTCGCGCCCATTAAAATGGCTCTTTAATTTTTCTACTAAATTCCAGTTATAAAACATGATACATGTTGGAAAAACAGCAACAATTTCGATAGTTTCACAAAAATTATTTAAATTTATTAAGCTTATGCACTTCTATTAAATTAATACCGTTTTTAGTTAATACTTATATACAAATTTACTGAAAAATAAATAAAAAAGTTTGTTTCCGCCCGGGATCGAACCGGGGACCTTCCGCGTGTTAGGCGGATGTGATAACCACTACACCACGGAAACACTTACGTACAGATATATTATCCCGGTATAAGAACGGAAGATACACTATATTCATATACCACACTTATGTGCCGCCAGTTAGTGGCAACTGCCTACTTCTCCGTTTTTTAAACTGTTATCGAATTACCCAAAAATTATTTTTTTCTACTCGTACAGCCTACAGAAATATTACAATTTGGAATAGAAATAAGTATGAGTTCAAAAATATTTTTCAAGTTTTTCTCACTGGCTGTACCAAATTTTGTAGTGTTTTTCAGGTTATTGGATTGGAAATTTAATAAGGATTCCAAAATTGTGGTTAAAACAGTCAATTTCTCACTTCAAGTGGGTTCTACAGTCGATTTTGTCCCTGACCGTCCTTTCAAACTGTGTTTCTGGCAGTTCAAACTTTGACACCGCTTTTCTCCCTGACTGTACCAACTTTTATTAGTGTTTTTTAGGTTATTGGATAGGAAATTTAATAAGGACTCCAAAATTGTGGTTAAAACAGTCAATTTCTCACTCCAAGTGAGTTTTACTAGCGATTTTGCCTCTCATTGTTCTTTCAAACTGTGTTTCTGGTAGTTCTTCAAACTTTGACACCCCTTTTCTCCCTGACTGTACCAACTTTGGTAGTGTTTTTTAGGATATTGGATAGGAAATTGAATGGGGATTCCACAAATGTGCTTAAACCAGTAATTTTCTTACTCCAAGTGGGCTTTACCAACGAGTTTGTCTCTGACTGTCTTTTCAAACTGTGTTTCTGGCAGTTCAAACTTTGACACCGCTTTTCTCCCTGACTGTACCAAATTTTGTAGTTCTTTTTCATGTTATTGGATAGGAAATTTAATGAGAATTCTAAAAATGTGCTTAAAACAGTCATTTTCTCACTACAAGTGGGTTTTACTAGCGATTTTGTCTCTGATTGTTCTTTCAAACTGTGTTTCTGGTAGTTCTTCAAACTTTGACACCGCTTTTTTCCTTGACTGTACCAAATTTTATAGTGTTTTTTAGGTTATTGGATAGGAAATTGAAAGGGGATTCCACAAATGTGCTTAAAACCATCAATTTCTCGTTCCAAGTGGGTTTTACTAGCTATTTTGTCTCTGATTGTTCTTTCAAACTGTGTTTCTGGCAGTTCAAACTTTGACACCGCTTTTTTTCCTGACTGTACCAAATTATATAGTGGTTCTCAGGTTATTGAATAGGAAATTTAATAAGGATTCCAAAATTGTGGTTAAAACAGTCAATTTCTCACTCCAAGTGGGTTTTACAGTCGATTTTGTCCCTGACCGTCCTTTCAAACTGTGTTTCTGGCAGTTCAAACTTTGACACCGCTTTTTTCCCTGACTGTACCAAATTGTATAGTGGTTCTCAGGTTATTGAATAGGAAATTTAATAAGGATTCCAAAATTGTGGTTAAAACAGTCAATTTCTCACTCCAAGTGGGTTTTACAGTCGATTTTGTCCCTGACCGTCCTTTCAAACTGTGTTTCTGGCAGTTCAAACTTTGACACCGCTTTTTTCCCTGACTGTACCAAATTGTATAGTGGTTCTCAGGTTATTGAATAGGAAATTTAATAAGGATTCCAAAATTGTGGTTAAAACAGTCAATTTCTCACTCCAAGTGGGTTTTACAGTCGATTTTGTCCCTGACCGTCCTTTCAAACTGTGTTTCTGGCAGTTCAAATTTTGACACCGCTTTTCTCCCTGACTGTACCAACTTTGGTAGTGTTTTTTAGGTTATTGGATAGGAAATTGAATGGGGATTCCACAAATGTGCTTAAACCAGTAATTTTCTTACTCCAAGTGGGCTTTACCAACGAGTTTGTCTCTGACTGTCTTTTCAAACTGTGTTAGTGGTAGTTCAAACTTGGACACCGCTTTTCTCCCTGACTCTATCAGTTTTTTTTATGTTATTCGATAGGAAATTTAATGAGACTCCAAAAATGTGCTCTCAACAGTAATTTTCTCACTTTAAGTGTGTTTGACGAGCAATTTGATCTCTGACAGTAAAACTGTGCTCAATAGTTGCAAAATTGAGGGTTTAGAAAAGTTTTCTTGTAGTATTCGATACAAAACGTGTTTCTGTGACAGTTATTTTGACAGTGATCACGTGACTGTCAAGAGTGCCAAGCTAAATTATCCTCTAAAAACCACGACATCTGCCACTAATGTCAAAACTGTCAAAACTTGCCTAGAATTTGCAAGAATTACAGTTTCACACAGTTGTCTTATAGTTTCGCGAGTTTTATGACAGTTATTTTGACAACTGTCAGTTTTTAAATGTAAATTACAAATCGTTTAAATAATACTATCTTCAGATTCGCAGTGACAAAAAGCTGAAAATGCTATTTTTTAAAAAAGACTACTTGTTCATGATAAAGTTATGAGATTGGAACTTATTTGGTACAAGAATCACTTTGACAGAAAAGTTCTACTTCATTCATTTTATTAGTGATAAACCAAAATTTCTAAAACAATAAATAACAAATCAAATCAGCGTTTTATTCAGTCTTTATTTTTCAGTATTTTATTTTGAAAATATTGATAGAAAATTATTTTAATGGTTAGCCAGATTTTGTGAAAATGCGTTTCAAAATGGTTTCTGAAACTACGCAAATTAATTACATAAATAAATATAAAAAACAATCTAACTGTCCAGTTTTTTTGGACATTTTTTGCTCTAATTTAGTAAACTGACAATCCTGTAAAGTAAATTTTATATAATTTACTAACACTCGTTTGACAGACTAGTTAATTTAGTCGTCTTATCGACTGGAACCTACATCCACCTTCATGCTCAAACGCAACAAAACAAACAGAAAATTGTCACAATTACGTATATCATACGTTTACCACGTCATGCACAACAGAAATTCCCGTTGTTTGCAACACGATTTGTATAAAAAATGCATCAACGTTCACTATAGAGTGATCGCCGTCACTGTATTTCCATTATGGATGCCACCAACTGGATAGCTAACTCAGCCCTCAATAATTTACTATTTCAGTACCAACTTCGCGATTTGAATTATGTGGAATTACCGTGTCCGTTTCAAAGTTTTTCTGCAATTATTAATCAAAAAGTTTTCTCAAAAGTTCAACCACTACTACCTGTCAATGTACTTTATACTGCATATAAATATCTCGCGGTTCAGTGATACCGCAAGACATGCAACTTCAATTTACCTAAATGTGCAAAGTTTCCTATTATATTCGACTAGTGTGGGGTGCATAGAAACTTTAAAGTTTTTACTCTACTTTTTAACTATTAAAGCGTACGATTATCCTCTAGGGGTTTCTATGGTTTGAAATGCAGTTGCCTGCTAAATTGGTGTAAATAATTCCATTGAAGTAAGTTAAATGATTCACTAAATTTTGCTAATTAATAATGGAGAGGATTAAGCGAATATATCGGAGACTGTTACGGGCATTAATTCATTGCACAGTAGCTTCCATATTAAATTTGTAGCACTGGTCGTTTCATAAAGTATCAATAAAACTGATGGCTGTAACTGTTATAAGACAGGATCACGCACCCAACGTGGTACCATCGCAATATGACGCGAAAGAGGCGCGGTGCCTGGGTACCAAAAAGGTCTTGAATGGACGGAACTAATGCATCACGTCACGGACGGTTATGCCCGATTTAAATACAATTTAGCTGTCAACCCGGTGGTAATTTGTGCGCTCTGTGCACCACAACACCCTATATAGAATTTGGTTCTGTGTGCAATTTTACAGTTTTAATAGGGTTTTCAAATTTTTGTGGTGGATGAATGATTATCTGATTAATCCGTTACATCTAATTAGACATATTGCTACTTTTTAACTTCCAAGATTTATAACGTCTATTAAATTAGACTGTATGGGTCAAAAGAAGAAAAAAAAGTTATTTAGGAGTGTTATGATGAGGCTTTAAAATACATGATTTTTGTATGAAATATGATCGAGAATTTTAACTCTTCTGGTAGGAAAAGTGGAGTTTGAAAACCTCTTAATTAGAAAATTTTAGTTTACTACTAGACAATATTATTAAAATATACCAGCGTAAAATGACTAAATTACAGGTTAGTAAATACAGTTATAAGTGTACTGAAACCTTAAAAAATAGAGAGATAGAGAGAAAGAGACCTCGTATCTAGCCTAATCTGACTCTATCTGTTAGTTTGGAAAATAATAATTACTGTACAAACTTGCATGTATAAATAAGATATTGTGCAGAAAAGTTTTTAAAATAACGGTTGTGTCACATGCAGTAAATGATTCTTACAAACGCCTTTTTGGATAATAAAGAAATAATATATAGTTGGATTTTTACCTTTTGAGAATGACGTCATCTTTTTACATCTTTGTTTATCGCATATCAAACATATGAAATAAACAATTTTAGCAAAAAAGGCACGTTGTTAATTTTGTCGTCCTGTCAAATTAAAAACGTTGACATTTACTGTCACTTTGATTTAAACGAATATCAAAGCTATAAAAATGCTGCGCTACAATGAGAAGGCCCAAATGCTAATTCTAAATGTGCTGCTTTTTTTCGAGTACGAAATGAAACAGTTTCCAGATGTCACCTGAAACTCTCATGATCACTGATTTTTCAAAGCATTTGTAGGTTAAAATTTGTGATCTAATTCCAGACATGCGTGTTTTTTCACCTGCATGACGTCATTCTCAAAGGGTAAAAATTTGACTATATCATCATCTGGAAAGAAAGGAACAAAATCATGCAAAAATAATCCTTCCAAAATGTTACTCTTAACAGTGCTAACAGTCTGTTTTGTGTTTGTCTGTTTTTATTATTAAGTTGTCAGTATTAATCAAAAAACTATTTGACAATTAATCTTACTGTCATATCATAAAATCAGTCAATCAAATCTCATGTTGTTAATGTTTATTCATATTAGTTGAACCGCCATATGTACCGTCGGACTTTTAGCTGAGTTTAATTCAGACTGTAATTTTTTCCATCTTCATTGTCACAGTCTGAACCAACTTCAACTTGGCTTGAAACTATCATAACAAACTAAAAAGTGTTTTCTCACATTTTTAAAAAGCATCAGTTTATCTATCATTTTGGTAAAACAAAAATTTCAGTTATTTTAAAAACAAAGATGGTGGGGGTGCTCAATTTTTTTTGCAATAACCTGCTGCTTCTTCTTAGCGATTTGACCGATTTTAAGAAATTTGGAAACGTTGAAAAGAGCATTCCTTTGGTAATAAGAATCAACCAAAATATTGTTAATTTAGTTGAATCCTTCGCCGCTAGGAGGCTAGTTTTCCCACCATGACACATCTTTTTTTATGAAAAAAAGTAACCAAATGACATCCAAATAGAAACCAGTAAAAATCTGGTTCCTAGCCTGAAATATTGGGAAATTGAGATTAATGGATCTTTAAAGGCCAAATATCGTGCAATAAATTTTCTAAAAGTATCAAAAAATGTAGCTACAAAATGAATAAGATGTTGAGGCTATTCCGAGTCTAAATAGAATTTATTTAGAAAGTATTTTTAAAAAAATATACAGTGTGTCCCTGAAAGGTGCGGAAAAAATGCTACCAAAAATTCTTGAGGCTTATATATGACAATATAACCCAACTTCAGTTCAAAAGTCGATAATTTTGGAGATACAGAGTGTCAAAAGTTCAATTTGGTTTTAGTTTTTTCGGGGGTAATATCCCTAGTGCATTTAATTTTTCCGGAAAAATTCGGAAAAACGAGTTTCTAAGTAATTTGTTTTAATATCTCGTCTTCGACTCGGATGATTTTTAAAACCACTCTCGCTCATGCTTTTTGTTAAAACCAATTACTTAGAAACGAGTATTCCAATTTTTCCACAGGAAAAATTAGATACACGAGGGATATTTAGATACACAGGAAAAATTAGATACACGAGGGATATTTGGTAAGATTATTTCCTGAGTTAAATAAACATTTTATTTTAATTAAAACAATAAGAACAATAATTAATAAGAACAATAACTTTCAAGCTAGAAAGGGTAACACTATTCTTTATGTTGTTGTGAGGAGTGTGCAATTTTTTCGATTTTTTTTCCGGAAAAACTGCTGACAGCTAAGTTGACAGTTGTTGACAAGTGATTTTTCCACTTAAAATTTACATTTGTTATACTAATTCTTGATAGCGATTGGTCAAAATTGATAGGAAGGAAATAATAGACATATTTTTTTTAATAATTGATGTATTGTCAGAAAATTTGGCTAAGAGGGGTTTTGTGGTGTGAAAAATTAAAATCTTCCCTCATTTCAATTGTAAAATGTAGAAGGCGCCACCTGCGACACCTTGTACACATTTAAAACCCAATAACTTTTTTGAGTAACCCTGTATTTCATTTTTTATTTTTAATAAAGATTCTCCAACATCTTTTACCTAAAAAAGGTAAGAATTGATTTGGGCAGCCATTTTTGAGATATCTGGATTTACAAAATGTACTTCACGATGGGCAGGTCAAAATTATTATTGAAAAAAATTTAACACAATTTGAAGCGTAGGTGTTTAATTAAAATAAATCATTAAACAGATAAAGTTTTCACTAAAAAGTAAAAAAAAGCATTAAATGTGGTGTACATTTTATTATCTAGTAAAAATGATACCTATCATGGTATATTTTTTAACAAAACAAAAATTGAAACAATCTAATTACAAAAATGCTATCACTTTCACTATCACTACAGCTTACTTTAATTTTCGTGTCTACAAAGATTAATACGTTTTAAAAAATTAAATTTAATTCTCTGTAGCATTTCTTCATCATTTTTCAAAACGTCAATTCCAGTTTGAATACATTTCCTTGATTCATCTTCTGGACGTTAAATCCAGATATCTGCCCAAAAAACGACTGCCCAAATCAACTCTTACCACGTATACATTTTTTAGATAAAAGACGTACAAAGTTACTCAAACAAGTTATTTGGTTCTAAATGTGTACAAGGTGTCGAAGGTGGTGCCCCCTACATTTTACAAGGGAAATGAGAGTGGATTTGAGTTTCTAACACTACAAATCCCCTCTTAGCCGAATTTTGTGAAAAAAAATATTTCGGTAATACTAATGCGAAATGAAACTTTTGACACCCTGTATCTACGAAATCATCGACTTTTGGATTGAACTTTAACTTCGAGAATTTGTGGTAGCAATTTTTCCGCACCTTTCAGGGACACCCTGTATATCATCATAACATTCATGATACTCCAAAAAAGACTAAACACTTTCTGAACTTATTAAGTCACTTTAATATTACTCTCGGTTTTCTTATTAAAGTATATCTTATTGAAGTATACTATATTAGCATTTCACATTTGCCATCCATATCGCAAAAAAAAAAGAAACAGTTTAAAACTTTACGCAAAATGCTATATTTGAAGCATCCAATTTTCCAAAAAATCTTTGTAATTTGAGTTTTTAGGCTTACTTTTTGAACTAGAAACAAGAATTTTGAGAGGGATATTAAAGTGTTCATTATTCAGCATTCGTTTAGACCTATTTGAGCAACATGAATATTCTGACGATATGTGACGACAAACAACCATCAATTCCATTTTCCCAATATTGAAATAACGGTTTTCACTGGCTTATTTGGCTACTTTTCATAAAGGAATAGTCCTCATTCCATTGAATATTTTAACTGTTTTCGGAATTTAGGTTATGGTGTCAAAACCAGCTCCTGGTGGAGGATTCAACTAAATTAACTATATTTTGATTGATTCTTATTGTCCAAGAAATGCTCTTTTCAACGATATCAAATTTGTTAAAATTGGCCAATACGTTAAGAAGTTAAAACAGGTTATTGCAAAAACAATTAAACCTCTTTGTTTTTGAAATCACTGAAATCTTTGCTTTCTCTCTTTAAAAATGAAATTTTTTTTTGCGATTTTTCATAACCGATTTACCCGATATTTTTTTTGCCCCCAAGTCATAAATGGCCAACGGTTCCTGAGATATCGCCGAGGAACAGTATTATTGGGTCACCAATGGCCATGGCTCCTCAGAGCCACTACTAGTATAAATCAATGCATCTCTAAAAATGGAATTTTAAGGCTTACCCTGTATACTGGCACAGTTAAATGAACTTTGAATCAAAACACTTCACTCTACAAAATCTGAGTGTTTGACAATCTATGCCAATTTATTATTATTGACTTATGCCCCACTGTACGCTAATTTCCAAAGTTTAAAGCTTTCCACGTGAATCATCACTCAACTTCTCTCATAATTTTAGAGTGTGGGCTATTAACAGATCAAAATACGGTTGTATGCATTTCGGGTGTCCAATCTGGCACTTTGTATACCGCCGGCAGCATTTAACGTCTTTAAAAACGCATAATTTAACGTCAATAATTGTCCCTTCAGACACCCTTTGCGTTCGCTAGCCGGAAACGCGGAAAACTTTTCGAAAGGGCGCAGTCAACCCGGTCCCAATTTTTTTTCGTCCAGTAAAAAGTGATTCGATGGGAAAATTCAACACCGAACCGTTTTGTAATTCGTGTCCCGTATATAGAAAGCGTTATCTTTACAGCGATCCGTCAAAAAAGTATCACATACGTATAACGAGTCATACAATTTATTTTTCATATCTCGAAAATAATCGGCGCGTAAACGGAGCACGTACCGATGGCATGTTTTGGTTAAAAAAGTGTAACTTTTCCACTTAATTTACACCATACATATAGAATGTTCCGATCTTATCTCTACCAGCAGTGACACTTTCGTAAAGAAAAATGTGGGCGGAAAGTGTGAGAAATGCGGAGATTATGACTCTCAGATATTTTTGAATGAAACAATGCTGAGAATTTTTACTTTTCGGATTAGAGTAATTTGGCTGTTCTTTGCACAACAAAAAATGAAAACGTACCAACAGGAAACCACATTGAAACCTAATGAATTGAAATGCGCTTCTCACCTGTTTGTCGGTCATTGGTGTGGTAAACAGGACCAATTATCTTCATTTCCACTATACTGACGTTGTAATAAATGTAAATAAGACTAGCCTTTTCCTGTTCCATTTTGAACGTTTCAGTAGAGCTGATATTTTGCACTTAGGGCGGAAAATCTAACTCTTCTCAAGCTTAAAATATCAGATTATAAACCAACGTCAAAAGAGTTCAAATTTATAGTAGGAAAATAACCTCCTCTAGGTTGACAAGCTTCAGTCATTTTAGAGATCTCTTTGTGGAGCAAAAATTTAGTTTATTAGTTATTATTTCATATTTATTAGAAAAAAATATCAGGGAAATAAATCTGCAAAAAAAAAACACAGTTCTTATTGAATTTGCGGTAATCGTCTCAACTTTTTTCTTAAATATTAATAACTGTAGACTGTAACTTAAAAAGGTTTAAGATTAACAACAGCAAAACATCCGAATGATATCAAATTCTCCAACAAACTTTCTCCAGGTGCTTGTTTCTAAACCTCATTTCTAGTTGCTGCTCTAAGTTTTTTTTAGTGAGGAAAACCTCCAGCCCTCTCTAAGTGACAAAACTAGAGCGGTCCCTTTATCACTCGTCGTCCAGCGGCTTGCTTCACCAGGAGCCTCAAACCAAAGAGAAGCTATTTAACAAGAAGAGACAGTTGAAAAGAGGAAGTAAATTAGAGAGAAATGGACTCTTCCTACCAAAGTTAAGAGACAATCGACTGATATCTGCTTTAATTGTTGAATATCAGGAGTTTGAATGGTTGGTCATTCAGGTTGTTGAAGAACGTTGCCATATCTCAGGACACATCAAATATTTGTTTTAAAATAACAGTTTAAAATTAATAAGGATTGATATCTTCCAATGATTAAGAGGGGAACTTAAAATTCTTTGACTCAAAAGAAGTAAACAATAATTATAAGAAATTAGTTTATATTTCATCATCATCATCCTTTAGCGCTACAACCCTGGGTGGGTCTTGGCTGACTGCATCAATTTCTCCCACTCAGTTCGGTTTTCCATCAATCTATGGTCAAAAAAAGATATTCATTGTTGTCTCTCCAACGCATTCTGGGACACCCGAGTGGTCTTTTTCCTGTTGGAACTTCCTCCCACACCAGTGGTACAAGTCTTTCGTCTGCCTGCCCATCTTTGCCGCTGGATTTAAGTTTATATTTGTATCTGAAAATTGGATGCAATTTTTTTTCAAAATGAAATAAGATAAGAGATAATCGGCAACAGGTTTCCTACCAAAGGCAAACCGAGGTCAGCCAAAAACGTCACCCCAACATTAAACGAATTATGCCGGCTGTCCCTTCTGGTTAAATAGCTATTCTTTGCTCAAACTGTTTCTTATAAATCTGCCAGGAAGTCTTACCGTCAAACACTGAAGGTTTAGTATTTGCATACGAATTTGGACTGGCAACTATTGTTTTAGTGACGCTTCCTGTAATTTATCAACTTTCCTCTGTAAATTCTGCACAGTTTCTTCGACCATCCATCTCGCCTTTCAGTTTACTAATCACACAATCCAGCTTCTGTTCCTTAAGTTGGCCTTTAATGTCATCAAACTTCTGGTCTTGACTTCATCTATTCTAATTTAGCTTCAAATTGACTTTGACTGGTTGGTTTTTATATGGTTTGCTTTAATTTCCTCCAACTTGCTGTCCTGACTTACTTGGCTTGCTTTTAATTCCTTCATCATCATTCAATTGAATGACGTAATAATATACAAGGTGTCTCATTTATGTGTTTTTTTAAGTTATGCACTGTCTAATTTAAGAGTTAGAACTTTTACTCCTTGCAAAATGGCTGCCATCCCTCAACTTTTTCCTTTGCTTCTTTTTTTCATATTTTACTGCATTTTATTCAAGGAACACATCAATAGTTTGTTCAAACAAAAACGAATTTGATAAGCAACATATTATCTTCATGCAGCTAAGCCATTTGTTCACGTTCATGGACTAAACTCTTCAATATCTTTAAAAATTAAAAATTGTCTAGTAAGCAGCAGACAATACAATGTAATTTCCTGTAATACGTCACATATGGTCAACTAGTCACGACCCCATACAATAAATTTCAATCAATTGAACTATCTCGGTAATTGTTCCTTTTTGGGGTAATTTACTGTATTGTGGGTGCGACCAAAAGTACAAACACCTGAGGCTTTCGACAGCCCATTAAAAACTTTCTTTTATCTATTTAATCTCTATCTAATAAACATTTTGTAACAGTTTCCATGTGAATTTAGGACCCAAAATCAAAGGCAATTAGAATTCGAAACGGTAGAACAGCATAATACATTGGCCTTAATTTAAAATCATTGTAAATGTCAGAAGATGACCAGGTTAAGGTTTCGGGAAACAATTTCAAGAATTTTTTCCGATAACGCCATCAAGCCCAAAGTAGCCTACCAGGGTCGAATTAGGACACCGAAAATCAACCAATTTCGACTACTTTTCACATCAAAAATTATTTGATAATTTCTTGACGGTATTGAGATACTTAGTAACTGTAAGAGGTTAGTTTTAATGTGCAAAAAGTGTATTTTAAGTGTATGAACAGTCCGGTCCTGCAGCTAAAAACATCCAGTAGCCGGGCATATCAAAAATCCGCATCGCACTCGCAAGCCATATCAAAAACTAGTTCTTTTGACACGGGACATATATTAAAATTTGGTATCTGTGTAGATAAAGCCAGCAGTGACAAAGTAGCCATGTTTAATAGCCTTATTCAATTGTTCTGTTTTTTTTTGATAATCTATTCTTGTTTCGTGAGAGAATGGCCCCGTTATACCGATATATAGGTTTCAGATTTATCTTCATTGGGTCTTCAAAGGTTGTCTAAGAGTGTCAAAACAGGCATTGTGGTTTGGCCCAATTAATTCTTAAAAGGAATTTTTGTTGATTTTTTTAACTAAAACATTTTTCACAAGCGATGCCTTTTAAGGGAATTACAATCTGATTAGAAAATAATCAATGAGTAATATTGTTCTTATAGAGGGATACTCACTGGTAGTCGTTAAGATCTAACACAAGATTGAGGCGAATCACTTAGATACACTAAACTAGCTCAAAAAGTTGGGTTCTTTTGAGTTGTCTGGTTAGGGTAGTGTTGGTCCAGTAGTTCGACAGCGTCTACCAGTAGTTGAAAAGTCGTTGTTAACAGATCAGAAAGTGTGGACAGTGTCCACATTCAAACCTCTGTGGAGATCACTGTTTCTAAAATACCAAGGTGCGTCGACAATTTAGATCTTGTTTTGAAATCATTGAATGATGTCCAAATTGTTTATTTCTTGGACATCCCCAGAGTTAGATTGCGTACTTCCAACACGGTTTACAACCTGATGGTACAGTAGTAGTTGTTGTACATTGAACCGGAAGAGTTTCTTCTCAGAAACCAATACAATTTTCCAAGGTTCACTGTAGTTTGCAAACTTGTTGCCGCATCTTCGGGTTTATGGCTTACAGCCATAAAGGTAGTATCATCAGCTAAGTTTGCTATGGTGTCGTGTTCCAGTTTGAGTATATCAGAAATGTACAGGACTAGTCCCAATACCCTCCCCTGTAACACACAGCATCTTTTATCTCATTTACGAGAAGGACTCTTCGTGTTTTAATGCTCTATCAGAAATGTATGAGTTCAGCAACTGTGTAAATGGTTTTGGAAGGAACTTGGTTAGTTTGTAATTAAGTCCTTCATACCATACTTTATCGAAAGCTTGCGCCACATACTTGATCAATACATACAACACATACAATCTTGAGGTTTGACATAGACCAGAAAGACATCCGGTGCATCGTGAATCTGTACTGGAACCAAAATGCTCAAGTGAGTCTAGCAAATATAGTATCCAACACTATTAACAGAGGAGCTAGGCAGAGGTGCGGGCTGTCTCCACTCTTATTGAACCTCTATTCAGAGACAAATTTTCATTAGTCCTTGGAAGACGCAAAAATGGACAACAAAGTTGATGGAGTATGGATCACTAACATCCGTTATGCCGATGATACGGTCTTAATAGCCGATAATATGGACGATCTACAACAAATGGTAAATAAGGTGGGAGAACACAGTAAATCCATGAGTCTGAACATCAATACCAAAAAAAATCAAATTAATGGTCATTATTTGGGGCAGCGCCCATTGAAAGAGTGGATAAATTCAAATACTTAGCAACATGGTTCTTCGAAGACTGGACATCGGACAAAGAAATAAAAAGCCGTATTGAGCAAGCCCGACAAGCATTCCTTAGGTTTAGAAGTGTGCTTGCCTGTTCCGACTTTGATATCGACCTGAGGATAAGACTCATAGAATGCTATGTTTGGTGCATCTCTATGTGGAAGATTGGATCATGAAGATAAGCAGTGTCAACAAGCTGAAGGCTTTCGAGATGTGCCTTTATCGCAAAATTCCAAAGATACCACAGACAGCGAGAGTGACAAACGACGAAGTTCTTACTCGTGTGAAGAGAGATCGCGAGCTATTTAATATCATATCATGCGTAACAAAAAGTATATGCTCCTACAGTTTATAATCGAGGGCAAGAGATGAATAGGGAGAAAGAGGATGTCTTTTGGCTTTGGAACATTATACAATAAACAGGACTACGCGATATACAGTCTTTGATTCAAGCAATGATTGAAGCAATGAAACATGCTATGCATCTGAAGAAGATCAATGGTTAAGTGTTTCTCTCTGGAACCAAATTGATGAGAAGGGATTAAGCTATTCTCTTCAATTAAAAGTTTCATTCGTTTAAACAGTATTTTTTAGTTTAAGATGAGATAATTTTATAATTTTTGTGTGTTGATACAATTTTTGACTGGAAGAAATCAAGCAAATTCCTGAACGTTCTGCTGCTGGTTGTACACTTCACACATACGTAATCAGATCCTAGGTGGGTAAATTTGTCTCCTTCCTACGCTGCAAGCAAGTTCTATTAGCAAATTATACAAAATAACCATCACGGATGGCTAAACAAGAATAAAAGATCGTTTTGTGAGCTTTGGCGGCGTCCACGTTACGGAAACGGGTGACAACAATTCCGACATGTGTTAAACGGGCCACTTTTCATGTAAACGATACCGGGTTCGGGAAAAAAACGGACCATTTTTTACTGTTCACCACGTTCTAGATCCTGGTCGGTGATAAGTAATTGTCGGTAATGGGGTGTGGAACCTGTAGAACCATTATTTTTGGTTAAAATGTCATTTCACCCATCTGCTTATTAGTGTCAGAATCACTTTTGTTCCCCTTGTATTAGGTGATTGTTCAAAAATTTGCTATGACGTTTTGAGGGTTTTGAAATTTTAATTGAAAGCAATTTTTATCATTAAATGTTTTGTAGACGTAACCTGATCTACCAATTAAGTGCACTTAATCAACAAATATTGACACGAGGATTCGTTTTATTTTACATCCCTTAAATTAATTAATTACATATTATCAAAAGTCACGCAATATTCTCAATTAAAATATACACAGCGTTTATTTTTAAATCGACACCTTAAATATTATTTTTTCCTCTATGAAATACTGAGTCAGATGAAAAAACATGTTCAAATTTAGATACCTAACCTAACCTAACCTGGTCTACAATTATGATATCAAAAAATGTTGAAATTAAGTCTTATTAGTGGTAACAGTAAAAAAGTCTGTTTTCACATTCTTTTGTAGAAAATCGCATGCATTACTGTGAAATTGGGATTTTATAGTTTTTAATATTTTTAAAAGGAGGAATACCTGCAAATAGCCCCAAACGAAAAAATCAAGCGGTGTGAAGTCCAGGGATCTAGATGACCATTCTATGGAATCCCTTAATTAATATGTTATGGAGGTTAACTAATAATGTTTTATTTTTATCTAAATATTAAAAAAAATGCAATTTGTATCATTTAACACAAGTGGTCTATTAATATTTTAAAGGGAGATTAACGGTATGAGAAGGGGTAAGAGAGTTAATAGCAATTTTACTTTGATAGTTGGAAAAATGTTGATTCATATCTTCTCCTTCTTCTTATTCATATTTAAGATCTCGCGATCTGTTAGTTTTGCAGGTTCCTCTGGATCAGTTCCTGGGAGGTGGACTGCCAGCTGTCCATCTCTTAGGTGGTCTTTCCCTATTGGTTTCCCTTCAAGTCCGATGCGTGGCAGTCTTCCCTCTTCCATTCTTCTCACGTGAGCGTACCAATATGTTTTTCTTTGTTTCCCCCATCTTACGATGTCTTGCACCCCACATTGTTCCCTAATGTGAGTCTTCCTAATTCGGCTACTCGAAGCATTCTTTTCGTTTTGTTGGTTTCTTCTCTGGTTTCTATTCCTTATGTCGTGATTGATCTGATACAAGTCTTATAGATCCTCACTTTGCTATCCTTTCGCATGTATTCGTTTGCTCATATTATCTGCCTTAAGCAGCCCGACATGGCCGACGCTTTGTTGATCTGGCTTCTTAGGTCCTTCACTGGGTCGTGATAACTCAACAGATCCATACCCAGATATTTGAATTGTGAGGCTTGCTCGATGATTTTGTCCTGCACTACCAGCTTACATCTTACGAGATCTTTAGCAAAGGTTATGCTTTTCGTTTTTTCTATAGATATGGTCATGTTCATCGCTTGGCTGATCTGGCAGAATTTGTGTAGTTGTCTCTGTAGATCGTCCTCCGTTTCCGCGAAAATAGCTGCATCATCGGCGTAGCATACCATGCTGATTCTTTTATTCTGTCCCATTCGGTATCCCATATTTAGTGATGATACTTCCTCTATAATTCTGTCGATTAAGAGAATGAACAGAAATTTGCTGTTAAAATTTTAACTACTTTACTTGAACAAATACTGTTGGCTTAGTCGGAATAAATTGAAAATGTACAAAGTAACGAGTTTGCAACATGTAGACTAATATATTCTTTTTATGTTGGTGTACATTAAATTATGCCACAAAGTGATAAATATATCCGTTCGTCAAAAACTCGAACGAAGCGGAAAGCTATCAGAGAAGTTCCACTGCCAGTTCGCGCCACATTATTTCTGAAACTAGCATGAAAAACCGCAGGACTCTGGCTGTAAATTTAACGAAATTATAACGGGACATAGAACAGACTATTTCGGTTTTACATTGTTAGGAATCAACGGGGTATCGTACACCCCAGTGCGATAATGTGGAGGACTTGGACCACTTGCACCAATCACAATGGAAATTTCACTAATTTTCATCTTGGCAAGTTTCTGACGCTTGGCCGTTAAAAGTTAGGCAAGAAATAGTATAAAACTAAATTGGCAGAAATGACTCCCACCTGAAATCCGGACATAAAGTGCCGACGTTATGCAAAAGCCGAACGGTCGAGTAAAGGTGAAAATTCCGGACAGCACTTAAAAGTAGCCGGTCGGACGAGATCAAAGGCATCGCCGAAGAGGATAAGCACATTGTCAAGAAAGTCAATTAAGGAATAATTAGTGATCGCAATTAGGAAGGCATCCGCGATTCAGATTAGAGAAAGAGAAGGGCGCAAACACGTCTAGTTAACCACTTACCAGCATAAACTAGGAAAAGAGTTAAGTACCTCTCGTTATGAGGCCGAGATAGAAGCAGGAGTCGCAAAATGGAGATGTTGGTTCACCGGGGCTTATTACAAGCCTTTTAATTTCCATATCTGCAAATTGGCTTCGGAACTCATCAGTTATTTTAATAAATGCGAGTCCAGTTTATGTCGGGACCGTGCATGTTCAACGGGTAATTGAATATCTGCTGTCCGTTTAAATTTTCGTATTTTTTTCATTAACGTTGTACCGTATAAAGTTTGGTCCCCCTGTATGTCAGTTTACAGTAGCATAGCCAAATTTACTAATACAAAACGGTCGTTGTCTTATTTTGCAATTGGTAAAGCTGCATATGCCCTTTTGAAGAATTAACTCAGGAAGCCAGCTGCAGGAAAACTACCTTATTAGGTCCCAAAAATTCATTTGTATTGAATATAAAAGATAACCCTGTAGAATTCACAAAAAGTATTAAATAGACATAAGAAACCTGTAAACAGTCCAAATTAATTATGAACTATGCATCTTTTTGTCATATTATATTTTTTCGTAACTTGACCACTGCGAGATAGTCCTCTGTATTCCTCCTCCTCTTCTTCCCGTTTCAATACGTCCAATTTGGCACCTGGTTTTTTTAAATTTTACAAAAACTGAATATTCTTTCAGAATTTATGCTGAGGGACAGAGGGGTGGTTTTTGTGCTTTGGCGCAATTTTTAGGGATTATTTCCCTGATGAGGCCCTTTAGGGCAAAAGCTCCCTAATACAATCCTGTAGAGGATGAAATTTTCGACGACTTTCCTTATTAACAATTTTTTGATATTTTCCCAAATAACCAAGTTACACTGGGTTAAACGTGTTTAGGGTCTTTTAAAGCAGTTTTTAGGGAATATTTCCTTCTGCAGGCCCTTTAGGGAAAAAGTAGCTTAATGCAAGGGCTTAAGCTTGTAGCTTAATTGCAGGGCGTGAAATTCGCTACAACTTTCCTTATTTACGCTTTTTTGATATTTTTTCAAATAACCGAGTTACGCTTGTTTGGTGTTTTTTAAAGCATTTTTTTGTGCTTTGACTGTTTTTAGGGAATATTTCCATCTAGAGGCTCTTTAGAGCAAAAGTAGCTTAACCCAGTCTTGTAGGGCGTGAAATTCCCTACAACTTTCTTTATTTAAGTTTTTTTGATATTTTTCCAAATAACCGAGTTACGCTTGTTTGGTTTTTTTTGTGCTTTGACTGTTTTTTTGGAAATATTTCCCTAAGGAGGCTCATTAGGGCAAAAGCACCCTGATGAAATCTTATAGAGGATGAAATTTTCTACGACTTTCCTTATTAACACATTTTTGATATTTTCCCAAATAACCAAGTTACACTGGGTTAAACGTGTTCAGGGTCTTGTAAAGCACTATTTTGTGCTTTGACTCAGTTTTTAGGGAATATATCCCTGAGGACGCCCTACAGGGCAAAAGTGCTTTAATACAATCTTGTACAAGAGGAAATTCCATACAACTTTCCCTATTTACACTTTTTTGATATTTTTCCAAATAACCGAGTTACGCTTGTTTGAACTTGTTAAGTGTTTTTTAAAGCATTCTTTTGTGCTTTTTACGACACAGTTTTTAGGAAAGATCATCCTGAGGAGTGCAAATTTTGACACTTTTAACTTGAAAATGACAATTGCGATAAGCGTAACGACAAATTATGTCATTAATCATTTTCAATTTTGACATTTGAACTTGAAAACTATCGGTTTAATGTCAAAATTACTTGGTTTGTTTGGTTCTGAATTTATCCAATTTTTACTTAAAATTTTGACATTTTTGCTTGAGATTGACAGTTTTGACAAGCACAATGATATATTATGACACTTTTCCACTTTAATTTTTGACAGTTGACCTTAAAATTAAGCAGTATCAGTGTTAAAATGGCAGTTTTGTTTTTCCTGCTAAATTTCCCAGTCGTCACTTTAAAATTTCACAGTTTCAGCTTCAGAATGATGAGATTTGATAAGTGTAATGTCAGATTTTGACATTGTACATTCGATATTTTGATAATTTGATATTGACATTAGCCGTTTCACTGTCAAAATGCTACTTTCATCTAGTTCTGCAAATTTTCCAATTCTTGACAGTTTTATCTTCAGAATGACAGTTGTAACAAATAGAATGACATATTTTAACATAAGACTTCTAACATTTTGACAATTTGACATTGGCATTAGCTGTTTAACTGTCAAAATTCTACTTTCACCTTGTTTTGCAAATTTTACAATTTTTTACAGTTTTAGCTTCAGAATGACAGTTTTGACATATAGAATGACATATTTTGAAGCTCGTGAAAGATGGATGTTTCCAATTCCTACTAACTACTGTTAAAGTTGAGTTTACTTATCTTGTGTATCCCATATAAAAGATGTCAATATTATAATTAGTTATCTAAATTCAAAAGATACATAGATTGTTATGTTTTAAAATTTTTATAATTTGGTAACATATATAGCAAAATCAGCATGTCCAATCCAACTAAAATAATTTCAATTTTATGATACCTGCTGTTAAACTGAAAATAGGTACCAACTTGCCTATTTAAATGAAACACCCTGTATGTTATTGTATTTCTGAATACTCTTGTCTATTCGATTACACCCTTCTTACAGGTGTGGTAAATCTAAAAGTTGCCATAGGAAAACCGTGTAACTGACAGAGAAGCATTGATGATTGCATGCGCGAGACAAAAACAGAAAACCTCCAAAACGTCAAGAAACGTCAAAGTTTTGCTGCGATGTTGTCAAATGTCTAGTCGTCGTTCATTTTATTCAAAAATAAATACAGAAACCACACCAAACAGTGTGAAAACATAACACTCATTGATCCAGATAAATATACGAATGGTCTAATTGGCCAATAACAAAATTATGTTCCTAATCTAGTGGATGAATTGAATTACATTACATTTTTAGATTTTGGAGTATCATAGCTTCTCACCAGAATGAGATAAACCTGAAAGCTTTGAGATATGTATACAGTGCGTTTTTTTTAACGCGCAACATAGGATTTTACGTGTTAAATTTTTAAGCCCATGTTAGACCATGTTATTTTGGAACTACAAGTATAAAACTTGACGGGTGTGTCTTTAGTACCCTGAAGCTTAAGTAAGTCTACCAATTTGGTCTAAAAAGTGATTTAAAACTGGAAAAAAATCATTTTTTTTCGAAAAGATGTTATCCTTTCATACTCCCTGTATGCATTGTTGTTCCTTGTTGTTTTTGATACTGGCAGGGCAGGTAGCAGGTAAAGTGACTTATTTTGACTGCATCACGACCCGACATCTTTTGAACGTCAAAAGGGCATTTTATGATTGTTTGGAATATACTGTTTGGCTTCAAACGGAGGTCAATTTGAACAATTCACTTATAAAAATACTCCTTCTGTTCTTAACTTTCTTGATATAAAGTTAATGATCACCCTGTTTTACTTTCTACGCCAAATTTTACCTGCTACCTGCCGTGCCAGTATCAAAAACAACAAAGAACAACAATGCATACAGGGAGTATGAAACGATAAAACCTTTTCGAAAAAAGATGATTTTTTGCAAGTTTTTTAACACTTTAGGCCGAATTGGTAAATTTACTTAAGCTTCAGGGTACGAAATAGCCACCCGTCAAGTTTTATACTTGTAGTTCCAAAATAACATGGTCTAACATGGGCTTAAAAATTTAACACGTGAAATCCTATGTTGCGCGTTAAAAAAAACGCACTGTATTATTTGGTAACATTTTTAATTTTAACAGGTATGCAGGACAATATAATATACAGGGTGTCCGGAAAATACGTGTACAACGTTTGACGACAGACTCCTGACGTCAAAATATGTCGATCTAAGCCGACTTAGTTATATCCAAAATTGTCTCGTTTAGCCGGTAGAGGGCGTCAAAAATTTGTAAAAATATTGGTTTTTTTACTAAATTACGTGAAAACCTGCTAATGGATTTTAATGAATTTTAGTATGTAGACTAATACTATAAAATGACGTTTTCTAGTAGTATAGTCACCGGCTGTAAATAAGTGGAAGTGTTATAAAAGTGATATAATACGTCAACATTTCTCCTCATTTTTTATATGAACGGCGTTATGACAACCCAGATATTTTTGTCGAGTGACCGGAAGTATTTTGAAGCTATTTTACCTCTTTAATATTCCCCGGTGGATGAGCTGTTTCGCCAGAAAAAAAAAATTTACAATTACCTGCATACATCAAAGTAGGTATAATAAAGTTGAATTTATTTATTGTAAGAAACTAAGTAAACCAAAAACATTACTTAAGCAAATGTGTAAAATGACCGCCATCTTGCTGAATACACTTATCAATACTCTTTAAGAAATGAAATTGTACCCAATATTTTTACAAATTTTTGACGCCCTCTACCGGCTAAACGAGACAATTTTGGATATAACTAAGTCGGCTTAGATCGACATATTTTGACGTCAGGAGTCTGTCGTCAAACGTTGTACACGTATTTTCCGGACACCCTGTATAACCATGCATTTTTTGGAAAGTTGGACATTTTTAGTGAATATAATAAATATAATAAAGTTCTATTCAAATTTAGGTGGTTCTAAGGCTTAGTTAGCTGTTTCATAGTACAAAAACATGTTTAATCATTTGTCAAACTCATTTGAAACATTTTACAATTCATTTTCAACGTTTTGGACTAATTCAAGGGATTTTAGGCTGATTTGGAGTCTCTTATATTATTTTATCAATTTGTGACTGATTTGTGCTGTATTTTCAGGATTTCTAGGTTTATTACATTAGTCCGGATTAGTTCTACTTACCTTAATTTACCTGTTTAGGGCTAAATTTATTCAGTTTTTAAACAGTTTTAACTATTTTTGACGGTTGTAAGTTCGTTTTGTACATTTTCGAGGTTACTTACATTGTCATAGCTTCACTGAATTTTTCAACTATTTTTACAATTTTTACCCGTGAAAGATTACACAAAATGTTTCTTTTATCAATTTATTATTACTAATTTTCTGCTTGCTATAATTACTAATTTTTCTTATATGACTATGACGGTTCCCTAGAATATATTCTTTATTGGCTAGTTAGTTGGTTAGTTTCAGAAATAAAACATAAGCGATGACAATTAATGTCACTGTCATATTATAACATAAATCTTTAAGATTGTGATTTACACAAAATTGAGTGATTTTTGGTCCGGTTCATCTGGTTCTAGTAACCATAGACTTTTCAATAAACAGACCAACAAATTCCATGGAATATTTTTCCAAGAAAATTTACAGAATACACCTCAAGGTTAATATTGCACCTGCAAAATGGATTTTTAGTTTATTAATTTATGAGTTACCTCAGTTTTTTTAATATTGTCCCTTAGTGCTCTTAAAAACCTCATAACCAGATTTGCCGCATAGAGCCGGAATGTTATTAACCAATTATGTTTTTTTTTTAAATTGTTAGAAACTCTGCATTTTGCAAAATTAACTTGACAATCTATCAAGGAAAACTACCTCCTTAAAAATTATTTTTTAACTTACAGCAAAAGTACAAAATATGCATTGTCAAAATTTATTAAATACCGACCTGCTAAACAAATGTACATCTCTCATTTATAGATTGGCCCTTTAGTATTTAAATATTTCAGTTGGTACACCTTGACACGCAAGATGCAATGGGTTCGCCTGTCGCTCGTTCTATTCCGAATAATAAAATATACAAACGATTTTAATGATCGACTAGGATAATGGCCTAGTTAATTTTCGAAAATTATTGTGTCTATTTCGACTGTCTTATTACGTTACACGGTGATTTTTCGGTCTGAAATGATAGACGGCTATTAACAAAACCAATTTGCTTTCCGAGTTTTGATAATAAAATTGTTGATCGGCTATTAACCGAAAGGGGTTGACACGTCAATTATTATACTAATATTCGAGGTTAATTAGGGGATTAATAACATCTTTAGACGAACGTCTTTTACAGCGTGATCGATCTGGTAGGCTTAAACGTTTTTTCTCCAGTTTTTTTTTTAAGGGATGATTTTTATCCCTCTGCTTTGTATGCAGGAAGTGTCTGCGACGTCGGTCGATCTTGTAAGCCCCAAACGACGTCAAATATCCCTAAATGCTCCTTTATTAGAGATTTGTTTAACTGACCGCACATGGGGGAATATATTATTTGGGAGCGGATACAATTTTGATAAATTGGAGACTCAAACCAAGACGGTTGACATTGAATTAAAGTTTTAGATCTAAGGGTTGTTGGTTTTAGGAATTCTCCGTGAACATGTGTAATGAAACCATCAAACATTTAAGAGTATTTTTCGTATTCCTTATAATAATTATGAAAATTAAAGATTGTTGACGTCAAAAACGATGTAGGTACGATATAAGATGAAATTAAATGCCTGTCAGGTTTTTAAGTTTTATACCTCCATGGGGCCGATTTTGATAGTTGACACTCTCCTGGCAAATTAACTTACATGCCAAATAGACAGGTTTGATGTAAAACCACCCAAAACCTACTCATAGAGGTGTAAAATGAAACTAAATGCTTTTAAACATATTCAGCTTTTTTTAAGTATGTTTTACAATTTTATAATTCTATGGAGCGGGTTTTGACAGATGACACTTTTCTGGCAAACTAACCTACATGCCAAATAGACAGATTTGACATAAACCCATCCAAAAACCTACTCTTTTAGGTGTAAAATGGAATTAAATGCCTTTAAACGAATTCAGCTGTATTTTAAGAGTGTTTTACGGTTTTATACCTTTATGAAGCGAGTTTTGAGAGCTACTTACTTCCTTGACAAACTAACCTACATGACAAAGACAGTTTTGACATTAAAGCATCCAAAAATCTACTCAATTAGGTGTAAAATGCAATTATATGCATTTAAACGGATTCAGCTGCTTTCTAAGTGTTTTTTACAGTTTTATACTTCTATGGAACGGGTTATGACAGTTGACAGTTCCCTGGTAAACTAACATACATGCCAAATAGACAATTTTGACCTAAAACAACTCAAAAACCTACTCATGGAAGTGCAAAATGCAATCAAATGACTTTAAACGGATTCAGCTGCTTTCTAAGTGTTTTTTACAGTTTTATACTTCTATGGAACGGGTTTTGACAGTTGACACTTCCCTGGTAAACTAACCTACATGCTAAATAGACAATTTTGACCTAAAACAACCCAAAAACCTACTCATGGAAGTGCAAAATGCAATAAAATGACTTTAAACGGATTCAGCTGCTTTTTAAGTGTGTCTTACAGTTGTATACCTCTATGGAGCGCATTTTGACAGTTGACACCTCTGGTAAACTAACGTACAAGCCAAATAAACAATTCTACTTAAAACAACCCAAAAACCTACTTATGGAAGTATAAATTGCAATTAAATGGCTTTAAACAAATTCAGCTGCTTTTTTAGTGTGTTTTACAGGTTTATACCTTTATGAAGCGGGTTTTAACAGCTGACACTGCTGGAAAACTAACCTACATGCCCAATGGATAGTTTTGACATAACTACCCAAAAAACTACTCATGGAAGTGTAAAATGCAATCAAATAACTTTAAACAGATTCAGCTATCTTTTAAGTGTGTCTTACAGTTGTATACCTCTATGGATCGCATTTTGAGGACACTTCTCTGGAAAATTAACTTACATGCCAAATAGGCAAATTTGATGTACTACTTAAACTCAGTTGTGTGACTTGCTCCAAAGAGGTATAAATATAAAACAGCAACACCCACTGAAAAGGCAACTGAAATTGATAAAAGAATTTAATTGAATTTTTTACACCCCCATTAATAGGTTTCGGGTAGAGTTATCAAAAGTAGACTACTTTGGCATGTAGATTAGTTTTACACTTCCCTGGCAAACTAATCTACATGCCAAATAGACAATTTTGACTTAAAACAACCCAAAAACCTACTCATGGATGTGTAAAATGCAATTAAATTTAAAGACATTTTCAGCTGTATTTAAAATTAGTTTTACAGTTTTATACCTCTATGGAGCAGGTTTTGACAGTTGACCCTTCCCTAGCAAGCTAAACTGCATGCCAAATAGACTGGTTTGACATTTAGCCCAGAAGAGATTCTGCATTCTAAATTTTGAAAAAAAGCAAAATAATTCTAAAATTAGAAAAGTTTAGAACTCATATCTACAACATAAACTTTTTGATAATTTTTCAATGTTGTTAAGTTCTTAATTTTTCATTTATACAGGGTGTAAACGGGTCAATAGAATGGTTTTAAAATTTTTTTAGTATTTTGGATGTATGTACAGGGTGCTGCATTTTCGATGGTTTTACGGGGTACAGAGAAAACGGTAATAGATAGAAAAAAAGTGGCATACTCTTTTTCCGAGCTGAGATGATTGGCGAAGAGTGGGCTGCGCAAGCTTCTTTTGTTTTAAAGATACGGGGGGTTTTTGAAAATTGGTCATTTTGGAACCTCCTCTGTATTTAATTTGCTATTAAAGTTATCAAAAAAGGAAAAACGGTTTCCGGTAGAAGTTTTGACGTAGAACTCAATGGCGTCATCAGTTTTTTTCTATTACGTTTAGTTTCTGACATATGACACTAAGTTATATTTTTTTAAATGGAACACCCTATATATTTTTAATTCATTTAATTCTGTTGATTTTTACTTTTTCAACGGCGTATTAAAACATACCTATAAGTTTGTAAACGTTAATCTTGGTAATTAGAAAAAAAGCGTTTCCTTAACAAAAAAGTGCTAAATAATATGTATAAAAATACCCACAGTCGAAGCAAAATTTGGCTATGTTCATATTAACATGTTACATGTCGTTTATAAACAGTTTTTTCAACTTTTACCTTAAAAATAGTAGAAAATAGAAATGGCCACTTTTCTTATTAAAGTGACGGTAGAACTGTTTGTAACTTAGATTTTTAATAAGATTTATTAAAAATATTTAACTTTCTGATGTGTTAGTTTATTTTATTTCCGATTTTGTTTGGTATATTAGATATTGGCCTTTTTTTAGCTTAGCAAAGGTCTTTTTTTAAAATAACAGGATTAACCTCTACAAACTTATATGTTGTAATACACCGTTGAAAAGGTAAAAATCAACAGAATTAAATGACGTAAAAATATATAGAATGTTCCATTTAAAAAAATGTAACTTAATGTCATATGTCAGAAACTAAACGGAATAGAAAAAAACTGACTACGCCATTGGATTCTACATGAAAACTACTACCGGGAACCGTTCTTCCTTTTTTGATAACTTGAGGAGAGCAACTGAAATACAGAAGAGGTTCAAAAATGACCAATTTTCGAAAATCTCCCGTATTTTTGAAACAAAAGAAGTTTGCGCCGCCCACTTTTCGCCAGTCATCTCAGCTCAGAAAAAGAGATCACAACACGTATGCTACTTTTTTTCTATCTATTACCGTTTTCTCTGTACCCCGTAAAACCATCGAAAATGCAGCACCCTGTACAGTGTTCATGCAACATTGTTTTAATAAGTTCAATGTGTGATACATTAAATAAAAGCAATAATTGTAACGGCTCTACATTCGTCACGTTTGTAACATTTTTCTCTTTTAAAAGTAATTAATTTGAAAATCAAGAAAATAGAAAAGGCTGGGTACTTTACTGTTAATTTAGTAGAAATGAACTACTGGCAAGCACTTGGAGTCAAATCAGTAGATAAGATATATTTTCAGTAATAATAATTGTATTATTATTGTCTTGTTTTTCAGAGCTCAAATAATTGTTTTTAAGTTTTGCAGTTAACTTTAAAAAGCACGGTTTTAGGGGCTTTAAAATATGACTAACATTCTAAATTTTATAACTAACTTCAAATACTTTATCACTGATCTAGAATTAGAAAAAGAGAAAAAATCCAATAACAAGCTTTGGGAATGTGATTTTAGATGTAAAATTACAATATGAAATAAAGTCATGTGGAACACATGTGGAAGTAATGTTAGAACTTAGAAATCAAAATGTCACTAAAATTCCACTATCACAATAATAATATGGTAAGAAAACAATGTTCTCCGGCCTGGTGAGGTTAATAGGCCCAAATGTCGGCACCTTTGGTTAAGCTTAACATGTCCACACCTGAGCTGTTAAACTCTCACACCTTTCCTGCTACCAGTTTCACTCCATTTCGCGAATAACTTTACTTCGCATTTTTTTTAATTTGTTTTGCGTTTGGTTTTTTACTTTTCTCGCAACGTTCCCCAAAGTTGCGTTTTTGGTTGGCGTTCTAGCCTAATTTAAACAAAGAAATTCTGGAACTTTGTGCGTTCAGAAATAACGAGGTGGTACCGCCGGAAATTGGTGGACCAAAAACCTACACCGTCCAATTACCGACGGCTATAAAGTTGAAAGCAGGTGGGTAATGTATAATAGTGATTCGTGAAAATAAGTATGTAAATAATATAAAATTGTGCTGTGAATGTTTACGATCTCATTTTCCTGTTTCATTGAATGATTCACCAAACCTGTTGCAACGAAGGTTGAACAACACTCATTCATGGATAACTGAATTCCATATTTGGTTTCTTGCAAATAAAATATCTTTAAAAACCAATATAATGAAAAATAAAAAAAAAACAGGAGGACTGGCCCGTGGTTCATCAAGTGGAACATTAAACCGTCCCGTACCTATACAGTGTGTCGTCAACGTTACACAACGCCGATAATGTTTGGTCACAGAGTGTAGTAAATTACAATTGGAATAATAAAAGGTGACAGGTTAATGTGACAGCTTAAACGGCGCTGAATTTGTTACCATTATTCGGTTTGTGGGAGACAATTACAATGCTGAAAAAATCGGACAGTGGCTTCCTTTCTGTTCGTAAAAGGCCAACCTAATTAAATAACAAAACGGTAGGTTTTATGGTTCCGCTAATAGCAGTTATAAGGGTAATTTACGTACATATGGCGTTTATATCAAGTTGAAATAACCCACAATTTACAAATTTAGTGTTTTATGCAATTATTTCACTTTCTTGGGATTATTGCGAGAAAAGCTTTTAAAGATTTTAAGGGTGATACTAGAGCAACTAAAAAAATTCAAAATTATTGGTTTACTATCGTCTCCTTTCTTTAGAACAGCAGCTTGGGTAACAGTGTGGTGCCAGCACCACAGTTAATTGGGTGTTTCTGTTACCCTCCTCACCCCACGACTACCCAAGCCTTTATTCAAAATTATGGAAAACTTTACAGCAGAAATATATGGCAATACAGGGTTGTCCAGTTTTAAATCATCATTCGATAGCCCATCAAAAAATAAGTGGACATTCATTATGTCCACTTCCTAAGGAAGATAGAGTCCTCAAAATTTCAGTTTAAAAAATGGATTTTTTGCTATAACTATCAGACCGTTGGAGCAATTTTGTTTAAATTTGGAACAAGTAATTATGAAATGAATACTCGTTATGTAATATGAAGACCGTTTGTCAAAGTTGTTTAGCGTCGTTGATACAGGAGGACAATGGTCTTCATTTTTCCACTCTATTTTCTACGCTCACTGGATATTATTCAAAAATTACAGTTTCTTTAATTCCCTTGTTCAATTTGGAGAAAGAAGTATCTCTTGTAAAATTTTGATTTAAAATTCTGTTTGCGGGATAATCGGGTTATTACATTTTAAAACTCCAAAAAAAAAGAGAGGATTCAAATTTGGTCATATGGGAGGTTTACAGGTTAATTTTTGACACTAAAAATAGTCAAAGAAACGGAATTTTTGGATTAATTTTTACTGGCGTTTTTTAGACTATAAGTAGTGCCAAACTGATCATTCAAGACTTGTGATTCAAATTTGTACTGAATAGTCTAAAAACTTATTTACTACTAAAAATAATTTTATAATCCGTTTTTCAGACTGCAATTCATTGAAATAAAAGAAATTTGATCTGGAAATCAAGACAAAGATTGTTGCGCATAATACTCACTTTTTACTACATACTAAAAATAGTCTGTTGATATTTAATACTAGAAATGACTTTACTAAAACTAAAGGGAGTCAAAAAGATTTTTTTCAGTATTTTAATTAGTATAAATTTTCTGGACTGAAACAAGTCTAGAATTCAATTAAACACTGGAAACAGTCCAAATTCATTTTTTTGGACTAATTTATTTCTTAAAATTAATTTTTATGGCGAATTTTGTAGCATTTAGTTCCAAAATGTTTACCTTTGTTACTGAAGAGTCTGAAACTTGTAAATAGTCTTAAACTCGATTTTTCAGTCTTAAAGCAATAAAAAAAGTTTTAATTTCTTAGAAATGCTCCAATTTTTGGAATCGATTAGTGTGTAGAAGTCAATTTAAGAGTGAAGAAGCTTAAAGTGACATTTTCAAGACTATCGACAGTGTACAAACTGTTTTCAGGCAGGATAAGTCAAAAATTTTGTGAAGATAGTCTTAAAACTAGATTTTTTAGGCTGAACACAGTCTTAAATCACTAAAAACAGTTTAGATTTTTAAGAAATGCTCGAATTTTTAGCACTGACGTGTCTAGAAGTCAATTTAATGGTGACAAAGCTTGAAATGACATTTTTAAGCCTATAGAAAATTTAAAAATGGTTTTCTTTAGTCTACTATGTCAAAAATTTGGTGAAGATAGTCTTGAAACTCGATTTTCCAAGTTGAGAGCAGTTTTAAAGCATTAAAAATAGCCAAGGTTTTTGAGAAAATGAAAAGCAAATTTATTTTCAAGACTAAAATATTGAAATTTGGTTTCATATTATGAAAACTTACTTAAAATGCAAATTTTAAGCTTCCGATGTGTGTCCAAGTCAATTTTCAAGGTTTACGTGTGAATTTGTAGTCCAAAATTTTAGAAAAAGCAGTTTTTCTTGTCCAAGTCTTTAGATTTATATGAAAACTGTGACGACTGACTACAAAGACAGTTTTTAAGCTTCTCAAGTCAATTTTCAAGACGAAAGTCTTTCAATTTGTCTGAAAACTATGAAAACTGGTTACAAAGACAATTTTTAAGCTTCTCAAGTTAATTTTCACCGTTTTAAAGTAAATTTACTGGTTTCTATGTGAATTTTTGGGTTATCAATTTCGGTCATTAATCGAGAAACTATTCTAGTTTGCCGGCTTTTAAAATACCTCTTAAACTGGCGTATACAGGGTGATTTGTAAAATGGTTACATTTATAAGAAATTTTATTTTCTCTGAGAATCTTGAAAAACAACGTATTTGGATTTTTTAAATCAAATGATTATAACCCATGACAAGGTTTCAGAAAAAAAATGAGTTTAGTCGTTTTGGGTAATTTCAACTACATTTCGAGAAAATCCACATTTTATGACAAAATACAATAGCTTGCATCTCGAAAAATTAACGTTACCTGTGATGTGAAGATATTCCAAAAAGCGGAAAACAGCGAAAATCATTTACTGCGAGAAGCAGTGAACTACGACCCGGTGCTAGAAGTACCCCACAAACGACCCCAATACCAGTTATTGGAAAACGGGTAATTATTAATAAGTATTTTTTTCTGTTTCATATAGACGACAATTTAGGACCAACCAGCCAAGAAGAGGACCACAATTTTCCCCAGACCTTCCCTCCGGGTGGCGAGAATTTTATTCTCAAAATTTGGGTAGAACCTTTCCGCAGCTATTCCGGTGCTAACTGGGCTCTGACTGTACTCTTGGCACTTTTCCCCGCTTTGCCTATGCAAAAGGGGGGAGACCATCCCCCACTTACTAGACCCTAACCCAAAACTTTAGGATGTAAAAACAGACGGACGAAAGCCGACTGTTTGGACATCCTATAGTTTGCCAGGACCACCAGAGATCATGCTGAAGAAGAAAGAAGAAATGGAGGACAAGAAGAGCGCCTCCGTCAGCGGGGGCATCTTTTTCCCAGGACAGAGGATGAGATGCAACTCTGTGAACTCCCCGAAAAGGAAAATTCCTGAACTTGTAGCGACTTCCTCTTCCTGATCTATCTCTTTGGTCTAGAGCGATGGGAGGGTCTTGCTTGACCCATCTATCTGAGGCCGCATTCCCTGCCAAAGAATATTGACGCCAGTAGCAGATTTGTTCGTTCTACAACAAGAACTCTTATCAAATATAATTACCAAAAATATATATATGTTACTAACATAATATGGGGTGTTACACTTTTCACTGTCCTGGTCTTGCAAATAAACCCTCTAAAGCTAAAAGCTTTCTAATTATTAGTCCTTTAGTAAATGTCCTTATGTTTTTTTAGTTAAGCATAGTTAACACATCTTAAACTTAAAAAATGTCTGGGTTAAAATCAGTGTTTAATAAATATTCCGGCCTGGATAAACCTGAAGAGGCCGATCTCAATTATTCGAAAGAGTGTGACATTCGAAGACGAATTATCGGGTAGACACGGAGCGTGTTAAGTCGGTTAGTTATTTTCTCGCCACCGGCCGCAGCTCGATTGTTCAAGATTGACGGACACAGTTTAAAAAAAAATGGAAAAAACAGTAAAAAAATATGCAACCGAAAGGTGAATAAACTAAGAGGATTTCCTTTAACATACTCCTGCCGGTAGGTTTCCAAAGATTTTCAACTTTTTTAGCGTTGACACCTTTTATCAATATTCATTCGATTTCCTACTACAAGAACTTGATTGGATTTAGATTAAATTCGTTCAGTTTGCGGTAATAAAATAGAATTTTATAATGAGGTATGCGACTTGTTATACATTGACGCGACAGTGGTGTCGAGACGACAAGTTGGAATTTACAAGGTGCAGGATATGTAATAATTGGGAAAAAAAATTGCCATGGGTCAGAGAAATGTTGATGGATTAGAAACCATGCATCAAACAGTTTAATATTGCGTGCAGGCATGTACAAAATTATTTTTCAAACGTATTATAATCGGATTGGCAGGACAATTTTATTATTGTTTACCGAACGATAAGTAAATGGAATCGTGCTTCCTGACATACAGCTAGGAGATGTCACCTCTTTACTCTAGAATTTCTCATTGAAATTCTGGCTAAAACATATTCATTTAATAATTTTTTTTTACATTAACTATGTATTGAATCTCCATCCAATTACAATCAAAACATGTGAATTATGTAGACCATGTATGAAGCCATAAATCAGCAAATACCTATCACTAAAACAAAACTGTCCTATTAATATAAACATACGTATTGCATGTTTGAATATGACAATTGCACGAAAACCTGCTCGGAACAATTTAATTCAGAACGAAATTACCGACTTAAATTTCCATTATTATTGTTTTGACATTTAAGGGAAAATGCGATGGCCCTTAACTACCACAACAAAACGAATTTCATTATTTCTGATCGAAATTGATAAAACAATTCTGTTACCAGCTTGAACCATACGTTTGGTCTTGTTGTCCCTCCCCTGTTATCAAAACTTCTATCTTGTTCCCCGTTTTAAAAACTATGAAGGCAATTAAGAAAATTTCAGTCAGCAGGAGTTGAAATGTTAATTTTCCATGAGACATAATGGAAACGTTGCATTTACCCGTGTTACGATACATTAGCCGCAGGACGTCTGGATTTGAAATATAAGCCCTGTTTAGGGGACACAAATGTCTTTATTTTCCGAGAGGGGTGCTCTGATCGATCCATTGATTCATCCCACTCATGGTTTGTCTAGTAGGAATAGTGGGATAAGATACAACTTTATTTGATTAAATTTTCAAATCGATTGGTTTACATTACTTAGATGAAAATTAATAAAAATATGCTTATCAAAAAAAAGGCAAAAAGTTTCATGTAACTAGTAATTTTTGTTGCAGTGTAAGAAAAACTTATTCAAACTCCAAGACAAATAATTTTTATTTAACAAACAGAAAAAGGCTTACAAATTAACAGTAATTTTATTATAAACTACAGTTTCCAGTGCGTTATTTTATAGTTAACAAAGTTTAGAAAAAATACGTACAACTAAATATCTTTTCTCAAACAAATACGAAATCATACGAAAAGTACAAAACCCCCTTGTCCATAATCTGTCTGTTTCTGTCGATTGTCCAAAAGAACTCAATCAATCATCTGACCATTTTCATTTCTACTGGAGACGAGAGATGTTGAATATTAAAAACAATTAGTATTAGTAATGTAATTATGGTTTAATTCTACCATAACCCAGCTTACTGTATTATTATACCCACTAAAATGTTCAATTTCTGAATACTTTCCAAAAACCTGCATACGAACTAACCCAGCCTAACCTGACCAATACTATTATTTTATTAATATACATATAAGAAGAAATTTCTTGATCTTTGTTTGAATATAAATCAGCACTGACGCTTTGTAAGATGTTTAAATTTGTCTATTCTCTTACATCATAACGATTGTTACTTAATTATAACATGTTACCCTAACATAATCTTTTTAAAATCAGGAGTTGTTAAAATAGAATAAATTATAATATAATGCGATATGCTTGAATTTAGACCGCCTTCAAAACTCTCTAAAATTGAACAATGTCTAATATGTATAAACAAATACATCAGCATAAACTTTTTTTGATGTTTAGGAAGAGATTTAGGAAACTAACACAGCTACGAAGCCTGTTAAATGAAGAAAAAAATGCAGTTTTAGAGTTTTCAAAACTGTTTCAAAACGTTTTTTGAAAAAGGTCTAACAAAAACCAAATTTGGTCGATTTCTTTTATTCCATCTAGCCGATTTATTACTGCTTGTAGAAACATGATGTTCAGACATAAGTTGTATTTGTTAGCTGAACAAGATAAGCTAATCAGATTATTTTGTCTTGTCTGTCACTTGTCATTTTTTACCTACATAAACTTACTTTTTTTAATAAACCTACCAATTTAATAAACCAAGATGGTGATTGAATTCGGTTTATCATTTATTTGCGAAAAATGTTATGAGCGCTGTTTTGCCATTAGATATTCAATTAATTATTTGTTTGTTGTGCTAATTAATACCGAATCTGAAGAAGAAATTTCAAATGACGTAAAAAACGAGTGCTGTGCCTGTAGAAGCTTAAATCCAATACTGAAAATGCCAAAATAGAAGGAAAAAAGGTATGGAATCGTTGACGTTGAATATCTACACCATTTCTAACTGTAATTCAGAAAGAGTCAAGTGTAATTCAGAATAGCCATTTGAAGTCCAGAAAGAGTCAAGGGTATTTTAGAATAAGGAATGGTAATTCAGAAATTGTTAATTGCAATTCAGAAAGTATATCAAGTTAATTTTTAACTAAATTCTGTTATTTTTTTCATAGCATTCATTGTATTATTAAGTATATTAATTTATTAGTGTTAAGTGTCTTGGATTTTCAGCTTTGGTAATTTTATCCACAGATAATGTATTTTATGGAATTGCACTTGATGGTTTCTGAATTGCAGTTCCTTATTCTGAATTACGCTTGACCTTTTTTGAACCTCACTTGTACTTTTCTGAACTACATTTGGAAATAGGGTAGTGACCCATAAACTTTTTGACAAAACGAAAAACGGTTTTGAATTGAACTTCTAAAACTGCAATTAAATTATTTTCCCATTCAACAAACTTGACTCTGCTAGTTTCCGAGATTCCTTCACTAAACATCGAAAAAAAACTTATCCTGACAAATAAAATTTATTAAATTGTTTTTACTCAATATTTTTTTATTAAGTGTTTTTTAACGTTTATTACAAATTTGTTATTTTTTATATTTAATATAGTATTTCAATTATAATCAAACAAAAATAGAATAATGTATGTAAATGTTTTCAATGTGACATTTGTTTCTTGAATTAAAACATTTACTTGTTTTATATGTGTTACATTGTTTTGTTACTCCGTTTTACTTCCAATTTTCTCATATTTGATTATTATTTATATGAAATAGTTTATTAACATTCATTTGCACGTAGTGTATACCGTGCTTTTGTTGAAACATCGTGTACTATCTAGCTGTAATAAAGTTTTACTTTTTGAAGATAAATTAACAAACATTTACCTATTTTTTTTATATAATAATAACTTCCTTTAACAATTGTTAAATTAAAGGTTTACTGAAATTACGATAATATGCTACGTTTATTAAATTATTATGGAATTTATAACTTATCAAAAAGAGCATACCTATAATTATTAAACATGAAGAGGTGTATCTTCGGGCATATTAAACCGGTATACCATTGAATTCATCTATGAAAACGCTAGTCAACTCTTTACAAATATACAGGGAGTTGGCTAAAAAAATGAGAAAAATTAAATCCAAGATATTGCCGCAAACAATATAAAGTAAATTTTTCTTTAAACTAAACGCGAAATTTTTAGATAAAGTTAGTTAAACCAAAAAGCTGATTTTTTATTATATTTTCACTACTATAAAACTTGTTCTCATATCTTATTGCTAATATGACAAACCTTGGCTTATCTTAAAAAACTGTACTAAACAGGGTGTAAACAAACAAAAAATATCTTAAAACAGGAGGTTAGTGAAAAAAAGCTACTACAGCAAACCTGTACTCTTGGATTAATCAAAAATTGGTTATACAGAGTGTTTCATGATAAATGCGTTAAAATATGGGTTTGATTAAACGTCAAAAAATAACCCTAGTTTACTAAATAAACCATGGCCCAAGATGTTTCATTATGGAGATACAGAGTGTTAAATTTTGGATAAAACAATCTTTTATAAAAATGTGTAGATCTGCATTATAAAACATATTTTTTAATTTTGATATTTTTTTAATATTAAAAAAAAATAAAATGCACGCCACTGTTTTTTCATAAAACGCCAATCAGTTGTGGGTTCCCCATCCAATTTAGAACAGAAAAGCTATCTAGTAACTTTTCGGTACACTTTTCTGTTTTTCATAAAAAAAAATAAAAATCATGAAAATGTACCCATAAAATCAATACTAAATCGTCGACTCTGTTTATTATTGAATATCAAAATTTTTATTAATTTACTTTTTTTCAAAAATGATATTCTTCATTCGATAGGAACAAGATATCCTGCTATTTTTTTTTAAATAAAAAAACTCAATAAATCACAATTTGATAATTAAATAGAGACGAAAGTAGAAGATTTATAGTATTAATTGTATTGGTACTTTCGTAGGATTTTTTATTTTTTACTCGAAAACGGGATGACGTACCAAAAAACCTGTGTTAAATAGAATAAAGAGTTCAGAAATGGTTTGCATTTTATAGAAAAACAGTGGCGTACATATTATTTTGAAAAAATATTTAATAACTTGTTCGATTGAACGACACTGGCAAAATTGAAAAACATATTTTTTAATGCAAAACGTGCTTTATCATTGACAGTTTTATGAAAATAGCTGCAGATGTTTTGAAGAAATAAATAAATTTAGATTTTTTTCTCCAAACTTATTAGAGTTATTTTTTGATGTTTAATCAAATCCTAAAATTTGACGCATTTATCGTGAAACACTCTGTATTTTGGTAAGGTTATATTCCAGGCACACTGAAACCAGTCTATTTATGAACAATACAGGGTATTCCCAAATAAATGGCGCAACGGAAACGTAAATTCCTCATTTTTTAGTATTTTGCTTAGACCAAACTGGTAAACTAATTTAACAGAAAGTTTCTTCTACTTTAAAAATTGCAACTTAACTTCACATGAAATAAGATAAGTGGAAGTGACAATTTTAGTTTTAGTATTAAAATTATAAGGGGATAATATAAAAGAGAGCTTCTGTTTTAATGCTGCACTAATTATTATAATTATTTGCCCTGTCAAAATAATTTCCGTAGATTTATCTAATATTAGTAATAATATTAAAACAATCTGGATATCTAAAACATGCAACTGTCTTAATCCGGACCTGGTGAAACCTTCCAGACCGTTCTAATCTTATCCGTTTTACTAATCTAAGGGCATTTAGTTGACAATTTACAAGGGAATGACAACCGAACGTTTATTAGTGCCTTATTTAGAAAATGTTTAATCGATACGTGTCGTGAGACAAACTGATGACTGTCATGGACTGAGGTAAAGTTTTATGATAACGAATTAACTAAATCAAATTTGGGAATTTAAATTGCTTTATTTTGGGCTCGTTTAATGGCTGTCATAATTCTAACGCTTTATTAGTTCCCATTCAGTTCCAATAGGTTGTTTCCCGTGACAACTGTAATTTGTATTTATTGATCTGATTAAAAATGGTAGCTTACTTGATAATAACTTATATAAAGCGGTGAACTGATAATTAATTAGCGAGCACAAGAAGTCTGGTTGGTCTTTTAAAGGGCAAACAGGATCCGCGAAAAAAAGACCAAGAAAAAAATGGAAACGAGCAAAAACCGGCCATTTAATAGTACTTTGCGGATGTTGGGCTGAATAGCCGGACCAGGACCACGAAATTCGATCCTATATTATGATAAAGCGATTTCATGTCTTTTATGTCTTTGATTGTGGTCGAAAAAGCCGCGTCCTATTGTCGTTCTGTGAGACAAATAACTAACACGCCGCCTTAAGTTTTCACATCATAAAGCACAATTCTGCAGTGTTTTGTTGAAAACAAAAACACTAAAGATGAAGTGTATTTAACAGTGTTAACTGGAGAGGCATTTAATACTACAGGTTGAGTCAATCAATCATTGGGAATCTGTTCGGTTTTGGCTGCTGGTCACTTGCCAGCGATAAATGGCCTATTTACGATTGTCGTACGTAACTGCCCTAATCGATCACGTGATCAGCTGCAACTGAAAGCTTTCAACCCTCAATAGTGGATGAAATCGGACAATGGATTGTGTAAATTGGTCAAAACGTGTCGAATACATAACATATTGCAAACAAGATCATAATAAACGATTATAAGTGAATTGTAATTGAAGATAGTTATACCTATATACTTAGAGTAGTTTTCTCCACAAAAAACTGTAAATTATCAAAACAATTTTTGTACAAATGTTCTCACAATTTTGAATACTTCTTCTTAATTAAATTCTCAGTAATTTACAGAGAACCCTTAAGAAACACACACCTACTTAGCATTTTATAATTTCGATAAAGTTAGTAGATATGTACCATCGAAATGTAAAGCGGTCCCCTTCAAACTGGTGTTTTAGACGAATATTAAAACAACAATTTAAAAATATACACAACAAGAACTAAAAGTGTTTCCATAAGATTAATTAGTAATACATTATTTCTTCTTTCTTTCTAGTATCTATGTCATTACATGTTGGCTGAATGTATTTTTACCAAGTTGTTACATACAAATATTTGCTTTTTTATTTTAAATGACTTGAATTTTGTAAACAAAGCAATGCCGGTTTTGCATGAATTTTATAAAATTTGTTATTTTCTGCTGCACAACAATTTAATATGTTGCCCAATGTAATAAAAAACTGTGTTAATTTGAACAATTTTAAAAGAGCCCTAAGACAACATGTAATTTAAGTGCTTTAGCTTGTTTTTGTATAATGTTTTTACTTTTAATTCGTTGCTTGTTTTTAAAGAGGTCCATATTTGTCCATTTTATTTATTTTATTTTTTTACATTAAATTTAATATTTTTTTTTTATTTGCATGATTTGTCATATTGTTTATTTTATAGCTACATACTAAATAAATACCATTATTATTATTATGAATTATAGTCAATCCGTTTCATGTTTTATTTTGTTCTTTCTGTATCTGGGTTTGTCTTATCTTTCTACTTATTTTATTTTACTCTGTTTAGTTTTTTACTAAAATTATATAATAGATATACTATTTTAGTAGCATATTAGCAGTAAATTAACATTCTACAATTAAAATGTTTTAATATAAATGTTTGTGTTATTTAGCGATTAAAACTCATCATCTTTAAATCTGTAATATAGATACCTATACAATATACAATAAAATACGGGAACAAGGAAATTGCGATCCTTTCCGATAGCCAACCAGCTATCAAAGCGTTGAGCTCATCTAACATCAACTCGATGATGGTTCTGGACTATTCTGGAGTGCCTAGGAAAGATCAATGATCTAGCAACGAACAACCCTCCTCTGGGTCCCGGGGCACATCGAAGTACCAAAAGGAGCATCAGCACCACTGATCGGGCCAGAACCATTCGGCGGCCTTAGAAAAGCATATGTCCAGGAAGTACTTAATAAAGCTGAAGACGAACTGAGAGCAACGCACTGGCAAAGACTTCCAGGACTGAGGCAGGCCAAAGATCTCCTCGGCAATTTTAACCGAGCAAGATCGAAGACACTGATTAACCTCAGCAAAATTAGTCTCAAGGCATTAACGGGGTTTCTTGTCGACTCAGAGAACACCTAAGGAAGCTAGGCCTAGAAGTGGACAGTACGTGCAGGTTTTGCGGAGAAGAACCAGAAACACCCCACCACATCTTGCTGGAGTGTTATGCTGTACGCCACAGAAGATTAAACCCACTGGGATCACCCCAGCTGGCTGTGGAAGAAATACCTCGAACAGACTCACTCAAGATCCTGAAATTCCTAAAGGAACTAAGTCTTGAGGGGCTGCTATGAACAAGGAAACCTTGAGATAGCAGAAGAAGATGGGGTACAATAGATCTAATCAGGTCGCAGTACATCTGTCACCATCCACACCTTCCATTACCATTACCTATACAATAAACCAGTTATGGTCGAAAAGAGTATTTTTGCAAAAAACTTCAATAAAATATTTCTACTAAAGAGCGTATAAAATTATGTTTTATATTTAAATATTGTAAAAAATATTTAGTTAAAAATCATACTTTAATAAAGTTTCTTCAAAAAGTAAACAGAAAAGGGATTTTTTAGAACCTTATTTTGATGTTTGTGGTTTTTCAAATACCTACAATCTGCATATTTAAGAAAATATAAACTTATTCTTATAAATCAAAAAATTCTGTTCCGTGTACTTGACGCGCCATCTACACGACAGTCGCCAAAATAACTCAACCTAAGGTGGGGCCACAAAAATCGATATTCAACGGAACAAAAGGAAACTACAGGCAGAATTCCACAAGATTACAGATTGCTTCGTATATTATACAGTTTCAGTATACTTTTCAATATAAGAGAAACTTGGCTCAGATACGAGGTGAGAGTTAAAATTTGATTGTCCATATTGTCATGGAGCCTCATCTGTATACTTTAGACTTAAGAGTATGTGAAATTATATCCGATATGAAACAATTTTTTAATTCTTAAGCAAAATAACAAATCAGACAAAATATTTGACTACATCCTTTGTTATTAGGAAATTTATTGTTGTAAACATTTTTGTCCAGAAGAGTTTGTTTTTTCTAATTAAAACAACACGATGATGTCTTTATGGTCCAAACAAACTGGCAAACATTGTAACACAATCGAGAAAAGTAATAAACTTTGTATTTGTAACTTCTTTAATTTCATTAGGGAGTTCCAAAAACTACAAGAAATGTTATTGTTCTTAAAAAAGTTTGAGCTTCTCAAATCCATTTTCAATCAACAATCAATTAAAATTTCACACTTTGTATGAAAAATAATTTTAAGTTTTTTAGAAAATACATTTACTTATTCTACCAGAAAAACTACTAATCAAATATACAAAAGCAAAAATTAAAGTTACTAAGTATTTACGAGCCTATTTGGACGATTTTCAATAGAGTTCTCCATTTGATAGAAATATCAATTTATGGCAAATATCTCAGAAACCTTAAATATTTTGTAGGGGCACCGATTAGCCTTAAGTCTGAGCAATCCAACAATAAAATATACAGTGTCCCATATGAAATAGTTGATTTACATCACTTTGAACGCAACAATGTCACCAAACAATTGTTCTAGTTAGGTTAAGTGGAGTTTGGACCTCAAATATCTCAGAAATCTTAAATGTTTTGTATGGGCAGTACTGGGTCACCGTGAAACCCTGAGTTTTTGCAATCCAATAACATAATAATATACAGGGTGTCTATTATACAAACCTTAATTTAGCACTTAACACCAAACTTCTTATGCAAAATCAAAAAGAGTGGTTCTCGACATCAATATATGGTTGTACAGCCGTACAGGGCGCTGTTTAGCCCCATTATGTAGTTCCGAATGTTTAGTTTAGTTTCAACATTTTTAAAGCAAACTTAATAAAAGTTAACTAATTATTTAGTCCAAAATATTGTAATATTTTGACGAATAATCAAAATCGTATCAAAATTATATTCTTCTGCTTCTTCTTTTTAATATGGATCCGATTATTATCCGATATTAGTAGACTACTGATGTCTGTTAAAAAAATTATGATTTTGTTAATAAAATAAAGCTGAAAGTTTCACAGGAAAAAAAACAAGAAATCAACAAATTTGATCGTTAATTCGGAACAAAGACAGACAGATATACAATCTTCAACTTCCCAACAGACTTGAAAAACTGCCAGAAGTCTCTAATCAGCCATTTTTAGTTGCCAGAAACCTTCCTAAGCTTGTAAAGACTGATTTTAATGTGCCAGAAGCCTCTACAACCTATTTTTAGTTGCCAAAAGCCTCTAAAACCTTATTAAGATGGTAAAGACTGCTTTTAATGTGCCAAAAGCCTCTACAAGCTATTAAGCTATTTTTAGCTGCCAGAAGCCTCTAAAACCTTCTTAATATTGTAAAGACTGCTTTTAATGTGCCAGAAGCCTCTACAAGCTATTTTTGTTCCCAGAAGCCTCTAAAACCTTCTTAAGATTGCAAAGACTGCTTTTAATGTGCCAGAAGCCTCTACAAGCTATTTTTGTTGCCAGAAGCCTCTAAAACCTTCTTAAGATTGTAAAGACTGCTTCTAAGGTGTCAGAAGCCTCTACAAGCTATTTTGCCAGAAGCCTCTAAAACCTTCTTAAGCTTGTAAAGACTGCTTTTAATGTGCCAGAAGCCTCTACAAGCCATTTTTAGTTGCCAGAAGCCTTCTAAAACCTCTTAAGATGGTAGTAAAGACTGCTTTTAATGTGCAAGAAGCCTCTAAAACCTTCTTAAGATTGTAAAGACTGCTTCTAAGGTGTCAGAAGCCTCTACAAGCTGTTTTGCCAGAAGCCTTTAAAACCTTCTTAAGCTTGTAAAGACTGCTTTTAATGTGCCAGAAGCCTCTACAAGCTATTTTTAGTTGCCAGAACCCTCTAAAACCTTCTTAAGCTTGTAAGGACTGCTTTTAATGTTCCAGAAGCCTCTAAAACCTTCTTAAGATGGTAAAGACTGCTTTTAATTTGCCAGAAGCCTCTACAAGCTATTTTGCCAGAAGCCTCTAAAACCTTCTTAAGCTTGCAAAGACTGCTTTTAATGTTCCAGAAGCCTCTACAAGCTATTTTTGTTGCCAGAAGCCTTTACAAGCTATTTTGCCAGAAGCCTCTATAACCTTCTTAAGCTTGTAAAGACTGCTTTTAATGTGCCAGAAGCCTCTACAAGCCATTTTTAGTTGCCAGAAGCCTCTAAAACCTCTTAAGATGGTAGTAAAGACTGCTTTTAATGTGCAAGAAGTCTCTAAAACCTTCTTAAGATGGTAAAGACTGCTGTTAATGTGCCAGAAGCCTCTACAAGCTATTTTGCCAGAAGCCTCTAAAACCTTCTTAAGCTTGTAAAGACTGCTTTTAATGTGCCAGAAGCCTCTACAAGCCATTTTTAGTTGCCAGAAGCCTCTAAAACCTCTTAAGATGGTAAAGACTGCTGTTAATGTGCCAGAAGCCTCTACAAGCTATTTTGCCAGAAGCCTCTAAAACCTTCTTAAGCTTGCAAAGACTGCTTTTAATGTGCCAGAAGCCTCTACAAGCTATTTTTGTTGCCAGAAGCCTCTAAAACCTTCTTAAGATGGTAAAGACTGCTTTTAATGTGTCAGAAAGTCTACAAGCTATTTTTAGTTTCCAGAATTTTCTAGAACCTTCTTAAGATGGTTAAAACTACTTTTAATGTGGCAGAAGCTTCTACAAGCGATTTTTAGTTTCCAGAAGTTTCTAAAACCTTCTTAAGCTTGTAAAGACTGCTTTTAATGTGTCAGAAGCATCTACAAGCTATTTTTAGTTGCCAGAATTTTCTAGAACCTTCTTAAGATGGTAAAGACTCCTTTTAATGTACCAGAAGCCTCTACAAGCTATTTTTTGTTGCCAGAAGCTTCTAAAACCTTCTTAAGATGGTAAAGACTGCTTTTAATGTGCCAGAAGCCTCTACAAACTATTTTTAGTTGTCAGAAGCTTCTAAAACATTTTTAAGCTACTCAAGACTGTTTTTAATGTGCCAGTTTTTAATGTGCCAGAGAAGCCATTTTGTATTGCCAGAGGGTTCCACGTCATTTTTAGTTTCCAGAAACCTCTAAAACCTTTTTAAGCTTAACTTTTCCATTTATACATACTTGAGACTGTTTTTAATGTGCCAAGTGTCTTTAGAAGCAATTTTGTATTACCAGAAGCCTCTAAACCTTCTTAAGCTTTTAAAGACTGCTTTTAATGTGCCAGAAGCCTCTAAAAACTTCTTAAGCTGGTAAAGACTGCTTTTAATGTGCTAGATGCCTCTAAACAACCATTTTTAGTTGCCATAAGTTTCTAAAACATTTTTAAGCTAGTCAAGACTGTTTTTAATGTGCCAGATGCCTCTAGAAGCCATTTTGTATTGCCAGAGGGTTCCACAAGTCATTTTTAGTTTCCTCTAAAACCTTTTTAACCTTAAGTTTTTCATATATACATACTTGAGACTGTTTTTAATGTGCCAAGTGTTTCTAGAAGCCATTTTGTATTACCAGAAGCCTCTAAACTTTTTTAAGCTTGTAAAGACTGCTTTTAATTTGCCAGAAGCCTCTAAACAGCCATTTTTAGTTGTCATAAGTGTAATATGACAATGACATGTAGTAATGTGCCAGATGCCTCTAGAAGCCATTTTGTATTGTCAGAGGGTTCCACAAGTCATTTTTAGTCTCCAGAAACCTATGAAACCTTTTTAACCTTAATTTTCCATTTATTTTAACGTTTAGGAAGTTATATAAACCCAGGAAAAGCTCTGACCCAAAAAAACACAGCCCTAACATGTATTAATAGATCGTTTAACTTAACAATATAAATCTTCAAAACTGAAACCGACTTAAAGGCTTAACAGTCTTTTGGCATTTATCTGACTCAATTGAAGATAGAATGGGTTCAGGCCGGCAGTTAAACCTTTCACAGCAGAGAACAGGGCAAAACAAACAATATATCCACGACTCTTAATGCCAACATTAAATAGTAAATCCGCATCAAAAATGGCGGCCTTCTTTTGTCATAAACTGCGGCTATTACTCCGAATCATCAGACTGTTAAACGCTTAAATAATTTCCGATTGTGCACCTTTCACGGGAAATAAACAAACAAACAAATAACGAAGGACCAATTAAAAGTTCCGCTTCCCCCGGCACTTTAAACTGCCAATGAAGTCAAAAATCTTTCATTAAAAGCCCTTTTGCCAGGCACAAAGGGCTAATTTAGACTTTGATTAGCACGGTAATCAAATTAAAAACCATTATTTGCAGCGGATATCCTTCGGGGCGTTTTTTTTTCCGATAGGAACTGCCAGATAAAAATTACTTAAAGTCTGGGTTAATCGAATTGTTAGTGCTTTTACAACCTTAAAAAGAACCTAAATTTTGCAGTTGCGTTTTCAAGTATATAAGGGCGGTTGGAGCTCGCTTTTAACAATAGTAATAATAACCAGTACCCTAATACAATGCGGTCCTTTTGAAACAGATATCTGGATCTCGAGGCGTATCTTTACCTTTATTTTGGGCCCTTTCAATGAACATTAAACAGATAGAAAGATAGGGCTTTTGTGTAGGTTGCATCTGCGAGTTATGTAATTTTTGATTGGGGTAGGTTTGGCCTGATGTTTTTTTTTTCATTTTCTTCACGAAAGGTATGTGGGGAAATATGTAAAGCTTTTGTTATGAATCGACCATAAAATATGAACTGTTGAAAGGATGTGATTAGTTGTAATTCAAACTTGAGATGAAATGTTTTACATTTTTATTTAATTGTGAAAGTGATCAGTGTGTGCGTATGTTCAAAGTTGTTGGTGCTACAATGATACTTCAATATTAATTTCTATTGTGACGGCTTTACTGTAGTATCAACAGTTGAAAAGGAAGTGAAGTGTAACCTTTGTGTCCAACCAATTAAAATAGTGTATCTTCTTGGGACGACATTTTCATTGGTTAGACACAAAATTTTGATCCAGTGTTAGCACTTTTTGTTCGGTAAGAAAAAGTGACCAATAACACACAAGAATGATTCTTAAAATGGGGTTACGTTTTGAAGAAACTGATGAGAATACTTCTAATGTATACAGGGTGTTTTCAGACTTTATGTGTCATCTATTATAAAATGTTAGGAATTAAGAAATGATATGATGTGAATCGAATTATTATTCAAAAGAACAACTTAATTTTAATTCTTAAATGAGACCTCCTGTATATATTAATTAATATTTCAACGCTCCGTTTTGTTAGCTTTATGACACTGTTGCCAAACATATGTAATTCCATAACAAGTTTTTAAAAGTAAATTTACAACTTTTTAACTCAAAATATCCACATTTACTACACTATATTAAATCAAAATTAAAACTTTGGTGGTGACATAAAACGAAAATCACAATTATCAAATAGCTATTTATGTAACCAGTTACAAAAAGATCGATTTTGTGTAACGAATGAATGTTTGTAGGGCGAGCGCAGCAAGGTCCTACAATTTGAATGAGTTACACAATAAGACATTTTCGAAACGTGTTGCATACATAATTTTTTCTAATTTTGACCAAAAAGCGGTAAAAACCATCTTTTAAAGTGATTTAACACAAATATTCACTTTCATAGCACCTTGTATAAACAGTGACAACGACATGTTATGATGGATGTCGCCCATATGTTTCTACGGAAATGCATAAAAACAGGGAGTGATGAAATGAACTTTTGATGAAATGAAAGTGATACTTTATGTAACTAGTTACATAAAGTAAAACGTTTTGTCACTCTAATCAGTTTTGAAAAGTGTCACTTTATATGCCAAAATTAGAAAAAATAAAATGTGTATTTGGTTAAACACAATATTTAAGCTGCTCTGCAGGTTTTAAATGGGAACCAACGTTGTGCCATATAATTTGGGATCATCAGAGACAAATAAGTCAAGCTAAAGATATTGCAAATAACCTCAGAGTTGCCAGGTCTGGCAAATTTGGACCACATTTGGATTTTTGGGAAAAAATTTTGAAACTTGTGCAAACACTAATGTAACGCTCCATTTAACTTAATTATTAAAGCAACAAAATTGCTGGCCTATATACAGGGTTAGAAAAAAAATACACAGTGGTGACATGTTTCTGTTTATTTTAATCATATTTCAATCTGTCATAAACTTGGAAACTGTCAAATACCATTCCATGAAGCTAGAAAACAACAAAAAACTTGTTTAAAAGCAATAGAATCAGTGTAAATTAAATTATTATACATTTTATAGTTTTATGAGCTGTTTTTTGGTAGTTGTGACGTGTACTGTAATCTGTCACAATGGTGATAACTGTCGAATACAATTTTGACAGTTCTGACATAGAAATGTATGTTTTTACCGAACTTGATCTGTTACAGACGTGTCAACTGGCAAAATCAGATCCTTAAACTTATTAAACTAAAACAATCACTTGAAAAGCTTTTAAATTAGTATTAAGTTACTTTATAGCTTTAGAAGTTACATTTTGATAGGTTAGGTTAGGTTATCTATGCGAATTTTAATATGGTGAAGTACACGGTGACCTAACCTAACCTAACCACCAACTTCGAAGCCTTGCTCTATATCTTTGTTCTGTAATTTTCATAATTAAACCTTCAATCATCCCATATCAAATTTAATCATTTTCTTGTAAATAAAAAATTATAATTTTCTAAAATTTGTGTGTCTTTTTCCGTTTGAAATAATAAATTGTTTACTTATTAAATTATTGTCAATATGACATTCCTCAAAAACCAAATAGATACAAAATATCGTTTTCGTATTACTAAGTACTATAAATATTCAGCCACTTTCTGCTTTTTTCTTTCTATAAAAAAACTTTTAAAACATTTAACCAATTTTCTTGATTGTCAAAAAGATTGTCTAAAAATTATACAGGGAATTGGGTTCGGTGTATTTTTTTAAATGGAACACCCTGGATATAATTGCATTTTTTTGATAGTTCTACTGTTTATAAGCAAAATTTGTTAGGTGAATGACACGTTCTACACCGTTTTCAAGAATATGGCGACCAAAATTTGTTTGAAAATCTGTAAAACCTAAAGAATTAAAATTTGAGGAAAATGGCACATTCCTATCTTATTTTTTCATGTCTAATGCCTTTTGTGATTTTGTTCGGCGAAAAATGTTCATTTGAAATTTCTCAGTTAATTTTAAAAAATTTGGAAAAAATAATTTTCGTATGAAATTCAAATTTGCTTATCAAATAACTTTTGAAAAACTAATATAGGAATGTGCAAGCCATTTTGCTCCACGTTTTTTCTAAATGGGGAAATTTTGATTTTTGGTCGCTATTTTCACAAAAACAGTGTCAATCAAGAGAACTATCCAAAAATGTAATAAAATACAGGTTATTCCATTTTAAAAAATACAACTTTGCCACTTCACAATATCCCCCCCAAACCCCCCCTATATCCCTGACTATTTTCTTAAAATATGTCTCTATTTCCCTTACACATTAAACTTCATTTTAATCGGATAAGATAACAGTTAAATTTTGCAAAATTTGGCAACGTTACACAAACTCACTATAACTCATTTTTTTTTCGCCCTTCACAGTGTAAAACCTTCATACTTATACCAAAAATTGCCAAAGGTTAAACATTATATTTGTAAACGTTTTCTTGTGGTCTGAAAAAAACTGAAAATTTGACAACGTCGTAATACTTCCAAATTCTCCCTACTTTCAAATGAGATAATGCAAAATATTTCAAAACCAGTTCAAATTACTCTTAAATAGTAAACAATTATGGGATAGACGTTAAGAACATCCCTTGGGACTTTAACACTCTCAAGGGCTCAACAATGCAAGATTTCATAAATTTCTTCCTAATTTTCTGGATAGCTACAGTTTTGGCAACTTTGTACTATTTTTCATAAAATCTTTCTATGTGACCGCTAGAGGGCGTACACTATTTGAGTTAGCAAACTTGAAAGATTGTTAGATTCTTAAAGAGTCACATTTTATCTATCTGGTAATTTAATGACAAAAATAAGGGTTAACGTTGAAATTCAAGAGTAACTTAATAATGAAACTGAAATTATTCCAAAAACAAAAAAATAGGAAACTAACAAATTTAGGAACAAAAACTACAGTGTTGGCTTTAGTGACGTTTCTCTCAGTTTTTATAAAAATTGTTTGTTTGGCAACGCCGCACTAAGTAAAGTGTAGGTAAAATTTTAAAATTTTACTAATTCCATTATAGTAATCTTAGAAATTTGCCAAAAATCAACGCTGTAATGTTGAAATTACAACAAGTTGAGCAGTGAAAATTATGAAAAAATCGTACTTAGGCTAAGCTCAGGCTAAGCTAAATCGTACTAAGGCTCTAACCTCAAAATTAAAAACTGCAGACAAAAAAGATGAAATCAAAGACAAACCTTCACCAAAACATAGAAAACCAAAGACAACTCTTCAAAGACAAAATAAATGTCGTAATATCGTAAGATACATAAATAATAGAAACAGAAAAGAGATAAAGCAGGGATGGGCAATTACATAAATATTGCATTTAACTACATACATACGTAGATACTGTAGTTAATGTAAAAAATGTCGCTAATGTACTAAATGTAATTAATTACGTCATCTGCATAATTTTGAGGTTATACTCACAATATCCTGAATCAGGGTTCTAACATGTTGTATTCTGATTTTTTATCTAAGGATGGTCTTAACAATGTTAATTTTAATCAAGCTGAACTTATATTCTCGATTATTATAACTAAATACTTGAATTTTTTCAGGTCTTTCATTTTGAAAATATACATACACACACAAGGTAAAATTAGTTGTCATGCAATCAGATATGCTTGAATAGGGAATATTTAGCATCCAGGAACACATTTCGGGACCATATAGCCAAATTTTTAATTTGTTACATTAGATACATGAATAATTTAACTACATTTTTACATTAACTACATACATTTTGTAACTTAAATTTTGGTGCCCTGTTGCACTATGAAATTATTTGATTATTTGTGTGGAAAAAACTTCCACTTAGACTACTATACTATATCAAAGGCTATACACAACATATTTATACCCCAAATACTTCCAAAGCAAACGTAGAAAGTTTACAAAGTCATTAAAAGAAAAACTAAAGACAAAAGATTGGGAAATGTTTTTGAAACTCATATGTGAAGTTTCAACTCTAATTGAAAACTTTACGACTGGTATTTTTTCAAGTGCAGTTAGAACTACGTACTCCTAACCAATCAGTACAAAAGCAAAGCTCTCCAACATTCCGTGGAGATTTCTGCGTGAAGAGTTTTTCTAGTTTTTGTTGTCGTTCCGTGAAGTGCAGGACGGAAAAATGTCACGTCATTTATATTTTACGACTACCCAGCCAGAAACTTTTGTAATTTCATCAAGATTTGCGGTGTGACCGTAAAGCCTCTTAGATAAAACTATCCTTAAGGGAGTCAAAGCTATCAAAAGATATACGTAACAGATACGGCCTGTGAAAGAGCCCTTGGCCCTTAGCGCTTGCCGAAAGTTAGTTAAAATCTTCTAAGGCTTTTGTGAATATTAAAACAGAAGCCCTTTTAATAAAAAAAAAACATGCACGTAAACAAACACAACAGCTAAGCACACACGATACGAATTTTTGTTTAGAGTAGCATCAGTTTATAAAATGAAACCAGAGAAGGGTCTTATGTACGTATGTGTACCTTTCATCGTGAGCCGCCATTTTTGTTTATTATGGCTGCCACTTAAGGGGCACAAATTGAAAATTCTAATTGCCGGCGGAGTATTGTGTGCGACATTTCCCCCTTTTTTGTCCCCTCGTTCCTGATCTAAATCGCTCACGGAGGGCTCGTAATGAAGCCCTATAATGGCACCCTTTTGTGACGGATTTGTCCCCTAGCGACTGCGGGTATAGGGTACACGCCCCGAGTTTAATTTCGGGATCTGGAGTGCGTGTTCCTCGGGGGAGAAAGGCGAGATAATTGAAAAACATTAATCGAATATGTGTATTTAAGACGACCGTCAAACATTTTTGAGAATAATTACTTCGATAGAAATATTTAAATTAAAAGAATTTGCTTGCAAGATATTTTATTTAATATCCAGTGTATATTCTTTCTCAGCACTTTTACTGGTTTCAACCCCATGTAAGACCATATACACTTTACTGGTATAAACATAAAGTGTAAAGTTAATTTACTAATAAAAATTAAGTATCATTTAAGACTCCTAAAAATTGATTTTTTTTATCATTTCGTCTTGTTATACTTTTAACTGTAAAAACTGCGTGATGCCATCCAGCAAAATTTTATAAGAGCAACAAAAAAAAATTTATGTTTAGCTCCCCATGTCAATTTCATCATCCAACCAAACGCTTATTACCTCTTGGACAGATTGCCGATGTATGTGCAAAGGTATGTAAAAAAAATGTTCAACTCTATACGGAATATTATCAGTACTTTTAAAATGTTTGGTAAGATTCTATACTTTGTTGTGTCTAATGATGTCTTATCCACAAATATGCTCAATATACAGAGATTCTAGCAAGATGAGGTTTACTTACTTACACAAACAGATTATAAGGTTTTTCTCTATAACTATCCAAGAAAGTTTAAAAAGCAAATTTTTAAAGGAACCAGAACCAGAGTAGCAACTTGTTGTAACAGAAATTATTGACGTAGTCGAATACAAAAAGATTTGATGCAGTGTGTCCCAAATTGGTTCTACCAATTTGGGATCTCGGTAACCGTAAGAGCTACAGAGTCGGTTAAATGGGGAAAGTTTAAGAGAATTTTATGTGAAACTTATTTCCGCTTTTCAAATTAAATTATCTTTCTCCGTTTTCCGAAAAATTGGAAAAACGTCACTGGCTGCATTTTAAACAATTGCTTACAGCTCTTTAACAAAGCCAAAGAGAGTTTTGAAACTAAGACATTATTTAGGCATGTTTTTATGTAGAACACGATGACATGATAATTAGTTTTATAATCTAAAAGTAAAACAAATAAAAAACATACATTTCTCCAAAAAGCAACAAAAAATATAATTAATAATTTTAATGGTAGTTATACCAAAACCCTGTTTATTTATGGTATTTTTGAATGGAGAACAATCTCAAAAACCTTTTCTTTGTCATCTAAAAAAAACTAACTTTTGACATTAACAAACATTTACTTCAGTTTGTCTTCTGTTGAAATTTCAGGACCATCAGCAAGTTCTCTCATTTTAGCACATTTTTGTGCGTTTCTTATATCAATTCGTCTATTTTGAAATTTCTAAGCAATTAGCCTAAACATTTCAATATATTTTTCCCTTTTTTTTATCAGTTAGTTTTGTTTTTAATTTCCTGAACAATTAGCCAGCTCAATCATTTTAACACATCCTTCTAACCTTTTCTAGTAAATTTTCAGCAATTAGCCAGCACAATTGTCTCAACAAATTGTTCCACTTTTTTCTTGAAAGTTTTGAGCAATCATTTCTACTCTTCTTTTGAAAATATTGGGCTAGTTAGCCAGCACAATCATTTTAACATTTTCTACTACATTTTTCTTAAAACCTTTGGGCACTTGCCCTACTCAATCATTTCAACATATTTATCTACTCTTCTCTTGAAAATTATGGACAATTAGCCAGCACAATAATTTTATTACATTATTCTACTCTTCTTTTGAACATTTTGGCAATTAGCCAGCAAATTACTCTACTGTTTTCTTTAAAATTATGGACAATTAGCCAGCACAATAATTTTATCATATTATTCTACTCTTCTTTTAAAAATTCTAGACAATTAGCCTTCATCAATCATTGTACCACATCCTTCTACTCTTTTCTTGAAAATTTAAGCACTCATTTCTACACATTCTTCTACTCTTTTTTTTTAAATATTGGGCAGTTAGCCAGCACAATCTTTTTAACATTTTCTACTACTTTTTTCTTAAAACGTTTGGGCACTTGACCAACTCAGTAATTTCAACATATTTCTCTACTCTTCTCTTGAAAATTATGGACAATTAGCCAGCACAATAATTTTACTACATTCTTTTACTTTTCTGTTGAAAATTTTAGGCAATTAGCCAGCAAATTATTCTACTGTTTTCTTTAAAATTATGGACAATTAACCAGCACAATAATTTGATCACATTCTTCTACTCTTCTTTTGAAAATTCTAGACAATTAGGCCAGCACAATCATTTCCACATATTCGTGTTTTTGTCCAAAAAATCTGGGCGTAATACCACAATTTTGCAAATGTGTCGAAAAAATTTCTGTTTAATATTCTTGTACCAGTTTGCCTTAAAATTATAAAATTAAATATACTTTAACAAGTTTAAATGGAGAAAATTGTTGAGAAGTGCAGATTTTCTTCAGAAACGTCGTATACACGGTGTCTTCTACATAAATATTGTACTAATTTTTAGTAATGTAAGTAAGTATACGGAATGTCAAAATTTTGGTGACAAATAATTAGTCTGTTATTTTAAGTTTTGCAGTTTTTATTTTCTCACTACTTATGCCATATGTTTCTTATGTAGCCATGTGCTAAATAAAGATTATTATTATTATTATTATTATTAATAACAGTATCAAAAATATTGAACAAAACTCATCTTTATCATCCCTTTGAAGAGTTCTAACAACCTAACCATTTTTTGGTTTAGTATATACGATTATTTTTCTTTTATTTTACACCCTGTATGTATAGCAAATTAGGATAATTTACTCAAACTGGTTTCTTTAAGCTGCCCTTGCATGTTCTATTTATTAAGATCTAGTAGTTTGGTCCAGGGTTTTAATCCATATGGTCAGCATCATAATTGATTCATCCCCATTTTCATGTAAATGTTGTAGTAATTTAACAATTTTTAATAAAATTGTAAAAGGCACTTTGTTCTCTAACAACTCATATTTGATTGTTTATCTTTTAGAACACTGACTTAAGAGGCGTTGCTCATAATAACCACAGTGTAACCGCAAATTGCAGAAATATTTTTCTTGTTGTCATCTGATGGAATTCATTACTTATATTACCATGCCACAGTATTTGATTTAGATGGAAATTGTAGTTTAAAACAAATCAATTAATTATCTCTGCCAGCTGAACCTCAATAAATGTTTGTTCATCTAATCCCAAAAATGTTTTGTCAACAAATGTTGGAATTTGATTACACTAAATTTGTTTTTGAAAACCAATATAATTTTGGTAATTGTTAATATACGTTAGACTTAGCATTTAATTAAAGACAGTTCAAACTGGTACAGAAAAAGTTTAAGATCTTTTTTGGAGCAATCCTACTCATGCAATTTTGACATTTTGCTCCCTGCATATTTGTAACAAAGATTTATCATATTTTAGGATTATATTGGTAATGGTATAGATAGCTTGTGGTATAGAGAAAGCCTCTAAGAGCATTAAATCTTTTTTTAAAAGTTAGGTCAGTTAATTAAGTCTCCCCTATATTTGGAGACAAATACATATTCCCTCAGCAGTCTCAGCAGTAAACACACAACAAAATAATGATGAGATTTTGTTTTACTTCCATATGGCAAGGTTCAGGAAATTTGAAGATTTACCCAAAAACTCCTGTCTGTAAAAAAAAATTAAACCAATTCAATAATAACAAAGTCAACGGGTTTTCTTGTCATTCCACAATACAGAAAATTTTGTTGGAACAGACTGTATAAAATAAAACTGTTATTACTAAATTTCACTTTTAGGCCAATGACAACCACAAAAATTATATAAATATAATTTTTCTATTTTGTGTTGTATTCAAAACTAAGACCATACGATGCTTTAACCAGGGTTTAAGATAACCAGCAAATAAACAGTTAACTGGAAACTATAAAAATTAACCTTTGGTAAAAACATAAACTAGGAGTTATAGAATATCGTTGACACCGTATACAGGGTGAGAGTTCAACACTTATTCAAAAAATCATACATTACACACAATTAGACTTTTCGTAATTGGTTACATAAGTAAGCTCGCTTTTTTAGTTAAATGTATAAAGTCTGAATTTTATTTTTTATACATGGATTTCGCTTTCATTATATTATATTAAGTCGCCCGCTCCATTTTGGCCCTTGTGGGACTTTAACACATGTGCCGCGAGATTGTTACGAAAAGCATCCATCCGGTTAGCGCGTTGTATTTTATCAAAATACTCCCCCAGGGTTTGCAAGGGTTTTATCCCGGTTTTAATTTTGGGAGTTAGGATCAGTAGAAGGGGGCAGATAGGGAATATTAATTAGGAGGATGAAAAATAAATCCACTCCCCGGAAAATATCAGAGGGATTTGTTTTGCGAGAGTGATACGGACCGACTTGGGGGAGATCCGGATCCTTTTGTGATCCGAAGGGTGCGGGCGGGACGATTTCTACTTATACAGGGCGTCCTATTGTTTATTTCGTTTCGTAGGATTTGCAGTGGTTGCTTGTTTTGTTTTAGAAACTGACAGAAACAATTGTTGTGTCGTGTATTTTTTGAAACATCAACAAACTAATTGCGTCAAAGGATGATAAATCTAACTAAATTATTTGTCATTAAAAACGGACTTGGAAAATCGAGTTTCGACTTAAAAAACCGTAACCGTTTCCGTAGGCTATTTGAAGCTTTGTTACTATTAAATTGACTTCTTCAGAGTTATGTTTTCAGCCTAAAAAATCGAGTTTTTAGGCTCTTCACGAGCTTCACAAAGTTTTTGACTTATTAGGCCTGAAAGCCAGTTTGTACACTGTCCATAGTCATTTCAAACTTCTTCACTATTAAATTGACTTCTACACTCATCTGTGCAACAAATTGGAGCATTTCTAAGAAATTCAGACTGTTTTTAGTGCTTTAAGACTGAACAATCGAGTTTAAAACTGTATATAATAGTAAAAGTTAAGTTTCAAACTCTTCAGTGAGGACAAAATTTGGAACTAAATGCTACGACATTAGTCTTGAACTCTAATTTTTAGAATTGAATTAGTCCGAAAATTTAATTTGGACTGTTATCAGTGTTTAACCGAAACCTCTTCTTCTTCTTCTATTGCCCTATCCGTTTACGGACGTTGGCTATCATGGCTATGCGGATCTTATTTTCTGCGCATCGGAACAGTTCAGTAGATTTTGCTCCAAACCATTTTTGCAGGTTAGCCAGCCATGAAATTCTTCTTCTTCCAGACCCTCGTCGGCCATCAAGTTTGCATTGGATTATGTTTTGGAGAATTCTGTATTTGTTATTTCTCATGATATGGCCAAAATGCTCTAATTTTCTACGCTTCACAGTAAGCATGATTTCAGGCTCACATCCCATTCTTCGGAGTACTTCCTCGTTTGTAATTCTTTCTATCCAAGAGATTCTAAGAATTCTTCTGAAAATCCACATTTCAAAAGCTTGCAGCTTTTTTTCCATAGCGTCTGACAGCGTCCAAGCCTCCTCACCGTACAGAAGAGTGGAGTATAATAGGTATATAACACATGACTATTTTCTTCTTTAGAGCCAGATTCAGATCTCGACCTGACATTTCAATTTCTATGTTTTATCTCCTGTGAGTGATCCCAGTTCCCGTTCAACGTGCAGCCGAGATAAGTGAACTTTGCCTTCCTCTCAACTCTCTTATTGTTTATGTACATGCTACCTGGTTGGACTGGATTTTTACTAATCACCATATACCTATTTGGTCTTATTGACATTTAAGTTCAGCCCGTACTCCTCACTAGTTTGGTTGACCCTGTCTAACAACTCTTCTAGCCCCTCTATACTCTCCGATAACAAGACGGTGTCATCAGCATAGCGGATATTATTGATGATTTCACCGTTAACTCTGATGCCTCGATTTGTGTTTTTTAGAGCCTCCTTGAAAACGCTGTCTGAATAACGATTGAACAGGAGACGGTATGCAACCCTGTCGTACACCTTTTTGATGTTAATGTATTCTGTCTGCCTATTTTCAACTCTGACATTTTTGTCAATTTTAAATAATATCTAATGAGCGTAGAAAATAGGGTAGGAAAATTAAGACTATCCCTCTATATCGACGCCTCTAAACAATTTTGACGAATGTCAATCACATCACATAACGAGTATTCATACAGATTTTGTTACCTCCGGTACTCTACTGATCCTGAAATTTTGAAGGTGTCGGTATATGTAGATTTTGAGATACTAGAATGTGAATATTTATCGACAGATATGAACAATGCGTTATAAGAATTATCTAACAGTAGTTCAAAGGCTGTTCTCTACAGTTTCTGTTACCTCAGGTACTCACTGATCTTGAAATTTTGAAGATGTTGGTATATGTAAATTTGAGTAGCATTTGAGTTTAGGTGCACAAATTGACAAAACTGGCTCCTAGAAATTGGCTGCTAATTCCACATCAGAATCATGGAAAAATTACAGACATTTTTATAAAGTTAGGTAAATAGCTTATTCATTCTGAATATAGTTGTTTAATAGAATGCAAAAAACAAAAAAAATGGCGGTATATCCTTTGTCGGCGACTATTAGGCAACGCCCGCCTTCAAAAACAAAGACTCGCGGCCCTTGTATGACATTTATATTGACCCTTTGAAGAAAAGACCTCTGTGCAAATAAAAGAGCCCTTTTAAATTTCACAACAAAGTCCGTCCTTGTATATGTACGGCTTGAAAGATACTGCAAATTTTGCAAGGGAGTTTACCGCGTCTTATCTTTACTTTTTCAGCAAATTTTACCTGTGTACGTATTGACAAGGCTATCTGCCGTGCCGTAAAGCCCCGAGCCCTTAATTAAATTTTTCCTTCTGTGGTCGAATTTCTTTTTCTCTTGTGGCACTTAATTTTCCTTCATTTTCTCGTATTCTCCCGTTCCGAAATGTGACAAGGGTAAAATTCTCGATATCCGTCTGTTGAAAAATCTTTGTATAAGATGGTTCAGGAAATACGTTTTTTGTTTTGGTTGTTTTAAGAATCTGCCCTAGTATATTAAAATAATTTCATAAACAACAAATTCTCGATACAATAAAAATTCTCATCTTCTCTCTCGAGCCTATGAACTCTTTAAACATTCCAAGGAACTTTTAATATTTGCCAGATGACTCTAGAACTGGTACGTAGGCATCTACATACCAAATGTCAAATGTTTCAAGAATCATTTGAAAGTTGTCAAAAGCTTTTAAAATTTTCAAACCTCTATAAATATTTGAAAATTGCAAAAACCTTTTAGTATTGCCTGAGGCCTCTAAATACCTTGTAAACTTATCAATAATGTATTATAAATGCCCGAAGCTTCTATGAATCATTTTCAAGCTGGCCTGTAAAATTTTCTTCAAATGCTCCTTAAATTACTTTAGGTTAGGTTATATTATTATAGGTTGGCAGACGATTCAAACTACTCAAAAAGCTTCTAGAATTGTCAGAAGCCTATAAATAACGTACAAACTTATCAATAATCTATTAGGAATGCCAGACAGTTCTAGAATCATTTTAAAATTGTCAAAGACCTTTAAAAGTTGGCAGCGGCCGCCAAAATGTACAAAAATCTTTTTAGTATTATCAGAAGCCTCTAAATACCTTGTGATCTTCTTAATATCATACTATAATCGCCAGATGTCCTCAAAATAATTTGTTAGAAGTTCCGTTGGAAAACAAGGCAAAATTATAAATTTTGTAGTTTCACTTTCAAAAAATTTGACTCTCTCTTGCGACGAAACCGTACAACTAATCAATCAACTTTATACGTCAATAAAAAGCTTATTTTATTAGCTATCCAATGACATATAAAAGCTTATACAAAATGTAGGAAATAAGCTAGATATTGACGATTGAACAAAACAATGCACCAAAAAAGTCATACAAAAATTAATCAACTTTGACGCCCCCTAGTGGCCAAAGCGTCCAACCTATTAACCCTAGTTGGGGAATTTTTAGAAAACTCATTTCATTGGCTATCCATTGACGTATAAAACTTTACCAAAAATAGTGCAATTAAGCGAGTTTTTAAGGATTAAAATAAAAGGATGCACCAAGAAAGTGATAAAAAAAATTGGTAAAATTTGACGCCCTCTAGCGGCCAAACCGTCTAACCTGTCAACCCAAATTGGGATATTTTTAGAAAGCTCATTTTATTGACTATCCATTGACGTATAAAACTCTACTGGGTGCAATTAAGTGAGTTTTTAAAGATTAAACAAAAAGATACCCCAAAAAAATTGGTCAACGTTGACGCCTTCTAGCGGGCAAACGGCTAACCAATCGATTTTTATACGTCATACCTCATTTCATTGGCTGTCCATCGACATATAAAAGTATATACAAAGTGCTACAAATACACGTGTGTTATTTACGGTTTAGTGACAGAATGCACCACAAACATTTTTCGACTAGTTAAAGGCTTAACTATAAAAAATTAGGAAAACACGGTCACGTGATTTACTAGATCTACCACGACGTAATGCTTGGAAATTTTTTGAAAAACTGTTTTTGAAAATGACAATTTTCGTAAGGGTCAAATTTGCATGAAACCCCGCCACTATCCTAATGGATTTTGCGCGTTAGGTTGCCCAGTTAGTGCAAGCGAAAATCGACCTTAATGATTGTATTTCTACGGTTTTGCTACTACCCTAGATTTGGCAATCATTATGCTAGGTTTGTGTCAAATATCAGGGCCGCATCTGCCCAATTGAAAAAAAAAATTAAAAGATATTAGAGCGGTAACAGTCCAGGAAAACATTTAGTTAGTTTTGGAGCCCTCTGGCGGCCAAACGAAGCAACCTATCAACCCAGGCGGCCATATTTTTTTGAAAACCCATTTTATTTTCTATTCATTGACATATAAAAGTCTATACAAAGTGTTGTGTGTGACAATAAAGACAGTTTCGACTAAATTTGACAACTACTACTTTAACCTTCTCTAATTCGGTTATTTTGACAGTTATAGGGTGGTTCAATGTATCAATTTAAAAAGTGATTTTTTTAAATAAGTGGCGTAATGCAAAGTTTTGTAATTTTGAACAGAGAATCGGACAGAATTATAAGAATGTGTTCCGTTTGAAAAACTAGACTTTCTGTCCTTTTTTAGAACTGATTTTTTGACCACACTGTATTATATATTTTCACGTACTTCTACACCCATTCCTAGAACAAACCTTGTCTAACATGACAAAACACAAAAACCAAGAAAAAAACCTTTCCTGATATGTATAAATTAAAAATGTTGTGGAGACAAAAATATCAAATTTCACATAAAATGGTAAATATCTCAGAAACTGATTCAGATAGGTATGTGACATTAAAACACGAAATATGTCTAGAATTTGACGTAGAATACAAAAATGAAAAAATATACAGGGTATCCCATTCCCGTTAATTCGTTGCACGCATATTGTCTTATTTTTACTTTTTTTAATTAAAAAAGGATTTAGACTCTCTAGTTGTGACATAGATAGAAAATCGGCAACTTAACCGATTTTATAAGTTGTTTTTTAGAAAATCACTTGCCAAATCACTTCACTGGTAACCAGAAAAGGTTAATTCACTGAGATGACGTTCTGAGCAAGGTTAGAATATATTTGCTTTTCTCTATTTTCCCTTAAAACCTACACACAAAAGAAAGAAGCAAATCTGTTCTAGCCTATTCTAATCTTGCCAACTTTAAAACCCTTTCAATTAAAAAGTTAATTGAGAAAGGAGCATTCTTATGTTGAAATTGCGGAAACAATGACTTTATGACCTGAAACTTGATCATTTTACTTAAAGTAAAATTCAGCCATACTAAAAAAACAATTTTCCGTAAAATGCTGTATGTACCGCACACACAGAAATATGGTCTACAATTTCGGCTGAATAAAGGGCGCGGGCGTAATCTCCTTATTTCAACCCCCGAAACGTAAATAACCATTTTTACATGTATGGTAGTGGCCCTCAAACAAAACAAACCTGTCGGATATCCATCATACCTAGAGCTAATAATTGAAATAAACATAAAGGTACATTTCCTTATACGAAGCTTGGGATTGCCAGGAGATCCATATAGGGCTTATTATTCTGTTTGTTTAGAAGGGCTCCCGAATTCTTTTATTTTTTTCGTTCAATAAAGGAAAAAAATTGTACTGCCGGAAGCTAATTTTAGGTTTGATGGGCGTTCGACAGCGAATAAAGGCGCCTACTTCAAGACTACAAAAGAGCTAAACGGTCTATTGTGAGGTTTTTAGTTTGTTTTATCGTTTAAAAAATTGGTTGGCTTTGAATTAACAAATAATTTCACAAGAAAAAGTAGCAGCTGGTTTTTAAACAAATATATGATTATCATTGTTTTATTTAAATAATCAATACATTGACACTGTATAGACTGAAAATAATAATATTTTACAACACCTTTCATTGTGGCATACATTTGCCACAATGAAACTAATTTCTTTGATCATTTTATGTCAACGAAAGGAAGGAAATGACAAACAGTCTTCTCCACAATACTTTATTATGACCTTAGATGGAAAGGTCTGCTCAACAAGTTTCGGTCACATAAATGACCATCATCGACGTACCTCAAATCGTACGTTTTCTCGTTTTTTAACATCTCGTTTTTTAACATTTAACTTCTGGTACACCAAGTAAAGTAGGTTATTCTTGTAGCTCCTGAAGATGGTCATTTATGTGACCGAAACTTGTTGAGCAGACCTTACCATCTAAGGTCATAATAAAGTATTGTGGAGAAGACTGTTTGTCATTTCCTTCCTTTCGTACTCCTGCGACTCCACTGAAAGAATATGGACTACTACTTCTTTCATTTTATGTCAAGTTTAATAAATACTTGTTTAGACTTTGTATATTGTTATTAGGACACCAACAAACATTGGAAGTATCAGAGAACTATTTTTAACTAATAATATGACAAAATGTGCCAGTTATACATAATATAATCAAAACCGTAAAATGTTAATTCGCATTTGCAATGTAATAAAGCTGAAACTAGAGTAAGTGCAAAATTTGTGTGTGAGCTAAAAGGTGAATACAAAAAAAAATAATTACAGATTGTAACAATAAAAATAACCAACTATTTAAATAAAAATTGAAATAGCAAAATTTAGATATCCACACTCACAGGTTCTTATAAACTAAAAAAAATTCTATCAACACCTGAAAATTTTAAAATCTCTTTTTAAATTTTAATCAAATTTCATAAATAATCGTGAAAAAATAACTAAAATAAATTATATCCTCGAGTCCTATTTTTTAACCATTCTCGTGTAATAACAGATTACTGTTACACGCAGTGAAAATTTACAGAATCAAAATTGGAAAAGCGGCTTAATAAAGTGTGTGTATATACACAAAAATGTGTTTTTTAAATCAAAAATACCTGCAAATTTCCACGTCCCTTTAAAAGGGTTTTTATTCGGTAAATTTGTCCTGTGAATTATTAATAACGAAGTTTCAATCAAACTGTGCGTAGATGGCGAGAAGGCTGAATTTACCACAAAATGTAGAAAAACATTTAGTTTTTATTGATTCGTTACTATTGATGATAATGATTTGATACGATAATGATTTAGAAGTTCTGTTTAATGGCTGAAATATCATTCAATCTTAATCTTTTTCGAATCAGATAAGATGTCTGTTCCTCAGCAATGAGTGAGATAGTGTATGACTGTATAGTAATTTATATTGATAAGAAATATTAACACCATTTATCATTTTTTATATCTTTTCCAAGACACTTTTCCAAGCATGTTCTTCTTTGCTATAGAAATCATATGAAAACTATATCGTATACTTTGACAGACACTTAAACTAACTAACCTAAACTATTTAGTTTTTGGGTAATGTATGTATTAATCGTTAGAGTGTTTAAAACCAAGAAAAATTTTGGTACGTCTATGTGTTCCTTTATCAAAAGCTTTTCAATCGTATTATGTCGCCCCCCTTGTCCCCTATCGACGCTCGAGCTGTCCGGTTCAGTCGCCATGTTGGACGCCCTGGCAGGCGTCGTTTGTTCGTGAACGCCTTTATGTCCATTACAAAAGGTAGGACGTCGTAGCAACGTACATTTTTTCCATCTTTTTCTCTCTTCCATTTTTTCCAATTTCACAATACAGAGTGTTCCAAAAATTATCAGTTAAAATTTAATTGAAGATGCGTCCTGGAATATTTGTGTTGGAAAAGTAGAAGCTGAAAACCATGACTGTAATTGTAATTGCATCTAAAGCTATAGTTTTTTAAGGCTAGAATATTGTTTTTGTTAAATTTCCAATCCAAGGGCTAGAAAACCAAATATGTTTATTATGACAGACAGTGTTGCATTTATGACACCACAACGACAACATAAATTTCGAAAGTACAGAGAAACATACTAACATAATTAATAAATTAATTATTTAACTTTCAATCCTCTATAAAATGTTAACATAACTGACTATTACAAATTTTAAGTGTTGATGTCAGGACAGTCACACTCAAAATACCTTAAGCCTATATTCAGATATACACGGGGTTTATCATCAGAAAATTACCCAAGTTTGGCAGCATACCCAATCCAACTGAAGTATATTTTTAATGTTTAATTATGACACCTCCGGTTTTACCGGAAGCAGGTACCTTGTTTGTTTTAAAATCATCTCTAATTGCATCGTTTTTGAGATATTGACGTTTGAAATATGATCTTTTCAGATTTTGGAGTGTCATAGCTCCTAACCAGAACGAGATAAGGCAAAACGGTTGTAGGTTTTTATCTTATTCTTTTGAGATCTATTGCGTGGTCAATTTTTTGACTGTTATAACATTTTTGACATTGGTCAAAATTAAAAATGTTGCCAAACGGCAGATTTCAAAAAGATGGGGTAAGAACATGCAAACCGTTTCGCTCAATCTCATTCTGGTTAGGAACAATGACCAAAAATCTAAAAATGTCATTTTTTAAACGCCAATATCTCGAAAACCATTGCAGATACTTATAAGTTATGACCCTTAAAAAATATTTTAAATCGTAGACTATTAGACATCTGTATTCTAACCGTTTTCAAGATCACCATGGTATCGTCTGGACACAGTGTATACCAGGTGTCCATTATATACTTGACTAGCAATTAAAAAACAAAATATTGTAATGACGTGTTTTTAAAATTGGTCGGTTCGAGACAAATTCTTTAAATTTCAGTACGCCACTGGGTCTGTCATTTAATCGGACCCCGAGCTATTTGCATCCCCCGAAAAACAGATGCAGCGGGGAGGTTGGGGTAGGAGGAGTGGATGATCCCCCGGCACTGTCAACCGCAGGCTTTAATTATTTAACCGTCAATATTGCTATTCGCTTCCGATTTGATGCCTGCTTTGGTGCTGCCGTCAGGATATTTCAGACCGGGAAATTGGAAACGCGTCCTGTGATGTTCCCTTTATGGAACATGAAATGGGCAAATAAAAAAAATGACTATTTGACAGCTCTATATCGATATGCGGAGGTAAATTAAACGTCGACGAAGCGAGGCGTGAGGTTGATACGGTCGAGTTCGATATATTCCCAATTTGGCAACCTGGTTGGGATTTGATTATCCTGCTAATTTAAGCAATTTTGTTAGTGCTTTTTACTGTATTTTTTTCTTCCTGGTATTAGAGATGATAATAATGTAATAATATGTCTCTAAAAAATGACAGAAAACTGCATTTTTCTAATTTTGGCATACAAAGTGACACTTTTCAAAACTGATTAGAGTGACAAAACGTTTTACTTTATGTAACTAGTTACATAAAGTATCACTTTATGTAACTAGTTATGAAAAGTTAATTTCATCACTCCCTGTTTTTATGCATTTCCGTAGAAACATATGGGCGACATCCATCATAACATGTCGTTGTCACTGTTTATACAAGGTGCTATGAAAGTGAATATTTGTGTTAAATCAGTTTAAAAGATGGTTTTTACCGCTTTTTGGTCAAAATTAGAAAAAATTATGTATGCAACACGTTTCGAAAATGTCTTATTGTGTAACTCATTCAAATTGCAGGACCTCGCTGCGCTCGCCCTACAAACATTCATTCGTTACACAAAATCGATCTTTTCGTAACTGGTTACATAAATAGCTATTTTTGTCAGAAAAAATCAAAATCATAAGCAAAAAAAGCAAATGTTAAAGATGAACTACAATCCCTAAAATTTAAATATTTTCTTATATTGGTGTGTCTCAAAACGATTTGGTAACTCATCAAAGCAGGTGACCCAGAGCAAGCAGAAACGAAGATAAAATGCAGATTTTTCTGAATATGGAAAAAGATCAAGCAATAGATCTTCTTTGGATACAATCTGCGTTTCGAAGGTTGGCAGTTATCAGGACGACCTTTACTTATAAGACTGCGGCTCTAAATAATTCGTTATTACTTCATCCAAACCATCTCCCTAAGGTTGTTCAGCCATGAGTTTCATCTCCTTTCTATGCATCTCTTCCCTTGGATTTTTCCCTCTATAATGATTTGTAATTTCGTTCCTCTCATGACAAGTCCTATATTTTGCAATTTTCTTCTCTGTATTGTTGGAATTATTTCTCTCTTTTTATGCATACCTACGTCTCATCACTTCCATGTTGGTTACTCTTTCCACCCAGAAAATCCACAGTATTCTCCGGAATATCCATATTTCAAACGCAGTCTCATGTCAATTCTTTTTAGAATTTATTCCTCCATCCCATAGTATAGCACAGATAAAAGATAGCATCTCAGCAGTCGTATTTCTAGCTGAAGGTTTAAATCTCGACAGCAGAAAAGTCTATTCATTCCTACAAATGTGCTTTTGGCCTGTTCTATTCTGATTCATACTTCTTCGGAGCTATTAATAATTTAATTTGTATGGTTGTTTTACCATTAAAGGTTGTTTCTAGTATTTGTATTCTCTTGTATACTCTTTCAATAAGGTGATTTTTCACATACATATATTCAAATGTCTTGGAATTTTTGTTATCAGCATTCAAATTCTATTCAAATAACTGCTTTTTGACCATTAGTACAGATTTGAAGTTATTCTCATGTCACTGAGGTCTATCTTCTCTTTACTACTGTTTTGATGAGTTGGTTGTGTCTTACTTTATCAAAATCTTCACTGTATTCTATAATCTTGATTCACGTCTAAGCATTTTGATCGCAAACAGTGCTTTTCTTGTTCCGGAATCCAAATTGTGTCGCTGATATCTATACAGGGGTTCCTGAAAGGTGCGGAAAAAATGCTACCACAAATTCACGAAGCTTAAATATGACGATATAGCCCAACTTACCTCAGTTCAAAGGGTGATGATTTCGGAGATACAGGGTGTCAAATTTTTTTTTTTTATATTAGTTTTTCTGACATATTTTTTTAAAATAATTGAATGGTCACAAAATTTGGCTAAGAGGGGTTGTGGGTGAAAAATTCAAATCTGCTTTCATTTCCCTTGTAAAATGTAGAGGGCACCACCTACGACACCTTTGTGAGCGACATACCTTGCAACTACTGTCTCTCACAAAAATATGCAATCAGCAATACATTCCTAATTCATCAACGTCAAACCAAACTCGAACGTCAAAACAGTCATTTTATTCCAAATTATCCTCTAAAACCACATGATGTCTGTCACTAATGTCAAAATTTGACTAGAATTCGCAAGAATGCACATTTTAACACAGTTTTCGAAAAAAGACGATTTGTTTTCAATTTATGACAGTTATTTTGACAATTGTCAATTCATCGTCTAGCTAAATAGTATCCTACAATCACGTGACAACTGTCACTAACGTCAAAACTATCAAACTTTAGAGCAGTTTGTTGCAAAAATGAGGGTTTAGAAACGTTTTCTTGTAGTATTTGATATAAAATGTGTTTTTGAGATTTATGACAGTTTTGACAATTGTCACGTGACCGTCTAGCTAAATAAAGTTCTATAATCACGTGATAACTGTCACTAACGTCAAAACTGCAAACTATGCTCTGAAGTTGCCAAAAACAGGGTTTAGAAACGTTTTATTGCAGCATTTGATATAAAACGTGTTTTTTAGATTTATGACAGTTATTTTGATAATTGTCACGTGACCGTCTAGCTAAATAGTGTTCTACATTCACGTGACAATTGTCACTAATGTCAAATCTGTCAATCTATGCTCTAAAGTTGCAAAAATCAGGCTTTATAAACGTTTTCTTGCAGTATTTGATATAAAACGTGTTTTTAAGATGTATGACAGTTATTTTGACAATTGTCACGTGACCGTCTAGCTAAATAATGTTCTACAATCACGTGACAATTGTCACTAACGTCAAAACTGACAAACTATGCTGTAAAGTTGCAAAAATCAGACTTTAGAAACGTTTTCTTGCAATATTTGATATAAAACGTGTTTTTAAGATGTATGACAGTTATTTTGACAATTGTCACGTGACCGTCTAACTAAATAGTGTTCTACAATCACGTGACAACTGTCACTAACGTCAAAACTGACAAACTATGCTGTAAAGTTGTAAAAATCAGGGTTTAGAAACGTTTTCTTGCAATGCTTGATATAAAACGTGTCTTTAAGATGTATGACAGTTATTTTGACAATTGTCACGTGACCGTCTAGCTAAATAGTGTTCTACAATCACGTGACAACTGTCACTAATGTCAGAACTGACAAACTATGCTGTAAAGTTGCAAAAATCAGGGTTTAGAAACCTTTTCTTGCAGTATTTGATATAAAACGTGCTTTTGAGATTTATGACAGTTATTTTGACAATTGTCACGTGACCGTCCGCTACTCAAAAAAGTTATTTGGTTTCAAATCTGTACAAGGTTTCGTAGATGGTGCCCTCTATATTTTACAAGGTAAACGAGAGCAGATTTGAATTTTTCACACCACAAAACCCCTTTTAGCCAAACATTATGTCGGAAAAACTAAAACCAAATTGAACTTTTGACACTCTGTATCCCCGAAACTATCGTCTTTTGGACTGAGGTAAGTTAATATACATATTTAAGCCTCAAGAATATGTGGCAACATTTTTTCCGCACCTTTCAGGGACACCCTATATAAGACTTCCTGAATTTTCTACTATGGACCACTTTTAACAGGATCTTCAGTGTGTGTGATATTAGGCTTATTGTGCGATAGTCAAAATAATGCATGGGCATTTTTCTTTTTGGGAAGAGTTATAAAAGTTGATAACCATTCGGTATTATTCCTGTTCTGTATAGTGTATTGATGAATTACCAGAATATCAATCAGGTCCTTCTCTTGTATTTTCAAATTTACTTTTCCCTCACTCATCTTCAAAGAGTTGTGTAAAATAGTCATTCCATATTTCCAGTTTTTGTTCCACTTCCGTAGTTATTTTCCGTTATTGTCGTACAGTGTATTGAGTTGTATTTCTTTTCTGGTGGCGGAAAGTTCGTTGCCTTTATTATGTATATTAAAACCAACATGCTTTCCTTAAAAGCCCTCAATTTCTTCACATTTTTGCAGGTACAAATCTTCCTTTGCTTATGATTTGTGTGCAAAGTACTCGTTTTTTCATATTGTTCACTTTTTCCTTTGTAGCTTCTTCTCTTATCCATGAGAGCTACCAATCCAAACAGATCTACTAATCCAAACAGATAATTTTAATAAAAGTTCCTGGTGCTGAGAAAGTGAAACAAAAAGAAGAATCTGGTATAACAATTTTGTTGCTAGTCAAGATAAATAGCAGCAAAGGAAGCAAGCTAAAAACGTACCATAAAAATCAGTGTTTTTACTTCTCAAAATTTGACCTATAACATAATTATAGTAGTTTTCCTATTCAGTGTGCAAAGTTATGTTAGACGTTAAGCAGTTAAACGAACGACGCGAAGCGGAGTTCGGATAACCTTCCAGTGCGGGAAAACTACTTTGCACACGTGTTAGGAACAATATTTTTTCTACGAATGAAATATCTATACATTTTGTTTTTAATTTCTATTGATATTAAAAACAACAACTTATAACTATTTATTGTTATTAACAACATTAATGTTAAATGTACAGTTGGTCGCGTTTTTTAAATTGATCGCAGATTGAGCAACTGAAGGTAAAATACTGGTACTTGGAACTGCTTCACTTTCTTTAGGATTGAAGGTCAGAATTTTGTTACTTAATCCTTTTTTATAACTTGTGGATTCATCAATGTATTCTTCAGCTACCGTAGTCGATTTCCAACCCCCCAAGCGTTTTATGTCAGTGATTCCTTCTCCAGAATCGGCCAGGAACGTTGCCGATGATCGACGATAACTGTGCCCTGTGTAGAGTTCTGGATTTGGCAACTTCAAAAAAATAGCTATTTCAGAAGGCATTTTTCCAAAACTGTTTACTCCAACACTTTGCGAAAAACATTTACCCTTTCTGTAAACTAGGAAAAAACGATTGTTTGACTTTTTTGGACGTAGGCCGGTGTATCTTCTGTACAGTTGCAGGTAGGTTCCGTTATGAACTTCTTCTGATATTATAAAGTTTCTTGCTGTATGATTTTTGGAATCCCTAATTTTAACAATTATGAGGTTTCCTTTGTCTTCAATATCTGTAGTGGTTAAATTGGCTAGCTCTTCCCTTCGACATGCACCAGCAAGTCCGAATATAGTGGCAACTTTAATTAACAGGTAAATTTCATCTGGTGCGGAGTTCATAAAACTGAATATTTCTTCTTTTGTAAAAATTTTCGCCTTTTTAGGTTTAAAACCAACATTCTGCGTTTCAGAAATGCAGTGAGCTTATAAAATTCACCGATATCGATGTCTCTTTTTATTTTTACATTTTTGAGCATTGAATACTTTGAAGACATTGTGTTAGGTTTGAATTCTTTGCTTAAAGTAACAAAATACGCTAAAAGTACCTCTTCCTTTAAGGTTTTTATCCCCTTTTGTTCGCACCATTGGGTAAACAACTCGTACTGTTTCTCGTATTTTTCTCGCGATTTGAGAGGCAGCAATTGCATACTAGCCATGTTGGCGGCTTTTAGAACATCTTCCGAAAGTTCATCTTCAGTGATATCCTTTATTAAAATAGTTTTTTTAACTTAAATAAGTAAGAATAAACACTGTTGTAGACTTTAAATTGCATATAAATGCGTTGTTTGACAATGAGCTTTGGTTTCTAAGGAAACAAGCCTCATTTTCAAAGACAGAGACAAGGTGGTTTATTTACCTAAACTGTACGGAAGAATAATGTGAAAAAAGTCGTGTTTTTTATATGAAACCCCTGAATATTATTACATTTTTGAATTCTACGCAAAATTCTAAGCAGATTTTATGTATAATAGTCTATATAAAACCACTGTTGCAAGGTATAATCAGCATTTTAAAAAGTGTGCGGGAAAAAATTTTTCCCACATAGTGTGCGGGAAAGTGCCACTTTGCACACACTTTTACGTATGCAAAGTAGCTTATTTGCAAACATTCGTAGAAAAAATTCATTTCTTCCACTTTATCAGCCAAGTAAATTTAGTTATTACTAAAACTAAAATTAAATTTTGCTTTATAAACTAGGCATTAACCTTTAAATATAAAAATCCTTTAGTGTCCAAAACCAGAATATACTTGACTACTTTTTGACTATTTCACAGTTGGGTGTTAACTGTGTTGAAAATTTCATTTTTGCTTCTCTCTGATTTTCACTAGTTGTTTTAGTCAAAGCAGCATAAGAAAAAAGATATCACTCTTTAGCCTCTAAATAGTTATGATTTCTAAAACTACCATCCTTGACGTTTTTAATTCTATTCTTGCTACCTTATCACTAGATGCAACTAAAATTAATCCTTCATATTTTTCATGTTTCAAACCTTTTTAGAAAATATACTGTTGTCACGTAGCTAAATATTAATATTTCATCAGTGTCTCTTTTATCAAAAGGTTTTCTCCATGCATGACAAGAGTTTGTAAAAGGAAAAACGTTACTCGTCTGTGCGCAAAGCGGGATGTATTATATTTAAAAAACATGTTTAAAAAAAAAGTGCGCAGTTTTTTCGGTTTGTTTCAACAACAAAAAAAAATCTGAAACCAGCGGCTGCTCTTTTAATTACCGACTTTAAAAGAGAATATAAAAAAAAAGCCTAACGGTTTCGATGTCCCCAATAGCGCAGGGGGATGCGTTGCATGTGACAAAGCGATACCGGAACGGGGGATGAACGACGCTCCCCCTTATCGGCCGAGGGTAAACATCGATCCTAAGATGGTCCGTGTTGATTGGACCTTGCGACACCTGGGCGTTGCTAGGCGACGATCTCGCGCCCTGGGTGCCGTTGCCGTGACGACGGCGGGGACGACGACCAACCCCCGACGCCAAACGGTGACATCTGCCGTTTTAGGGGGCTGTTTTCCGGAGAGTTTGAGGGGTGCAGGGACGCGATGCGACGCATTTCATCGAGGGTTTATTAATGATCGGAATGTCTGCGGACGTCCTAATAAAGTGGGCAGCAGCGTCGGACAATAGAACGCCACTTAAGCGTGGGTGCATTAGGGAAATGGAAATTAATTGCTGGTTTAATGAAAAATTATCTAATATCCGGTCACAAAGTCTGGAAATTTGTATAAAAGAAAGAAATACATGAATACTTCAGAATATATGATATAGCACTCGTGTCTTTGTAAAAATGTGATATACTAAAAATAAAATAAAAAAATTGTGATATTTGCCAAAGTTACTCGTTTCTATAGTCTATCCGGCGAACCTACGGAGTAATAAAAGCGAAAATTAGGAGGGGTTGACCCGCCCTGTCCATTAGTATTGGTCTATATCCGGTCCGTTTTACAATATAATATCTTCTTCTCTCTCTAATATAAGGACTTCTCGGGTCTCATGTCTCGATTCACTTTTACGTACCTGTGTTACAGTGTAATGTGGACCGACCAAAGTTGCCGCCCATCGAATTTTATTACTCCGTAGGTTCGCCGGATAGACTATAGTATTGACAACTGTACCTACAATACAGGATAATTGCTTATATCTTATACAATAGCTAACTTCACTTGTAGACGTCGCCTGTGGTATCTCCAAGAAATCCCTTCCCACTAAGAATTCCCACCAAAGTCAAAGATCTCAATTTTTTAATGTGGTTCATTATCATCATCATTCTCAGCGTGTTTCGGTCCATCTTTAGACATACCCCTCTCCAAGCTGTCTCCATCCGGTTCTGTCAGCTTATCCATTGCTTTCCCGCTACTTTCTGAGTATCGTGTTTCCACCTAGTGCTTGATCTTCTTTGATCTTCCTTTCTATCACTTTCCTTGTGCCTTATCTTCCGTTCTCATGAGATGTACTGCCCATTTCCATTTTATGTTTCTTTCTGTTCTGGTCTTTATGTTCTTCTGTTTTTATGTTTCTCTCTTTAGTATCCACGTTTCTGCCGCATAGGTTAACGTTAGTAGCACACGATGGTTGAAGCCTTGGGTTTTGAGCTATTGTGGAAATTTTTTAAATTGTCTTAAATACGTTATTGAGTCTTGCATATACTGCCCATCCGAGGTTTATCCTTCTGTTGCTGTATATGTTGTTGCGAAGGATATTTTCTGTCCAAGAGATATGTATTCATTGACGACCTGCACTAAACTGTCCTCATCCAATTCGACCATCGTAGCATCGGCTGAATTTGACATTATTTTTGTTTTACTCGCATTGATCTGAAGGCCGTATTTTTTAGGCTGAAAGCATATTCTGAAGGTCTACCATTTTGTCTGCGAGTACAATGTCGTCTGCAAAGCATAGGTTACTCAAATGTTCAGCGTTGATGTTAAAGCTTTCCAATCGAGCCTTTTGAATATATTCTCCTAATTTATGTGTTAAATTTAGTAAAAAACGAATTAACACAAACACAACACCTTCATTGCTCACACAAACGTGATTTGGTAAAAGGTTTCTCTGTGTTAATTGGTTTGACTTTATATTATACAACTTTAAGTCTGATGATGTCATAGGACAAAACACGTGTAACAACATAAATATAAAATTTGAGACTTTAGGAATTGATTCATTTATTAATAGCAAATTTTGGTCTCACAATATAATCAAAATTAACATATTGTCAATAACATTTCAAGTGGAACACCCTGTAGTTTATTTGCTCTTTTTTTCTGAATTCAAATATTTTCAAAACTCAAAATCAAAATTCAAAACTAATTTTGACGCTTTTTCTTTTCACTTCTTCTTTGCTTTTGTCAATTATTCATTTTTTCTCTCTTTGTGATTTTTCTTGGTGACCCAATTAATAAAACTAGTAAAATAAAATTTTTGGCGCAAAAATATTATCCATATCCTTTCTTTTTCTTTCTATCTTGTCAATTATTCTTTTTTTCTCTCCTTTTTTACTTCTTTTTTAATTTTAACTGATAGAATACAATTTTTTGCGCAAAAATAATAAATATTCATTTTGAGGCGTGTTCTCTCTTTCCTGTCATTTACTTTTCTCTTCTTCCCTCCTTTCAACTCTCCTTACTTACTTTGTACTTATTTTTTTAATCTGGTAGAATACAATTTTCGACGCGAAGATAATAATTACTAATTTTGGCGCCTTTTCTTTTCACTTCTTATTTTCCCCTATCAATTATTCTTTATTTAAATTCTTCTTCTTTCATTCTATCTTTCAATTCTTCTTAATTTCTTCTATCTTTGTGATTTTTCTTCGTTTAATCAGTAAAAAGCTATTTTTGAGGCGTTTTCTCTCTTTTCATTTTTTTTGTGTTTCTCTCCTGTCAATTATTTTTCTTTTCTTCTCTCCTTTTAACTCTTCTTCTATACTTCTATAAATTAAAAATTTATTATTATCTGGTAGAATACAATTTTTGGCGCAAAAAAAATGTCCACTAGTCTGCTAATTTTGGTGTCTTTCCTTTTCACTTCTTCTCTTCTCCTGTCAAGTATTCTTCTTTATTTTTTCTTCTCAGTTCTTTTTGTTTAATTTTTATTTTCTTAAATCTGGCAGAATACATTTTTTGACGCAAAAATCATATCCACTAATTTTGGCGCTTTTCTCTTCTAAATTTTAAATTTATGTACTTTATTAAGGTTATATTGGTTACTTTTCGGAAAATATAGTTTCAGAGTTTGGTTATATTCATTGTTTTCGATTTTTACGAAAAAACCTTAATTTTTTTTAAAACTAACATAAATAACTTAAAAAAAAATATGTTTTTGAAATTAGAAAAACAGGATGTTGCATTTAAAACAATCAAAACAATTTGACAAGTAATTGTCAATTTTGACATTTTGGCGATTCAAATACTTAGGCTAATTTAAACTATACTCTCAGATCAAAATTAACGAAGTTAGCTATTGAATAAAATATAAACAATCACCCTGTACAATAGATCACTTACAAAAAAAAATCAGGATTTAAAAATTATTATCTTACATTCTACAGGATTTAAGTCAGCAGTTCCTGGCGGCCAACTGGAAGAAAAGGACCATCAACCTCTACAACACAACGTAATTTTATACCATTTAAGACGATGCAGTTAATTATGGTAAATTGATAAATAAAACAAAAAAATTAAAAGTTTAAGAGTTAATTTTAGTATTAGTAGGCGTAAATAACCCTTAAATAATTACCTCAAAAAAAATAGGCAAATTTTAGTTGCATATTACAATAGTTATTTATATAGCAAGTTTTAACCTAAATTGTGTTATGTTTTGCATAACATTCATTGTATTATAAAGTATATTAATTTTATTAAAGTACCTTGGAGTTTCAGCACAGATAAAGTATTTTATGAAATTGCCTTTGAATGATTTTTGTTTGAATTACAGTTGCCTATTCTGAATTACGCTTGACCTTTTCTGAATCTCACTTGGTCTTTTCTGAACTACATTTGGAAATGGTGTAGTGATTAAAAAATTGTTTAAATCGTTGCTAAGCGTTGAATAATTGTCTAATAATAGAACAAACTTTTCGCATTATATTTGTTTGACACACAAATTAATAAAACTAATTCGACATTACAGTGATGGAAAATACAATGTTGACCATAACAAACAAATCTAATGCAGAAACGAACAATATACTATAACCATGTTAAAAGTACGTTCATATATGGTTTTTGTTTCACTTTTCGAGTAATTAATAAAGGCAATTATTGTTATAACCACGTTTTATATGAAAAGAACAGGCGCAATATAATGTGGGCATGCAAAATGTTCAGGTTTTCATTAAAATAAAGCCTATAAATAGAATAAATTTTAATTCAATATCAAATAATTCAATAGTCATATTTGTGGGAGTGCTGTTAGGTGAGGGAACTAAATCTGTAGATGACATCTATGATTATTTTAACAATGGTTTGTTATTAGAATTTTACCTATTTGTTATTTTTTTCTAGATACAAAGTATTTTGGTGAGTAAATAGTAGTAATGAGAAGTTATTCAACAAATCAAAACGCATAGTTATTGTATCAAATTGTTGTTAATAAACTTATTGTTACTAGACTTATGTTTGCTTCTTTGACCCATTTCCTTTTTGCAATACAGCAGTAACAAACTGAATCCAAGCAAAAACTTCCAATCCATTGCTCTAACTAAAACATGCATTTCTTTCTATGGCAAAACCAAAACAGAAAAAATTGCCGGATACATTATTGACGAAAAAACCATACTTATAAAACAACAAAGAACAAAGCAAGAAATGCAGCAAAGAGAGAACAAAAGAGTGAATTCCCGTAATGCCGACGGCGAACGCTCAAGTGCCACCATCTTCCCATTGTTGGGCCCTTTTTCAATGCGAGAAGAGTTTTCGAGATATCTGCCGGCTTTTCATTTGGACGAAAACGGATAGTTTTTAGGGCTCACCAAGGGCCCTCCGTAAATAACTCCGGGGCCGGAATTACGAACCGACGCTCTATTGTCCGAGATATTTAAGTAGGACGCACCCTATCGTATAGTTTCTACAGTCTAGATTGTATTGTGATTGAGATATGGTTTTTATGTAACATTGTTGCTTTACATAACAGTTTATAATATAACATATGTCAGAAAATATTTTTTGCATGCAAATTGTTTCCTACAAGGTGTCAGAAACTTATTTGGAATAGACATTTGCACAAATTTACCACCACTATGCTACTTATTAAGATGATATTATCAGATCTGTGAAAACCATGGTAAAATTTCTTCTTCTTCTGCTCAATAATCCTTAGATCACAACTATTCCTGGACAACTTTTTCGATGCCATACTAAAGATTTTTCTTGTCTTTTAGAGTGGTAAGGTGCAATACCTAAAACTATCATACAATTTTCATTTCAATGAGGTTAAACAATGACAAAAAAGAGGTTTTTCGAATGATTTCCTCAATTGATTATAAAACTCCCACTTTCTGGCACACCACCTCCATGGCAAATTCTCTGATCTTTCAAAAGTCCATTGAAAAATGCAGATCTTGATTTCATCTAAATAATAAATTCATTTGTCCTCGTCCCTGTAATGTTTAATTTGTATTAGATAATCGAATATCTAAATCATTTCATTCCAGAAAATAAAACAAGAAAGATGTTTTTGACGCTTCATTATCAAACAACGGTTACAGACATGTTATGTCTAACCAATCAAAATAAACAACAAATGTCATGGCAGAGAAATAAACGATTTTGATTGATTAAAAGTAAAGTAAAACCCTGTTCTGGATACTTCCTATATAAATAAAAAATAAAAGAAAATGAAAGTTTTATAATGTTGATAACAGTTTTGAACGACAAAACATGTTTTCATTGTGAAAGAATGATGAATGTCCTGTAACTTTAATCATTTTTCCCTCTTTTTTCCTGTAATAATCACGAGTTATATTATGGTTTGATGGATTGGTTTATATTATGTTAACATTAGGTTTGAAATACTGCATAAAATATAACATAGTGTTATTTATGTGGTAAGCTGAAGTAATACAGTTTCAGGGTTTCTCACTACAAAATTTAGACAGCTTCTTTAAATCCTCGAATTTAGCAGCTGCATTCTGAATATTTTTGGTCTCGTGCAAAATTTCTGCAACTCTACCGTTTCAGACTGACTTTTTTGGAAATAGCTTCAAATTAGCAACAAAACCCTAAAAATTGCGTATCTCCGCCATTTTTGAGGTTTAAGAGACTGTAAAAAGGTCAAAATGTTCGTCGGGAAATGGTTTTCCACTTCGTGCTAATCGCAACACTATTGAACATACGCAGAGAGTGTTCAAAATACAAAAAGAAAAACAGACAAATTTGAAACTAACCCTCTGTCATTTCTGACCGCATTTACCCGGTTCAAAGTGGGTGTAAACCTAGTCTACTGAATGCAGAAAGTCATTCTGAACATTTTTGGTCTCGTACAAAATATCCGTAACTTTAACCATTTCCGAAATATTCGACCTTTTTTTGAAAATTACATAAAAATTTTGAAAATTCCGTATCTCCGTCTTTATTGGGATTTCAGCGACTGTAAAAAGGTCAAAATTCACCTCGTGCTAACCGCACACTATTGAACATATACAGGGTGTTCAGAAACCAAAAAAAAAAACGGTTAAAGCCGCCAGTTGTTAGCGCGTTTACTCGGTTCTAAGTGGGTGTAAACCTAGTCCACTGGATGCAGAAAGTCATACTAAACATTTTTGATCTCATGCATAATTTCCGTAACTCTAACCGTTTCAGAGATAATCGACTTTTTTTGGATATTGAATCAAAATTTTTAAAATTCCGTATCTCCAAGATTTTTGAAGTTTCAACGACTGTAAAAAAAACACAAAAATTCGTTTTGAACTGGTCCTTCACCTCGTACTAACCGCAACACGATTGAATATACAGTGTGGAACAGCCAAATGGAATAAATTCGATAACGAATAAATGAGAGCGTGTTGGGAAAAACGCTTGGACACGTCGATTTGTATTTTTAGATGCGCATTTATTAAAAAAAAATAAAAATTATATAGGGTGTGTCATGTGACAGTGGCCGATACCAACTTTCTTATTTTAAATACAACCCCCTGTATATTATAATTTTTTGGATTCTTCAGAAAATTCTAGACATAATTCATGTACAATGTCCCATACCTATCTTCAACTGTTTCGGAAATATTAAGTGTTTTCAGATGTATTACTAAAATTAATATTAAAAAAAGAAAATTATTTTATTTCACAAATAATGTAAAAAAAAACCAAAAAACATTAATTTCAATGTAAGAGATGTTCAAAATGTTCGTGAAAATAAGTATTGAGTGTAATGTAGCGAATATCATTATCGCGCCCATGTTGTTAAATAAGTGGGTGGAAATCTTGTCCCTGAATGTACTTAATAGGGCCGATTTTCTGTCGGAGTGTACCAGCGGCGTATGTACACTGTGGGGTGGTAACTCTGACACGGCAACTTCGATCCTTGCCGCGGGTGCCGCCCGTTGCCTAGGCAACGGGGGGGATGTTCGAAGTTTTGGGGAAAACGTAATGACGAGACCGGTCGGTTGGGGTTGCCTGGATGGATCCCCTCATTCATGTAATACGCAATTTAAAAAGTCTTGAGTTTTTTTGTTAGAATTTGCCCTGAAAAGGTTATATTTTCATTGAAGTTATAGAAAATTTAGAAGAGACAACAATTTTAAACAAAATGGCGAGCTAAAGTAAATATCTATACAAAAAAATCAAAAAAAATTCGAATGCCCATTCAAGAAATACAAATACATATAGAAAATCACAGTAAAATGGAATAAAGTAATGGAACATTAAATGTTTGGAATGTGACGTTTGCTTCTTAATTTGTTACATTTGTACATGAACATTTATTATATTGTTGTATCGCAGTTATTAGCTGCTCTGTATAACATTACATTTGCAAAAAATAGTAGGTACACATAATGTACTTTTTTAAAAATTTTTTTTTAGTGTTTAAGAAATAATAAAAGGGAATATCGCTTTCCCTGTATAGTTCCATTAATGCAATATTCTTATCACTATGATTTGGTATAGTATATTTAGTATATTTGTTTGAAGCCAACTTAAACAATAACAAGATTTAGTTACAGTTCTTCATACAAGTTAAAAAAATAGTTTATAAGACCTAGCAAAATACAATTTTTGAAACTCCGAAGATCGCTTTTAGCACTCATGAGTATAGAAATTCTCTTAAGAAATTGTATGGTTTCACAAATTGTTTATTAATGAAATGGTCGTTATTATGGTTTAGTTTTACTTGCTATGAATTTTAATATTTATACAAAAAGTTGGGTTACGCAGACGATATGTCTAAGTCAAATTCATTCATAACGCTATTTGATTTTTTTAAATACACGTTTCTTTCCGGATATGCCAATAAAGACAATTTCTAAGACCTGGAAAAATAAAATATCTCAGAAATTGGGTAGTTCTTTAATTTATTTGTCAATGTTATTAAGGTTCATTTAAATGCTTTTGGTAAATTCAGTTACACCAGAGATTAATTTGAAACTAGTGTATCAGAGACATTGACAACATATAGAAACAGAAATCACATTCAAAACATTTATCTTTCTTTTGTAGTATTACGTCTTCTGCTTTTACTTTGAATTTTGCTATATTTGTCTACTTAATATGAAAAAATGCACCAACTTAATATAATTACAATGGTTTTTTGGTATGCAAACACCAATTTTAGCATAAAACGATAATAAATATCTCAGAAAAGGTTTAACTTAGGTATACATAAGTTAAACATTACATTATCATGATATACAGGGTACCCACTATTTAGTTCAACTGTTATAGCCTTTAATCAGATGAAAGTAGGGTATAACGGTTTGCATGTTCCAATCTTAACTTTTGGAGATCTATCGAGAGATCTATTACCGAGTAACATTTTTAATTTTTTGACGACCGTCAAAAATATATAAAAGTAAAAAAATTGACACCTGTCAAACTTTGTAGTATGACCGAGGTGAGTATAACAGGAACAGGTGTTCTTGTTTGACACGTGCTAACTTATTGGTTACTATATGACTGCTATAAATTTCGTTCAAACGACAAAATATAGCTCGTAATTTCAGTTTTATTTTATCTCAACACAATTTCCTTCTTCTTTCCGAAATTTTTAATCGGAAATAGAGCAGCGTAAGTGAACAACCCTTTTAAAAATGTCTCAATTTGACAGCTCCTAACATGATTCCCGTGACAGTTAGCAGGTTCGCTCCAACGTCAAAATGTAGCCCAAAACTTTTGCTTTCAAGATAGAGTTGTTTTGAAGAATCCGAAAATTTGGGAATATACAAGGTGTTCTACCTAAAATATGCCAAATTTTCAAACTGTAGGTACTTTTTTCATAATTGATCGATGCAATTCCCGAAAGACCTCCTTTTAATGCGAAATGTATCAGAAAATATAAAAATGTAACAAATATTAGCAAAGGTTTTCTTCACGATGTAAACAAAATATAGTCTTTTGCCCACCATACCTGTACATCTTCTATATTCTCATATTATCTTGGACACACTGTATACACTTCAGGAAATAACAACCAACCGATCCTTTCAATCCCCCTCTCCAATCATACAGAGGAAAGCGTATACGAGGAACGGGATACGGCATCCGGAGGGACGAAGAACGTTCGTACGATTTCACTAAAAGGAATCCAGAATTAAATTTGGGAACGGCAGGAGATTGACTTGGCAAAATGTCTGTTTCCTGTTGACGAGGACCCTCGGGGCTTTTTTCGCTGAGGGACCAGCTGAATCTTGACGGTTTGTTAGTTTTCCTGGTTTCGTATGAACTCCCGGTTGGGTTTTAGAGGGTTAGTAGAACAAAAAGACGAAAAACTATCTAACTTAGTTCCGTATATATTTATACAGTTGAAATGGAAAATTCTGAAAAGCTTACAGATATTTGTGAATGGGACCTCACTGAGTGGGTGCAAACAAAACTTAAGCTTGTAAAAATCACAGTTAAAATAAAATGTATACACTGTATAAAAAACAATGTATCAAGACTAATCTATTTAGGTGTATAAAGAGCTAAATTGAATCAAATTCTGTTTTGCATGCAATAAAAAAACTTTTAGTAAAGCCCCTCTAAAACAAAAACAGAATCTTTACTGCTTACGCAGTTCTTATAAGAGATTTGTTTAGTTTTTTATATTCAATACTTTTAGGTTATTTAAAACTTAAAAAAATAATACTCACTAAAGCTTAAAGTTTTAACGCCGTACCATTAAACAACTTTGAAATTATATTGGCTCCTTAGAGTATTTAAAATCCCTACAGTCTACTATATACAAGGTGATGTCAATCAATGTCATTCTGCTGAAATGGAAGTCCTTGATGTGTAATAAAAGAGCTGTAACAAAAAAAATAAATCAATCTACTACTAATTTTCCTCTGATCATTTATTTCTAGTTATAGACTGATTCAGATTCTAACTACAGATTTCTAACTGAAGACCGTAAGTAAGAAACATGAAGTGGCACAATAACAAAACCTAGTTTTTGAGAACTGAGTTTGATTCGTCTTGAATTATTAAATAAATAATAGAAAAAAGCCCAAAAAATAAAAACTTAAAACAAAAGAGAATATTACATTTTTGAATACACGATTTTTGGCAAAAGTACCACTTGTATTTCAAAAATGTTTATGTTTTCGTATACAAGGACAGAGGTTATTGGATAATGGACAATTGCTGTTAAAATGCAATTTTCAGAAAATGACTACAAGAAGCTAATTTTAAAAGTTCTCTTAGTTTTCTTATGTTACACTAGAAAGTACGATAAGTCCCGATAATAAGTATAACAATTACGACTTATGAGGATAAAAAATTCTATGACAGTCTTTTTTCAAAACTAAAAATAATTTTAGATATTTTTAGACCCTTCTAAAAACGTCATTATTATTAGAAACAACAAGAACACTTTCAAAAAACCTTCCAAACCTGTAAGTTTAGCCTTTTTTACAGGAGACAAAACTGTATTTCTATTTGTAGTGTTGCTAATGATCTGTAATGTGTGGTTCATAAAAGAATAGATCATTACAGGGTGTCTCTAAAATGTGCGGAAAAATGCTACCACAACGTTATTGTGGCTTAAATATGACCATCTAACCCAACCTTAGTCCAAACGTGGATAATGTGAGAGATATAGGGCGTCAGAAGTACAATTTAGTTTCAGTTTTTCGTTAATAATTTTGTACAAAATTTATAATTTTTTAAAATTAATAATCATCGTACTGATTCATAATTTGGTTAGGTGAGATCTTGTAAGGTGGATTATCAAAATCTGATTTAATTTTTATTGTAAGATTTAAAAGGCGTTTAATTAAAATAACTAATTTAAAAACTAAACTATTTTTTCTAGTATAAAACAATAATAACTATGATGTTTTAGTGATGAATTCAGCAATTATTCACTATTATTTATACTAGAGAAAAAAGTTACTAATTTAGTTTTTGGTGTCAGTTATTTTTATTAAACGCGTTTACCCCATTTCTTACTAAGACTTAACTTAAACCTGATCATAACGCAAATATTTTAAATCCAAATATCTCAACATCCGCGGCTCAAATCAACTCTAATAAGAATTCATAATTTAGAGTTAAATACAGAGTGTCTCAAAAAAGCTACGCCATTTTAAATATGTGTAAGGCACAATACAGGCTACAGGTGGCCCTCTCTAAATTTTAGAATAAAAATTAAATCAGACTAAAGTAGGTTCGGTTAGATCGTCATATTTAAACCTCCAAAACTGTGCATAGTACAAAAAAAAACAAAGCTTAAGACAAAAAACAACTTGAGCAGTGGCATAACACGTTAAACATAAAGATGTTCTGCAAATTTGCTTGAGTTGAGTTGATCCCATGATTTTAGAAAGACATTTAAAACTAACATAACATCTTCGATTTTGTACGGGGTGGTCCAAATTTAAGTGTCAATAATGCACCATTCAATAGCCCATTTAAAAATAAGTTGACAGAAAACAAGAACAACAACAAAAAATAAGAGATACAGCCCTCCAAAATTCGGTTTAAAAATTACTTTACTTTACGACCTGAAAACTGTTTAAGATGTTATTATAATCGATAGACACCTGGTTCAACTGGTGCGCAACCTCTATCAGAAAAACAGCGCGAAAGTCAGAATCAACGGGATTTACTCGGGGAGCTTCAAAACGATTGCAGGAGTTAGACAGGGTTGCATTCTTTCACCTACCTTATATAACGTTTATAGCGAATACGTCATGAGAGAGGTTCTAGATGAGTGGCAATGCGAAATACCAGTTGGTGGAAGGCGGATTAACAACCGTTACGCCGACGACACACTGATCATAGCCTCAACAAAACCAGAAATAACGGAAATTATGAGCAGACTGTCAGTTATTAGCGAAAAATATGGCTTGAAAATAAATAAATCTATAACGAAAATAATGATAGTTTAGACAAGACAACAATTAGATTAGAGTAGATAGACAAGACAACAATTCTCCACAAATATCAGAAATTGCAGGGTATGAAGTGGTAAACAATTTAAATTATCTTGGTTCCTTGATTACCAACACTGGGAAATGTGAAAGCGAAATGGAAACCGACGACCCCGTCTAGTTGAATGCTCTTGTATTCCCCATTGCAACCTACGCAGCGGAAACATGAACTTTAAACAAAGCAGATGAATGTTTATGGACGACTCTTAAGAGTATCGTGGACAGAACGCCGAACCAACGTATCCGTATTACAACAAATTGGACCACGTTCAAAGCTGCTAAACAGAATAAACCGCATGTATCTGCAGTACCTTGGGAATATAGCTAGAAGATCAGGAACAATGGAACGACTAATCATAGAAGGGAAAGTAGAAGGCAAACGCTCAAGAGGCAGATCTCCAACTAGATGGGTAGACCAAACAAAACCCTTAATAAACATGAAACTGCATGATGCCGAAAGGATTGCACAGGATAGGCAAGCATGGAATCAACTGCTGAATCAAATATAAATGGTGTCACTACATCCTTTGGAGGATAAACAGAAATAAAGAACCTAAAAGAAGAAAATGCTAAAGGGCTGCTTTTCCTAAGTCTGTATCACTGTAAAATGTTACTTGCATTATTAATATTTAAAATCAACAAAAACATCACATTTTTGTGTTTAAAATTAAAACAAAAACCACTTACTTGAGTGCCTATTTCTCCATCTCGTAGAGGCTGTCATTCAAATCTTGCACAATCATCTCCAAAGTTTGCTCCGGATCATCATTTGTCCGACCAGATTCTACCTTTAAAGTTAAATCGTCATCCAGGTCCGCGAGCAGAGAATCTTCCGCGCACTGTTCTGCCGAAAACTGTTGAACCCCACTGAAATCCACCGTATCGGTAACAACTTCTCGATCGCCTAAAAAGTCGCTCTCATCTTTGAAACTGCTCCAGTTTGGTTTCGAACAGCTTAAATCCTCCAATTCGACGTCTTTTGCGCAGTCTTCATTATCGAAAAAGTCTATTTTTTGTGGAACGATTGGGTTAATCAACGTTGAAGTGGATGCGAGACATTCTTCCAACTCGGCTTCGACAATTTCGGTCGTTAGTAGTGGTTGACTATCCTCGATAATACATGGGGAAAGTTCTTCAGTTCTTGGTGTAGTTTGAATGTCTGGACTGTCCTCCAAACCATTCTCTTTGATCTCCTCAAGTTTTTGAGTATCATTGATTAGTTTATGGCCTTTAATATCCATTTCCATTGGTGTTTCTTCAAGTTTAGGAGTGTTTTCGATTAGTTCCTGGTCTTCAGTATCCATTTCCATAGTTTTTATTGGTATTTCTTTAAGTGGAGTAGCATCAATTAGTTCCTGGTCATTACCACTAATTTCTACTGGCAGTAATGATATTTCTTCAAGTTTAGGAGTGTCATCAGTTAGTAGTTCATCGTCTTTAGAATCCATTTCCATAAGTTTTATTGGTATTTCTTTAAGTGGAGTAGCATCAATTACTTCCTGGTCATTACCACTCATATCTACTGGCAGTAATGATATTTCTTCAAGTTTAGGAGTGTCATCAGTTAGTAGTTCATCGTCTTTAGTATCCATTTCCATAAGTTTTAATGGTACTTCTTTAAGTGAAGTAACACCAATTACTTCCTGGTCATTACCACTCATTTCTACTGGCAGTAATGATATTTCTTCAAGTTTAGGAGTGACATCCGTTAGTAGTTCATCATCTTTAGTATCGATTTCCATAAGTTTTAATGGTACTTCTTTAAGTGGAGTAACACCAATTTCTTCCTGGTCATTACCAGTCATTTCTACTGGCTGCAATGGTATTTCTTCAAGTTTCTGAATGTCATCTGTTAATCCTGGATCTTTGACATCCACTTCCAGGGCCTTTAATGGGAGTGTATCTTTAGAAATGTTTTCCATCTCAAGAACAACTTCGATTTTATCTTCTTTTATCGCAACCTCACTTTCAAGCACTTTTTCTTCTGCTTCGTTCCTGTCCGTACAACCAGCTTCAGAAACAAAGGAATCAACACATTGAAGAGTAATTAACGGATTAACGGAACCATTCTTTTCTAAGTTATTTTTCTGATCGACTGCTGTATTTTCATTGTAAAACTCTTTATCTGGAAGTGTAATTAAAGGATCATCCCCACTCTTCTCTAAGTTATTTCCAATTACAGTGTTGTCACTGTTGCACTCTTTGTCACTGATGCTTTCAGATGGATTGTCCGCCATACTCTGAACGTTAGTTATGACAATTTGTGATGTTTTAGGTTGGCCGGCATCAAAGTTATTTATAATAGCTTCATCTTCCACTTGACTGTTGCTAATTTTAGCAATGCCAACGATCTCGACGTTTTCGTTTTGAATGTCTAGCATTCTGTTGACATAAAAAGCGGTTGAATATTTGAAGATTAAAATGACAGAAAATCGTACCTAATATCCGATTCTGAAACCGTGTGAACGTCAACTATGAACGGCGGATGTTTTTTGAACATATTTGGAGTTGTTCTACGTCTAATATTGACCAGAGGACTGTCAAAGTTACCAATTATTTCCTCATCTTCCTGAGATGATAGTACATGATCTGAAAGTTAAATTGTTTGATTTTCAAACTGTTTGGTGGGGAATGTGTAGTAGTAAGACCAAAGCCAATATTGTAATTTAAAGTTTTAATTAACTTGTAGAAAAAACCACAATTACAGTTAAAAATTCAAAGCTGCCTACGTAGACAGCAAAATTAAAGAATTTTATGTTTTTCTATTTCTTTTAAGAAAAAACAGGTAATTTACTTGTGATGCATTGTTTAATTCACAATAGGGGTTTTGAGTCAAATGTATTTTTGGTTAAAACTTTTCTGAACATTATTGTTCGTTTAGAAACCAGAAGAAAGTGTCCCCAAAATGGGTGAAAAAGGATTTTGTAAAAAGCTGAATCTAATAATTCATTAGCGGTAAAATCGTTCAAAATTGTTGTTGATCTTTACTAATTCAAGACGAGACAAAGATCTGCGTGTAAATTTTGTAGATTTTTGAAATATTCTTTAAGAAAATACAATACAAAAAAGTTAATGTGTATTAAATTTCTTAGCTTATTCTTGTAAAATGGCCAGAAACCTGTAAATACTATCAGAAACCTACCAAAAATTGTCAGAAGACTCTGAAAGTTTCCTAAACCTTAGACCAATCGTTTAAAATGGCCAAAAGCCTCTACAAATGCCCTAACTGTTAAAACAATCGTTTAAAATGGCCCAGTGGGATCTACAAGTGTTCTAACCCTTAGAAAAATCGTTTATAATGGCCAGAGGCTTCTAAATACTATCAAGAAATTTCTAAAAATGATCAAAGGCCTTTAAAAAAGTTCTAAACCTTAGAAAATTTGTTCCTAAATGGGCAGAAGCCTCTAAATACTATTGTAAATGTCCTAAAAATTGTCAGAGAACTCTACAAGTGTCCTAAGCCTTAAAAAAATCATTTAAAATAGCCAGAAGCCTCTACAAATTTCTTAACCCTTAGAAAAATCGTTTATAACGGCCAGAAGCTTCTAAATACTATTAAAAACCTCTTAAAAAGTGTCAAAGGCCTTTACAACAGTCCTAAATTTAGAAAATTTGGTTAAAATGGGCAGAAACCTCTAAATACTATTGAAAGCGTTCTAAAAATTGTCACAGGACTCTACAAGTGTCATAAACCTCACCAACATTGTTTAAAATGACCAAAAAACCTCTAAACACTAGCGAAAACCTCCTAAAAATTATTTCAAATGGTCAGAAGCCTTTAAATGGAAACGAAAAACTTCTAAGGTTTTTAAAAGAGTCGTGAACCTTAGAAAATTGGTTTAAAATGGCAGAAGTCTCTAAATACTAGTAAAAACGTTCCAAAAATTGTCAGAGAACTCTACAACTGTCCTAACCTTTAGAAAAATTGTTTAAAATGGCTAGAAGCTTCTGCGAGTGTCATAAACTTTAGCAAAATCGTTTAAAATAACCAGAAAGCCTCTAAATACAAACGAAAACCTCCTAAAAATTGTCAGGGGAATCTACAAGTTTCCGAAATCTCCAAAAAATCGTTTAAAATGGCCCGAAGCCTCTACAAATGTAGTGTACCCTTAGAAAATTTGTTTATAATGGCCAGAGGCTTCTAAATACTATCGAAAACCTCTTTAAAATTGTCAAAGGTTTTTACAAGAGTCTTAAACTTTAGAAAATATGTTTAAAATGGGCAGAAGCCTTTAAATACTATTGACAAAGTTCCAAAAATTGTCAGAGAACTCTACAAGTGTCCTAATCTTTAAAAAAATTGTTTAAAATGGCTAAAAGCTTCTGCAAATGTCATAAACTTTAGCAAAATTGTTTAAAATAACCAGAAAGCCTCTAAATACCAACAAAAACCACCTAAAAATTATCAGGGAAATCTACAAGTGTCCGAAACCTTCAAAAAATTGTTTAAAACGGCCCAAAGCCTCTACAAATGTTGTAACCCAAAGAAAACTCGTTTATAATGACCAGAAACTCCTAAATACTATCAAAAAGCTCTTAAAAATTGTAAAAGGTTGTTACAAGAGTCATAAACCTTAGAAAATTTGTTTAAAATGGCTAGAAGCTTCTACAATTGTCATAAACTTTAGCAAAATGGCCAGAAAGCCTCTAAAAATTGTCAAAGGCCTTTACAAGAGTCCTAAACCTTAGAAAATTTGTTTAAAATGGACAGAAGCCTTTAAATACTATTGAAAACGTCCGAAAAATTGTCAGAGGACTCTACAGGTGGCCCAACCCTTAGAAAAATCGTTTAAAATGGCGAGAAGCTTCTACAATTGTCATAAACCTCCTAAAAATTGTCAAAGGCCTTTACAAAAGTCCTAAACCTTAGAATATTTGGTTAAAATGGGCAGAAGCCTCTAAATCCTATCAAAAACCTCCTTACACTCACGAAGATCCTAAAAAGGTGGGTCCTTCCATAATTTCACGACTCCTTTAGGACAAGGAAAATTTGTAAGGAAAACATGCTAGAATAAAAAATTATCTGGCTAATTTTTAAATACCGCTCAAGCGGTATTATTTCCTGATATAAAATAAAAAAAAATTGTATACTGAAATATTTGTAAAAGAAAATACATTTAAAATGCCATTATTCGACAGAAATCCGAACAATGGGAAATTTGCGACTTGGAGGGCTTCATATAACAACTGTAAATTTTTTGGAAAATAAAGTTGTGATCCTTTTTGTACCTTATGGTTGTTTATTGAATATGAATATAGAAAATGGTAGAAACCAGATACACATCAAATTAAGAAACATCAGATATGGTATTAATTATTAGGTATACCTACCTACTTAATCTGCTTTCACCTGTAAGGACTATTCTTAAAATTAACTTGTTCTAAAGGAAAAGTATCACCACGTAACACCTAATTTACCCAGAAAATAAATGAAACAATCCAGATTTTTTGAACAATGATTCTGAACTGATTCTTTGACGACATATTGTCAGTCGAAATACAGACACACAAGACATTATTAACTCACCTTGAACAATGTAGTTCACCATGTTCTCTTCCACTTCAATAGCGCTTTCATCCACATCGACAGGTTCGGCTTTAATTTCCTCCACATCCACGCCGATTAGAGGATCATTCTGATCAGTATGAGGCTCACGAACTATAGTGGCCACCGTAGCCTCCTTTAACCTTTCCTCATAATGGGAATCAAATACTTTCGGTATTTTCACGTTTGGTCTGGATCTTGTTCCTTTCCTGACAAGGAACACTGGAGACTGTAACATATTGTTAAGTAGGAATTTAAGAAATTACAGGCGAAAATTTGTTTTACTTCTTCTCGCTCTTCCACATAGTCCACTAATTTTCTTTTGCGCGTTTTTCTAGTACTTCCCCTTAATTTTCCAAGACTATTTCGTCCCAACTGAAGGGGAACGTCTTTGGTAACCTCCTCATACACTGGTTGAAGCAAGTCCAGAGGATCATTTATGTTGGTTTTAGTTAACACTGGCACATCTTTGACCTGCAATCACTTTTGAAACTTTACACTTAAACTTTTATCAGAACTTGTAAACCTTATTGGGTTCTTCGGACGCTTCAATCTTGGGTGTTCTGCCTCTTCTTCGTATTGAGTTAGCCTTTCTTTCAGCGTAATTTAGTCGTGACGTTGACGGCTTTGACTGAAATGTATTTAAACTTGGTTTTGATGCAACTGCCACCTAAAATATACCATTATACGAAAATGAGCGTATTTTAATTCCAACAACCTTTCTCAAAGCAATTTTAGAAGTATTCTGCGCTGTGCTGGATTCTTCAAACACGTCTTGAAACATTTTCCGGTCTTCCCTCTTCCGTGAAAGTCGTTCTTTTGGTAAAATGTTCTCATCAGGTTTTTCCGTCTTAACTTTATTTAAAGAAGGAACTTCATTTGTCTCGCGTTTTATTTGCGCGATTCCCGCTTGTTTTGGCTCGCCTTTATCAACAGGAGTACCAAGTCCTTTGATCTAAAAACCACATAATATACCAATTTTCGAATTACCCGTTTGACAGAAAAACCTTAAAAGCTGCAGCAGCAGCTAACAAGTCCTGGATTTTGTCCTGAGAAATGTGTACTTCACCAGCGTACATAAAATCGCACATTGCCTTTAAAGCCCAAAATGGCACGTCTTTCATGAATAATACAGGATGTTGGAATGGACTGATGCTGCTTAAAATTTCTTCAAAGTACGGGCTACACGACGAGAGAATCATCTGAAAATGTTTGATATTCACATAAAGAAGCAATAATAAAGTGCACGATCATTTGTTTTTGTTTAATCTATGGAAGTCAAATTTCACTGTAACTTTCATAAAAGAACCATTATAATGAAGTAATGAATATCTGCGTACTGATAATCGTTAAACTGTTTTTTTGTCAACTTAATGTCAAAATTTGCTTCAGTAAAAGAGCTAAGAAGACAAACACAAAAATACATAAAAAATTACTGAAAAGAGGAGCAACAGGGTGTGAAACTAAAAAATAGAAGAAAAAAACTACAAATTAAAATAGGATATAGAAAGAAAAAAAGAATTTTGTATATTTTTAAACTGAGTGTGAAGGATACCTAGTTTTTAGGATAGTACCTTATTTTTAAGATATTTTGGAATATTACTTTATGTCATAACCGCCTTAAGATTTTTGTCGTTGAAATTTGGAGTGTAAACTAGGTTTGGGTCCAAAATATTTTGAACTTTGCGGTGATGCCAGATCAGTCGGAAAGAACACCAACTTTTGATTTTCAAAAGTAACACCCTATTCTGTTGTCTAATCTCATTTTTGAATTCCTCGCAAGAAGGCTAGTAATTAATGTACTTGTACTTCCCTATACCTATCTTGCACCGTTTCTTAGATATTTGATAAAAATGGTGAATTTGTCAGCAAAACGGTAGTCTAAACATTAATTAAATTTTGAAGTTCTGAAAGGTTTGCTTATGTGATCTTTTGTTTTCAGTTAGACAATACTGCAATACCACATGGTTGAAAAGTTCAAAGACTGAAAATGAAACAACCTACAGGGTCAATATTTACCTTTAAGTCGGATAGATAGAAAAACTGCCAGAAGTTTGTTTTTTTAAGTGCAACCACCAATGTATTATGGTTTGTAATAAAAGAACCTTAAATTTAGAACAATTCTATGTATACTCTTCCTCTACCTAAAACTTCAACCGTTTCTGACTTATCAACAGGTTTTCCTTAAAGTTTAAAATCGTACTCCATACTAATCTGAATATGAACACCTGCTTTTGCTAAGTTTGAACCAGTGTTGAATTTGACAAATATCTGTCACAACATGTTTTAGTTATAGAATCAACAACTACTTATTATGACCAAGCAGGTATCCGTATTCAGATTAGTATGGATTACGATTGAATGCGCCCTTTGAGGAAAAACTGTTAATAAGTCAGAAACGGTTGAAGTTAGGTATAGGAAATGTATACATGGATTTGTTCTAAATTTAATGTTCTTTTATTACAAACCATAAAACACCGATAGATCCATTTAAAAAAACGGACTTTAAGCAGTTTTTTTATCTGCCCGAGTAAAAGGTTGACCACTATGAAGATTTTTTCATTTTCTGTCTCTGGGCTTTTCAACCATATAATATTGTCAGCCAACCTTACAGGACTTGAGAATTTAATTAAAGTTTAGACCACCGTTTTGCTGACAAATTTACCATTTTTATGAAATATCTAAGAAACGGTGCAAGATAGGTATAGGGAAGTATTAACATTAATTACTAGTCTTCATGCGAGGAATCCAAAATGAGATTAAAAACAGGGTGTTCCATTTGAAAAACAAAAGTTGGTGTTCTTTCCGTCTGATCTGGCCACCCCGTTAAGTTCAAAATATTTTGGAAAGAAAGTTTGGACCCAACTTAGGCTACACTCCAAATTGCAGTGAAAAATATTGAGTTGTTTTCTAGATACTTCTAATATACCATCACCGTGAATCAACAAACATTCCTCAGAAAGATGTAAAGGCCAGCACCATTTTTCTTATGTGTTAATCTACTTGTGACAACATTTGTCATATTGTTACATTTTCTTGTTTTAGACTAAATGAATACTGTCAATTTGACATAAAAAATAAACCTAAACTTCCTTAAGCACCCAACAAGCTGACTATTACTGACAATTGAAATATGCATTAGCACTCTCTAATGTTACCAAATTTTATGTGACAAATAGAAAATGGAATGTGTTCAGAAACTTATTTTTGTTAAAAATGCCAAGAAAATGTAGTAAATTTTAGAAAATTTGAGGAAGAATAGAATTTGGACGATTTGGAAATTATAAAATGTAGATGTGTTTCTTGGAGAAATTACACTGTAAGGAACCTGTCAAATTTTCGTTTCATAGAACTATAAATACAATGTGCAGTTTGATTTATCCAAGCGGTAAAACTATTTGAGATTGGTAATTTTGCGTCACAGCTGCCCGATTTTTGACAGATGTCAGGTAAAGTTAAAACATTTCAGTGGCTTAACCTCACAATTGTCAAATGTGGGGCTTTAATGAGGTGTAAATGCAAACTACAACTGTTTTGCAATTGTTAGTTTCATCTAACTGCTGAATGAGTTTTAACAGTTATAACGTGTCACCTGACTAGAAGCTACGCTGTGAAGTGTCATAACTATCAAATTTAATGTCTTTATATGTCATTTAAGGTCACAACTATTAAATGTAACTCCACAGAGCTATAAATAACAATTTCCGGCGTAATTCATTAAAAAACGCGACTATTTGACATTTTACGGTTTCACAGCACTGTTTAATAAGTTTTGACAGCAGTCAGGTGAACCACGTTTTGCATTTTAATGCAATTTTTAAGCTACTACTTTTAAGAAGTAATTTTCATGTGGAAAAGCTGTTTTAGAGTTAGAAGAAAAATTTCGATAATTTACTGTTTTTGATACATTCTTTGTGCAGAAAATTACCTTTGACTGTCTCTAGTTACAAATGAAGCTGTTTAATTGCATAAATATGAATATGACATGACATTTTAACCATCTGTTATTCATCATAATATTATCAAAGTCTGAATTGTAAATTATTTAGCCATAATTGTCAACCTGGCAATGTAAATATTGAATACAAACATATCCTGAACATGATGCAATTGCCAACTACCCTAGCCTTCTTTATATTCAGTTTAAGTTTAATAGAAAGTATATGACTATCTTGAACTTAGGTATATCAGTTAAATAAATTCCATCAATTTTAGTAAGTTAACTAATAAAGATTATCAATATTTTATCATAATAAATAAAAGAAATCTATCAATTTTTTTTAAATAGTTTCTAGCATTTTTTAGTAGTCAACAAGTAGGGTAGGTCTGGATAGGTTGACACTTCCTACACATTTTTAACTTGTGTTATAAATTATCAAAGTTGACTATAAATAACCATCAATAGAATTTTAGTAAAGGAAGTATTACAAACAATATTTCCCTACTTCAAAGATTAAATAATCCTGTAGTTGTTAAGAAGGTCATTAGTTTCAATATATTCTTTTGTCATAAAAATACTACACAAATACCACTTATAAAATAAAATACCTAATAAAATACTTTTTATTTAAATCAACTTCTACTAACATTATAATACTTACTTTGTGACATTTCAACATTTGTCCTTCAGACACCAAAGTAGCATCAACATATTGCTCCTTTGTCAACAAATTGGGAAAAACAGTTTGCATGTTGGAGTTATAGCTGTTCCACTTTAAACAAACTTCTGAAGCCTCTGTAGACTTGTGGTATCCTTTACCTCCTTGTCTGGTAACTTTCAATTTTGTTGGGGATATTGGCAAACTTTGAAGAGGTGATTCACTTGACATTGATGCTATAGAGGACTCATTCAAGTTTTGTGACAGGCGTTGTTTTAAAGGCATTGAGTCTAATCAATGTTATACTCAAGAAAAAACTTTTAAAACTTAATACAGAAATACATACCTATGTCAACTGAAAGACTGTCATGCAGTCCCTCTTTCAAAAAATTATAATCTGAATCACACTTGGAGGATGTGGACTCACTGCAACTGTCATTTCCTAGTCTCTGAGACCTTCGAACCGGATGTTCTGCTTGTTCCATTATTTCATCCCTTAACCTTCTCCACCTTCTGATTGTCTCTTCAGTGATGCCGTAACGTTTATGCGCTTCCTGATTGCCCTTTTTCTCTGCGTAAAGTATAACAACTCTCTTAAAAGCCGGCTCATAAGATGGAGGAAAACCTTTAGCTACAGGGTTTGGCACATTAATACGTTTTTTTGTTCGCATTTTTGGTTAGCCAAGTTGTTCATAAAGATACTACTTTATGATAATAATTTACACTAGCAAACAAGTAAACTTTAGTTAATGTTTACAGGTTAATTGAATGATTTCCAAATCGCCTAGATCTCTAGAACTGAGGATTAAAGGAACCCAAATTGATGTAACACCTCTTCATTTACCGTCATTAAGTATACGTACAAGCCAATTTAAATGACAAATGATAGCAGAGTTTGCAAATCCAATTAACACTTTAATTGTTATTGTTTGTAAGTTTTGAATATTTTAAATTCACTTTCACATTCTATAAAATATAAACAATAAACATGCATATTCAGCTGTCAAGTGTCATGTGTCATAGTCAATCAAGCTGTCAGCAGTGTCAGCACAGAAGAGTCCAAATTAGAGATGGGTCGGAGGGAAAGATCCAAAAAAGTCTTCGGCATCCGATAGTTACTTTTCGGAAAAAAATACATTTTTTCCTGAGCATAACCCTGTACCCTGTACATTCCTGGTTTTTAACTCATGTTAGGTTCAAGCTTTGGTATATTTGTGCTATTTTTTTCCTATATGATTGTTGAATATGTGGATGACAACCACATCTACCCACTACAATTTTGCTAAACAGTAGAGATTGTTTGTGAGTGTTTTCTGTCCATCATAAAGTAATAAGTACTGGGACGAAAGTATGTTAAATTATTAGACTTTTTGTTTTTGTTGTTCACATTATTTGTAGGTTAGAAAGGCCTAAATCCGTTTAGGCCCCCATTTTTTCCCTGGGCGCCCCGAGATTAACTCACTTTCTCAATTCTCACTCAAAACAGATAGGGGCTTTCTAAAATTTACAGCAAATTTGAGAAAGCTTATGGATTATAACCGGTTTCAAATCAACGAGTAACCGGATTACTGCCATTTGCACCGCCGTACTTTAAGCTCAGCTTAAGTTAGTTGTATTAACAGTTAACAGTGTGTGTCTTAAACAAATCTTATTTAGTTTTTACAACCAACCAAGCTTAAGTTGATTTTTTGACTGACAAAAATTGCTCAGTATCAGCACTATCAGCACCACAGTTTAACTTAAGCTCGGTTTATATGAGGGTTAGCAGATGAGTCTTGAATTTATTGATTAATCGGATTTTTCTCGAAGCACAATAACGCGGTTTTGGCGTGTTTACTAAAGTGTTTATTATACTAGTTTGAAGTGTCTACGTACTTCAAGTTAACTGATTCTGACAAAACGAAATAGTCTGTGTACTGTTACAACAGATTAAATCTCAGGTTAACATTCCATCAAATCCAAATACACCTTTCATGTAAAACAGCTCTATTATTACTTACAGATGACATTTCGAAGTGGGACGCTTTTCAATTGACTTTGACAGATCCGACATTTTTTTTCTAACCTGTAATGTCGAAGGAAATTTGTTACGAATTCAGATTTAAAAATTCAAAAAACCAGCTATTCGGAGCCAGTTTTTTCCAAAAATGGCTGAAAACCTGCCGTCCCCGGTGGAACAGGAACTGCTCGGGCTCCGTACTCTTTTGTGGGGCGCCGAAATCAAACAGGACATTTTTCGACGTTGGTCCCAAGGTAAGATTGTTTTTTGTAGTTTTTTTGCGGTAAAAAGGCCTGATTTACTGGTTTTACCTGCTATAAATGTTTAACAAGTATTTAGGAATAATACGGTTGATTACGTACAGTAGTCCAATCATACTGTCAGAAATAAATAAGAAATGTCCTAAATCTTATTAAAAGTTTGCCAATTGAAGAAGTGCCCTTTATTATCTTACCATTTATTGCTATAGACTCATAGAATAGAATTTTAATTGATTACCAACGTGATTATTCTGTAGATTTTTGAAATAAAATAATTAAACATTGTTATTCCCATTGATCTAATTGGTTGGGAGTGGTTTTGTTATTTATTTATAGTTTTTAATGGCTGATGATAATTAGTCATCTGAATTGTCAAATCAAATGTATCCACTAACATAATTGGGGTTTTTAAATTAATTGTATTTTTATTTTTTGAGTAAAATACTATTGTACACAACATGAAGATGAAAGTTAAGTGTCACCATAATCCTACTGATAAGAAATGAATTCATATTACATATACAAAAAAGCTAATAAATGGCTCCAAAAAGCTAACTTTGATTGTACAAAACTATTCAAACCATTACATTCATTTTTCTAATATGTCAACTTCTTAATGTAATTAGAACTATAAAACAAATAAAAAAAAATTAATAAATTCAGTGATCTCCTAAACTTTCTCAAATACTCACATAATGTATTACTTTTATTCCTTTTTTAGCATCTCAATGGCATGTTTCTAGGTAAATAAATACTCACTTTTCAGGCTTCTACTTCAGCAACAATGAAATAAGTGCACTGGAGCAGACAGATGGGGGACCTTGTGCTATTATTGCACCTGTACAAGCATTCATAATCAAAAATTTGCTCCAGGAGTATAAGGATTTAACCTTCAGGGAAAAGGTAAGGTCAATTTTATTGATGTATCCTGTATAGTTAAATACCACATTAATTTTAAGTGTTTTGAAGTACTTAATCTTATCAAATGCAGTGCAAACTTTTTCATATTGTTAAAAAAAGGTGATGTACTCTTTGTTTAGGACTTTTATCATTGCAATGCATCAATAATATTATAGACAATAACTAATAAAATTGATAGGTAGTATACAGGTGATAAGATGATTTATGATGCTCAGTTAATCTGCAGATTAAAAACATACTTATTTATTTAATTAAAAATGTATTTGCTTCTAGAATTGACTTAAATCAATAGAGATGGCCCAAAGTAATTTTGTCCACAAAAAAATTACTGAAAATGATAAATTATAGAGATTTTTCTTTTACAAATGTTCTCAGATTTGTAAGTATTTCTTCTATGTTAAATTATCAGTAATTTAGGGAAAATATTCATTTACACTTCTTTTTATTTGTCAGTTATTAACGAGGTTATGAAATTTGAAGCATGATGATGCATAAATAAATTGAAAACTATTTTTAACTACTTTACTATTGTATCAATACATCTAATCTAATGGCATAGCTAAATAGTTGATATAATTAATAATATTGCTTAATATTTCATGTAGATTACAAAAATAAACTGAAAAGTGCAACAATTCAGGTAATGGAATTTTAGACGAGTTGTCTCGGCGTTTTAAACTCACACCAAACCTTCACAAAGTGAAAAAAATGACATTTTTCAGACTTTTAAAACACCTTCACATAGAAAACTTTGAAAATTACATTCAAATCAATGTTGCCAAAGCCAAAACTTTTGATTCAGTTATTTTGACAAACTGAACTAGCTATGCTATGAGGTTTAGTGGCGGGCGCATAGTCACCTGACAGCTGTCAAAAGTCATTAAACCATGCCGTGATACGGTAAAATGTTTTAAGCATGAGGTCATTGAAACTCTCCAACAGAACCATAAAATAGTAAATTGCGTCTCCGATGAATCACGCCGCAAATTGTTATTTTTAACTTTGTGGAGTTAAATTTGGCAGTTGTGACGTTAAATGATAGTTTAAGACGTTAAATTTGACAGTGATGGTACCCTACAGGTCAGGTGACACTGGTTATAACTATTAAGCTACATTTACAATCACTTCAAATTTGACAGTTCTCTATTTACCATTTACGATGACACGGTAAATCTGTAAGATTTTAGGTTAGATGTAAATACATTAGCATTTAAAGTGTCATTGTCGTCGAACACGTAATATCTACTTAATCTAATACATATTTTAAGTTTAAAAGACAAAAATTCTTGGAAAATTCAATTTCTAGTAAACAAAACATTGTTCTACGCTACAGATTGGTCAATTTGCTTGCATCTGCTGAGCAGCTTGACGCACTTAAAAGTGTACTTTGAAGTCAAATTGGAATTATTTTTAATCTAAATGTCACTACAGACATTCATATGTCAAGCTTGCCAATTTCATAACAAAGTTGACTTTAAAGTGAATGTAAAAGGAGCTTTATAACTTATTCAGCAGTGAGATGAAACTATGAATTGCAAGATAGTTGTACCTCAATAAAGCCCCAAATTTTGTGAGGCTGTGACCCTTTGTCCCTTTAATATGTTTCTTACGTCACCTGACAGCGGTCAAAAATCACGCAGCTGTGGCGCAAAATTACCAATTGGCAATTACCAATACAGGGTGTCCGGAAAATACGTGTACAACGTTTGACGACAGACTCCTGACGTCAAAATATGTCGATCTAAGCCGACTTAGTTATATCCAAAATTGTCTCGTTTAGCCGGTAGAGGGCGTCAAAAATTTGTAAAAATATTGGGTACAATTTCATTTCTTAAAGAGTATTGATAAGTGTATTCAGCAAGATGGCGGTCATTTTACACATTTGCTTAAGTAATGTTTTTGGTTTACTTAGTTTCTTACAATAAATAATTTCAACTTTATTATACCTACTTTGATGTATGCAGGTAATTGTAAATTTTTTTTTTCTGGCGAAACAGCTCATCCACCGGGAAATATTAAAGAGGTAAAATAGCTTCAAAATACTTCCGGTCACTCGACAAAAATATCTGGGTTGTCATAACGCCGTTCATATAAAAAATGAGGAGAAATGTTGACGTATTATATCACTTTTATAACACTTCCACTTATTTACAGCCGGTGACTATACTACTAGAAAACGTCATTTTATAGTATTAGTCTACATACTAAAATTCATTAAAATCCATTAGCAGGTTTTCACGTAATTTAGTAAAAAACCAATATTTTTACAAATTTTTGACGCCCTCTACCGGCTAAACGAGACAATTTTGGATATAACTAAGTCGGCTTAGATCGACATATTTTGACGTCAGGAGTCTGTCGTCAAACGTTGTACACGTATTTTCCGGACACCCTGAATATGGTCGGTGGCACTAATAGGAGCCATACACGTTATCAGTCATTTTGACGTTTTGAAAATGCATTCGTAGGTATTGGCGTTTCAAGATAAGAGATACTCCCTCTGGTGATCAGTTTTGAATAACAATTTCGGGCATCCCAGCTGTGATTTCTCTGTTTGTTTACATTGGTTTTGGTTAAGAATTTAGCACATGAAGTGACAGTGTGTCATATTATTTATAATGTTAGGTTAGGAACGGGTTGCCCGATTTTAGTTCAACTGGCGCTGCGATCTTTACTTGAAACGCCAATTGCTTAGCGATTTGTTGCGACCTGTGGCCTGTAGCGCTCTCTTTCTCACACGCGCTTATTAACAACGCAATTCTGATACAAACGTGACCTTTTCGATCTCGATGTTTAACGAGTTGTGTGCGTTGTTGCCAGATTGCTAGTTGACCGTTTTGCTGTTACCGACGCTGTTTTTGTTGTTGAGAATTTGACTAAAAACACCTCAATATTGACTAATATTGTTATTCAAAATTCTCTGTTAAAAAACTGTGTCAACTTCTATATGAGAAGTAAATAAAAACAAAATTTATGTAAAGTCCTGGTTTTAATAAAAAAACTAAACATCTGGCAACGTGGCGCGTTAAACGTCAATGACGTGCATCGGCCGATTTATTGCCATCTACTGTAGTTCTACTGCTTGGATAAATCACACTGCACATTGTATTTATAGTTCTATGGAGCAAACTTTGACAGTTGTGACGTAAGTATCACGGTGTTTCTTAACGTCCCAACTGACAAATTGGCTCCATGGAGCTGTAAAAACAACTTGCAGTGAAATTCCTCAAAGAAACACATTATTTGGCATTCTATACTTTCAGGTCAGTTGCTTTCAGGAGCAAGTTTTGCCAGTTTTTACAGCTGTCACATAACACAAGCAAAGTATTAAAGTGTTCCTTAGCGTCCCAACTGTCAAATTTGGCTATAAAGACTACTGATAGTGTGGGTCCTTCAAGAAACATATCTGCTACTATATGTAGTTGCCTCCAACTACATATAGTAGTAGCAGATTTCCAGGTCCATTGCCTGAATTGTTGCTTTTGATGTGCATTTATCAGTATTTTTTTCATAATTTTCTTAAATACTCTTGGCATTTTCTCCAAAAATAAATTTCTGAGAATTTTCAATCTCTAGATGTAGGTATATCTATCTTAAAGTTAACTTTCAGGATCTCAGTTCAAAAAAATAAAATTAAAAAAACTGACATGGAATACCAAAAATACACTTGAATTTACAGATTAATGGGATAACCTGATTTTTTGTAATTTATTTGAAACTAACAGTTTTAACGTCAGGAGCTATGTTAACAATAACTAATTATTAACTTAATTATCAGAGGCGGCTGCTTAATTTTTTATTATTAACACATCTTTTTTGAAATTTGAAATCAGAATGTAATAAAATTCTAGATTGACAAAGATCTTCAAAGTAAAATCTTAGTGGACGCAATATGCGAAATTATCGGACAATGCTGCACCGACAAATTCTGCATTGTCCACGTGCAGAGCCAAACTGGTGAGCGAGAGGTCAAAGTGGAAGGTGATGACAACGAAAGTGCCCCAGAGTTGTCCAACGACTTAGACCCTTTAAGGTTTCACGAGGAGCTGGGCGTATTAACATTCCCGACTCTTGAGGAAGTAAAAAAGTATTATGTTGAGCACACCGCTATATTAAGAAGGAGACACGGGCTGTTGTTGTTTCTATATTCTGTGATATTATCTAGGGTATGTTTGGTGGTTCCCCCACTTCCTTGTTCAGTTTTTAGTTGAATTATGTGTGTTTGATAGGGATTACAACAAGTTAAGTCAGAGTGTGGGGACTCACAAGAGTCTCTAATTGATGAAACTTATGGGTATGGTAGTCAGTCGCTTATAAACCTTATGATAACAGGGAGGGCAACTACTTATGTGTGGGACCATTACCAAGATGTGGCAGGCCTAAGTAATTGTCTTTTACTATTTACTAAATTAATTTCCAGGTCAATTGAAATGGAACGATTTTTTAAGTTCAAGCTAGATAATACATAATTTGGTCTTTCTTTTAGCATTTTGTTCAACCAAAAAAGGTGCTGCCATAACTTCTGTTCCATTTCAATTGCCTAACTGACTATATCTTTTCTTCTGGTTGTAATTACGTAAATCTTGCAGAATTGAAAGGCATAGAGAAACAAAGTCAAGTGGGCTTTATAACCGTAATGGAATACCACAGATATTGCACTGTAGGCTCATTCTACAAAAACCCTACTCATCCAGTGTGGGTGGTTGGTTCCGATACTCACTTAACAGGTACTTTTAGGACTTAATTTGTTTGAAATTTTAATAATGCGGTATCCAGTATTGTTTAGCGATGAAAGACGCCTGGTTAGTCCAGAAACCAAAAGCGAACAAGCCCGAAGGGTATTCAAAAGCTTTGATCCTGAAGGAAACAACTTTATAAGCACAGACAAACTTCAGGACGTTCTGAAAGAGTTAGACTTAGTTAGCGAGGTTGAGTAGTAAGTTCAGGTTAGTTGTGCGTTGTTTTTTTGTGTTTCAATCATTCAATTTCAGCGTAAACATTATGAAAAAGAAACTCGACAGTGAGTCTCTAGGAATAATACTTTTGAACGCATTTATGGAGGAATTTTTCCCAAAAGAAGAAACTTCAACGCCTGATATGTTCACTTTAGTACATTACAACGGCTTGGCGCAGAGCAACGTCAATGGTCAAGTAAGTTGTTTTTTATTATTTTTTTCAACTTAACTGAATTGTGAATTGATAAAGGTTCAGTACCACATTGGTTCAGCAATCCTGCTAGAATCGGACATAAAGTCGGTTTGCGAATCTAATCCCATGCTAACAGTGTTGCAAACCAAGTGGCCTAGTATAGAAGTGAACTGGTGCGATGGCATAACTCCCTCTCTAAACTAAGCCGTATTGAATAATTAATTTATTACTTTTCGTCTAATAATTCCCACTTTTGTTTAATAACGCTTTCTGGTTTTTTGGACCAGGCTAAATTTTGTTTTTGTTTGTACATAAAGAAAACACATTAATAATTACAACCCTGCAACAAAAAAAGTGTCTTATCATTTCTTGCAACAGTTGAAAAAATTGTTTTAAATATCTAGTTATAAAGCCTTTAATTAATGATAGATATTTGTTGAGTATTGACATATTTAAAATTTTAAATGTTTATTTATTTTACCCCAACTGTGCCAATGTTTCGCTATTATAACAATGTCATATATTTAAACATAGATTCTTGTCACAACTCTGTAATTTTGTAACGCTGGTTCAGTTCACCATACTTTCTAAGCTTTTTATGTTTTTTTTTAATAAAGTTCTGTTTGCATTTTTTGTAGTTTAATGTGGGTTTCCTGGGGAAATTAAAGTCATTTTCATGCTGAAACATTTTATTCATAACAATTTATATATTATTATACCATATTCTATATTGTCTACGTCAGACTTGGAAATCACACCACTTTAAAGTTTTCACAGATTCTTTTCGTTTAAAAACACTTATTTTGACTTAAAACTATATGAATATTTAAATTTTCTTAAATTACCTCAAAGTTTACTTTGAGTGTATAGGTTTGTGATTTTACTGTTTTTAAGCATATTTTTATATTCTATAGATATGTGGCTGCACAATTTGATTAATAGAGTAATAAAAAAAACAGAACTTTTTGGGCAAAGGTCAATTCATTCAAACAAAAATAAACTGATTAAAAAGATATTAATGGTTTTCCTTTTTGAGCTAATAATGTTTTCAAAGTTCATAATATACAGTTTTCCAATTATTTTATGTCATTTTTACCTTTTACTGAGAAGCTAGATATTCTTAAAAGCTGCCACTGCTTCGAATATACACTGAAAAGGTAGTCAACCGAGCTGTCGATAAGTGAATTATTACAGTGCTGGATTTAACTCATTCACCGCGCGGTAATAAATTTCAATACTTAATACACTAAATTCCAATTTTTAATCTTAAAAAAGTTTCTTGACTTTAGGATCAGTTTTGACGTTAAACACCTGAATATTTTTAGATGTTTAACATTGGGTTACAGCAAGCCAGATTACACTTCAAAGCATCCATTTTAAGTGAATTAAACGTTTGGCAGACTCAAATATTGATACCAAATAAAGCGTCATGCTTTATCAAACATTATAACTAGAGTACGGATTAAAAAGCACTAAAATCGTGAAAAAAGCAAAATTATTTTCTTCAAAAAAGCATAAAACTCTTTCAGAGATGCACATTTTTTTTGAGTTCAACTTCTAGAATTTTTTTGAAGATTTCAAATTGCTTTAGAAGCGTACAGAAGATTTTAGACTGTTTTGAAAACATTCAAAAGTCTTTTGAACTACTTGAGAGCATTGGGAAGATTTTTGGACTGTTTAAACAGCATATTGAAGGTTCTGGAATGCTTTAGAGGCATTTGGAATCTCTTACACGGTTCACACAATTTTTTGGAAGCTTCTAAACTGCTTTAATATCTTCTGTGAGCTTTTAGACTAGTTGAAACGCGTTTGGAATCTGTTAGACTGTTCTAAATGATTTTGAAAGCTTCTAGACTGTTTTGAAAGACTTCCGACTGCTTTAGAAGCATTTTGGAGTTTCTGTAGTGTTTTGAAATCTTTTTAGACTACTTTAGGACCATTTAAGGTTCTGGACTGCTTTTAAGATATGGGAATTGGAACTTTTGGAAGCTTTTAAATTGCTTTAGAAGCATACGGAAGCTTTGAGACTGCCTTGAAATTGTTTGAGAGCTTCTAGACTAGTTGAAGATTATTTGGAAGCCTTTAGCGTGTTTAAAAAGCTTTTGGAAGCTCTAGACTGTTTTGGAAGGCTTTAGACATATTTTGGAGTTTCTGTAGTGTTTTAAAACCTTTTTAGACTACTTTAGGAGTTTAAAGAGCCTTAAAGGTTCTGGACTGCCTTTAAGACATTTGAAACCTTGTAGACGGTTTTAGAATCTTTTGGAAGCTGTTAAACTGCTTTTGAGAGTTTCTAAATAAATTGAAAAGCATTTGGAAGTTTTTAGACTGTTCTAAAAGCTTTTAGAAGCTTCTAGGCTGCTTTGTAAGCTTTGCAAGGCATTTTAGAGGTTTCATCGAGGGTTTCATAGTGTTTTGGAATGTTTTTACATTTTTTTAGACTACTTCAGGAGTATTTGGAAATTTTTTGGTCAGTTTACATTTTGCAACATGTTTTTGTCGTTCAGAAGCCTTCAATATCTCAATATAGCAATTTTTTTGTCAAAGCAGTTATTAGTTTAGTTTATTTTTAAAAACTTGAAAAGCTTGTTTTGTAAAAAACTAGTTAAACCATACAAAAATAGCAGTAAATAAGCACAAAACGAATAAAAAAGCATCAACAAAACCTGCCAAATGACGCGTTTTTGCATAAATCGTTCACATTAGATGTCAAAGGTTGGTTGCTTTTATTATTTACAAAAAGCAAAATTTCTAGAAATCCGGGCTCTAGTTATAATCTACCATAAGTAGTTATCAACTTCCCTACAATTAAAATGGTTACTTAATAATATAATATTGCCAATCTTAGTTTGCTTTTTTGTGAATTTAAAACGCATTAATATCTCTCTTGTAAAATTGTTATAGGTCGAAATTTGAAATTTGTGCGTGTATTTGAAATAGTGACAACATCCAACATTCTTATTAATTTTTTTTCAGAGGACAACGAAGCAATTATTATTAATATCGAAATATTCAATTTGAAGAAAACAACTGCTCAAACAAGCAATTATTTTGCTCTCACATTTATTTTGAAGAATTTTCCAACAAATTTAAAGACTTTAAAAATGTTCAGAAATACCTTATTGTGATTATTAGTCCAGTCCCTTATTTATACAAAATGCCCTTAAATGTTTGTCTATAGTTTGTACCTGCTTTAAAAACATTAACAACTGTTTTCTTCTAGTACCTAATTAAATAAAAAAACAAAAGTGGCTGTGAAAAGCAGAACTTATTTTCCACTCTCCACTCTTTTAACAACAGCAAAACAAATAACAAGTTTGCAGAACAAGATTTATAACAAGAAATCTGTAATAAAAGTTAGTTTAAACAGTAAAAGTATAAAAAGTAAAATCAATTGAATTAGTTCGAAAAATGAATTGTTTATTGAAATTGATATTGAAAACAAATGCCATCCATATTGTTTATACAACGACAACAAGGACCAACAATTATTATTATCTACCGGGTGACCCAATAAGACTGTTCCTCGGCCATATCTCGGAAACCGTTCTTAGTATGACTTTGGGGTAAAAAAAATCGCTGGAAAATACTTTCAAGTTCTAAAAATGACCACGAGAGGTGCCAAATGCCATCTTAAATTTTAAAAACGCATTTTCTATAAATTTTGCATAACAAACTACTCAGTTTTTGTTCACATTTTTAAAGAGAACCAGTTTATCTAGCATTTTCGTAAATCAAAAATTTCAGTTATTTTGAAAAGAAAGATGATGGGGGGTGTTCAATTGTTTTTGTAATAACCTGCTTTAACTTCTTACCGATTTAACAAATTTGGTATCATTGAAAATAGCATTCCTTGGGCAATAAGGATCAACCATAATATAGTTGAATCTTACTCCGCTAGAGGGCTAGTTTTCATAATATGACCCAAATTCCAAATTAATCAAAAAAATCAAACGGAACGATATGAATTTTTTTATGAAAAAGGACCCAAGTAACGTCCAAATAGGCTGGTGAAAACCGGTTTTTAAAATCTCGTTCCTAACCTCAAATATTGGGAAAATCAGATTACTGGATCTTTGAAAGCCAAGAATTGCGCGGTAAATGTGCTAAAACTATTAAAAATTTAGCTCCAAAATTAATAAGATGTTAAAGAAGGAATTGTGAGTCTAAATAGACTTCATCTAAAACAAACATATATCGTCTGGACATTCATGTTGCTTGAAAGGGACGAAACACATGGTAAATTCATCACTTTAATATTACTCTCAAAATTCTTACTTTTTAATTCTAACTTTTAATATAAAAAGTATTCCTAAAACCCAAATAGGTATATTATATCCAAATTGCACATATTTCGGAACCATTCATAAAGTTTTTTTGTAAAATTTGATGCCTTAAATCCAGCATTTTGGGTAAAGTGTTTCTTTATTTCTTGCAATATGGTTGAAAAATAAAAAAATGTGGAATATGCATATGGCATACTGATTTGGGTTTTTAGCCTTACTTTTTACTAAAGGTAAGAATAATTTTAAAGTGACTTCTATATAAAGTTCAGGATGCGTTTAGTCCTTTTTTGAAGCAACATGAATATTATGGTAATAAATATTTTTTTATAATGCCTAAATGAATTCTATTTAGACTCACAAGTGTCTTAACATCCTATTCATCTTGTAGCTAAATTGATATTTAGTTTTAGAAAACTTACCGCGCGATGATTGGCCTTCAAAATTCCATTTATTTAATTTTCCCATTATTCTAGTTTAGAAACAAGATTTTAAAAAACGGTTTGCACTGGCCTATTTGGAAGTTATTTGGCTACATTTTCATACAGAAAAAGTCATATCATTCCATTTGATTTTTTTGGAATTTGTGTCATGGTGTCATAACTAACCCACTGGCGGCAAAGGATTCAACTAAATCAACAATATTTTGGTTGATTCTTATTGCCCAAAGAATGCTATTTTCAATGATACCAAATTTGGTAAAATCGGTCAAATCGCTAAGAAGTTACAACAGGTTATTACAAAAACAATTAAACACCTCCCACAATTTTTCTTTTCAAAATAACTGAAATTTTTGTGTTTTACGAAAATGCTCGATAAACTGGTTCTCTTTAAAAATGTGAACAAAAACTTAGCAGTTTGTTATGCAAAATTTATAGAAAATGCAATTTTTAAATTTAAGATGGCAGTTGGCACCTCTGGTGATCATTTTAAGAACTTGAAAATATTTTCCAGCGATTCTTTATGGCCAATTTACCCAGTAATTTTTGTAACCTCAAAATTATACGACGTACGGTTTCTGAGATATGTCCGAGGAACAGTCTTATTGGGTCACCCGGTACAGAGCCTTTCTGATGTAGATTAAAAGCAAAACACATCACATTAACGTGCAAATGTTTTCTTTTTTAGACAGACTTAACCTCTTTGCTGCATTTGTTTCCAGTAGTGTTTTTCACCATTTGTCAAAAATCTACTAAACCGCCCCAGATGCATGGGAACAAAACTGATATTAACAAGAAGAATTTTGAGCTAATAAAAAAATGTGCCAATTACTTAAATTTATAGCTTTTTATTTATACAACCCTTAGTTAAAAATAATAAATAAAATTAAAAAATCTAAAATATTGAAAACAACCTTGAGAATTTAATTCCCATCAGTTATGCTTAGAAGAAACTTTATGCAATGCAATAGCATTACCCATTAAAATTTTAAAACTGGCAATACGTGTCTTTGGTGCAAAATTGTACTTTTTCAGCACATGTAAAGCAACAGTTTCAATTAATTATTTAAGTTAATTAAGGAACATTATAAAATCACTTCTATCATATACAAAATAAGTATATCATCACAAAATAAGTAACTTATTTTGAGCGCAAATTATTAGATCATCCTGAGTCAAAGTATAATATAAAAAATACTTTTTTTAGGGTTAAGTAATAATAATACTTAACCGCGTCACACAAAAGAATACAACAGATTTCTGTCGTAAAAATGGTACACACCATTAATGTGTTTCAACACTTTACCTTCAATCAGATGTCTTCCATAGTTGACAGCCTCAACTCGATCCCTGGCCAAACCTACGTCGATTAACCAATCGATAAATTGGGTACCAGTAAAAACATGTCTGTACGTTGTAAATCTCCACCTAAAACAGCATTCATGTATTCTAAACCAAAGTTGTGGGACTTTACAACCTTCTATCAACAGCAATAGCCGACTTGCAGTTATTTAAGTGATGGGTCACAAATTGATCGCAAACATGTTTGGTTTCCGGGCTCAGTTCATCCCAAGCTGGTAATGTCAAAGTGTTGGCACCGAACCAAATTTTCCTCCAGAATTTCACAATAGGTAGCACCACTTCTTTAACGTCCAGGCCGAAAATTACAAACACCAGGATGCTTTGACCGAAATTGAGGATCGCATCCAAAAACGACAGCTCCACGTAAATCCCTGACATTTGTTCCATTACCAATGTCCAAACTGACAGCGACAGTCCCTGATAAAACAACGATTAGGAAACGAAAGTCAGACGTTTGAACAGCCTTACGACAAACATGCTACATAACAATAAAATCAACAAAACTGTATGTCTCAATATTTGTGGATCATGAGATTCTGGATCTTCTTCAATCGGCTCCAAGTCCTCGTCAATCGGTTGTTGATACTGACCCACCACAGCTTTACATGCTTCCCTTTGAGGTCCTTGGCAACCGTATTTGGTTGCACAGCTTGTGCTGGCATTATTGGTGGGGTTCAGTGATGATTCAACCACAATGTTTTCATTTGGTTGTGCTGATGACTTTCTACGACTAGAATCACTTTTAAAATTGTATAAATGGATGTACAGGGTGGGCAAATAAGCGAGGTAAGCGGCTATACCTCCGAAACTAATGATCGTAGAGAGTTACGGTAAAAAAATTTATAGGATAAGTAGGCAAGGGAAAATGCTGGAAATTATTTTCAAGTTTCCAAGATGGCTACCAGAGGGCGTTTGCGCCATCTTGAATTACATAAAGTTACGTTTCTTGTGATTTTCCCCAATGAATGTAACAAAAAAGTATTTGCGTTTTAATGTTAACTTAAAGTCGAACATTTTTTGAAAAAAACATTTTTCTCTATCTTTCGAAATAAAGTGGTGGGGGGTATTTGAATGTTGTTTTAAATAAATGCCTGTAACTTCGAAACGTCTTTAATACATTTGGATAAATTTGGTATCATTGAAAAGAGCATTTCTTGGGCTTTTAGGTTTCTTCTGATAATGACAGTTGTGACCTAAACGGCCGCCGAGAGAGGGCGTTATTTGATATTATAACCAAAATAATGGATTTTCTCAAAAAATTTAAATGCAATGATATGACTTTTTGTAGACTAGAAAATAGACAAATGACTAACCAATAAGCCTGCGCAAACCGCATCTTAATATTTTTTTTTCTTTTTTTGTCATTTGTCTATTTTCTAGTCTACAAAAAGTCATATCATTGCATTTAAATTTTTTGAGAAAATCCATTATTTTGGTTATAATATCAAATAACGCCCTCTATCGGCGGCCGTTTAGGTCACAACTGTCATTATCAGAAGGAACCTAAAAGCCCAAGAAATGCTCTTTTCAATGATACCAAATTTATCCAAATGTATTAAAGACGTTTCGAAGTTACAGGCATTTATTTAAAACAACATTCAAATACCCCCCACCACTTTATTTCGAAAGATAGAGAAAAATGTTTTTTTCAAAAAATGTTCGACTTTAAGTTAACATTAAAACGCAAATACTTTTTTGTTACATTCATTGGGGAAAATCACAAGAAACGTAACTTTATGTAATTCAAGATGGCGCAAACGCCCTCTGGTAGCCATCTTGGAAACTTGAAAATAATTTCCAGCATTTTCCCTTGCCTACTTATCCTATAAATTTTTTTACCGTAACTCTCTACGATCATTAGTTTCGGAGGTACAGCCGCTTACCTCGCTTATTTGCCCACCCTGTACTAGGTATTGAACATACTTATTGAAATTTTCAGCAGTTAAATCTTCGATATCTACCACGGGACTGGTAATATCCCGGTCTTCGCAACGACCTTCTTTGATTGTTGGTAAACCGGCACATTTTCCTGTTTTTGATGCATTACCGGTACAACATGAAGAGTTTGATGAAGGTGCTGGTTCTTCTGACAAAGATAATTATGTGGTTAGTAAAATAAAACTCAGAATAACATCACTTAAGTACTAGTAATATTAAGACGATATTAAGATTTTTTGTTCCAAATTGTTTCAATAACTGCTTTCTCACTATTTTACAAACCATTAGGTTTCAGAAAACCTGGTTTACGCTATAAATTCTCTGAAAATAGAAAGAAGGAGAAAAAAGGGATTTTCCGATGAAGCAAATAAAACACTCAAAAGTGACTGAACTGTCTAAATAGATAAAGTAACTTAATAAAATATGGAAAAAATAATGGAGAAATTTAAATATAAACAATATAGCAAAGCCAAACATCGGAGATCAGAGCACTTTTAAAAACTATACAGGGTGGTCCAGTTTTAAGTGTCAATAATTCACCATTTGATAGCTAATCAAAAAATAAGTTGACTTGCATTATGTCATTTTTCTGAAAAACGTTTCCTAAGGAAGATACAGTCCTCCAAATTTCAATTTAAAAATCGTTTTATAGTTTAAAACTGAACATCCAAGACTTGTGAAAGTCCAAATTTGTACTGAATAGTCTAAAAACTTGCTTTTTACTATTAGGAATGGTCTTATGATTCGGTTTCTCAGAGTGCCATCCTGGTTGAGTGTCTGAAACTGGCATTCAAGAACTAAAAAAAGTCCGGAAATCAAGACAAAGATTGTATTGTGCATGAAACTCATTTTTTACTACTAAAAATAATATACAAGTTGACTTTTAATGCTAGAACTGACTTTACTAGGACTAAAGAGAGTCCAAAAGTATATTTTCAAGACTTTAATTGGTGTACAGCTGAATTTTCTGGACTGGACAACAAGTCTAGAAGTAAATTAAATTTTCGGACTATTTTATTTCTAAAAATTAGTTCTCAAGACTATTATTGTAGCATTTGGTACCAAAATTTTTTACTTTTATTACTGAAGAAACTTGACTTTTGGAAATAGTCTTAAACTCGATTTTTCAGTCTTAAAAACAGTCTGAATTTCTTAGAGATGCTACAATTTATTGCACCTATGAGTGTAAAAGTCAATTTAATAGTGAAGAAGCTTGAAATAACATTTTCAAGATTATGGTCAGTGGACAAACTGGCTTTTAGGCCTGATAAGTCAAAAACTTTGTAAAGATAGTCTTGAAACTCGATTTGAGGCACTGAAAACAGCCTTAAAACACTAAAAACAGTCTAGTTTATTAAGAAATACCCGAATTTTTAGCACTGAGGTGTCTAGAAGTCGATTTAATAGTGACAAAGCTTGGAATGCCATTTTAAGTCTATGAAGAATGTAAAAATTGTTTTTTAAGTTTGCTATGTAAAATAACTTGGTGAAGATAGTCTTGAAACTCGATTTTCCAAGCTGAAAGCAGTTTTGAAGCACTAAAAATAGTCCAGAATTCGAAGAAAATGAAAAGCAAAGTAAAAAGCACGAAAAGTTCGTTTTCAAGACAAATTTCAAGAATCTAATGTCAATGTCCTGCATCTAAGACTATTTTCAAGACTAAAATATTGAAATTTGTCTTCAAATTATGAAAACTTACTTCAAATGCAAATTTTAAGCTTCTGATGTCACTTTTCATTAGTTCAGTCACATTTTGGGGTTCAAGTCAATTTTTAAGGTTTAAATGTATGAATTTGTAGTAATAAATTCTTGAAAAAGTAGTTTTTATGTCTACAAGTCAATTTTTAGTATTAAAGTCTCTCGATTTGCATGAAAACTGGTTACAAACACAACTTTTAAGCTTCTGAAATTTTTATCTTTTCTAATTCAATTTTCAAAACTAAAGTCTTTTAGTTTGTCTGGAAACTATGAAAACTGGCTACAATAATATTTTTTAAACTTCTTAAGTGAATTTTCCGTTTCCAAGACAATTTTTAAGTTGGGTTGGGTTAGTTTTGGGTCTTTGACCGTAATAACGTGTAATAAAGTGCTTGTTCCAAATTGGATCAATATTGCTCCAACGGTCTGACAGTTATGACAAAAAAAAAACGATTTTTTTCAGGCACTTTTCAGGAAAATGACATAATGAATGTCAACTTATTTTTTAATTGGCTATGGATTGGTGAATTATTGACATTTAAAACTGGACCACCCTGTATATTGACTAGCTAAACAAATTTTAAAAACAGAATAATTTCAATATGTGAATTACTGGCATTATTGAAGAAGAGAAAGTTTCTTAAATGAGTAATAATTCTAAAATTCATTGTTTGCCAATTTCTACTACTTAGACCTGATCATCACATAAACACTACTTTATTATAATTTTCAGAAATTTAAATTTAAATTAGACGATTAGAGAGCGAGTACTTATAGTGATTTGTATTGCAATAATAGAGAAAGCTAAATGACCTTTGTAGAATCCTTGGCAAACATTGTAGTACTATCTTAAGATCAATTTTCATATAAATAAAGAAGTTTAAAAGCGTTTAAGAACAAAAGTTAGGTCTACAACAATACACACACTTACGGTTTATTTGTGGATCAAAATCGTTTGCAAGCTCATTCGTTAAGTCCAAATATCGACTATACCGTCGTCGATAACGCTGATGTAGAATCAAACAACCAGCAGTAACTGCAACACAATAAATTTCACAATCAATAAATTAATTTAATTAGAGAAACTTACTAATGAAACATAAAACCAGTAATGAAACGGCCACAATGGCTTGGGAGGCCCCATAGGTAAAGTTAGGGTTTCTTTTCTCATAAGGCAAGTTTGAGGACTTGTCAAATATTAATAAAGCTGTGGAAAGTACAAGAGGTAGACTGCAAATTAGTACTTTAATAAAAATAATAAAAACCAGGAAAAATAAAAAACAAACCCCCATCCAACGGCGAAAAAAAATGGTTGCAGCTTTAAAACAAAGCAGAGACTTCTACACTGCAGGAACAGTAAAGTTACCGCCAAAATGGCGGTCCAAATCCTCGAACTGTACACTCCAATCGTGAAAAGAGAAAACTGAAGGTAGTTTCGATTCCCTGGGTCTTGTTTCATGGTGTTCCACAGGATCGCCCCCAAGCAACTTACAAACTTAAGCGTACAAATTAATTATCCATATCCTGCTGATAGTTTTCAAGAAAACTTACATGGGAGACCACCAAGCATGTAGTAATTTTGTGTGGAATTTTCGACACTTTCTTAGTTAAAATAAACACCACAACAACCCAAATACAGGCCATAACACCCAGAATACTGACATCCAAAGTCAACTCGTCCAACTGATTCACATACTCTGAAGGGTTGCATGTGGTAATTGTAATCATTTTTGCGGAAACAAACATTAAGGGAGCGCTGATAAAAGTACAGGCAACCATAGCGGTAGCGATCTATTATGTTAATTCAATGTCTCAAACTAGCATTATAAAGCGTGTTACAGAAAACTTACCAAATCCACATCAATGACGTATTGGGTAGCAAAAACAAATACTCCAGGAGCAGTCGGAAATGTACCATAAAAGAACCCGTAGGTACTCAGATCTAAAGTTTCTGAACTATTCGAGCCAGCTTTTAAAATATTCACAACCTCTCTGCTGATTACTGGCAGTACAATTCTGTTTTAAAACATGGGATTTTGTAATGTTATGTTAAAAAGACTTAGAAAAATGCTTCTAATTTTGTCTTAAAACTCGTAAAAAACATTTAATAGCGATTTTAATATTGAGATCAAAATTTAACTAATATTTCCTCAATGTTTTAAATTTCGACATCAAACTAAAAATTCTGAAACTAGAGTTTATTACTTAAATTATCTATTGAAACTCGAATTTAATTAAAATAAGTTTCAGCAACGAACTGAAAGAAATAACTATGCTAATTGGCTTCACAGAACATTTTACTAACTTTAAATACCCCAACACCCATCTAAAGTTTGTTGGAATACAGTGTGGAACAGTATAGATGGAATAATATTCTGTGAAACTTTCAAAACTCATCTAAAAAGTAGTTTTAAAAACCAAGTTATAACAATCTGATTTCATTTTTATTGTAAAGCTTACTAGCAGATATACCTCACACACGTCATTTAAAATAAAAAAATGTTTTCTTTGTTGGCTTAGAAATTCTTATTTTTGGAAACATTTTAGTAATATGTAGAGGTCTCTGGCATTTCTAAAATAATTCTAGAAACCTGTTCAATTAAAAAAAAGGTTTAAGAGATGTGTAGAGGCTCCTGAAAATTTCTGGGAGCTTTTCAGCAGGATTTAGAGACATCAGGCCTTTCCAAAATAATTGAAGAAGCTTCTGATAACTTAAAACAATTCTTGAAAGGTTTAGGAGACCTGTAGAACCGCTGGCAAATTTTTGGGTGCTTTTTACTAGTAATTACAAGCCTCTAGTATTTCTAAAATTATTTTAGAGGCTCGTGGCAATTTTAAAAAACATTTAGAAAGTTAGGGGATTTGTAGAGGCCACTGACAGAATATGGAAGCTATTTAGTAGTATTTAGAAGCTCCTGGCATGTCAGGAATATCTCTAGAAGCTTCTGATAATTTTCAACAATTCTTAGAAGATTTACAAAACTTGTAGAACCTTGTGACAATTTTTTGAAACATTTCAGTAATATTTAGAGGCCTCTGACATTTCTAAAATAATTCTAGAAACCTCCTCAATTAAAAAAAAGGTTTAAGAGATGTGTAAAGACTCCTGAACATTTCTGGGAGCTTTTCAGGAGGATTTAGAGGCATCAGGCAGTTCCAAAAGAATTGAAGAAGCTTCTGAAAATTTTAAAAAAATCTTTAAAGGTTTAGGAGACCTGTAAAACCGCTGGCAAATTTTTGCGTGCTTTTTACTAGTAATTACAAGCCTCTAGTATTTCTAAAATTATTTTAGAGGCTCCTGGCAATTTTAAAAAACATTTAGAAAGTTAGGGGATTTGTAGAGGCCACTGACAGATTATGGAAGCTATTTAGTAGTATTTAGAAGCTCCTGGTATGTCAGGAATATCTCTAGAAGCTTCTGACAATTCTCAACAATTTGTAGAAGATTTACAAAACTTGTAGAACCTTGTGACAATTTTTTGAAACATTTCAGTAATATTTAGAGGCCTCTGGCATTTCCAAAGGAATTCTAGAAACCTCCTCAATTAAAAAAAGGTTTAAAAGATGTGTAGAGGCTCCTGAAATTTTCTGGTAGCTTTTCAGCTAGATTTAGAGGCATCAGGCATTTCCAAAATAATTGAAGAAGCTTCTGATAACTTAAAACAATTCTTGAAAGGTTTAAGAGACCTGTAGAACAGCTGGCAAATTTGTGGGTGCTTTTTACTAGTAATTACAAGCCTCTAGAATTTCTAAAATAATTTTAGAAGCTCCTGGCAATTTTAAAAACATTTAGAAAGTTTAGGAGACTTGTAGAGGCCACTGACAGATTATGGAAGCTATTTAGTAGTATTTAGAAGCTCCTGATATGTCAGGAATATCTCTAGAAGCTTTTGACAATTCTCAACAATTCTGAGAAGATTTACAAAACTTGTAATGTACAATTTTTGGATGAGTTGGTAACAGAAGTTTATTTCTTTGAACCTATAACAGATCAATGCAGTTCCCAGAGGAACACCCTTTAGTTTTATTTAATATAGAATTTGTAATCATTGTTTCTGCATCTATTTTAAAAACACTTGATATATTTTTCTTTTATAGTATGAGTTGAATCTGAAAGTAATTTCTTAATTAAATGCTTATCTCACATTGTTTTATTAATTATGCAATTTATTTTTTTAGTTCAGTTTCTCTCAACTAAGAGTTTTAAGCCAAAATTGTGCCATTTCTTGGTCTGAGTAAAGCTTTTATAAAATTGAGTAAAACCTTACAATTTAACCATAATTAAAATTCCAGGAACCACTAAAGCTGCTCCAGTCATTTTGTAAATTTTCCCAACCATGCGCAAGCCCAGTAGAAATAATGAGCTGGCTGAGAAAGCTGAACCCAGCACCTAATTAATAAAAAATACCACTATTACAAACTGCCAACCTTCAAATGCATTAAGATTACATTTAAAATTCCTCCAAAATATACAGGAACTTGGTGATGGAATATGAAGTTACCCACAATTCCCAGAATGGTCATAAATATAATAGGGTTGAAAAATATGTTTCTCATCACTGACATGATCATTTTGCAGCGTTTTTTATGTCCACTACTCCCTGAACTGTCATTTATAGAAACAATTTCTTGGTTTAGTAGCATTTCTTGGTCATCAGACTGCCTGATGCGTCTTTTATGCACTTCCATAAGAATGAAAGCAACTGGATTTAAAACTGCCAAGTTAATTGGAGCAACCAGATAAAGATAAGACGCATATTCTGGGTGGGTTGTTTTGTATAATGCAGCCACTGACAACAAATTTCTCTATGACACTCTCTGAGTAAACTTAATTTTACAACTCACCAATAGGGTAACCTATAGCAAAATCGTTGCTCTGGGTGCAAAATATTGCAAAAATACCGGCTCTGCCTAGATTTAAAGGCCTACCAACAAGTACAGTTACAACTATCACAGCAAAAAATACTATACTCTTGGCTACTAAAATTGAAAGCAGAAACATCCAGTTTACTGAAGTCAAGTCCAGTTCAGCCAAAGACATAAATATTAGAGCAGGAAGGGAGAATGTCCCCACAAATGTGTTCATTCCTTTTGCCTCTGTTTCTGATATTAGATTCATTCGCCCAGCTGCATAACTAAAACCACAATTATAATCATTAGAATATAAAGTAATCCTGAGGAGCAATAGAACATACCCACATAATATTATAGCAAAACATTGCATTAAAGCTGGATACAGATTTTCTATGGCTGCTCCTATTGGAGCAGCAGTTGGGTCCATTTTGTGTCTTTCAGCTTACAGTTGATTAATTTTTACACACTCAGGCAGAGTCGAAAAGGTTCTAAATACTTTCTGAAAAAGCAATATATCCATATATCATTAACGTAGGTGGCAAAAATCAATAGTCTACATAGTCTACAATGGAAATTCCAATTTCTTTGTTTACCAACCTCTTGAGCCTTATTAAAATTGTCCATTGGTATAGAGCGTAAGAAAATTGATATTTTTGTTAAAACTCGTCGATAATAAACGTTATTAGAGCGTAAAATGTAAGTTAAGTCATTGTTTGGGTTTACCACTTTAAAATTGGCAACACAAATTAGCCGCACAATTTGACCTTGGTGAACAGCTGATAGATTGACTGTTTGACAAGTCACGTAGGCTCTTTCTCTTCTTCTTGGAATGTTCTTAGATAAAAGCAAGTTATTTATTTATTACGTATAACAGTTACTAAAACAATAGTTTGGAGGGTATTATGTTGTTTGAATTGATTACTAAAAAAGGTCTTTGATCCTAAGTACAAAGAACTACATAATTGTTATTATTAGTTAAAATCTCTGTTCAAATCACATTTAGTTTTTCCATTTGTTGTTTTTAAGTGTTTGATCACGTGACATATTGCATCTTATCTGAAGGAACGTCACGTGCACATAGTAAATTTGAAAGAAAACTGACATTGCATTGAACTGCATACGTACTCTTGTCACTTGTCCTGCTGTCATATTATTACAATAACATGATGAGGTGAGGTTGGGAGGTGAGAACTTTATTATTTATTTTTAATTTGTTTAAAACTGTACTAAAAGTCTGCAAACTGAACAAACGCATCTTTTGAAAACTAGTGTTAAACATTAAATGATAATGGTCTGGTAATAGAATTTAGAATGGGTGGAGAGGAACTACCACAGAATCCAGCTGAGAAAATCTTCAATGCATTCCAGGTAAACTGGATTGTGTTGCGTGACGCGGACACTGGTAAAGTATTCTGGCAAGGCCGGGAAGATATTAGCCTGCCCAATATTGAACATGAAGCCAGAGTGTCCAAATCCATCCTTAAATGTCGTGCTATATCTCGAGAGTTTAATTTTAGGTAAGTTTCTCTTATTTTAGAGTAAATTACGTTATTTCCTCTTCATCAGAAAATTGCAAGCAAAAAACAGAGCATGGGAAGCCTATCAGAAACATTTGTCACAACACAACATCCCCAGGATATTCTCAGTCATTCAGTTCTCCTGTATGACTGAGAATATCCTGTGTCAATACAAGTGTTCAAGCAATTTGGTCCTTGTTTTATTACTGACCACTCCTCAAGAACCTACCTATATTTTGGATCTATGTAGCTCTGAATGTTATTTGTACTCTCTGTCCTAGGAGAAGTGACAGTGAGGACATTAACCATGACATTATATTGACATTCACTTATGTCTGAGATTAGCTCTCAAAATTGTCATATATTGCATACAATGCAAATAAAATAACATAATTACCTATTTACTTTGAAAAGATATCTTAAGGGTAAAACAGAAGTTTAATGTATTCGATTTTCACCTGCAAATATTCCATCAACTGAAATATGAGCTGGTGTTCCTATTTACTGGTAGACATTTTCAGTTACCAAAAATATCACTAATGGAATTACACAAAAACTAAATCAATAATTTAAAATTACAGAATGTTTAGGATATTGTGCATTGCACCAATCCACCAATATCACATTCTAAACTTACCATATCATTGCCACCATTTATACAAATTGGTTTATAATATATAATGTACAAACTGCAGGAATTAGTGGGCATTACTTGGGAATTGGCAACATTACTGGGCATTAAATTAGTATTATTAATAAAATTGAAAAGGTCTAAATTATAAAAAAATATAATCGAGTTATTTTTTTCTATACATCTACCATTGAAATATAAACATAAATAAAATAAATAAAGTTTGGTAATTTCAATGAAATCCATTGGAAAACAAGGAAAAATTATGAATTTTGTAATTTTACTTTCAACAATTTTGACTGTCTAGCGGCGAAACCGTACAACTAATCAATCAACTTTATACGTCAATAAAAAGCCCATTTTATTAGCTATCCATTGACATATAAAAGCTTATATTAAGTGTAGCAAATAAAGCTAGTTATTGAACAAAAAAATGCACCAAAAAATTAGTCAACTTTGACGCCCTCTAGTGGCCAAACCGTCCAACCTATTAACCCCAGTTGATGTATTTTTAGAAAGCTCATTTCACTGGCTATCCATTGACGTATAAAACTTTACCAATAATAGTACCATTAAGCGAATTTTTGAGGATTAAACAAAAGGAACGTTGACGCCTTCTAGCGGGCAAACGCTTGGGCAAACGGCTAACCAATCGATTTTTATACGTCAATGGAAAGCTCATTTCATTTGCTGTCCATCGACATATAGAAGTATGTACAAAGTGCTACAAATACGTGTGTTATTTACGGTTTAGTGACAGGATGCACCACAAACATTTTTTGACTGGTTAAAGGCTAATTTGACTATAGAAAATTAAAACACGGTCACGTGACTTACTAGATCTACCACGACGAAATGTTTGAAAATTTTTTGAAAAACTGTTTTTGGAAATGACAATTTTCGTAAGAGTCAAATTTGCCTGAAACACCGCCTCTATCCTAATGGGTTTTCCGCGTTAGGTTGGCCAGTTAGTCCAAGCGAAAATCGACCTTAATGATTGTATTTCTACATTTTTGCAACTACCCTAGATTTGGCAATCATTGTGCTAGGTTTGTGCCAAATATCAGGGCTATCTGCCTGATTTAAAAAAATCCTTTATGGATATTAGAGCGGTAACAGCCCCCTGGCGGCCAAACGAAGCAACCTATCAACACAGGCGGCCATATTTTTTTGAAAGCCCAATTTATTTTCTATTCATTGACATATAAATAAAAATAAAGTGTTGTGTGTGACAATAAAGACAGTTTTGACTAAATTAATTCGGTTATTTTGACAGTTACAGGGTGGTTCAATGTATCAATTTAAAAAGTGATTTTTTTTAAATAAGTGGTGTAAAAGAAACTTCTTTAATTTTGAACAGAGAATCAGACAGAATTATAAGAATGTGTTCCTTTTGAAAAACTAGGCTTTCTGTCCTTTTTTAGAACTGATTTTTTGACCACACTGTATTATATATTTTGACGTCTTTCTGCACCCATTCCTTGAACAAACCTTGTCTAACATGACAAAACACAAAAACCAAGAAAAAAACCTTTCCTGATATGTATAATTTAAAAATGTTTTGGAGACCGAAAATATCAAATTTCACATAAAATGGTAAATATCTCAGAAACTGATATAGATAGGTATATGAAATTAATACACGAAATATGTCTAGAATTTGACGTAGAATACAAAAATGAAAAAATATACAGGTTATTCCCTTCCGGTTAATTCGTTGCACGCATATTTTCTTATTTTTACTTTTTTTAATTAAAAAAGGTTTTTTTTAGACTCTCCAGTTGTGATAATTCAAGATGTTAGTGGGTATTGTTAGGCTAGGTTGGGTTAGGTTAATTATTAGCAATTACTGGGCATTACAAGAAATTAGTGGCCATTACTGGCATATTAGGAATTAGTGTACAAAATTTTACTCAGCGGTTTACCCCTCGGTTTATAAACACATGTTAGCAACAATTACAAAAAAATTCTTCTATGAAAGAGATTTCAGAAATCTCTTATTATTGTCTAATTTATTTAAATTGCAAAACCAGTGGAGAAAATTAATTTAGTACACAAAATCAGACTTTTTTGTCACTGGTTACTACATAGCAATTTGATAGACATCTGAGTAACACTACTTAGTCCATTATTGTTTCAGTACCAAAGAGCCGCTTCAAGACTTTCGTCTGGAACAAAAAGTACTATTTAAGGGAAGGCTACTTGAAGAATGGAACTTTGAATTTGGTTTTGTTATGCCAGAATCGACAAACACATGGCAGTCAGTTATGGAAGCCGCACCCGAATCCCAGATGATGCCCGCGTCAGTTCTGAACGGAAACGTTATCGTTGAAACCAAATATTTCGATGGGGACTTGCTCATTTGCACTTCTAGAATGAAGCTATATTATGTGTGATATTTAGTTCTATTTTGTAGACTGTTATATGTGATGAAAACTATTGTAACTCATTCCATATGAATGCATTTGTAAACTTTTAACACCAACAATTCACAAGGCTTTTGTAAAAGTGATTGATAGTATATTTATTACTCACAGAGAATACTACTAACTGTATTGTGGCAGTTTTTTTTGTAATTGTATGACTTAAACAATACAATTTATTTGTAGCATATGGAGTCAATAAATACTGTAATGCTGCAATAAACACTGTTGTCGTTTATTTTACTGTTCGATTGTCTCTTCATTAATATTATTGCCCCTATCACAGTAAAATGTGGGATGGTTTCGCATGCTGATAAGGCATTTAGCGGAAATACATTTAGTTTAGTGTGAATGGCTAACTAAGATGTGTTAAAAATTAGCCGGAAGAAAATTGTGATATCATTCTTTCCTATAATATTATCCCCCCAAAAAACTCAAAACAATCTAATCAAAACGCAAACAAGCTCGTTTAGGAACATGCGCCTGTGGTAAATTGTTATCCCCCCGGCTTCCCCGTTCTTCCGTTTATCGATTCCCCAAGTTTTCAAGGTAGACCATTTCAGGAGGCTTTTTTCAGCTTGAGACTTCGCAACTGATTCCCGTCAAATATGGACGCGTCGCGGCGCGAACGTCGGCATAAACGGGGCGTCGATACTGACGTCGACATGTCACCCTTCGGTCTCGTTTTTATTTGTTGAGGTCACAAATCTGTAGGGCCGTTATTGTTCAGTAGTATCTAGTTTGCGGATTCTCACCTTTTACATGATATCCGTTTTCTCGTTGAGCGGTTTCAGTATCAGCATGTCGGGCGATGGTAAGTATAAACAATTACAATTCTATTCTCTTCCTAAAAGTTTTTTATTGAACTAAAATTTAAGCTCTATTATTTCAAATACATACCTGGAAACAGTCAGTTAAATGCTGGAAGTTTACGAAATAAAATGTCGAAAACAAATGAGGTTTACTAAATTTATTCCGCCAAACATCTAACAGTTTTGATATAATGGTTGGCCTAATTTTTTGTACTTTTCCAAAATGTGACTAAACCACCAAATAGAAACACAGCTGTACCAGTGTGAAGAATCTAGTTTTAATTCAGAATTTTCCGCTATATTATTTTGTGAATGTAAAGCTTGGAGTGTTTTTTCTGTATTCTGCATAATCAGTGTGTGGTAAATCTGTGATGGCTAACTAAATTACAGTGATAACTAACTACAGCTTTTCTTAAAAATTTGTGTTAATTTCTTAATAAAAATTTTGAGATTAATTACATTGAAGCAGTGTTTTTTGCTGTTCATCAGTAGGTAGCGTTCACACATGCAAAGTTATACACTGATGAATATTCAAATACAAAAAATTGCTTTTTATAAAAAATGTTTTAAATTTCCTGTCCATTTTTAAATGAAAAAGCTTTCTTTAGTAATTTCCGGTCGACAAAAGCCATTTCCCAGTAAAAAGCTCCTTCAATACATCTTAGTTCCCTACACATGAGGGGTGAACACTGCAATATTTTATCCTTGCACCTTGATTAAAAGGCGGTACATTAAAAAAACTGCTAATGTATTTAATTACTTTGAAAAGATTGCAGTTTTTAGAACAATAAAAAGTTACTTGATGGTTTTTTTTTTTTGGTTTGAATGGATATACTGTTAGAGAGAGTGTTGAAATAATAATGGAATGTAAGTGTTTGTCAGAGAAGTATGTAAGATACAGTCAAAAAGCAATAAAGAGTGTTATTATATAGATAAAGAGTGTAAAATTATATGGGTGGCCAATTTTTGATTCATTCAAAAATTCCATTTTTGCAAAAAGTGCAATTTTGGCAATTTTTCACAGCAAAGAGCATATTTTTAACAAAGGACCTTAAATTAGGTAAAATAAGTACAAAAAAAGCACTTCAAAATTTTTAATTTTTCAAAAAAATTGAACGAATGGGGGGTATTAAGGGTCTTTTTTTTATTACTTTATACAGAAAATTTAAAATGGCGGCGTGGAACGCTATTTTGTCTGTTATTTCTTGAAACTACGCAATATTGCCTTTAAAATAATAGTACCCGTAAGTAAAGAAAATTTAAATAACTGTTTCTAGAGCAAAAGCAATTCTTAGCAAATTAATCAATAATGTTTTTAATTGATGCTACTTATTAGATTGTCAGATTTCCGATTTCTGTAAAAGTCTTTCTAAAACCAGATTTTTTGCTAAAACAAGAATAGTTGATGAATACAGAAAGATCTGAGAAACTTAGTGAAGTGAATAAGCTGAGAAATGAGCAATTAACCGAATAGAGAAACAAATACTTAAGAAAGTATTGCTTACTAAAAGTACCTGCAAATTATTTGTTAAAATTTTTGTATTAAATTAATACGAAAAAAAGGTAACTGAACTTGAAAATGTTGGTATAAAGGTCGGTGGATCATGATAAATTAATAACGACGATCACATTACGTATAAAAATCAGTCTAGGAATAACGTGGTAAATAAATATCAATAAACTAGAAGGAAAAAATATTAGAGATACTATAGTCTATAGTCACAGAAATAAAAAAAAATATATAAAAAGGAAATGTAAATTTTGGTATAAGTGACGAAAACTACCAAAAATCACAATAAACTAACAAATAATACAGAAAAATGGATTAAGAAGGTTTTGTGGTTTACGATCCTCTCTGTTGAACGGTTGATGTTAAGTTTCGGGAGTTGGATCATCAATGATCAGTGATCAGTGTTCAAATTAAAAAGATAATTATAAGTATTCTAGTAAAAATATAAATGTCTATAATTTTGCCATGTTAAATGGCTAACATAAAATATGCGTTTCCATTTCATTGATTCTTCTATTAATTTTTAAATTCATATAATTTTTGAAAAATATACCAATATATTACTTAATTATAACGTAGCTTTTAAGAAATTCTTTTAGGTTTGAAAAAAATAATTCAAATTTACATATACCGTGAAATTTACTACATTCTACTTACATCTTTACTACAAATAACAAGGTCCAAATATGTTGTGTTGTGTAATTTGGACGAGACTGTAATGATAAAAATATAAGTAGCATTAGTTGCTATGTTATGCGTAAAAAAAGCAAAGTTGCCACTGATTTCATAGAGATTCAGTAAAATAACCGCATTTTTTGAAATTTATTTCAAATACATGTGTATCATATGCTCATCAATTATGTGGCTCAACATTAAAGGCAATTTTTATTTTGAGAAATGCTTAAAACTATTTTTTTAGTCCCTCTAAATTATTTATTGACTAAATTAGCTGGTTCTAATCACGTATCACCCTGATTTTAATAATCTGACAAAAAACAGTTATATTTTAAAAAACGTCAATAAAAAAAACTTTTTCTGTGAATTATATGCTGGTACATATTGGCTTTTAGGGATACTTAATAATCGATTTTACTGAAATTATTTTATACTTATCTTGCTTTTGATTGATGAAAAACCAATTCACATTGTGTTATATGAAAAATTCAGACTTTTCGAGTCCTTAAAATAACAATAAACTTTAAGAGTGAGTAATGAAAAAAAATTAGAATAATAATATGTTAACTGTCTCTTGAAAACATGTTATTTTGGAAATGCCAAGGGCCACTAAATTCTTCTGAAACCTCGTAAAAGAGTCCTCTAAAGATGAGTCCTCCTCTATGTGGTTAGAATTATTTCAAAACTCTCATTTAACTCTAATAATACAGCATTTTATTGTAAACTGTAAATTTTAACTTTTAGTCATGTGGAAATTTCGGAAATCTCTAAAATACGGCGGTAAAAATGGTTTTTCATTAACCTGTACGACAATCATTATACTAAACTTTATTCACCCTGTATATTTGTGCGATAACTGTTTAACTTTTACTTTATTTCTGTTTTTATGTTATACTCTATATCAGTGATTTATAAGTTTCCTTCAGTATGTGAAGGCTGGCCTCATTACATAAACATTTATCCAAGTTGCATACGTTAAACAGTTTAGGTGATTTATATGTATCACCCTAAATTAGCATTTAGCATAACTATCAGATAACTGGCAGCTGTCCTAGTTCCACTCTGATGCATTTGTAACAAGACTATTTTGATTACTTCTAAACTACTATCCAACTGTAATAACACACATATACAAGTATACTCGAGTTGCTATAGAAATATGATAACACTGTTCTCGTTACACAATTTGGATTAAATTCCTAATTATAAAATTAAGCCTCCGTGTACAGTTTCATGTATATTTTATCCATAATATGCTGTTACGATACAGAGAAGGACTACAAAGAGAAGCTAATTGCGGCAGTGAAGAAGGAGGTGAAGCAGGTTATGGAAGAATCGGTCACAAGGAAATTTGTGCACGAAGAAAGTGGTTCAGTGACTTCTCTTTGTGGTGCTGTAGAAAATTGTCTTTCTCAAGGTATTAGTGTAGGAAACAACAAAATTTGGATAATCATATAGTGGTTTGTCGCAGGATTGAGACGTAGGGCTTTGGGTTTATTCAAAACCTCGTCGACGACGGCCCTTCTGCACAAAATAGCCAAACATTGTCCTGAAGCTGATCGGATCTCTAAGAAAGTTCAGGAGCTGGAAAATTTAGATCCTAACAGACGGTCGAGTAGCAGCAGTGATAGTGTTACAAAACCTACGTTGAAGAAAAATTTATCTTTTCCTACTACACCATTGCCAAGGTATTTATGGATAAGGTAAGCATTTTTTTGAGGTGATTGCTGGTATTGATTTCTTTACACCTGAACAATCAAAAAGCACTTTATTTTTGACGCTTTTCAAGGCAAAATTTAAGAATATTCCGGGCGCAGTTGGGAACTTTTAACCAAAAGGAAATGTTCGAATTTTAATTTCCACTTTTCTTTCTAGTCTGGAGAATATTGAGGATTTTATTCCATTAGTGGTTTGACGTGACGCTTTCTTGTTTTCAGACTGGCGCTTTTCGATAAGCAACTCGCCAAAATTATCGATTATCTGGTCAGCAACGCCACCAAGTATTACGACAAGGATGCTTTGGTGGCCGATCCAGATTTTGGTACTATTCTAAGCTCACTACTGGTTGGACCATGCGCTTTGGATTATTCCAGAACGAAAAGTGTGGAACATTTTTGGAGTGATCCACCTGCTGATGAACTGGTAAGTGGCATACATTTTGTATATTGGTATTTCACCAGCATACGCTTAATTATCAACAGTCGTAGCTAACAAAAAAGGAATTGTAATAGGAAGTGTTAAAGAAAAGTTGTACGGTTAAGAGAATATATTTTTTAAATGGAACATCCTGTATGTTTTTAGACTATTGGCTCTGCTTTACCTTCAACTGTCTAGTTCCAAGACAGTTAACCCAAAATAATACACGTATTACAAACCTATAGAGTATGAGGGAAATGCAAAATGATCTGTAGACATATTAGTTGAAGCTTTATTTCTCATTCTCAAGATAAAGATAAGAGTTACAGTTTTAAAAATTATATAGTTTTTTTTTGTTCTAACCCTTCCAGTTTTTCAAAAAATTTTTTTTTAAATTTGAAACTAGGCTTCTGTGTGGTACGAGCATTTTTACAGTCATGAGTGATCACTGGTGTGATTACACAAGTCTATTAATTTGCCATACCACACGAGTAATCTACTAATTATCTACGACCTACACAGAAATAAGTTAATTTTATAACTCTAACTTTGTTATGTAATGAGAATTTTTAGAGCACTAGTTTCGTTAAATCGCTCATTACGTAACTCAAAATGAGCTATGTAATAAATTATTACCATGCTAGGAGGTATTAGGAAATGCGGTCTTTTTATAACACATTCTTTCTTATGGATAAACCAGTTTTTAATTAATATTTTAGAAAATAGTCGAAATAAGTATACTAAAACTAAAAATAAACTAAAAAAATATATACAGGGTGGACCATAAGTAATGGGACATAGAGCTACAGCATATTCCTGACATAAAAATAATACGATTTAGCGAAATTGTTCTATACCGAAAATTAATATTAAGAAAGATACAGGGTGTGAAAGTTGAAATTTTATTTTTGTTTTTTTATCATATCTTCACGGTCGTTTGATATAAATTACTGAAAGTTGGTATAAAGGGGTTTTGGCAGGCGGGAAATACGATGCTTTCATTTGTTTTGTAGTAGCTGATAGGGGGCGCTAGCTGCAACCATATCCGTTCCTTCAAGAGACTCTAACTTTTTTTTACGGAACTGAAACGACCATATGCTCTCAAAACATGATTCTAAGATGTTTTCTATGTAAAAAAGGTATACTTGTTGTAAGTCTTAAAAGTTGACTGTTTTCGAGTTATTTAATGTTTTATTATTGCATGCATTGTCGTATGTTAATACGATATGTGCTGTATACCCTTAAGTTACACACATAACAGTTTCTGTATGTAAATTTGACCGTTTAAAAAATGTTTGTAAACTTTAAAATAAAGCTAGTTGTTATGAACGCCCTTTTTGTTTTTGTATCAAATCCTACTTAGAATTAAAAAAAAAATAGTAATTAAAATCTGCTGTACATGTAAATGCATGCAATAATAAAAGATTAAATAACTCGAAAACGGTCGACTTTTAAGACTTACAACAAGTATACCTTTTTTACGTAGAAAACATCTTAGAATCATATTTTGAAGTCATATGGCCGTTTCAGTTCCGTAAAAAAAAGTTTGAGCCTCTTGAAGGGACGGAGATGGTTACCGCTAGCGCCCCCTATCAGCTACTACAAAACAAATGAAAGCATCGTATTTAACGCCTGCCAAAACCCCTTTATACCAACTTTCAGTAATTTATATCAAAAGACCGTGAAGATATGACAAAAAAGCTAAAATAAAATTTCAACTTTCACACCCTGTATCTTTCTTAATATTAACTTTCGGTATAGGACAATTCAGCTAAATCGTATTATTTTGATGTCAGGAATATGCTGTAGCTCTATGTCCCATTACTTATGGTCCACCCTGTATAATATATATTTTAATTAATAAATAAAGGTATAAAACTAAATATCATTGGAATCAGCTTATAAAGAGCTGTCTATTGAACCAATAATACCTATATAGGGTGTTATATAAGAAAACTGACTGACCAAAAACTTTAGACGAAAAACGACTACGTCAATGGAATCTACGTAAAAAAACACTGTAAGTGGCCATTTTCAGTTTTTTCTTCGCATCGCAAAGAATAGAATATGGTTAATGTCCAAAACTCTTCTGTATATCCGAAACAAATAAAGACAGACGAATTCTGATTGGACCAAAAGAATAAACTTGAAAATCGAGCTCACAATACCTATTTTTTCGTTTGTTTAAGATCCTAAAGTGTATTTTCAGAAGGTTTTAAGACCCTTTCTCCCCAAAAGAAGATACTAAAGAATCTACTTTGGTAAAAAACATTTTCAGTTCATTTTGGTACCTAAAAACTTAAGTTCTATGATGTATTTCAAGTACTTTCAGGGTTTTAACATTTGCTTATAATTTGGCTTATACAGATTCGTTTTTAAACCATAACTATGGAATGGTAATGGTAGGTGTGGATGGTGACAGATGTACTGCGACCTGATTAGATCTATTGTACTCCATCTTCTTCTGCTATCTCAAGGTTTCCTTGTTCATAGCAGCCCCTCAAGATTTAGTTCCTTTAGGAATTTGAGGATCTTGAGTGGGTCTGTTCGAGGTATTTCTTCCACAGCCAGCTGGGGTGATCCCAGTGTGTTTAATCTTCTGTGGAGTACAGCATAACACTACAGCAAGATGTGGTGGGGTGTTTCTGGTTCTTCTCCGCAAAACTTCCAGCTACTGTCCTCTTCTAGGCCTAGCTTCCTTATGTGTTCTCTGAGTCGACAAGAAACCCCGTTAATGCCTTGAGACTAATTTTGTTGAGGTTAATCAGTGTCTTCGATCTTGCTCGGTTAAAATTGTCGATGAGATCTTTGGCCTGCCTCAGTCCTGGAAGTCTTTACCAAGTGCGGTGCTCTCAGTTCTTCTTTAGCTTTATTAAGTACTTCCTGGACATATGCTTTTCCAAGACCACAGAATGTTTCTGGCCCGATCAGTGGCGCTGATGCTCCTTTTCGTGCCAGAGTATCTGTTTGTTTGTTACTCTCTACTCCGACGTGCCCCGGAATCCAGAGGAGGTTACCTTGTCCCTTCTTAGATCATTGAGCTTTCCTAGGCACTCCAGAACCATCATCGAGTTGATGTTAGATGAGCTCTACGTTTTGATGGCTGCTTGGCTATCGGAAATTCCTTGTTCCGGTATTTCCTGTCGAGGTTGAACTGAATACACCTTTCTATGGCGTAAATTTCCGCTTGCAAAATGCTAGGGAACTGGCTCATGGGTTCGGAGTATTTGGTGCGAGGCTCGTAGACTCCTGCTCCAGTCCCCTCGGGAGTTTTAGATCCGTTCGTATACCATATTGTGGTATTTTTCCCTAATGTCTGAATGGATTCTCTGCTCCAATCTCTCTTGGTGCTCAAACTTCCTGATGATTTCGTCAGTTGGGAGATCGGTGAGGTGTGCACTGCCAGTAGACAGTGAGTCCCTTGCACCCCTGTGTGCTCTTCTTTTAAATCCGGCCTTATCCAACCTGAGATGTGCTCGAGTGATTCTTGGATGTTTTCGGTCAACACGAAAAGAGCAGTTTCTGTTGATCTTCCCGCTCTGTAAGCGTGTTGTCCGGGGTGCAGAGGCACCCTCTCCAGTATCTCGGTTCGAATATAGTTATCTATCATCTTTTCCAGTGTTTTCAGGAGGAAGGATGAGAGACAGATTGGTCTGAATGACTTTGGGAGGGTGGGGTCCCTCTTCCCTACTTTAGGGATGAAGGTGACCCGTGCTCTTCTCCAGTTGCTTGGTATGTAATCAAGCGCCAGACTAAATCTGGCTGCTTTGATAATGAACGGCAGTAGTTCCGTTTGACTTGAATGGTTGGAAGGAGTCGATTGCCCACTTCAGCCTGTGAGGAGTGCATATATTTTTTGCTACTCTCCAGTCTTCTTGTTTGGCTCTGCCTAGTTCTACTAGTGATCTATCTGGAATGTATGGGGTTCTGCCTGGAAAGTGCGTTTCCAGTAAGAGGAGAGCTCGTTCTTCGTCCTCTGTGTAGCTCTCATCTGTTCTTCTGAGTGATATGGGACCCTGCTCTCTACCTTTCGCCATGGACTTTCTCTTGACTTTCCTTTTTTCTTTATTGTAGTTTGTCAGCCTTTCGGTGTATTCCTGCCAGTCTCCGGCCCGCTTTGTCTTGTTCTCAGATTTGACAGGTGTTCGTTCCACCAAATGGTATCATTACCATTACCATTAGCATACCAGGTTTTGAAAGAATATCTTTAGAGGGTTTTAAGACATTTTTGAGATATGATCTCTTCAATTTGCAGACAGCTCCTCAAGATCATAAAATACTATCTTCAGATGATTTTTTAAAGGTTCTGTAACATTTGCTGACCAGGTGATTTAAATCCTAAAGCTAGCAAGGCAGCAATTTTCTAAATTTTTGTTAGGAATAAATAATAGGATGAGAACACATAAACAAACTTTCAAATGATGTACTCGCATTGAAACTTTCGACCTGAATAGTGCTGAACTGGAAAATGTATGATATCAACATTACTAATACATAACCATATGGGTAACATTCATGGGTAAATAAGGCATTTCAAAATTAACTTCATTAAGGCATTTTCCAGCTAATGATACATAATGTAAAATCTTTTATGTGTAGATTCGACCCACCTGTGCCCTTTTATAAAAAAGGTCAAAAATGACTTATTGGAAAAACGTTGCAATTGCCTCGATTTCCGACGTTCATTCGCAATAACAAATCTAATACAATCTATTTCCTGTTGCAAGCCTGATTGGGTTTTCTAGGAGGAAACGGCTTCCGATTAATTGAACGCAAAAAAAACAAACAAAACCGCTTGCCAGATTGCTGTTATTATGTTTTATATTTTGTTCGGCAATTTCAAATCTGAAACGCAATTTAATTTTCGTCTCTGAACTACAAAAGGAAAATGTTTTCCGGAATTTCGTGCAGTAAAAACTAATTATTCCTATAAACAGCGAGCGAAATTTCCAGTTATGTATATCCCTAAATTAAATCTGTTTTATTTTAGAAGGGTTAAATCCAGGAAAAGCGTCTCGATTATCCCTAAAAATGTTGTAAATTCACGTTCCGACAAAGTTTCACCCCGATCCGTATTTCCTGGGAAATCTTCCAGAAAGACTTGGAAAATTCGATTTTCCCCGAGCGTTCCGGAATATATTTTACGTGGAGAAATAAGTGATTTATAGAGAAAATATTTAGAGGCTCTCACACTGATTGAATTGAATATGTGCACCTGAAATTTTACATTATGGAGTTAATTTTTGTTATAAATATGAAGTTGCAGCAACAAGTCAACTAAAGCTAAATTGTAATTTGGACCAAACCTTATTTGACATTTTTAAAGTGGTTTGTGGTAATACTTAATATGATTTTTTAGAGTAAAAATTTTTCAATAAATAGTTTTGTATGAAAACATTCATGTAATCGAACCAATCAAAATGCATGAATAGCACTTTGAAGAACATCTTACTTCTCCATCTTTTAAGCTATTTTTAAACCTGCATCACAATTTGAGAACCAATTATTTCACTCTTAAATTGGTTTATACAAATTGGCTTAACAATTCCTTCAAAGGCGCTTTGAACTGTATTTTTCTATGGTGAAAGCTGTTTGTGATTTTGGTTGTAAACCTTTGAAGGTATTATTGAGGATTTTAAAATGTATATTGATCATAAATAATTTTGTTTTACAGGAGAGAAGTACGTTCTTTGTTAATTGAAAGTTTTCCTAGAGGTAGTATAACTTTCTCTATTTGTAACTAACACAAAGTTGCCATAAACCTTCATAATTTACATGAAAAGTAACTATAAGATCGTACTTTGTGGAGATCTGAGCCTGGAAAACTTATTAACTTTTCCTGAATGTTACTAAATTTACAATAATTTAAACTTAAGTTTTTTTTTGAAAATGTGCTTTTCATTTTCCAGTTAACTGGTTGAAAGTTTCAAGAATGGGCGTTAAATGTTTGTAGTAAATTAATTGGACACTTTAAATTTTCTCGGTACAGTTTGCTATTTTTAAATTACTTTCTCGAAGCTATTAAAACCTCAAAGAGCTGCAAAAGTAATATTGGAAAATGTGTTAAGTACGCTTAAAGGGAAATTTGAGATTATAGATTAATTGGCACTTATATTGCTGTATTTTATACGAGTGAGTTAGTTTATAATAACAAAAGATTGGCATTTGAGAAAGCAGCTAATTTTCAGATAAATATATGTCACATAAACCTACTTATTTTCCTAACAAATGAGGAAAGTGATACTTTCCCGCACGCTGACTGAATATGCCGATAGGTTATTGATGTGATGCATTACCTCTAATCTACTGCTTACTAATATTAATAATAAATGAACAATCATTATATGGAATAACAATTAAAAATATGATACAAAAATTAACATAATTTATTTTTCCCACCCTAGTGTGGGAAAATAATCTCATCTTTTCGCACTTGTGCGGAAAAGTCTATATTACGAGAACAGTAATAGTGCGGGAATGTTATCATTCGCGCACGCTTGTACAAAATAGTTATTTCCCTAACAAGTGCGGAAAGTGATAAATGTCCCCTATCCCCTGTGCAGGGTGCTGCATTTTCGATGGTTTTACGGGGTACAGAGAAAACTGTAATAGATAGAAAAAAGTAGCATACGTGTTCCGATCTCTTTTTCTGAGCTGAGATGACTGGCGAAAAGTGGGCGGCGCAAACTTCTTTTGTTTCAAAGATACGGGGGATTTTCGAAAATTGGTCATTTTTGAACCTCCTCTGTATTTCAGTTGCTCTTAAAGTTATCAAAAAAGGAAGAACGGTTCCTGGTAGTAGTTTTCATGTAGAATCCAATGGCGTAGTCAGTTTTTTTCTATTCCGTTTAGTTTCTGACATATGACATTAAGTTAGATTTTTTTAAATGGAACATCCTATATATTTTTACGTCATTTAATTCTGTTGATTTTTACCTTTTCAACGATGTATTACAACATATAAGTTTGTAGAGGTTAATCCTGTTATTTTTAAAAAATACCTTTGCTAAGCTAAAAAAAGGCCAATATCTAAAATACCAAACAAAATCGGAAATAAAATAAACTAACACATCAGAAAATTAAATATTTTTAATAAATCTTATTAAAAATCTAAGTTACAAACAGTTCTACCGTCACTTTAATAAGAAAAGTGGCCATTTCTATTTTCTACTATTTTTAAGGTAGAAGTTAAAAAAAACTGTTTATAAACGACATGTAACATGTTAATATGAACATAGTCAAATTTTGCTTCGACTGTGGGTATTTTTATACATATTATTTAGCACTTTTTTGTTAAGGAAACGCTTTTTTTCTAATTACCAAGATTAACGTTTACAAACTTATATGTTTTAATACACCGTTGAAAAAGTAAAAATCAACAGAATTAAATGAACTAAAAATATATAGGGTGTTCCATTTAAAAAAATATAACTTAGTGTCATATGTCAGAAACTAAACGTAATAGAAAAAAACTGATGACGCCATTGAATTCTACGTCAAAACTTCTACCGGAAACCGTTTTTCCTTTTTTGATAACTTTAATAGCAAATGAAATACAGAGGAGGTTCCAAAATGACCAATTTTCAAAAACCCCCCGTATCTTTGAAACAAAAGAAGTTTGCCCAGCCCACTGAGGAGAGAGATCGTAACACGTATGCTACTTTTTTTCTATCTATTACCGTTTTCCCTGTACTCCGTAAAACCATCGAAAATGCAGCACCCTGTATATTCGAAATAAATGACGATATACCAAATTATGTTTGGCTAGACTCGAAAAAACCAACGAAAAGTGGCTACTCTGTAGGTACAAAATAATACAAATTTAATACTAAAATATTAGTAAATTGTAAAGGTCAATAAAAGTAAGTAAAAAGTAAAGAAATTTGATAGACATCCTCCTGAATACATAGAAACTCCTTGAATCTGGGAGTATAGGAACCAACTTGTTTGTTTTTATCTAAACATCCTGTATTTTATACCTTTTTAGGATTTTACCTGCAATTTTAAGTCTACTTTATTTACAATTTAAAATAAAAAATACTCCTAATTAGCATCAGGTAAAAAAATGTTAATAAGGTAACTTTGATGTTGACTTGACTTGTCTTAGTGTTCTGTCAAATTGTTAAATAATAAAATAAAAAATTCTCTTTTGTACTTTTTTCATAATTCATGCAGTTACAAAAAGACTACTCTGTATATATCTCAAAAATTAATGTCAAAAGACATGCTGTTAGTTTTGTTAAATGTCGACAAATTTCGTTTTTGTCTAAAATCAATATTTCTATTAAATCATAGACGTTTGGAAAAAACTTTTTTTTTTACTTAATCAAGTGTGTATCTGTGCAAGTTTACAAAATTACTTACAAAAAACTCGCTCAGTATAAAGTGTTCTACAAATCGTCCCAAAAATTTTCTCTTTTTAAATACATATGCTAACCTAACCTAATCTATGGCAAAAATCAAAGTAAAATTGCATGTCGTCACAATGTAATAAATATCGTATGAAAGATAAATGATTAAGGTTTGCTTTTTGATTTGTCACATTTAAAACATTTAATTTCTTTCACATTGTTACGACATTCCATCTTACTTTGATTTTTGCCTTATGCATCCTTATCAGAACTTTAAATTTATTCTTACAAAAATTTCTATAGAAATGACAGAATTGACCAATAGTAACGTCTAATTAGTAAGTAATTATATTTGGAATAACATTATTCTGAACTTAAAACACTGGCTCTTAGTGTTTTAGATTGTGTGAATCACCTGATTTGGTTGCTTAAGTTGAGGTTAAGAACAGTTTAGATTAGTTTAGTCTGTATTATTTTGCATCTGACCTGTCACAGTCAAACCTTAATTTAGCTTAAATTGCGTCGGGGAAACAGGCATAAAACCCTGGAAAAACTGGAAAACGTTATTGAACATACTAAAATCGATTTTCATTTTATAATTCCTCCAGCACTAACTAAAATAAGTTGAATAAAATATTCGATGCACAACTGCCAGACAGTATTAAGCAAATTCCTAACTGTAAATTAAATCGAAAGACGCCCGGTTTAATGAGAAGATGAAATTACCTAGAGGGGTTGTGACGCGGCATATTCTAGCAGAATAGAAGCTTAAAAACATAAATACAGCCTGGAAATTTATCAAACCGTCAGCTGTCAGGCCTCGGAACGCTGGATGAAGGATTATAGCAAACTTTTGCCGGCTTAAACCACTCGCTCAGTTATTTATATCCGCGGTTTTGTTGTTCATATTTTTGTTATTTCCATTTTCCGTCTTAGTTTTGTTGTCTGTGATTTGAAATTGGTTTCTCGGTAACGCTTTGTATAGGTCACATGGCGCAGTTGTTCAATTTCAACACCCACGTTTGTAATGCTTGGGATAATCAAAAATATCAATACACACACGAATGTAATTTATGTTACATAATTTGTTAGAATATGACACGCATTTTATTATTTATAAAAACATCTGTTTGTACTAAACAACAGTTTTTGTCATGTTTCATTGTATAGAGTGACAACAAAAGTAATCCCCAGTTAGTTGTGTCTCTTTAAACCTCCAACAAACTTTATCCCATTATAACTTCTCCATGCGTCTGGTGGAGGTTATATGCAAATCAGCTCGAGTTTCACTGTCTAACTTTGCCAGCTCGTGTGCACTTAAGTTGAGATAAATGTCTTTAATTCCAGGTCAAAATGCATAGAATTTCATCAGGTCACTCCACTCCTCCGTCAGTTCGGAGGCCCATCCTCAACTTTGGCAGATCTCTAAACACGTCCTCGGACGATCCGTTGTTATCCAGAAGCAACTCTCAACACATTGCCAAAGATTATGTGGAAAGTTTGCATCAGAACTCGAGAGCAGCATTGCTTTTTGGGAAAAATAATGTTTTGGTGATGCCTCTCAAAGATGAAGTTACTGACCCAATGCCAGGGTGAGTAACGTTATATTTATTCGTGATGTTTTGTTAGATTTGGGTGAAGATGGTAAATGATGCTTTTCAAAAATATAAAAGTATAATTATCATCATTTTTTTACTAAATAGGCAACCCAGTATATTATTACATTTTACAGCATGACTTAATGTATCTTAAAAGCAATTTTTAACACAACACTCATAATTTGCTTATTATTATGTATTTTGGTAGGATTGACAAGTGACATTCTGCAGGAAGAGAAGTTTTAATGCATCTTTGGAATATATTTCTCAAAACACGAAACAGTTTTTCAATTCCAAACTTTAATTAGGTTAAGTTAGGTCTGAACCATTCTGGTGTCTTTAATGGTCTGTCTCCTGTTGGCATTCTAATTTTAATTTTTGCAAATTAATTTGATCCTTCTGGTTTAATTGGTGAGAGTATTTCCCTGTTCTCGTGTTCCCAAGAAGTTCACCAGATATCTGTCGAAAATTATTTAGTTTAAAAAAATACGAACAGTAGGAACATAGAGTAAAGGGTGTTCGTTTGGAACAACAGTATTCCAGCAAAAGATTGTGGATTTTCTTTGAACATAAGCCATTCAATGCTACAGCTAATTCAGTTATGACAAATTTGACAAAATCAAACAAATTGCTAATAAATATAAGATGAAAACAGTATTTAGAACTTAAGAACTCTTCACTGTACGATTTTTTGGGAATATGTTCTTCAGAAGTGTCTTTCTCAGTTAGATTAGTTTCAGGTTCTTACCTTCTTCCTCTATTTTCGGTGATCCGTTTCCTCACAACTCTTTTCTTGGTTATGTAGTGTCTCCTTCTTCAGTTACTGTAGTTTCACTTTTTCTGGCAGCTCTTCAACGATGAATTCAGTTTCTTCAGAAAGCTCTTCCACAGTTACTGTAGTTTCAGGTTACTTGCCTTCTTTTACCACGGTGACAGTTTCAGTTTTTTCTTCTTTACCTCCTTAGAGTTTTATTTTTCTGGACTTCTTTCTTGATTACTGTTGTTTCCTGAGGATCTTCTAGGATTGCTTCTAAACACTCATCAGGCATTTCTTCGATAATTACTGTAGTCCCAGGTTGTTTGTCTTTTTTAACAGTTGCAACAACTTTCCGTACGTTCTTGTATGTCAACTTTTATCATTTTAATAACACGTTTTTTGACTACTTTGTTTCTTGTGTTGGTTCAGGCGGCTCTTGAATTTGATCAAATTCTTCAAGTTTCAGTTTTTCTTTTTTCTGAACTACCGATTTCTTAGGAACTCTCTTTATTTGGAATTAGTTCCTCCGTATCTTCCATTTTCAGTTATTTCCTCTGTTTCATCTTTCTTCTTCTTAATTACACGGTTTTCCAATACTTCTTCAAAACTCCATCTCCAATTACTGTAGACTATTGGAACTACACTGGCTGATCTTTTCCTCCACTGTTTCTGTAGTTTCCGGTTTATTGTCTTCTTCCTCCACAGTTCCGTTTTCAGTTTTTTCGTCTTTGTCATCCTTCTTCTTTTCAATCACACGTTTAGTATTGATTTTTTTTAATTTTAGGTGAATTTGTAAACTTGCTCAGGCATTTCTTCCACAACATATTCCAGTCCTTCCCGTATTTCTTCTAGTGTTACTGTAGTTTCGGGTTATTTACCTTATTCCTCTTCTACAGTGACTATTTGGGTTCGCACTTCTTTGTTACCTTTCCTCTCTGTGATTCTGACTATTTTTTTTTGTCATTTTTTTTGGGATGTCCGTCTTTGATTACTGTGGTTCCTTAAACTTGCTCCGGTAATTCTTCAACATATTTACGTTCTTCAGGCATCTCTTTTTCTTCTGTGGTGACTGAAGTTTCGAGGTTTTAGCCTTCTTCTTCCATTATGACAATTTCAGTTTTTTTTCCCTGTCACCTTTCTTCTTTTCTTTCCAACGAAAAGGAATGTTACAGAACATTTTAACTATTTTCTATAAGCAACTAAAGTTAGAAATCATTCATCTCTTTCTTATAACGTTCATTCTCTTTCATATAACGTAACCTTTAATGTCCACACACCACATTCTAACAGCAATTTAAAGTTAAATAGGCTCCCCGACACGTTAAATGCATTAGCGGTTTTAATAGTTCAGCCACCGTGCAAAGTGGTAAAAGCACAGTCCAAAAGCTTTGACCGCCAGTTTAAATAAAAGCAAACTTTTATCATTAATTTAATTTTTACGTTTATTATGTAAAATGTACTAAAATGAACCAAACTAATCTAGTATAGAGACAAAGGTTACAAAAGTTAAATATAAAGTATGAAAATTTTACAACACACATAGAAAAACATTACAATAGAGTGTTTTTAAGAAAGGTAGATTTAAAATAATAGTTTTACTTCAAATTTACCAGAAAACTCATACTCAGTTATTCTTTTAGTCTCACTAAATATTCTGTAGTATAACTGTATAAGGATTTTGCTTTAAATTTACTTTAAAGCAGGCAATTAATAGTTATTTTGTTGTTGCAGATATCTTAGTTTGCATCAAACTCCCAGTGGCCTTACGATAAAATGGACTCCCAATCAGCTGATGAACGGTTTTACCGACGAATCCCAGGACAAAAGCATTTTCTGGGACTATGCCCTGCAGGTCAGACTGGACGAAATTGTTTACGTTCACTGCCATCAGGACAGTGAAGCTGGAGGAACTGTTATACTAGTGGGACAAGATGGGGTTCAAAGGCCTCCAATTCACTTCCCAAAAGGTGAGAGTTTTACTGTTTTATACCAATTTTTGTACAAACAACCCGACTCTTTAGTTATAACGCAAGTATAATACAACGCAAAGGGTCATTATAAAAAGTTTCGGATATCCTTTAAGTCTCAATATTAAATTTAAAAACTTTGTGCCGAGTGAAACTTCTCTTTTCAGTTCTTCAAGCAGAGCGAGGTTTTTTCAATAGACAGACTTTACAGGATTACTTTGGAAAGTTGCTGGAAAGCAAAGCGTATGCCAGAAATTTAATTTTTGTTCAAACGAAGGTAGAAAATTAAGGCTTTTCAAGCAAAAATGTCATAACAACTTTACTTTTATACGCATATTTTATAAGTGTTTAATTAAGTTTTGGTTCAATTCAAATCCATCACTTACTGTCTGAGGAAATCTAGAAGAATTGAGAGAAACAGTCAATTTATTATTTATTAAAAGTTTGACTAAAAAGATTGCTCAGAGAATCAGAACCCTTGACTTGGGGATCACATCTACGAATAGAAGAATGAAAGAGCCCTTAGAGCAACTAACCTGTTTGGCGCAGCTCTAAAAATTCTATTGAGGTTAGAAGCAAGGAAAATGTAAAGAATTGTAACATTGAGCAAAAATGAAGAAAGACAGAATGAGGAAGACACTCCTGAACACTCTCTTTGTGAATTTCATAAAAATGTGATACAGTTTGAAATATAAGAACCAAATATTGTGAAGGAATTGAAGTTAGAAAAGCTGTGATTAGTAAAATGAACACAATAGTCCTCAAGGTCTAAATCTACAAACTACAACTAATTCAAGTGGACTTTAGGATAAAGTAACAGACATTCGTTATAGTTGTTGGTTTCTTTAATTAATTATATAATTATATGATAATATGATTTCCTGTTCTATTGAAATATACACATTATTCAACAAGTCTAACGATACTCTGTAACTCTAGAACGGATAATTCATTTCCCAGAATGAATTTCCCGCTAAAATCATTTATTTATCAAGTCAGTTTATTTTGTGGGGAAAATTTAATTAACACCCGGCAGGTTCGGAATAATTGAAACGAAAATGTACATGTGGAAATGTTAATGGAAACTCCACATTCCCATTTTTACCTGTTTGGGTGACGATAGGTTCTACTAACAAACAATGTTTACATTAAACCGTTCTAAAATATCGAATTCCAATTTAAACAGATTACTATTGGTGTTTGCGTAAACACGGCCTACAATTCCGAGTAAAAGAAGTCCGTTTTCCGTTTCAATATCTTTGAAAAACGAGATTTTCCCTTGAGCAATTTCGTTTTCCATTTCAAGTGCATTGACGGATCGATGATCCACTATTGTCGGTGGGAATGTCGGGAAAACAGATTAGAGACGTATTATTAACGTCAAAACGTGAACTTATCCGGCTTTTATTGGAAAAACTTTTCAAACTTTGCCATTCTTCTTTCGGGATATTTTCCATCAGCCCTTTTGATATTAATGAAACTTTTCAGCTTTTTGTCTATTTGCTTTTATGGATTAGAAGTGCGAGAAGGTTAAAAGGGTATATCAAAATCGATTATGTAACACTCTGTTGAACTTTCTTTGACCCAAGGTGTGTTATTTTGATTTGAACTTTAGGTGGTCACATGTTGGCTTTTCTAAGCTGTCTGGAAACGGGATTGTTGCCCAGGGGACGTTTGGATCCACCCTTATGGTCGCAAAGGTCCGGGGCAAATTCCACCACCAAACGCCGAAGGCCTTTACCGGCCTTATCTGAAAGTGAAGAGACCAAAAAGGACTACGTTTTTAGGATAATCGATAACAGTGATCATAAAGATATCTGTAAGTTTTTTTTTTATTGAGTAAGAGAAGTAAGAGTTATCAAACAGGTTGTACAGAGCAATTTTAATAATTTGATTGCTGGTATTATTTTGCAAAACTACTAATAAACCATGGAACATCCTGTATATTGCAACGTCACAATAAGAAATTTTGTAACTGTTACAACATGTCGGTAGATACTACTATTAACGTCAGAAAATAGATATCACGTTGTTTTTGGAAGATAATTTAGCTAGGCAATTATGTGTAGTCACATGACTACTGTCAAAATACATAAACACGCTTGTATCGATTACTGCAAGAACATTTTTCTAAACCCTGATTTTGCAACTTTTGAGCACAATTTGACAGTCAGGAACAAAATTGTTTGTCAAACCCACTTGGAGTATGAAAATGATAGTTTTAAACAAATTTTTTAAATCCTCATTAAATTTCCCATACACTAACCTCAAAAAACACTACAAAATTTGGTACAGTCAGGGAGAAAAGCGGTGTCAAACTTTGAACTGCCAGAAATACAGTTTGAAAGGACAGTCAGGGACAAAATTGCCTGTAAAACCCACTTGGAATAAGAAAATCGCCGTTTTAAGTACATTTCTGGAATCCTCATTAAATTTCCTATCCAATAACCAGGAAAAACATTACAAAATTTGATACAGTCAGGGAGAAAAGCGGGGCCAAACTTTGACCTGTCAGAAACACAGTTTGAAAGGACTGTCAGGGACGAAACCGCCTGTAAAACCCACTTGAAGTAAGAAAATCACCGTTCTAAGTACATTTTTGGAATCCTCATTAAATTTGCTATCCAATAACCAGGAAAAACACTACAAAATTTGGTACAGTCAGGGAGAAAAGCGGTGTCAAAGTTTGAACTGCCAGAAATACAGTTTGAAAGGACAGTCAAGGACAAAATTGCCTGTAAAACCCACTTGTACTAAGAAAATCACCGTTTTAAGTAGATTTTTGGAACCCCCATTAAATTTCCCATCCAATAAATTGAAAAAACACTACAAAATTTGATACAGTCAGGGAGAAACGCGGTGTCAAAATTTGATCTGTCAGAAATACAGTTTGAAAGGACTGTCAGGGACAAAATCGCCCGTAAAACCCACTTGTAGTAAGAAAATCACCGTTTTAAGTACATTTTTGGAATCCCCATTAAATTTTCCATCCAATAACCTGAAAAAGCACTACAAAATTTGATACAGTCAGGGAGAAACGCGGTGTCAAAGTTTGACATGCCAGAAATACAGTTGGAAAGGACAATCAGGGACATAATCGTCTGTAAAACCCGCTTGGAGTAAGAAAATCACCGTTTTAAGTACATTTTTGGGATCCCCATTAAATTTCCCATCCAACAACCTGAAAAAACACTACAAAATTTGGTACAGTCAGCGAGAAAAGCGGTGTCAAATGACATGCCAGAAATACAGTTTGAAAGGACAGTCAGGGACATAATCGTCTGTAAAACCCGCTTGGAGTAAGAAAATCACCGTTTTAAGTACATTTTTGGGATCCCCATTAAATTTCCCATCCAAGAACCTGAAAAAACACTACAAAATTTGGTACAGTCGGGGAGAAAAGCGGTGTCAAAATTTGACCTGCCAGAAATACAGTTTGAAAGGACAGTTAGTGACAAAAGCGCCTGTAAAAACCACTTGGAGTAAGAAAATCGCTGTTTTAAGTACATTTTTGGAATCCTCATTAAATTTCCCATACAATAACCGGAAAAAACACTACAAAATTTGGTACAGTCAGGGAGAAAGGCGGTGTCAAAATTACTGTGATTTTTACTAATACGAATTATCATTTTTAGGCATTTTAATAACACTGTTTAATACGATTTACACCTAAAATTGTAGCATGTTTAACACAGTCACATTTCAAAATTCAAATTTCAAGTTATTAATTACTGATTTTAAGGGTTATCATTTTAATCAAATATGTACTTGTAGCATCTAATCATTTTCTTTTGTGAGTACTTACAGGCTGCCTACAGCAGAAATAAATGTTGAAATTTGACTTCACTAATAGTAAAACAGTCCTTCATCAAGTCCCCAATCTAAATTTTTCCTGACTACGTCCCTGTTATTTATTAGCTTCTACAACACTTTTCCTGCAGGCTGTAGGTGCTTTAAACTAGTTCTTTTGAGGAAATAGTTTTTACTAGTACGTGAGTTTGGTTGCAACTTGATTTTTTGTTAATTACGGCTCTGTAAACTGCTTGTGAATTTATTTCCATTCGAAAAGAACTAAAGTTAGGGTCGCATTTAAAAAGTTGTCTATAAACGAACATTAATATGTGGCGACTCCATTTTATCGCAATAAGATCAAAATATTGCAACATGATAATTCACAAAAAATTGCCAAACATTTCTGAAAACCATCAAATCCTAAATTGTCCTATTCTTGTACCAAATAGCTCAATTTGACCGACTCTTACCGTTTTTGAGATACTAATATATTATTTACACGCGACACCCTGTACAAAAACCTAAAATTCCAGTTATCAACGTTTAAATCACTCTGAATACTAATGAGTACTATTTAACTAAAAGCGTAATGAAGTAATGTGAAAAAGTCAAGTAAACAAGCACAAGGTATATTTACCTTGTGTAATTGCTATTCATTTAATTAATTAGACGAAAAAAAATGAACTTTTCAAATACATACTTTTAGTAAAACAAAAAGCAGTTCAGTGTGGGTGAGTGATCTAATTTGTAATTTCAAAGTTTGTTAAAACTCAATTTACTGTTAATATACAGTTTTCTAAAAACCATCATCCAGTAGGTTCATTAGTTTAATAATGAAAGTTTACACTTAATGTCAAAGGTAAAGTGCTTTTTTTGTTGATCAACGCAATTTAATTTTGTGATTGTACAAGAGAATTTATTATTCTACACGTGCTATCTTTAGTTTTATTCAGGAATTTAACCTTGCTAGATTACGGTTTAATCAAAGAAAAAGCCTAAAAGAAAGAAAAATTTAGCTGTCCAATAACTAAATCAATCGATACTAACCTGATAAACTCTCCAGATCGTAAACCTGCTAAAAACGAAGCTTTTACATAAAAGATATATTATATACTTCCTGCCCTGCAAGTTTTACTGTTAAACATCAATCTTTACTCGCCCTTAAACCTGTGAAAAGGTCAAAGGAGAAAACGGTAATAATACCGTACATGACATTAAAAAATGAGTTTTTTCAGCAGTTGGGTTTAATTTCAGTGAAAAGGAAAGACTTGATGGATACTAAAGCTTCCTTGCCTTCCAAAGTTCGTGTACAACATTGCAGCACCAGTACCAGCTCTGACAGTTCTTCAAAGAGTTTTAGCCTAGGTACCAAACAGTTACTGGCATAAATCATTGTATAACCCTTATTTGTTAATGTAGATCAACAAAATGTACCTGACAGTCCTCCAAGTGTTTACATCCAGGCTGTATGCGACTCCATGAAGAAACAGATCATCTCCAGAGCTTTTTACGGTTGGTTGGCTTATTGTCGCCATTTATCGACAGTACGAACCCACTTAAGTGGCTTGGTTAATGGTAAAATCATTAATGGAGATGGTGCTTCCGGAGGTATTGTCTGCAGTAATTCAACTTGGCTGTTTGAGTCAAAGTTTTGTTTAAACAGGTATCACTCTGGAAAAGTGGGAGGAGTTGTGTGTTGAGGGAGTGGTGTCAGACTATGAAGAAGTGTATCGGTTGACTTATTTTGGAGGAATTGCTGGAGATTTAAGAACACAAATCTGGCCTTATTTGTTAGGGCATTACAAGTTTGGCACCACTACAGAACAACGAAGAGAGTTGGATGAAGAAACTAAGCAAGCGTACGTACTTGGTGTGGAAAGAAAAGTTTCACTTTTACATTTTCATTTACAGATATGAAAACACTATGTCAGAGTGGTTAGCTGTGGAAGCTATAGTGAGACAGAGAGATAAAGAAGATCAAGCGCACGCTATTGCAAAGTTGAGTAGTGAGAGTACTTCAGGAGAACAAATGCCCAATGAAATGAAACGGGAACTAAGCAACGAGGTTGCAGAGCTCCAAGCTAATAACGAATTGATAACATTTCTAATTCTAGGTGTTTGAAGATGTCGGAATCACCGACGATGAAGATTCATTTTCAGCTGAGGAGAACCCCAGAAAAACCAGACGCAACACCATTCGGTATGAAAGTGAAGAAGACGTTCGGCCAAGTGATGAGGTGGCTAACGAAGATGACGCACAAAATCAACCCACAGCCTTACCTAGCAGTAGAAACGATAGTTTAGTAGATGATAACAAAACGGAAAACGATGTTCTGGAAATATCGCTCCATTTGGAAACTTCAACCCAGTTGGAGCCAGAACGGGAAGAACTTCCCGATTTTATGCACAACGTTATAGTGACAAATGCTTCAGTCGATATCACTAGCGTGGAAACGGATAGTCCTATTAGAAACCATTTGGATGCAGTGACGGAAGAAAACAACTCATCACTGGATACATGCATTGAAACTCATGGTTTGGCTAGTCCTGGTCGGTCGGCCTGTGTTTCTCCAGCTAGTTCAAATGGAGGAATTTACAGTGTAAGTTTTCTTCTTTTTTCTACAAAGTATAGAGGACTTACATTTATGTGGTCAATGAATGCAGCTGTGGTTATGGAAGGTTTTGAAAAATCATTGCAATACAGTAAAAAGATCCTTGCTTGTATTTGATTAGCGTGAAGCTATCCATAAAAACACAGTTATAAGATATGTTCCATCCAAAAAGCCGACGTAAATATTTTCTTCATCTTCAACTCTTCATCTTCTTTAGGTGCCGTCTTTATTCCGAAGTTTGGCTATCATCAATGCGTATTTTTGATACTGCAGATCTAAACGGTTGGCAGTTGATATAATTGTACCATTCTCTCAGATTCTTCAACCATGAAGTCTTTCTTCTTCCTATGGATTTTTTGCTCTTTATTTTTCCCTGGATGATAAGATGCAGCAACTGGTATTTATCTCTCTTCATGACATGTCCCAAGCAGTGCAGTTTGCGTTTCTTTTAGAGTTTATGTAATTGCAACCGTGTCATCGGTATATCTTATGTTCCCATCACTTTCATATCTTATGTTGTTTATTGGTGTGTCATTTTACTTGTCATTTACCTACTTAATTTTGGTAAATTGCTCTGAAAGTACTCTGTTTATGATGTCTTCTGAGTATAGGTACTTTAACTAGTGTCCCCAAAATAAAAAGTCTTGTTTAATAGGGCTACCTTCTTTTCCTGAAGTACCTAGTACTCTAGAACCATATAGTAATACCACCAAATTGCTAAAGTTTGAAACTGGTTTAAATATTTTGAACGTTAGTAATTACATTTAGGGGTGTAGAAAATTAATCTCTAGTTAAGTCACTTTCTAGCTTTGTGAGTGAGTGTTTTAAGGTCCGGAATATCCATGTATTATAGAACCTTTTTGCCGCACCCTACTAGTGCCACCAAATTACAATAGTTGAAAGTTGATAAATTATTTTGATCTTTGAATGTTTATGGCAAAGCAGAACTAACACTCTCTAGGTTCGTTAGGGAAGTTTTCTGAAGTCTCGAGAATATCTTGGCATCATAGAAACTCTTTGCTGCATCCTACCAGTACCACCAAATTAAAATAGTTTAAACTTTTGCAATTTGGTGGTACTGGTAGGGTGCGCCAAAGAGGTTCTATCGTAACCAGGGATGATTAGGACCACTGGAAAACTCACTGACAAACTTATAAAATGGCTTCACTAAGGGTTAATTTTCTACACCCCTAAGTATAATCAATATCATTCAAAGTTTAACAATTTGGTGCGGCTATGGAGATACCAAGAAACTATTAGAACTTCTGGAAACCTCAACCTGGACAAAACCAGAAAGTGGTTCCACTAAAGGTTAATTTTCAACTATTTGTGCGGATGGAACTTATTCTTTTCATGGTTGTGTATTTATGGGCAACTTCACACTAACTTCTATTTGTATATTCCAGGCGTTTGGCTCATATAACATAGGAATGGTCGTGTGGTTGGTTCAAAAGTATCTCAACTTTTTAAGTATTCTTCTTCTTCTTATTCATATTTAAGATCTCGCGATCTGATAGTTTTGCAGGTTCCTCTGGATCAGCTCCTGGGAGGTGGACTGCCTCCCATCCTGTCCTTCCATCTCTTAGGTGGTATTCCGGGTGCTCTTTTCCCTTCAAGTGCGATGCGTGGCAGTCTTTCCTCTTCCATTCTTCTCACGTGAGCGTAATAATATCTTTGTCTTTGTCTCCCCCATCTTACAATGTCTTGCACCCCACATTGTTTCCTAATGTCAGTGTTCCTAATTTGGTCTATTCTTGTTTTTTCCATTAGAGTCCTGAGCGTTTTCATTTCGGCTACTCGAAGCATTCTTTTCGTTTTGTTGGTTTTTTCTCTGGTTTCTATTTCTTATGTCATGATTGGCCTAATACAAGTCTTATAGATCTTGACCTTGCTATAATAAATCATAAATTTAAAATCATAAGTGAGAAAACTAGTAGACCTTTTCAATTTTGGAATGACAAATCTATTTGGTCATTTTACCACTTTCAAACTTATCTCATCGAAAAAGTGACTACTTACCTACTGATGATTTAAATAATACTTTGTAGTTCTACTCATGAGTATGTCATCACTTTGTCAATTTTTATAGACCTTTATGATTATTCAAGTTTAATGATTTGTGATTCTCCTTATATCATTGGTTTTGAGTTCTCTGCTGCACATTTTGTATTGAAGGTCTCTAATATTGACCAAAACAAGACTTTATATAGGTTATTTAATTTTTTTTTTAACAGCAAGAACTGCTTAAAACCTTCGGTTTGAACCTACATCGGATTGAGAAGGACGTTCAAAGATGTGATAGAAACTACTGGTATTTTGCCAATGAAAATCTGGATAAGCTGCGTAATGTTATGTGCACGTAAGTAGTCTTTTTGAGTAGAATAATCAAAAAATAGATTATATTCTTATTACAACATCTATTTATATTTTTCCTCCTCCTCTCAAAAAACGTTTTTCCAGATACGTGTGGGAACACTTAGACATTGGTTACATGCAAGGCATGTGCGATTTGGTAGCTCCACTTCTGGTTACTTTCGACGACGAATCCATGACCTACGCTTGTTTTTGCCATCTCATGGAACGCATGATCGAGAACTTTCCCAATGGAAACGCCATGGACTGTCACTTTGCCAACATGCGCAGTCTGATCCAGATTCTGGATGCGGAAATGTACGAGCAGATGCACGCGCACGGAGATTATACGCACTTTTACTTTTGTTATCGATGGTTTTTGCTCGATTTCAAAAGGGAATTGGTATGTAATAGACAATATTTAAAACTTATGAGTTGATGAGATCTTCTGGTATTTTGGTATAGAAATTTTTGTAAATTAACAGTAATATTACAACAGAAGCAGCATAGTTTTTCAATTATTTGGAACCAAATTGCTTTCATCTGAAACAATTCAAAGTTTTGAGGTTTTGCTTGTTTTTATTACTTTTCTCAACTTCTGCTATTACTACTGCATTTTCTTTTTCTCTTAATTTAATTTTTATTTTTACACATAAATAATAATCTACATGAAAATTGAGTACACTCCTTTTTTTTCAGGTATATCCTGATGTATTTGCCACTTGGGAAGTAATCTGGGCAGCTCAGCAAGTAGCTTCCAGCCATTTTGTGCTGTTTCTTGCCTTGGCCCTTCTGGAGACCTACCGGGACATTATCCTATCAAACGGAATGGATTTCACTGATATTATCAAATTCTTCAACGGTACTCACACATAAATTATTAAAAAACAATATTTTTTAAAATTCCTTATTTCAGAAATGGCTGAAAGACATGATGTGTCAGCTGTTCTAAAGCTGGCTCGTGAACTAGTATTGCAAGTTCAACTTCTCATCGAAAACAAATAAAATACGAGTTTGATTAGCACAACTAGGTTACCAAGTAAATGACTAAAATTAGGAAAGTACCAATTTTTATATTAAGCCGTAATTAAAACCTTTATTTGTCAGATTCAATCCATAAAATATAAGTTATGAGCTGTGGATTTTGTGATGTTGAGGTTTTTCGTCAATTTTTGCAACTATTTCGTTCGTTTTAGCACAAAGAAAGTATATTTTTGTGATACAGAGTCAAAAATGTGTTTGCGTATACTGAATATTAGCTATTTACGCATTGAGGTGCCAAAAATGTATGTACAACGCAAATCAACCGGTATTTTTAAGTGTTTTCCAACAAGTTATCATCAATTTAAGGATTTTTAAATATACAGTCAAATATTTATATTTTATTAAATTCATACTACCTGCATGTTACGATATCTATGTGTATAAACCTATAAATATTGATATGTGCTTTTTGTTTTTACATATCAGTTTTTAAAAAAATTCTATAATGTTTTTGTAAATCAGAAATATATAACCTTTTTGTTGTATAGGAGATTTTATTCAAGTTGTGGTTTTGAAAAGATAGTTTTTAGAAGTTTATCAGATAAATAATGCTTTGTCGCTATAAGTGTCAACCAGATTTCCTTTCTAATTATACAGTTCCTAAAAAATTGTTCAACACCAACATTGAGTGTTAAGTTACGCCTAAGCTTTCGAATACCATATTTTTTCAGATAACATATCAATAGACCAAGTTGGGTTTCTTACCTTTTTGAATCACTTTAAATTATACAATAGTGTAAAGTTATATAATAAAAAATCTAGTACAAATATTATGTCCATGGTTTTATTTATTAAGTCCCAGAAGGAGAGAAAATTAAAAAGAAATTTTGTTAGAGTACATATGAGAAATGTTGAACTCGTTTGACTACCATTGTTTATACAAGGACTTTTGGTAAGTTCCAGGTTTTTGGAAAGTACAGTACAATCTGAGAAATAACACTTTCTCTAGCTGTAGTTTTAAATGGTAGCAACAATAATTTATGAATGACCATGACAGGTTTGGTTTTTGCAGTACTTTGTGTTCTAGAAGAAAACCTAAATCAAAAATGTGTTAAATGGTCTAGGTCTAGCTAATTAACGTAGTTAACAGAAACTCTACTGTCTCATATGATGACAGGAATATTTTCTGTGATGAAGTTTCACACAGCTAAACATAAGATCTTAGACTGTCTTTTCCACGAAACACAGAAAAAACCACAAATCATCACGACAAAGGCCATATTGCTAAAAGAGAAGATAATGGAGATATTTGGAAACATATTATGTATAACTAAAAAAAATTGGTTGATACTTCATTTTTGTTTACTTTTATGTACTTCAACAATTCGGTTTTTTGTTCTAATCTGTTCCTAATTCTTACATACATTCCATTTATCTTTTGCATGATACCACTATGTTTTCCTGAGATTCTATACCTTCTTCTTAAATGTATGTTTGAAATTTGTGTTTTCATGGAGTTCTCTCTGTTTGCATCATTTCCAGCTTTTAATATTACCTCTTGGTCCACTGTGCACTATACTTACTGTTATCTTCTTTTCTTGATCCAGTCTACATTACTTCGTTTTTGTCTTTGAATGATTGACACATGGATTAAAGCTTCTCTTTAGTTATTTACTCTTATTTTGAGAATTTTCAACATGAACCATAGGAAGAAACATATTGTTCAGCAATATATTTATTTGAGTGACCTCTTTTATATCATGAGCAGTTTGGTTGGCTTTTTCAAAGTTGCTTTAAGATTTTTTATGTTTTTCAATGGTTCAATGATGCCTAATCATCATCATCAGTTATTAAATTGACTGTGTTTTCATTCATTCATTTTTATCCTTCTCATTGGTTTCTCAACTTTTTCTTTTAGATCACCTCTGCCAACTCCAATTGCTTATCCAGACTTAACCACAGTCTGCAAATTGCTTCTGATACTTGCAGTATAATCTAAGGAAAATACAAAATTGATAATTGGCAATCAGAAGTAATCTACAATAAGAAAAACAAGATGAGAGAACCCAAGTTATTGAAAGCACACATTAGAAGCTAAAACACCTTGATGAATTCAGTTTGTATGATGATGATGAAGAAATTCGTAATTTTTTCGTAAAGACTCTTTAGTAGAGAAGATTTTTTTCTCCTTCTGGAAACTGAAACAAGTTTCACTCCACCCCTTTGATGCAGATTTAGCTAGTAGCAGAACAATCATTTGTTGATGCAAGACAACTGTGAATTGTTTCGCTAAATGACACACACGCCCGATTCGTAATAAATCTATATTAAAGAACTTAACATAAACATTAAAATATAGTGGCAAACTTTATAAATGTTATGGATCGCGCGGCGACGTTGCCCGTTCGTTTTCGGGTTTCGAACGATAATAATTGGTTCTGCGTCGTCCGCTCGCACCGCCAGTATTTCGTTACTGCGTAGCACGTTCAGGGTCGTCTGGGATTAACCAGTGGCGGCTCGTCAATAAGGTAATTTTAACAACAACATTGTTTAAACAGCCAATATGCTTCAAGTTCATTACAAGATAGTCCACGGGAATGAAACTAAACATAAATCCAGCAAAAACCTCTCTGTTGTCTCAATCACTAAGAAATCTTTGACCTCCAAAGAAATTTGCATGTCTGGGAAAAACGCTTGAAAGAAGTTAAAAATCTAGAAATAACACTAATTTAGGAAGATCTTTAAAGCGTTCATACTGAGGAATGTGTCAGTAAGTCTAACAGAGAGAACAGCAAAAGAATAAAACTCTTAACTAAGTAAGTTACTGGAGTTGGGTAAGAGCAGTCTGCTTGCACATGTACAAAAAACAAAACAGTTATAAAATGTGACTTTGGAACAGAAGAAAATATTAAACAAGCTGAAAATTTAGTATCAAAATGAGTCAGAGAGATGAGAGAACCAGAGCAGAAGTGTTAGACTAAGAATCAAAAACCAAATCCTCTAAATTCATGGAAAGGCATCTAAACATCTTCTTTCAGACCAACATTCATGCAAGAAGATTAGTTCAGCCTTTTTCACAGTTATTGAAAGCACACATCAGCCTCGATGAATTTGATTGTTTGTATGATGATGATGAAGAAATTCGTAATTTTTTTCGTAAAGACTCTTTAGTAGAGAAGATTTTTTCTCCTTCTGGGAACTGGAAGAACACTGCAATTGAAGCCTAGTTTCTAGGACAGGGAACTGATTCTGTCTGACAATTAACCAATAATTCTGTCAGTGTCATATTTCAATTCTAGTCATGAAACCTAGGTTTTACGTGCATATGGGCCCCAAAGCTACCGAAAAAGTCTCGTGTATTTGGAAAGGTACTCCCAATTTTCCTCTTAGAATATCTAAAAAGTAATTAACAATTTTAATAGCCGCTCACATAATACTGGCTCTTTTATTACTGGGATCCAGTGGCACAGCCACAGTTTGCATTTACAATATTCTAGAAATGTACGACTTCAATTGCGTGCTTTACTCCACCTTACACTTTGAGCAACCCCACAATGAACGATTTAAGCATACTACTACTACTACTACCCCGACTGAAAGCAACGCCACTGAAAGTAACGCAACTTCCTCTTCCACTCCTGCTATTGAGGCTTTGGAAGAATTGGACTGTTCCCAAAGTAAAATTTCTGTACAAACTCGTACTTCAACTCGGTTAGATCAACTATTATTGATAGGTCCACTTCCTGTTGAATGTCAGATGCAAAAACTGCAGGAAAATGACGTGATGTTTCCAACTGTTGAGACTAATGAAAATGAACTTGATTCAGAATGGAAGAAATGGAAGAAAGTAGCATTGAAAGCTAAACAAGCTAGAAATTTGGTTTATGAAACTTGGGAAGTCAACAAAACTGGATTCATAAACATGAGGTCCTTGCCACAGAAATGTTAACGCATTTTCCTCATTAAAACTTAAATAGGAGGACAATATTTGCAACTACGAACATGTGCAACCTCATGCTTTTTGCCCCTTTGGCTTCTGTAGTAACCACCATCTTCATAGGTGCCTTGGTAGGGGTTGGTGGAAAAGGAGGTGCTGGAAATCCTGGTGATGTGTAATTATTTTTTTTTTCAACTTTTCTTTAAGACATTAATAATTATGATTTTAACCAGTTTGCCAAATCCATGGATTTGTGTCTACCCGTTTCTAGGCCTTTGTGTGTTTATGTTGTCGTTCAATTTTGTGGCTTACAACCTGTACCATAATGGTTTACTGATATTTTGTCAGAACTATGTCAAATTCACACATACCAAAGGGTAAGTTTTGAGAAATTTACAAATTAAATTTACTGGTGTTGATTTTTCAGATGTTCTGAAGACGTCGACCAGTTTAATGTGCAGTTCACCAAGAACCAAATAGGACCGCCAAAGCCTTTTTACTTAAACTATTTTGTGGGTAACTACGCTATGCAACTTACAGCGTCTCTTTGGGTAATACAAGCTTTGGTTTATGTGTTCCGGATTATGTGTTTAGCTGATTTTTCTTTGTATTTGACTCGAATTCAACTGAAATCGGATCCAGTAAGTAAAATTTGTATAGTTTTGCAGGGTTGATAAAACTTATAATATTGGTATAAATAATAAATACACAACGGTCAAAATTTAGACTTAGTTTAACATCAATTTCCTCTTCAATCCTTCTCTCGATTTTAATCATCTTTTTTATGAATTGTAGCTTGATTCTTTATGATTACATCTGTCTTATTACGATTGTTCAATGGTTTGTCTTTATGGCATACACAGGGACGAAAAGAAAGTAAGCAATTTTCTGTGCTTTTTGAGACACCCTGTGGAGAGAACAACTGAGAATTGAAAATAGTCTATAACATCAAATTGTAGCCTGTTATTTTCTGAACACTTTCTTTTTTTATTCCCTCTGATATCTCAATTATTAAAGAAAATACAAAGTTTCGAAGAAAATGTGGATATTGATCTCATTTTTCCACACCTGTTTTAGAGGTTTGCCATGGTTTACTAATCGAATTTGAAGCGAAAGTCAAGAACATTCTTCATTTTGATTCTTAAAAATCCAACATGGGTGATATGGCTTCTACTGATGTGGCAAAGGCTGTAGCGTTGATTGAAATTGGTACAAGTTACAGCGATGTTGCTGACATGCTAGGAAAATCAGAATCTATCGTAATAAAAGACGTTGGAGAGTATGTGAGTAGAGGAGGTCAAGGAAGAAAACGGTCAACCACGGCTAGAGATTACAAATTCATAGTCTTGCAAACATGATTGAATAGGCGTAAAATAGTACCGCAACTAAGAAGGGAACTGGAAGAAGTATGTGTAAGAAGAAGAAATGCTCGGACCATTAGTAGAAGGCTTAAGGAAGTTGATTTGAAGGCATATAGAACAAAAAAAGCTCTGTTACTCCAGCGACGTCATCATGTGGCCAGACTAGGCTTTGTTAGGGAGCACGAAAATTGGAAAAATGATCAGTGGGCCAATGTTTTTTGTTCACAGATGAGAGTCAATTTTGTGTTAATTCCATCGACAACAGGGAAAGGTGAACAAGATGAACCATTTAATTTTATTTCTACTGTCGCCCATGGTGGAGGCTCAGTGAAGGTCTGGGGTGGAATATGTTTAGAAGCACGAACAGAGTTGGTGGTTGTTAATGGAGCTTTAACTGCAGATGGATGCATTAGAAATGTTCGAAGAAAACTTTTTGCTAATGCCCGCCCTCACAAGGTTCATTGTGTCTCCGACTTTTTGAATGTCGTCCGAATAAGAACTATGGCGTGGCCGGCATGTTCTCCAGACATTAATCCAATTGTACATGTCAGGAAGATTAAGGTCCATAACTCGTGCAGTTCAAAATACCGAACGGTTGAGATTTGGAACAATCTGCCTCAAGACATGATTGATAATGTCATCAGAAGCATGAGGAGACGGATGACTGCCTTGATAAGGTCTCGTTACTAAAACAATTTTTTTAAATGTTTCTGCCCTACAGGTTCTTATATTCTTGGTGTTTTGAACCGTATTGTTCGTTAATTTATTGTTGTCCTGATTTATTTGACCAGTTGACCTTTAAACACCCTCCGGTTTATTATAAAGCACAAATTGGACCAATTCTAAGCCTGGATAAAGTGTAAAGGAAGCATAAAACTTAAGTAAAAAGTTCTCAGAACGACAATGAATTTCATATCTAATTCGAGTGTCGACGTTGGTGAAATTACTTCGAAACCATGTATTTTTTCTAATAATTGAGATATCAGAGCGAATAAAAAAAGAAAAGGTTCGGAAATTAACAGGCCACAACTTGATGTTATAAAGTAATGTCAATTGTCAGTTGTTCAATCCACAACCTCGCAAAAAACACCGAAAATTTCTTACTTCCTTTACGTTATCCATTTAAAAATGGTATTCATAAAGAATCAAGCTGCAATACATAAAAATTATGAAGGAAATTGATCGAAGAGTGACAGAGAAAATTGATGTTAAACTAAGTGTAAATTTTGACCGTTCCCCTAATTTTGCCAGTGTGTGTAGTTGGTAGAAAGTAATTAAATACTTAGAATAAGGAAAAAACGTAAATAGAGCTAACAATACTGTGTGTACGGTAAAGTAGACAAACTTTCAAGAAAAACTACTACTGTATCATCCGTGCAACATATATTACATCCTCTGGTAGACCGTTTCTTCAGTTTTCTCGACCATCATTAGCACCTTATAGTTGTCAGAAGGAAGGGTAGTCAGAAAGGAATTCCACTACTGTATCATCCGTGCAACATATATTACATCCTCTGGTAGACGGTTTCTTCAGTTTTCTAGACCATCATCAGCACCTTATAGTTGTCAGAAGCAAGGGTAGTCAGAAAGGAATTCCACTACTGTATCATCCGTGCAACATGTATTACATCCTCTGGTAGACCGTTTCTTCAGTTTTCTAGACCATCATCAGCACCTTATAGTTGTCAGAAGGAAGGGTAGTCAGAAAGGAATTCCACTACTGTATCATCCGTGCAACATATATTACATCCTCTGGTAGACGGTTTCTTCAGTTTTCTAGACCATCATCAGCACCTTATAGTTGTCAGAAGCAAGGGTAGTCAGAAAGGAATTCCACTACTGTATCATCCGTGCAACATGTATTACATCCTCTGGTAGACGGTTTCTTCAGTTTTCTAGACCATCATCAGCACCTTAGATTTGTCAGAAGGAATGGTGGTCAGAAAGGAATTCCACTACTGTTTCATCCGTGCAACATATATTACATCCTCTGGTAGACCGTTTCTTCAGTTTTCTTGATCATCATCAGCATCTTAGATTTGTCAGAAGGAAGAAGGAAGGATGGTCAGAAAGGAATTCATCGTCAAGACAAATTCAAGGAATGATAAAACATAACAAATGTCAAATGAGAAAAGCTTAGTAACCAATACATGATACAGACAAGTCAGATTTTAATATAAATTGTTAAAAAAAAAACGAAATTGCAGTGAGTGTTGTTGCATGAATTTACTAGTTGGTTTTCTTGAGACTTTGAGAAAAAATATAAACTTGATTGTATTACTTTTCAGAAAGGCGCTAAAATGGCTAACGTAGTTCTGACTGCAATGGACGCAAAATCCAAATTAGTTTAAGTTGTCTAAGTGTTTATTATCTGTATTTTGAATAAATTGATTAAAGCTACAGTGAAGATTAGTTCAAATCTTGTCACCTCGTGGTACCAGGATGTCGGAAAGCAATTAAATTGCTCCTTTTCTAGGTGTCCGAGATTAATCTGGGATGAATAATTCATTCCCCCAGGGACTATTAATTATTCGCAATTACAAAATTTACAACCTCCAATTAGGCGTCAGAGAGTGGGAATGGGTATATGAAAACCGTTGACCCTGCACTCGAAATTCAACTTCCTCTAACGACCAATTAATTTCTAAGATAGTCGTCCAGTTATCAAAACACTTTGGTTCGTTAAAAAAAAAACTTGGACTAATGAACACCGGTACCGACGTAGCACTTTCGCCTAATGGAAGCCGATGATCCGTTCTGCCTTATCGGGCAATTTCACACCTCGACCCGTTTTACAAGGTACCTTCTTCAACGAAACAGACCAAATCGAACGTCCTTTGTACAAAGCGAAGGTTTGAAATCTGACTTCTATAATGCCATAATTATTAATTGTGAGTCAAAGCAAACACTTATATAAATAGTGACAAGTAGAGCAAAGTTAGCGTCCTACGCAACCGTCCAAATTTTCTTCAGTCTTCGACGTTGGGTTCTCGTGCTTCACGGTACCCCACCATCGGACTACGGCCAACCAAGATTATTACCTGCATATACCAACATCCAAGATGGCCGGTGTTAAAGAATGCGAGCACAAGTAAATAACTGTTAGACGGTGGACGTTGGTCTGTTTTTCGGGTTTGCTGCTCGACGGAAAAAATCGGTGTCGGAAGCATAAGAAGTCATTTCTAGACCGGGATATGAAGATCTAGTGTATGTTAAGGGTCACGTTTCGTGAAGGAATCCGCAGTTTTTCTGCAGTACGAGTTCACCCGAGGTTAAGGTTAAAAGTACATGTATGTGACCGAGGAGGAAATTAAGTCAAACAGTAGCTGAATTGGCGAATACGGTATGTTTGAGTGAGCATTGTTCTTCGTATGGTGCAGTTGGTGAGGTCGGCCTTTGCATGGGAAACAAAGCACTAGATGGGGATTTAAAGTGGATATTATGTGGTTTTTAATTTGGCTGCAGCTCCGTTTTCTAGTGCTGCCATGTCGCATCGAGATTTTACTGAGGTAAGTTTCAAACTACGACTATTTTACTTGGTTAAAAACCAGAAAATTGTATCGCAATTGCATGTTGTCACGCCACTGCAATTAAAGTAGTATTAGTTTTCTTGATATTTTTGTATTTAAAAAAAGCGCGTAAACAGAATTACAAGATTTCTACGAAACAATTTTGGATTTAAAAGTTGGCTATTAAGAATAATTTTGTAGGAGGCATTACTAAAATTGCATATTTTGAAAGGATGTAAAATTCTGAACAACTTATTGAAAAACTGCTTTTTCAAATTTTACTTAGATCTTTTCTGAGAGAGGCGAAAGAATTGGAATTACGATTACTTGGATATACGTACTGAACGATATACTTCTAAAAACACAAAAGCTGCAAACAAATCAACAGCTTGTATGAACAGATTCTCGTTGGGTGTTTCAAAAACGTTCTGACGTTAAAATATACTTAGAAAGAAAAAATCCAAAATCGAAAAATTGCAAAATTTAGTGTGATAACTGATCAATTCGTTTGCGTGGAATCATCAAATGCTCTTCTTCAATTGGTTTATTGTATTCATTTGCAAAATATGCTTGACATTAAATTAAATTGGCGACAGGAAAAATAAGATCATTAGTGACTGTCACTTCGTAATTATCTTCCGTCAGCTGACCAACTTCCTTTATCCTACAAAGCGTGGTAAACTCCCATTAAGATGAATTTCATAATTTTGTTTTGTCTGATCTTCCACTTTTATTCGTTGTAATCTATTTCTTTTATGCAGCAGCATAGTTCCTTCCTTTTCACATACTTGGTTATCTTCACGTATACACAATTTTTCTGTGTAAAGTGTTCCTCTGCATATTCAAACCTAAATAACTCAATAACATCATAAGAAGTTGTGGCTGGATGACGTCTTCTACCTTTTCTTTCCTTCGCAATGTTTTAACAGTACAGAACGATGTTTACAAAAAACACCTGCGTGAATTTAGAAAATTAATTCTAATTAATAGGTAAAATAAGAACAAAAGCTGGCAAAGAAAATACAAAAAGATCGTTCCAGAAGAAAGCAGGCATCTAATAAACCAACTTAAAGCCAAAACAAATAGGTCAAAGAACTACGAAAAATTGCGAAAAGAAGTTTATAAAACATATCAAATTTTTGGACTAGAAATGGACTTTTACACAAAAATCACGAATCAAAGAATAAGAGAAAACAATAATAGAAGAAATTGAAAAAAGGCAACGGGCAAAATGAAAATATAAGAATTATACACTTGGAATGGATTTTGGGGAGCATTTGTACAAAAACTGTGAACGGAAAGAAACACAAATGAAAGAATAAGAAAAATCATGTAGAGAAAACAATAATAGATTCGAAGAAAGCAACTGGGCAAAATATAGCGATATTTTTAAGTTTTTTGAGCTTTTTGGTTACTGAAAGTCAACTTACGCAAATTAAGTATTGAACAAAGTATCTGCGCATAGAAATAACATAATTACCCATACAAACATATTAGCATATAATTGTGCAACGGTCACGTGGTTTCACTCGTACACTTTTTATAAGCGCTAATAATTATTTCAAGCATAGTAAGCGATAGTGTAAGAAAGTTTAGTTAATTTAAATTAGCTAGTAGTAGGTAGAAGACTTTCTTCAATCTAGATTCTCTTGCTGTTACACCCTACTTCACTTAAATTGTTCTTTTATTACTTAGGTACCTAACAAAAACAAATTAGAATAATTTTTTAATTTATAAGCTAATTTAATCTTGATTTTATTTTTTGATTAAATCTAACTTTCATTATACGTACTCTATGCTGACATGAAGAAGAAAGATGGTAAAAAAATATAATTTTTGAGATTTTTGTCACTTTTCTTTATTACCGCAATATGTTTTTGAGATCAGAAAAATTACGCAGATCTGAAAATATTATTATTTAAACTATTTGTAAATTACATTTACAAACTGACAATTGTCAAAATAACTGTCAAAAATCTCAAAAACGGTCAGAAAACTGTGTTAAACTGTAATTCTAGGAACATTTTGACAGTTTTGACATTAGTGAGAGATATCACGTGGATTTCGAGGCCTAATTTAGCTGGGCAGTCACGTGACCACTGTTATAAATCTCAGAAACTTGTATTGCATTGAATACTGCAAGAAAACTATTCAAAACTCTGTTTTTTGCAACTTTTGAGCACAGTCTGCCAGTCACAGACAAAATCGCCTGTAAAACCCACTTGCAGTGAGAAAATGACTCTTTTAAGCAAATTTTTGGAATCCTGATTAAATTTCCTATACAATAACCTGAAAAAAACAGTACAATATTTAGTATAGTCAGGAAGAAAAGGGGTGTCAAAATTTGAAATGCCAGAAACACAGTTTGAAAAAACAGTTACTGTCAAAATCGCCTATAAAACCCACTTGGAGTGCGAAAATGACTGTTTTAAGCACATTTTTGGAATCCTGATTAAATTTCCTATCCAATAACTTGAAAAAACACTGCGAGATTTAGTACAGTAAGGAAGAAAAGGGATGTCAAAGTTTGAAATGCCAGAAACACAGTTTGAAAGAACAGTCAGTGACAAAATTGCCTGTAAAACCCACTTGGAGTGCGAAAATGACTGTTTTAAGCACATTTTTGGAATCCTCATTAAGTTTTCTATGCAATAAGCTAACAAAAACTACAAGATTTAGTACAGTCAGGAAGAAAAGGGGTGTCAAAATTTGAAATGCCAGAAACACAGTTTGAAAAAACAGTTACTGTCAAAATCGCCTATAAAACCCACTTGGAGTGCGAAAATGACTGTTTTAAGCACATTTTTGGAATCCTGATTAAATTTCCTATCCAATAACTTGAAAAAACACTGACAAAATTGCCTGTAAAACCCACTTGGAGTGAGAAAATGACTGTTTTAAGCACATTTTTGGAATCCTCATTAAGTTCCCTATGCAATAAGCTAAAAAAGCACTACAAAATTTAGTACAGTCAGGAAAAAAAAGGGTATCAAAGTTTGAATGTCAGACACACAGTTTGAAAGAACAGTCAGTGACAACATCGCCTGTAAAACCTACTTGAACTGCAAAAATTACTGTTTTAAGTACTTTTTTGAAATCTTCATTTAGTTTTCTATGCAATAAGCTGAAAAAACACTACAAGATCTAGTACAGTCAGGAAGAAAAGGGGTGTCAAAATTTAAAATGCCAGAAACACAGTTTAAAAGAACTGAGTGGCAAAGAGTGAGCAAAATCGCCTGTAAAACCTCCTTGGAGTGCGAACATGACTGTTTTAAGCACATTTTTAGAATCCTCATTAAGTTTTCTATGCAATAACCTAAAAAAAACTGCAGAATTTGGTACAGTCGGGAAGAAAAGGGTTGTCAATACTTGATCTATTTAGCAATTTCCAATATTCATTATTAGTATCTCGAATATTGAACAAACCACTGCAATATCCAGCAATAAAAATACACTAAAAACAAATCTGGTCAAAATCATCTTTGTGACATGAAACCTGACGTTTCCATAAATTAATAGGTATAGGTTTTATAAAACTTTAAAATTTCAGTATATTATTTAAATTAGAGGAAACTATGCTCACTTCAGTTTGGAACCTAATTTTCTGACCAGCAAACCAAAAAGTGTTGCAATGTTTTCATATATTTTTATTGATTAAGTAACACAACTTATTTCATTTTCCTTAATTGATAATCCTAACACAGTTCTGCTTCTCGACTAGATGAAAATTATCAAAAAAAAAATCAGACCTATTTTAAACCAGGTTTAAAGATTAATTAACAGTGTTAGAGCATACATAATTAATAGAATGGAGGTTTAGTGTTTGTTATCCAGGTAGTTCAGATAGAAAACCCTTATTCCCATGATCCTTTTTAAATATTTATCGAAGCATTAACTAGACAGTGGTTTTATCTGCTTTAATTACTTACTTTTAATAAAGTGCTATTTCTGTTTGACTTGCCTTAAGTGGGTATTCTGGTTTTAATTGCTTTCGATTTTCTATAGGTATAGGGGCTTTAAGCTCAAACTTGGACAGAGCGGTTTTGCAACCATTTTTCTGCACAGCAAAGCGGAAACAAATTTTTATGAGACATTATCAAATACAAATCACATGGGGCACGCATGCACAATCACGAAAATCGGCTTAATGTTCGTTTAATAGCTACGGTAATTACGGGCGGATCGCCCACAAAGGAAATAATGTCAATTTTACCATCAGGTAGAAAAGGACCATGGTCGGTGTGAAGCCGGTACCCTTGTCGGTACCATTATCTTGGATATCTAGTCCGTAATTGTGTGGGCAAACATCCTTCCTTTGTTGGAACCATGCGACGTTTTAATAGAATTTTTAGGCTTCTTGGTTACGCTCCGTTTGGTTATACTCGGTTTGGTTCGGAAATTTAATTATTTTTTCCTACAAACAAACTTGTGGTAGTGAGTTTTTTAAGCATTTTCTCACACTTTCCACCACGCAGACTTTGTCAATCGAAAAACTAGCACTCGGCTAAATCGATTCAATTACTCACGGACTTAATAATGAGGCGTGCTATCCGTCAACTTTTTGCCATTCCGCATATCTGCTATTTACTTCTAATTACTCGCTTGATACATAATTATAGCGACCTACCGAGTTTATCTACCCCAACCGGCATTTTTGAGGCACTTCTTCATCTCTGGCATTTCCTTTTACTTTACCGTGTATAACCGCAACATGCTGCAGTGTAGTCTGCGCAAAACGACGTGAATAAGTCTATTCGCATAGAAAGATTATGATATTCCAATGCATTTAACATAACATAATACGACATTTAAGTGGCATTTTTTATATTGTGTGATATAATACGTTTCAACTTTACCAGACCAATTTGTTGGAAAAAAAATATCAATTGACAGCATTTTTAATTGATTTTGACTTTTTTTCATCCTGTAGGTTAACAAAGTGGTTATTTAAACTTAGTACTAAGTAACATATACTAACCTAACCAACAGGACACTATAAAACCAAAAAAAGAACAATAATACAGTTAAAACGACGATAAACTTACTAACATGACCATGAATAGTATGACTGTATTATTGTCTTTTTTATATTGTAGTGTCCTGATGAAACTTATATTGTAAGTTTAAATAACGACTTGGTTATTTTATGATCCTTACCCAAAAAAAAAATCACTTGATATTTGGGTTAGTAATATTAACAATCCTCCATAAGATGTGTAACTTTTGAGTGATAATTCCATGCCAGATACAATTAATAAATATTTAACGTGGGAAAAGGTTCATTGATAAATTAATTTGACCATTCATTTTGGTCATTGTTAGAGAAGTTTAGTGTTTATCAATTTTTGCAGTTTCTGTCTACAATCTACAAGCTGAACATCCAGTTTTGTTGTTGTCAAACTTTTGTGTTTGTAAGTGTTTTTGAGAAACTTATGTTTTCCCTTATTTTCGATTTTATTCTGTTATGTTTCAGATTTTAATATGCAAACTTAAACGACGTATTCTACGTCTAAAAATAATAATTATACTTTGCCATACAAACTTTATTCCAAAAATGCTTTGTTAAAGAAATATAGGGTGTTAAAGTTTTATTTTTTTAGTTTTTACTGTTTTTAAGATATTTTGCTCAAATTTGTATTTTTTATCGTGCTCTACACTACACTACAACTTAAAAAAATGCAATTTGCCTTTGCAAAAAGTCCAACAATTCGAAAGATTCTACAGGGTGTATTTTTTTTGGAATCATGCCAGTTTTAGACCCTTACAAACTCTTTTCTATTGCGCCAATGATGTTTTATTCTTAAAAACTCTAAATTCTTCATTTAATATTACTTTTTATATTTATTTCTGGTGCATACAGTGTGTCCAGAATAAGAAAGAGCACATAGAGTACTTAAAATCGGTTAGAGATACAAATTTGGTTTAATGGGAAAAAAGTTTCGTAATCATGGCCTTAATAAAATAATATTTAGAAAAAGTAAATTTTTTTGGTTTTTAAAATATTTTGAAAAACTGAAAATTTTTGTCCGTAAATTAATCAGGAATATGTAAATTTTGTATCCGACTAAAGGCGGAAATAGTATATTATTAACCAAGGTTTAGGTCTTAAAGACATATAGTCAATAAAAGCTGTCTAAACCGTGGACAATGTAGCGTTTTTTCCACTATTAACCATATTTTTGATGGTCCTTTTATTAAAAATTTAAGATAACAACAAAATAACATGAAGAGTCAACCTAATTTATCTGTCTCTGTCAAGTCAAGTATATTTCATATGTCTTAGTAGACATTGACATTATCATTTACCTAGGTCAATAATATTTCCTTTTTTGTTGTGTTTGTGCCAGACTAGAGATTAGACTCTATTTTTGACCTAGGTGAACAATGAACTTTAAGGTAGAGGAAACTAATTTATCAAGTTACTAATCGGTCAATAATGATATGTTTATCATGTTAGTAGTGGAAAAAAATATTTTAATTTGTGTGTCCGTTACCCCATAAAATTTACATATTTTGAAAAAAGTTTTACAATTTTACAATTTACAATTTTTGATTTTACGTTTTATTTATTTATGTTTTTAATATGATACCTAGACCAAAACTAATTACACTTTTCCATAGCAACATTTAAAGCATTTTCAAGTGGCATTAACAGTTTTTTAATCCGACGTTTCGTCTTTGCGGAATCATCATCAACCTCATTTTTTTAAAAGCGTTTCTTATGTTTGTACATAAAATTTTCAAAGCCTTTTTTATTCCGAATTGAATGATGTATGATATTTTAGAGTTTAAATGCGTTTTACTCTGTTTTTTTACCTACAAAATTTTGATTATTTTTTAAATTTGCCAGGGATGTCCCTAGAACAAGTTACAGACGTCTGTCGAGACACGTTTATGGTACAAATTTGAAGTTTGTAAGTTGGACACTTTTAAAGATATTTACAAAAATATTACGAAATTAAATGACTAACTTTGATGCCACAATAACATGATGATGTCACGTGATAGGCCTATTTATTGACTGTCTACGATTCTATGATATGTCTAGCCTGAATGTTCCAAATAAGCCAAATATTAGCGATTTTTTGATAAAGTGCAACAAGATTGTGTCAAAATAACTGTTTTTTTGCAGCTTTGTATTAGGGTACCATGTAAAGCACCGTATGGGTACTATCTTAATGAAATTCCTATTACAGACTAATTTGGACCTCAGAAACTCAAATCCGGTGTCAAAATGGCGCTAGCTGGTACCATTTTTGAGATGATTTTTGATTTTTGTCATTGTCTCCTTTATAAGGTTCGTAATTGCCTTTTGGCATCATACTCCACTTTTTGACTACTGAAAAGGTATGGGCCTGGTCAAAGTGGATTTTAAAATTTTGATATTTTTTTCCAAATAATTTTGGTTTTATTCAAAAGACCTTTTTCTATCACTTCTGTATGTTTTGATAAATGATTTAATTTTAGTTTGTGTCGTTTCTTTGTATGTTTATTTCAAATTACAAGTGTGTTTGTTGGATTTTAAATAAAACAACTAAGACTAAAAACAAAGTTAATAAAAAAGTGCTAGCTATTATTTTTTATAGAAAAATAGAAAAACAAACAGAGCAACCCTTCTCAACCAACTTATGAAACATAATTAACACCTAAGGACATAATTACTAAATAGTTTCAAGCAAAGTGGGTTATTATGTTATGAACCAGTAACACACATACCTGTTACATGTAATTGAATGCGGCAGTTTAAATTTCATTTCTCTAGATTATTTTAGAGCAATAATATGGTTATAAATAATATAATAAATATGACTATAATAATAATGAAGATTTCAAAAGCTTTAAATACGTCATTTAAACGTCACATTAAAAAATTTACATTTCTGTTAGATTGTTACGTCATTCTATTTTACTTTGATTTTGGACATACATAAGTTTAACATTACGCTAGCTAAAGCAATACACAAAAAAGTTTAGAGAGTATAGTTTATACTAATTTTAATCTTTATCAGTAAATTATTGTCTGCATTTTATTTCTTTAATCTCAGAAAAGTACTGTTAGTACAGGTTGAATAAAGCAAAATTACAGGAAATGTTGATTCTGAAAGTTATTGATATTTGGATTGTTTGTAAAAGAACAAACTATATATAAACAAAAGGTTTTAATTGAATCTATTTATTATTTTTATTTAATTTTTGTTTTAGGTGGAGCCTGAAGGTACTGCAGAACTACCAGCGGCCAGTAAATCGTTATTTTTGGAAAAAGTAAGTGATTATTTACTATTCGTCACATACCAATAGAATCTAATTAAATATCTGTCATTGTAGTATTTCTATGTATATCCGTTTTTACTTTATTTATTATATTGAGGGAGAAGATTCTCAAATGCGAAATTATTAAAATCAATTTCGTTGTTTCGAGATGTAATTTCCACAATAACTGGGCTATTTCAATGGATCAACAGTGTCTATTCTGTGCCTTACAGAACTATAAATCATATCTGAATATTTCTAAAATATAGAAAAAATAAAACAAAATTTAGATCACGAATGTCAAAAGTTCATGAGAACACAATTAGAAAACAAAAATTTTGGGTGGAAATCAAGTTGATTTTACGTAGAGTTCAGAGGTCTGTAACATTTCTGAAGTGTAATATTAAAATTAAAATAATAGTAAATATTATTATTTTTGAAGATTGTAGCTTCACTCAATATGCAAATTTTCCAGTAAGTTTATTGGATACTCATACAAGAATTAGATCAAAAATTACTCATTAACGTACCCAAAACGTTTACAGAGGAACAGTAATTTTACAAACATTACAAATGACCGAAAAGTTCAACTTGGACACATTCTGAATTAGGAATAATTTCTAGGTCAGACAGTCCAATGCAGCCTGTCAAAGTGGAGACTTTGCCACGGCTGTTGCCCTGTATACAGACGCCCTACAGTTGGATCCGACCAATCACATTCTTTACTCAAACAGGTCTGCAGCCAGGTTGAAGCAAGGTTTATTTTCGCAAGCTTTGCAAGATGCCATCACTGCCAGGGACTTATGTCCCTCATGGCCTAAAGCATATTACAGGTAAATGTTTGATTTTTTTATTCATTTTTAATTCAATTTTCTAACGGAGTTTATGAACAACTATCACAATTAAACACACACTTCAATAGAATGGTAAAATTATAATTCTTCTAGGCAAGGAGTAGCCCTACAATGCTTAGGACGTCATGGAGAAGCATTGGCTGCATTCAGCCAAGGTTTAGCTCAAGACCCCTCCTCTCAACAGTTACTAGGAGGATTAATAGAGGCTTCCGTAAAGTCTCCCTTACGCCACAACTTGGAGCCTACATTTCAACAGTTGGAGGTCATGAAACTCAACCAAAGTCCGTTCGTCTTAATTTCTGTAGTTGGACAGGTTGGTTACTACATAGCAGGTTGTTCAAAATGATGAATTTGAATTTTCAGGAACTTCTAGCAGCTGGTTTATACCTTTCTGCAGTGACCGTTTTAGAGTCTGCACTACGAATCGGTTCGTGTAGCTTAAAACTGCGAGGAAGTGTTTTCAGTGCGTTAAGTTCTGCTCATTGGGCTTTAAACCAGTTGGACAAGGCTATAGGGTGAGTTATTGGCAGCTTGTTTCAAAACACTAAAGTTATATTAATTTTAGGTACATGCAACAAGACTTGGCTATTGCCAAAAGCCTTGGAGATACTGCTGGTGAATGTCGTGCTCATGGCAATTTAGGATCTGCCTATTTTAGCAAAGGTTCCTACAAAGAAGCTTTAACAGCACATCGTTACCAATTGGTTTTGGCAATGAAATGCAAGGTAGATTGTCCCATTCTTATTAAGGTATAACTTGATAACATTGTATCTTATTACAAGCCAATCAGTAACAAACTGACAAAGTCATTTTGGTATGAATTTTTTCTAGTTGACCACAACGAAATCATCAATCAAACTTTTTGTATACTTACCACATTTTCTGAATGAAGTTTACTCTCTTTTTGCTTCTCTTCAGGATACACAAGCTGCTGCAGCTGCTTTAACTTCCCTAGGCCACGTTTACACAGCAATAGGAGATTACCCCAACGCTTTGGCGTCCCACAAACAGTGCGTCCAATTGGTAAAACAAATGGGTGATCGGTTGCAAGAAGCCAGGGAAATTGGCAATGTTGGAGCAGTTTACATGGCCACTGGGGACTTTGACAGTGCCGTTGACTGTCATACTCAGCATTTGAGGATTGCCAGAAGACTTGGCAACCAGGTGGAAAAACTGTCTACCATTTAGAAGTTGTAGAGCGTAATGAGGGTTGGTTGTAGGTGGAGGAAGCCAGGGCTTATAGCAACTTGGGATCTTGTCATCACTACAAACGGAACTTTACTCAAGCCATAGTTTTTCATGAGAAGGTTTTGAGGCTAGCACAGTCTATTGGGGATAAGTGAGTTGTCTTATTAAGTTGATTAGCTTGAATGATGAGCCGCAGCAATTGATTTTGCTATTTGAACAGTGCATGATAAGTGAAATTATTCTCTCAATCCTCCAACATTTTACTTTGAATTTCTTATTAGAAAATCACACACATCGTGGACACTTAACAATGTAAATGTTAGCAAACATTTTGTTTTTAATTGACCATACCTTGTTAACCAAATTAAATATTATCTTATTATCTTGTACTAATTGGTTTCACTTTTGAAAAGGCATAATTAATTAAGTCGATAATCAGAAATTACAATACACGTACATACATACAAAATATGCAAACTGGATGTTTCTAAGAGACTCTTGAATGTCTTTCTTAAAAAATAGCTCTAGGAAAACACTTTTTTGTGGTGGCTTCGAAAACAAAATAATTTTGGTCATTTTTATGCTTTACAGATTTATATTTTTTTAAAACTTGATACTTGGGGACATTGGACATTGGAAACTGACTTTGAAGTTGAAAAACTTTTGAAAAAAACTTAAAATGACTTACACACTGTACCTACTTTACTACTTACATTTGACATTTAGTATAAGAACAAAATTTTTACTATAAATATACAACAATAAACAATATCATATCTAATATCTGATGAGTGTAGGTCTGTAGAAGCTAGAGCATACGCAGGTCTAGGACACGCATCCAGATGTGCTGGTGACTATGTTCAAGCTAAACAATGGCACGAAAGACAGTTGGATGTTGCTTTGGCCACTAGAGACAAAATTGGTGAAGGTAGAGCATGCAGCAATCTAGGAATTGTCTATCAATTGCTGGGTAAGTCACAATCCACCTTTTCAAACCAGAGATTGATTACTGAACGTTTTATGTAGGAGAGTTTGATGCTGCTTTAAAGCTACACCAAGCCCATCTCTCTATTGCCAGAAGTCTGCAAGATAGAGCTGGTATGGGACGGGCTTATGGAAATATCGGTAATGCTTACTCGGCTGCAGGATTTTATGATTCAGCCATCAAGTATCATAAGCAGGAATTAACCATCAGCAAAGTAAGGGTTTTAAGATTGTCAGTTGTGGATTGGTCATAGAGATATATGCGTTTTAGGAAGTGCATGATAGGAGTTCAGAAGCAAGCACTCACGGCAATCTGGCAGTTGCTTACCAAGCTTTAGGTGCTCACGATATGGCTCTACTTCATTATAAAGCTCATTTAGGTAAGCAAGCAAATGTATTAGTTTCTCTATCATTTTGATCATTTCAATCCTAAACTCACCAAATCAAGGAAATTTGTGAAATGGACTATTTGGAGGTTTTGCTTTATTGATTTTGGCTTAAACTGTACAGGGATTGCTAGAGAACTAAAAGACACAGCAGGTGAAGCTTGCGCCCTTCTGAACTTAGCCAACTGCCTCAGCTCAAGGGCAGAATTCGCTGAAGCCATTCCTTTCTACGAGCAGTACTTAATGTTATCTCAAGAACTTTCTGATGTAGAAGGTGAAGCCAAAGCCTGTCACTTTCTAGGTGAGTTTTGTACACTCTATTCTATCAAACCTCATGAATAAATTTGAAGGTTATGCCCACTACTGCATCGGAAACTTCAGGGAAGCAGTAAGATACTACGACCAAGACTTAGCCCTTGCCAAAGACCTACAAGATAAAATGAACATGGGAAGGGCTTACTGTAACTTAGGATTAGCCCATCTGGCTTTAGGCCAATTAGATACATCTCTCGAGTGCCAAAAATACTTTCTTGCCATAGCACACATGACCAACAATGCGGCCGGTAGGAAAGACCAAACTTACTAAGCGTCAATTAAAATTAACCCTCAGACTTGGCAGGTAAATTTAGGGCCTTAGGAAACATAGGGGATGTGTTGATCAAACTGAATGAGACTGAAGAAGCTGTAAAGATGTACCACAGACAGTTAGCGCTAGCTAGAAGTAGCAGGGATAGGACAATGGAGGCTGCTGCTTGCGGAGCTTTAGGAACAGCTCACAGACTATTGAAACGTTTCGACAAAGCTTTAGGTTATCATACTCAGGAATTGACTTTGAGGCAGGAAATGTCGGATTTGTCTGGGGAGTGTAAAGCTCACGGTCACCTGGGAGCCGTCCACATGGCCCTAGGAAACTACACTCATGCAGTTAAATGCTACCAGGAACAGTTAGAGCGCGCCCAAGATTTGCAGGATTGCGCTGTTGAGGCCCAGGCCTATGGAAATCTTGGAATTGCCAGGTATGACTTTGATTTGAGCTGAAGTTTTCTATGTATAATCTGGGTGAATGTAGACTAAACATGGCACATTACGAGGATGCTATCGGCTACTTTGAACAGCAATTGGCTACATTGGAACGATTATCCAATTCTACAGCCCACTTGGATAAAGGAAGAGCCTTTGGTAGTTTAGGGGACTGTTACGATGCTCTAGGTGACCCAGAAGAAGCAGCCAAATGCCACGAACAATATTTGGCTGTTGCTTTGAAACTCAAAAGTCCTAGAGATCAAGAAAGAGCTTATAGGGGATTAGGTAATAGTTTGTAGTTACTATAAACTTCTGTATTATTAATGCAGTTGTTCAGGTCAAGCTCAAAGATCGTTAGGAAACCTTCAACAAGCATTGGTTTGCCTCGAGAAACGACTCGTAGTTTCCCATGAATTGGGCAGTCCTGAAGCCAAAGCTGCAGCTTACGGAGAGCTTGGACAACTACATGCCACCCTAGGCAATTTGGAGCAAGCAGTGTCTTGTCTGGAACATCAAAAAAATATTGCTAGAGATTTAAGTAAGTGTGGTGTCATTCGAAAATGACAATCACCAGTTTATAAATTACTTTTTGTTTGTCCAGATGATCGTATTATGGAGTCTGAAGCCCTTTGCGCTTTAGGAAACGTTTACCACCAAATGGGAGAGTACACCACAGCTTTAAAGTACCATCAAAGTGATTTAGAGATTGCGGAACAACTGGATATGCCAAATTTGCAAAGCAGAGCATGTGGAAATATCGGTTAGTATATTTCCAAAGTATTCTAAGACAAAATTTGTGGCATCTTTGAATGAGTACTTTTCATTTGACTTGTTGCACCGTTAATGATAATCATTCAACTACCAATACAAAACTATCGTTTTATTGCTATTTTCTTCCTTCCTATTAAAAACAAACCATCATGATAAGAACAACCAAAAAGAAAAACATAATAAATCAAGACAAAATGTTGATTGTAGGAAATGTGTACGAGGCATTAGGCAATCTAGAACAAGCAGTGAGGTACCAAGAACAACATTTATCGATTGCCATGAGTACCAATGACCAAATCGCCAAAACTCTAGCCTACAGTTCTTTAGGAAGGGTGCATCAGTTATTTGGTAATAGATCACAAGCTATAGCATACCTCACCCAAGGACTCTGCATAGCTGAAGCTCTTGGACGAAAGGACGAAGAAGTATGATAACTTAACGACCTTTATTTACCCACTGATGGTAAACATTAAATTGCAGGCAAAAATTCGTAACAGACTTGGATTAGCATTATACGCAAACGGAGATTTAGAAGGAGCTCAAAAACAATTGGAAGCAGCCACAAACCGTCTGGAAAGTATTCGAAGAGAGATAAAGAGCAACTCTGAATACAGACTGTCGTTGTTTGAACTACAGTCGTCTAGTTATCAAGTGCTTCAAAAGGTCTTAGTCGGTAGGTTAAACCATTCATCATAAGTTTATCTAAGCAATATAATGCCAAATTTGCAGGACTGAATAGACCTGAAGAAGCTTTGGTGGTCGCGGAAAAAGGTCGAAATAGAGCTTTCGTCGATCTACTCCTGGAAAGGCAGAGTTCTAATGATCTGAAATCGAAAAGTAAAGGGTCAAAAAGTGATTCTTTTGTAATTAACACTCTAGATCATATTAAGGATATTGTGAACAGGCAACGGGCTGCTGTATTGTATTACAGTGTGGCAGCTGGTTTCCTATATTCATGGCTGATTTTACCCTCTAAAGGTAATGAATACATAATTGCACTTTTAAAAGAAAGTACAAAAAATTATATTTTAGGAGTGGTAAAGTTTCATTCGGCTTCTTTGATGGATCAGGAAAACACCGACGACTCTGATCACACAGATCCAGTTCCAAATGGGACAGGATTATTGGAAAAACTAGTCAACTCTGTAAGAGACAGCTTAGGACTGGAGCTGAACCCATGTTCTACCATCGCTGAAGATCAATACTTAGACGACACCATGTCAGAAAGGACAGGTACCATTAATTGTTTTGTTAATCGAACGTTAACTTACACACTTTTTCTACAAAGGTTTTCTAAGAATGGTGAATAGACATCACATGATGAACTCCAGCAACTATTCTTTGAGCTCTTTGTTTTCTTTGGGAAGTGTGGGTGGATCAGTGGCATCTCTTCAAGGTAGCACCAGGTCTAGTTCTAGCGCTCAAGGTTCCACCAGGATTGCAAAACGGCAAGCTTGGAAAGGTCCTTCATGTTTGCACGCCTTGTACACTTTGCTGCTGCAACCCTTCGAGGAATATTTGCCTACCAAAGGTACTTGCTTGCCTGATTATTTTGCTGGATTGCTGTTAACTTGTGTTGTAGGTTCCAGCTCGAAAAACGGAACCAATAAACGGGAATTAATCCTAGTACTTGAAAATGACTTGTATTTAGTACCGTTCCCTGTTCTGAGATCTGCAAACGAAACTTCCGACTATCTTTGTGAAAGATTCTCTCTTTTGGTTGTTTCCAACCTAACTTCTTTGAAATCAGGAAGGACTAGAAAGCAGGAGTCTGATCAAAACGTACTGCACCAAAACTTTATAACTATAAAATGACTGACTCAAAAATTGTTTAGGTACGCAGTTTGGTAGTAGGCAACCCTAAACTACCTTCAGTGGTCACAGAACAATGGGGTTGGAAGGACATTCCTCAAGCTGAGCAAGAAGCTACCATGGTGGCTGAACTGCTACAAACTCAGGCTTTGTTAGGCAATAGCGCTTCTAAGGAACAGGTTCTCAATCAAATGCAAGAAGCTGAATGTATTCACTTTGCCACTCACGTCTCTTGGAAGCTTTCCAGTTTGGTGCTCAGTCCTATTGAGGTTAGTTTTGTAATTGTTGCATTGCATGTTTTCTTGCATTGTGGAGTATTCTTTCAGGTATTAGAACAATCAACTCCTAAAAGACTGTACATGACGGATGCCATAGAAGAAGATGAACACACTGACGTGTCGCTAACTACTGAGTTACCACCATTTTCTGAGTTCCTACTCAGCGCTGCTGATATTCTGTCTTTAAAATTATCAGCCAGATTAGTTGTGGTTAGTTACTCTCTCAATGTTGTGGTCAGTGGAAATTATTTTATTTGGGTATAGATAAGCTCATCCTATACCAGAGATCAGCAAGGTTGGGCTACTTCAGATGGGTTGATTGCATTGGTGAGGGCTTTGCTAGCTGCAGGAGCACAATCGGTTCTGATTTCCTTATGGCCTGTTCCTGATACAGCATCAAAAATTCTACTAAGGTAACTTTCTGAGCGTTGTGTGCTTTCTGATCTCCCTGTATACTAAGAGAGTATAGTTTTATAACCATTTTGTCATCAATTTTAGGGCTTTCTACTCTGCATTGCTGCAAGGAACAAGAGCTGCCAAGGCTTTAAGTGAGGCCATGCAAACTGTACAGCACACCAAACATTTTGCACATCCTGCCAATTGGGCTGGATTCGTTTTGATTGGCTTGAATATTCGTTTGTCAAACAAGGTAATCTGTGTGTATATAAAATTATTTGATGTAAACAGAGAGAATCTAACAACTACATACATTCTTCTTCATGCACATTTTTGCTAAACTCACAACGACCTTACTTTAGGTGGCTTTAATGGGTCAAGCACTTTGCGAACTACTGCAAGTACCCGAGAAATGCAGAGACGCTTTAAGGGTTACTCTTCACCTCGTAGAGAAAAGTCTGCAGAGGATCCATCGTGGTCAGAAGAACGCCATGTACACCACCCAGAAGTCCATAGAAAATAAGGTAAGCTTATATCAGTAATATGGTACTGGATTGGCTGGCAATTATTGTTTAGGTTGGTACTGTGACTGGGTGGAAGGAACTTCTGATGTCTGTAGGATTTCGTTTTGAGCCAGCTTCTAATGGAATTCCTAGCAGTGTGTTCTTTCCTCAGTCTGATCCTGATGAGCGTCTTACTCAATGCTCTGCTAGTTTGCAGGCTTTATTAGGTGAGTGGTGGTAATTTACGGTTGAGTTACTTTAATATTGGTTTCAAAACTTTCAGGTTTATCCACCACTTCAATCCAAGCTTTATCAAAACTTACGTCCAATCCTGATGTAGCTGATGATATAATCGCAGTCATCCAATCGAGTTTATCGCAATTCACTTCTAAAACTGTAGAAAGTGAAAGCATTGATGTAGCTTTGAATGTCAGGTAGTAACTTTAGCTTACTTTATCTCACTAGTAGTGTAATAACTATGGTTGTAGGCTATGGAGAATGCCTGGTTGTCATGAACTCTTAGCTTCACTAGGATTTGATCTTTGCGACGTAGGTCAAGATAAGGTAACCCTACGTACTGGTAAACAGGCTACCAAACGAAACATTCAATTTACCCTTCAAGCCCTCCTGGCTTTGTTTGGTTTGTATTCCAACAGGACAAAAAGTAAAACAATGTAAACAAATACAAATTATTACAGATACTCAAGAGGCACCTAAGAGCCTCACCATAGACTCATCCAGCAGTTTAGAGTCTTTGGCCTCAGTAGAAAATGATTACCCTCACTCAGATAACGAGATTTGTTCTACTCCTCAACCCACCCCTAAGGCTATACCCAAAAGAATTCCACCGCCTTTCCATCGAACAATTTTACCTCAAAAGAAATTGGGTGGAGCTTTTACTTCTTACGTCAGACGAAGAGGTAAGTTTACTATTTTAGCGCAAGACGTTTAGTGATGAGTGATTGATTTTACTTGAAATTGTACTTTAAACTTTTTGTTTCAGGTGAACCAGATGGTCGTACTGCCAATCCAACTGATGCTAAGACAGTGAACGACTTGAAAGTGAGGAAAGCAAACACATTGGCTCGACCTGGAGGCGGAGAATCGGATGCTGCATTTACACCAAGTCCGCCAGTGGTTTTACAACCAGAAAATTCCAGTTTGGCTTTGTCACTAGCGCATCAGACTAGAATAAGGTCAGTTTAGAGTTCAGAACTCTCAAATCAATTAGACTACAAACTACATTAAGTGATCTGTTTTTTGAGAAACATTCACTATTCTGTAACTTGGAAATTCCATTTTGGTCACTGATTGGATAAAAGATTCTACCTCACTAATAGTTACCAGTGGGATAATCAATATCTAAATTCAACTCTTTTCCTTTAATTTACAGATTTAAACTGGGACATCTTATAATTTCAACGCTTAAAACACGTATTATAGCGAAACAGGCATTGAAACTTTTAACTATTCACCATAACTCCAACTTCCTAGTATAAGTTCTACTGCCAGAAAACGAGAGAATAGTCTGTTTTCAAAAAACTATTAGATACACTATCATTACATTATCAAATAACCGATACTTTCAGGAATCTGTATTCTCAAAACGAAGCTAAAACTGATCCCCTACGACCAGACAGCTCTAGTTCGGCTAGCTCAGCTACAGATTGGGAAAGCGGACATGCGACAGTACTGAGAAGGCAGACGCAAAATCAGGTTAGCTTCCTCTAAGACATTTAGCGTAGAAAATGTTAATTTGAGTAATACGTCAACAGATGCCGCCTCTACCACCCCCACGCACCGCTAAACCCCTGGTTGACCTGCCTTTATACAACAACTTGGCCCCAGGTATATTCGAGAACAGCTCAGACAGCGAATTGGAAAAAATGGAAGCTAAACTGTTCAACACTCCCACTATAGCTAGAGGCAAATTAGTTTTGAAGAAGGCTAGGAATCCCTTATTAACCATAGATCGACTTAGTGTGAGAACTGAGGTAAAATTTGTGCTGTAACTGTTTATATAGGTTTAACGGTTTTGATGTAGGTGTCGCACTCCGCCCAGAATCCGTTACACCCGCCCCCTCTCACTCGCAAACCAATCACTTTGCCCAGCGAAGAGACTCTTCCAACCAACGAACGCCTCCTCTACTTCTCTCCCAACGAATCAGATGCGTCCCGCACGTTGTCATCGTTAGTTTCCATGACAACGGGAGGTGGAGCTTGTGACGCGGATGAGCCGGAATTGGCTGGTAATAAAATGGAGGCGTCTCCAGGAGTGAAGGCGGGTACAGCAGCTGCGCTACACGACACTATATTAGCCACGCAGTTAAGGCATATAAATCGGGAATTGACTCCCACTATTTCAGAGGTAGGTGTGTTCTATATTTTTTGGGGTTTGGTTAAAAGGGTGTGGTCGTTTAGGTGTACCACGAGCGTAATATTGGACTGGGATTGGCCCCACCTTTGTCTAAGTTGTTGTTGAACCAATCAGGGGGCTCTGCCCCTAAAACTGACAGCACAGTATTGGAAAAAATCACTTTAGGTGAGTTTTACATCACATGTAACTCATATGGTGTACAAGTTAAAACTTTAGGAATCCTGGATGATGAGGATATTAGCAATGAACTGTCCAGTTCCAAGTGTCAAAGGTGCAACTTGGACAATTGCAGCTGCCAAAAATCTACCAAACCTTGGATGACTGAAAACGCAAGCGCTTTGCAACAGATCCAAAGTTCAGATTTGACCACTGCTGATATTTTAGAAAGAGAAGTCAAGAATAAGCTGGTTCTAAGGTAACATTCACTACACATTCAATCTTAATGTGGTTATAATGTGTGAAATCTCAGATGTGAACAAAGGCAAAAGGAAGAGCTGGAACCCAAGCGTTTGTCACCATTTTCAGAAATGTCAAGACGTGACGAAGGAGATGGTAGAAGTATAGCAGACTCAACATCGTCAAGTTACAAAAACACCCAGTTTTTGACTTACCACAACGTGGGTGATAAAAATAAAAGTAAGCCTAGTGCAAAAATTCGAACTATTCCTAAACAAAGGCGCAACGCCCAAAATTAGCTTCTTCTTGTATTAATTGTAGTGTAAATGTGAACTAAATTCGGACCAATACAGTATTAGTAAAAAAAGGAATGATGTGAATGTATTGATAAGAATGATAATTAAACATTTATTAATTATAAGCAATTATGATGTTTAAACAACTCCCATAAGCTTTGAAATGTAAAGGTGTTAATAAATAATGTACACTTAGTTTTAAGTATTTTAACTTTTGTAAAGTTCAACGCAGTCATTTGTAATAAAATTATTTATTAATTTCTTGTTATTTCAATATAAACCTTTTCACTAAGTTCACAATTTTGTTATAATATTGTTACGGTTTGGGCCTACTATGCTCGATACTCGATGAAACCGATGCGCCGCAATATCTGGCCGGGCGCGTGTTAAAGTAGGCCACACTTAGGAAGCGACACCTGGAAGCATCTTGAATATTCGAAGCAAATCGCGAAGCGTTTTGCGGTCGTTATAGAACGTGGTTTGCGAATATAAAAGAAGCAGTGTCGACGGCGGCGTAGTAGTGAGTAGTAGTAAATTTGGGAACGCGGTTAAGTTTAAATAGTGGAATAATAATTGTGGAATTGTAGTAGTGTTTTTAATAGCTGAGTTAATTATTGTACGGAGTGTTTTAAAGTGTAAATAAATTTATTAATTGTTGAGTTAAACTGACTTTGTGTGAACTCACGGGAAAATCGTAACAATATTTACATCATCTATTTGACATTGACATTTTTGTTACGTCTTACAACAGCTGGCTGGTGTAAATGTAGTCGTTGGAGTTGTCCTTAAAATGTATTAATAACCAAGTTTAGGCAACTAAAAAAACATCACTGTAGTCACCGACTAGACTTTGACTAAGTTCACTCTGGTGAACACTGGCCAAATTTTTGCACGTTTTAGAATAGTCTTCAGGTGAACACAACTTTCAAGTACAAATTTTAGACAATTCACAGAACCTTTTTGCCAAAAGTAATTTTCAACGGAAAATCTACCTTACACTGTGCTTTATATTTTTTTGACAGGTACATAAGCCAGTAAGATACTGTTACAAAAAAATTATTCTGTGCTGTGAATGTAGTAGTTTAAATCGCCCTTAAGGGGATCGGTAAAGACTTTACGTTTTCCGATCGCGATGCTTGGCCTACGTGTAGAAAAATATATAAAAAACACTGTTCGTTCTTTGTTTCTGTCGATAAAACTACGGCAGTGTTAACGCAGACATTACTGTTTAAGCGACGATGCTCCTAGAGTGATATGGAACAAAGATGCAAGATTTCCGCTCCGAAATTCGAGCAACTTTTAACCCAAATTACGACTTTAATTTTTAACTTATTTGCCTGATTTTTTTTTATTAAATAGCTAAAGGTTTGGGGAATGTGCGAAAGTTATTTTTGTCACCAAAAAAGTTTTGCAGGTAGGAAAAATAGTGACTTGAAAATTATGGTAATTTTAGCATTTTGTTAAAATGCTTCTAAATATTTTAATTGACGTACTATTAAAATTATATTGACTTTCGCACATTCTAGCAAGTGTCTTCTTTCATATGCCGTTTAAAAAACAGCAATATCTAGCCTAGTTTTTTTTTAATTTGGGTTAAAAGATTGTCATAAAATGCATTGAATCTCCCATAAGACGTTTTGCTTTACCGATGCCCTTAATAACAAATAACTAAGTTTACACTGCAGACTGAAATTTATACTTACAACAGAGCCAACTTTTAGGCTTTTTTTGAATACCTTCTGTTTTCCTTTCTTGCAGTTAACACAAATTTAGTATTAACACTGTCGATTGTCTTATTGCTAGGGTAAATCATCAAAATTAAATTTATGAAAATTTTTCCAGAAAATTTTCAGTAATTTTTCGACAAAATTCTAAAATAATTTGTTTTTTACATTTTCGTACTATTAAGGCCCAGTTGTACAATCACAGTTCAAAGACCGTTTTAGTTGAACTGTGACTGGTAAGTAACTGGAAGTTCCTGACTTGCACCAGGTTCAAAGATTGAACCACTATTGTACAACTGGGCCTAACTTGAAGGTATTTAGTCAGTTGAGGTTAATTTTGAAAATAAAAATGTTTCACTTGAAATTTCTTGACAATTTTAGTTTTAAATTTTTCAAAGTCAAACCAGACCATTTTGGATTTTCCTTAATCAAAGTGATTTTTTTAACTAATTTGAACCTGGGGAACACAAATATGACGTCTATTTTGCTCTAACGGGCACCGTTTCGGAGATGACCTTGAAATTATGTCATTTTTGTACTATTGACCTGAAGGTATCTAAGCAGTTGAATTGAAGGTAAAAATTCTTGACAATTCTAGTTTTTAATTTTTCAAGGTAAAACGGTGCATGGTACCAAAAAAGTGTATAGAAGGTAAAAGTTGCATCCCATCGAAGTGCATTTGTGGTAACAGACCTCTAACCTAAAACGTTCCTGAGATATTGAGCAAAAACTGCAAAAAACGAGAGTCAACTTTGACGCCTTCTAGCGGCTAAACGGAGCAACTTAGCCGTACCCGCTCAACGTCACGTGATAACCCCGTTTATTAGCTTTCTTTTGTTATACGGTGGTTTTATCCAGGGTGTTTCAAATATGCGAGTTATGGGCGATTTTCTGGAAAAGTGCACGGAATTCCAATCTAAATTAGGAATTTTTTGGACCTAGACTATACTAACGGCGACCATTTTGGATTTTCCTTAATCAAAGTGATTTTTTTAACTAATTTGAACCTGGGTAACACAAATCTGATGTTCATTTTGCTCTAACTGGCACCCTTTCGGAGATGACCTTGAAATTATGTCAATTTTGACACTTTAAGGGTGGCACCCTTGCAAAATGACATTTTGACAAATGACACTTTACGTCATTTTTGTACTATTGACCTGAAGGTATTTAAGCCGTTGAGGTTAATTTTGAAAATAAAAAATTTTCTGAAAACAATTAGAAGGTCGTTGAAAATTCTTGACAATTCTAGTTTTTAATTTTTCCAGGTCAAACGGTGCATGGTACCAAAAAAGTATATACAACGTAAAAGTTGCATCCCATCGAGGTGCATTTGTAATAAAACCTCTCCTTCTCTCTCTGAAACGTTCCTGAGATATTGAGCAAAAACTGCAAAAAACGAGAGTTAACTTTGACGTCTTCTAGCGACTAAACGGGGCAGTGTGTTTCAAATAAGCGAGTTATGGACGATTTTCTGGAAAAGTACACCAAAATTTCGCTCAAATTGGAAATTTCTGCTTTCGAGGAGGGTGGTCAAAGTAAGGCTGCTAGAGCAAAAACAATTAAGTAGATACAAGCATTTTACATCAAGTAGGCCTAGAATTTGACGTAGATTCCAAAAATCTAATAAAAAATTTAAAGTTTGGTTTGTTCCTCAAATTTGGGACACCCTGTATACTGATGGATTATCTAGGAATAAAGTATATGCAAATATCTACAAGATTCATATTTAGTATTTTTTTATAAAATGAAAATTAAACGTTACAAGGATGTTAAATATTCATTGAATTACCCTGTAAACTACTTCATTGTATTGTCAATAACTCGGTTATTTTGACAATTATAGGGTGCCTTTATATACCAATTTGTAGCCCTTGAAATTCTCTTTTAACCACCCTGTATAGCGTTTTTACCTAGAACGTCGAATAACTGAGTTATTTACTGTTAAAACTGAGTTGTTTGATTTTGACAGTTTTTACTGTGACAGCCCATAACTCTGTTATTTTGACAGTTACTAGGTGGTTCAATATACCAATTTGTGGAATGTGTTATCCAGAAGGGATAAATTTATAAATAATATTTTTTTAAAAATTCATATTATTTTGAAAAGTGTTGAGGTTAGGTATACAACATTTTTCAGAAAGTTTCCGGTAATTTTCCGGAAAAAATTGAAAAATCTAAAAATTCAAAAATAATTCGTTTTTTAATTAATTGTACAACAATCCAATATCAATTCAAATTAAGTTTATTGTACTTTTAATCATTTACCCCGGTTTGCACCGTCGTTTTGTAAGCCGAGCTTAATTTAAGTGTGACAGTAACAGTACAGTGTGAAAAAAGTCACATTCTAAACCACACTTAACTTAAGCTATGCTTAAAGTACGACGGTGCAAATGGTGCTTAGATGTCTTAAATTATTTCATTAGAATGCATGATAAGTTTGACAATAACAATGACAAGTTTGACAGTTGATTTCCCTATCAAGGAAAATTTTCATTTAACATGAAGTAATTTTCCGGTAAATTTCCAAAAACCGCTTTTACATCTCTGGTGTAAATGTAAAGTTATGAATTTTACGAATTGTCACTTGTCATATTAATTTATTTTATCACTTTTTCAGCCTGAAGTTAACCAAATGCTTCACCTTACCGGTTGCATTTTGTTCTTAATTATTATTTGCAATATTTTTTAGTTTATTTAGTAAAATGTGTAAATGTTGTCGTTTGAATAATTAACGATAGCGGTAACTTAAGTTTCACAATATTGTTCTTTGATTATAGTTTACTTGTTCAAATTAGCTGCTAAACTCGTATAAATGATGGTGTAAATGAGCTTATTTTCTGGTAGTGACAGTTGTTTAGGCAACCAGCAAAACAGTAATATTTTTAGGTGTAAACTTGACCAGGTTTACCTCGATTGCGTTGGTTAAAACATTCACAATTTCCATTAATTAAGTCGTTTTATAGCAACATAAGTAATTGTAATGGAATTACTTATTACTAATGTAATCGAACTCACTGGTTTTGTCATTATTGTCACACAACCAAATTAATACGATCATTCCCAATGTATATTGTTTTAACACAGAGATAACACAGTTAATTAATATGTCGTTCTAAAGTGGACTATAAGGAAAATCTAACAAATTATAAGATGTAAAGAGAAGTTTTTAATAAACTATTCAATGTTGTAAAATAAACCATATTTTTGGCAGTTTTACATTTACATATCACGTTAATTCAGTTACATTGATTATTCGGATAAATGGACAACTGGCATAACAGAATGGATTGAATAAAAGACTGCTGGTGTAAACGTAGTAATTTGCTTTGCTATGACTATGTTTAATGTCCTTAGTAGCTGGTCTAAACAACCATTATTAGAATGTGTACCAAAAGCTGTAACTCCAGAGTAAAGTTGAGCTAAATTTGGAATTTATCATGTTTTTGTAACTTTTTTTTTCAAAATTTTGGTTTTAAATATGTATGGTGTTTTTAAAGTTTGAAATTAGTGACTTCATCTTTCTTACACTCTTTCAAGACAGTATAATTAATGTTCAAATTAATAAAATATCATTAATAGGACTTTTTATTTGAAATTATTTGTTGTAATTTCAATTTCTTGATAATAATAAATTTTTGAATAGAAATCGAAATAATTATTACAGAAACTGGATTTTCTTTATATTTGTTAGTTTTATGTTTGATTGCAAAACTGGTGTATTTTTGACTTAACCCATTGTTTCAATGTCATTTGATAGAACAGGATGTAATACTCTATTTACTATTGAGTTTTGCACTAAACTTGCCAGTGAAAAACTCGATTACAGACTGAGGCAAAAGTGACAATTGGCATTTGACAAATGACGGAAATTAGAAGCTTTTCCAGCAAAGGTCGTTTTTTTTTCGAAAAGTTTCTACGTGCCCTACTCTATTTTAGAGTCAAATTTCTTAATTGATTTTTCTTTAGATCTCTTTCAAAAACATTAAAAATAACATCAAAGTCTGTTTAAACCACAAAACTATACACTCTGTATACAGAGTGAGTAAATACTTTAGGGAATTAACCATATTTAATTATTAGTTTTTTCCACTTTTTCCATGTCGCCATTTCAGTTATTCAGATATTTATCACTTTAAGCAACTTCACATCCTTAGGCATGCTAACTGATTTTAATTGTTTGTATAGTGTGTTTTTTCATCTGTTCTGTCTTGCATTTTTTTGTATTTGTTAGCGTTTTTGAGTTGTACGAATCATCTGTGTTGCACGCAACAGATCTTGCTTAAACTTTATGTAACACAATTAAAAATTTAATATTTTTCTGATTATAGATGGTAACAAATGTTTCCTGGTCGATCCACAGAGTTAAAAGAACGAAAAAAAAACGAGGAAACCAACATCGATTAATGCTTTACATAACAAACATACAAATTAGTACCGGGCATCAACAAAGCCCGATATTGTTTTGTAAAATCTGTTTCCCCCCTTCAGTTTTTCCCCCTTCTATGGCGGCAAACAGAGGAGAAACAATTGAATTTGAACGAGTCTACCGCACTTTCGCGGCGCTACGTACGCCGTGTAAACGTTGCTTGAGCCGGGTGTCGACACGCTCAACGGTGATGTGTAAACGCAACCAATTTTGAATTTTTTTTTTGCGGAAAGTGATTTCAAAATGTGAATGTTTACAGTGATAGTGAACAATGTTGGGATATTTGGATTCATACCAAGGATATTACTACTAACTTTCTGCAGGTGAGGAAAATTTCTCTTTGCGTGTTTTTAAGATACTTTTACCGAAGTGAATAAATTAAAAAGTTGGAAAAAAATAATTGCGTGTTGCGGTTTTGCATTCAATTCATTATTAAATATTCTTCAACCGACAATGAGGCTGAAATGTGTGCTAATCGTATTCGAGCTGGACTCTTCAGTTTTACTTTCATCCGGGAAAATTATCGGTTTTCTCTTTGCCGTTTTGAATCCGTGTGCTAGATTCGGCACGCGATAATCATAACAACAAGTTAATATCTTCATTTTTGTATGAGGAAGAAGAAGAAACCGTGTTATCTCTGCGTTAATGATTTCCTTCAGTAAGCACTTTGAATTCATAATGTGTCAAAAATGGAAAGCTTTCAAACTCAATCTGATTTTGAATTCAATGTAAATGCACTTAAGATGCATTTCTTTTTAATGTTAACAACACTGAATGAGTTCGATGACATGAATTATAAATTCCACCTACATAAATTTAATATTTTTACAAGATTGTCAAAGACTACCTTATTTGCAAAACTATACTATCCGGTTCAGTAGTTTCGGTAGTTATTTAATTCTTCGTGGGATGATGATTTTGTAATGTAATCTGGTTATGCCATAATTATTTATTGTACCTATATGGATACAGATGAAATTTTATATAAAACAGATATTATATAATTGTTTAAATTAATAAATTTCACAAAAATACCTATAGAATATTGGGTAATGACATAGAAAAAGTAAACTTGGCAACATTCTGCTACTGAATCTAAACTATCTGCTAACCTTTTATGCATTCTCATATGTTAACAATTAATACCTAACCTAACCTAACCCACATAGCAAAATTGTATGGCAGTTACTTTCAGACAGGGGTATATTCTCAAATATATGCCAGATATGTGCCCAGTATATGAAAGTATATTCCCAATACGTGCCTGGCATATTATTTTGTCCCTTTAGTTCATGTGCCAGGCATGTTTCTCAGGAATCTAAAAATAACATTGATGTAGGCGGAAATTTCAAAATTGTATTTTTTCTTGTAATTTCAGTAATTTTTGTTGTTTTTGTTTGGTTTACGCATTGTAATCTTCTTGTGCTTGAATTAGCTCAACGGCTGAATGAAAATGTAAGGTTTTAAAATAAGACATATTCATATTTCATATATCAATTTATAGTTTATACTATATTTTCATTATTCTCATTCAGTTTGAAATACTGTGTTATATCTTGTAACCATTTTACGAAACTGTTTTTAGTTTGGGACCACTTTTGCCTCCCACAAACCTTTTTCTAGTGCCCTAATGATTTTTTTTTATAAAAGATTCAAATTCCTGTTCAATTTAGAAGCATTTTTACCTTTTTAGTTTTTAACCGTACCTGTCACAGAATATTATATGTTATAACATACCCTTATTTTTAGTAGAAATGAGTTAGTTTAAAAAAAGCAATTTGATGCACCCTATCATTTTTTGCCTTGTAACTCCTTCAGGAGGCCCTTAGATGCAAAAATACCTTAATACAATCTTGTAAAGAATGAAATTTCCTGCAACTTTCTTATTTACACTTTTCGGTAACTCGTCAAATAACGGAGCTACGTTTAGTCAAAATAAAGTTAGTTTTAAAAAAGCAGTTTGGTACATCCTTTCACTTTTTGCCTTCTAAGTCCTAAGGAGGCCCTCATTTAATTTTAAAGATCACGTGACACTTTTTTTACATCAAAACGGAATTGAAGGTCACGTGACTGTATTAATTCTCAAAATATATTTTTGAAGGATGACGTGACTGTTTTTACAATGAAAATGGTCAGGCAACAATTTTCAACCAACAAATTTTTTTTTAAAGGTCACGCGACTTTTTTTATCATCTTAACGGAATATTGAAGGTTACGTGACTGTTTTAAACGTCAAAATATTATTTGAATTGTCACGTGACCGTTTCTAAGTTGAAACTGATGTTTTTTTAAAATTACTATAATTTTAAATATCACGTGACATTTCTTTAAATGTGAAAACGGAATCTTGAAGGTTATGTGACTGTGTTAAATAGCGAAATATTCTTTCAGAGTCACGTAACCGTTTTTCAGTTTGAACTGATATTTTCAGTCACATGATTCTTTTTAAAATGCAAATGCTCACGTGACGACTTTTGAGATAAAAACAGTCACGTAACTATCTTCAATCATAAAATTTACGGGTTACGTGACTATTTTTTAACGTCAAAACGGATCCTAAAGATCACGTGACCGGTGTGAAGTTTAAACTGATGTTTTTAAAGTCACGTGACACTTTTGAAGGTAAAAATGGTGACGTGGCTATTTTCAATCATCAAATTTAATTTTAAAAGTCACCTTACTCTTTTCAGATTAAAAATAGAATTTTTTTATTTTTGGAATATTTTTAAAGGTCAAAATGTTATATTTGATTGGTCACGTGCCCTTTTTTTAGTTTTAAACTGATACACTGACTCACTTAACTATTTTTAAGGTTAAAATGTTGTCCTGAACGTCACATGACAGTTTTTACGTTTAGAGAGAGTGTTTAGACTGATATTTTTAATCATCATCATCAAATTAAATTTTGAAAGTCACGTGACAGTTAAGATTAAAAATGGAATTCATAATGTATTAAGGTCGGTATTAAGTATACAATTTAGCAACCGGCACTGAATGAGTTAAATCCAGCACTGATAATATGTAAGCAATTTTATGTAATGACATAAAAATTAATAGAGGATTACATGAACAAATAAGGATAATGGCCTTTTCAATGCCTTCATAAGCAGAAAGTCACGTGTTAGGAGAAAAACACGTGATGCCTCCTGTCGTTCCAGTCACGTGTTGTGTTCAAACAATCCCAATTACTCTGAACTTCCAGTTTCTGTTTAATCAAAGCTTAATGGAAACTTAATTACTCTAAGTTTTCCTATTTATCATGACTAAGAACAGTTTGCTCGATCTATTAACAATCAGCTTTTCACTAGTTCAGGATCTTTTAGAACAAACTTTGCATATTTGTTAAACTAACAGAAAAAATCATTACAACTGCAACATTAAAACACCATTATTTTTCTCGATAACCAAACGGTCATAAAATTTGAGCTCTGGCCTAGTAAATCCGAATTTAAGTGTTGTTTGAAATTCGAAACACGCGGTATACAATAAACAATATGGTAAGGTCATTCTATAACAGACTAATGCAGTTACTCAACATGAAAAAAAAAGGTCAAACCTAATTTGATCGGCCGCAAATTAGAATGTATGGGGCTTGAGATTAAAGTTATTGGATTAATCGAAAGACACTGTGTCGTTTACATTCAATTATTATGGTAAAAGTGGCCTAGACACGTGGTCTTTTTCACTATTTAGTGCTTTCCTTCCTGATGTTTTTAGTCAGAGTTTAAACTCCAGATTGCCGTTAATCTCAGTCTAGAAAATGATCCTTAAGAAAGACTTGTGCAAACCTGAACTGTTGTGAAACAATAGTGTTTCTCTAGGCTTGATTTACATGCATACGAGTTTTAGGATGCCCCCCATTCAGTTAAGTGGCGGTTCCTTTGATGGAACCCAATCTTTAAACTTCAAGTCACGACCGTGAAATCGCCAAATCAGAAAATACCAACTAAAGTGGCGTAAATCATTGTGGATTATGAGACCGACTGGTGCATAATTGTGGGTACCAAAAGTAAAGAGTTTTTGTATTGACCGAGAGAAAGTAAGCTTCGGGTTCCGATCTGATTTAATACGAATAAATTGACAATGTCCGGCCCATCAGTCAAGGTCGCTAGATTACTTTTCAATGGTTCCGCAATCGGACTGAAATGCCGGTACCAAGCAGGAACCATACCTGGTCACCCGCGCTTATGTTTCTTTATAATATACAATTACCCGTAACTGTGGTTTTGCAGTGTCAGTGTCAATTTGTTTGGTAAATTAACCGGAAATTGATAAAATTTTATTTAACTCTAAATTCAACCAACATACATTCAGAACGGAAGACTGGTGCTTTCTTATAAAAATCAAAACCGTTTGAATTTTTTTAAAATTTTTTTAATCTTATTTTTATTATTATACATATAAACAAAAACAATAAAAGTATCTTTTGCACCAATTATGACATTGTATTACTTAAGTATAAATCAGCCAAAAAATAAATGTATGATACTATTACACTTACTTCCAATATCTGCGTCCTTTCAGTTACCTCATATCCAGTTTGCTCAAACATAAAAAATTTTGGATATTAATTTTGGATTATTTATTTGCCATTTATGTAATTTTGTTTATGATACAATAGTGCCCCAGGGCATTTCCTATTAACCTTTCTGAAGTGAGACATTTAAAATAAATCACTAATTGGTGAAGTACAGCATTCTACCATCTACCATCTCAAAGTTCTTATTCTGACTTAAAATGTTTTAATAATTTTTGTTTCTGGGATTACATATCTAGTTTAGCAAACTTCTTTTGGAAACTGATATGGCATAACTCTTTTGTAGATCTTCTTCTTTTCGTAGAAAATTGAACTGAAATGGCATAGGTATGTGGGCCTTAGCAAAACATTGTACCACAGTGTGAACGACTTAGATACGAAACAATCAGGAACTGCGACTTCCTTTTACTAACAAAAAGCTTAATTTTAAAGTAAAAAAACATAATTTGCAGCTAAACAATCTAAAAATGTCTAGAATCTTCCAAGCCTTCCTCCAAACATCACCTTACATTGTGAAGATTTTGTAAAAGATCAACATGGTAATTTATCACAAAGATTATGTTGCTTTCCACAACTACGTTCTACTTAAATCAGAATATCATCATGAAGGCCATTCTACGTGACTACAGCTTAGTTATTATTAGTCCTACTGCTACTCCGCACTTATACACACCTTTTCAATAGCGTTTTCACGTCAGTACAATACAGGCAGCTGGTTTTTGTCCGGTCTACTTCCGATTCGGGGTTTGACTAATACAATTACAACGTTACATTGTTACATTGCATTATTATTTTGATATAAAACGGTGCGTGTGCACGATCAATTCCCCTTTGTTAAGTCAGACCGAGCTAATGACGAATCGGACCATGTTAGAGAAAGGTTTGGTCAATTGGAACGACATGATACCCATATTTCTCTGGAAACAATCAGTCGGAAAATAAACTTTATTTTTAGTGTGTTCAGTTGAAGGACTTTACAGTTGAAGAGTAGATACCTAAAATCGTTAAAAAATCACTTCATTTAACATCAATTGATGTGTTGTAGTTGCATGAAAGGTTGCACACTTCGTTGATTTGTCTAATAAGCAAAAAAATTGTTGAAACGCTTGCGAAACCGTTAACAATTAAAAGTATTAAGAGTGAAAGTGAAATTATGGGTTAAAACGGTACTATGCCTGTGATAAGTGATTTATCCGTGGTCATGCAAAGTACTGCAGTATATCGTTAATCATTGCTGACACTTCCAACCTGGAATGATTAAACTTATAATGTAGAGTCATATTTAATCAGATAAGAGAAGATACTGGAGACGCAAGTTGTAAAAATGCGATTGATACTTCCTACAAGAAATTGTTATCGATTGATTCGATTCAGGAATGTAGGAAGCAGGATTGCCATTGTGTTTCGCCATCGAAGCAGGAAATAACAAGGTTCAGTAAAATTATTAAGCATATTGGGCGGTGTTTATGAAAGATGCCACTCCTTGGTGAATTGTTGATTATGATGATGAAAAAAATTACTAGTTTAGTTTCATTGTGTTGGATCTGATTAGTTTAGCAAATCTAGTTATCATCAAACAGCAAAGACAAGAAAAAAGGAATTTTTCAGCTAATCACCAATTTACATAAGCTAGCTGCATTTAGAACCTACCTTCTAGGTAGGTTTAGGGAGTTTTAATTGGTAGCGGAAGAAATATGTGCATTTAACGTAATGATATCCTAAGCAGGAGAACGGTGTAATAGCTATTTATGTAACCAGTTACAAAAAGATCGATTTGAATGAATGAATTGAATCCTACAATTTGAATGAGTTACACAATAAGACATTTTCGAAACGTGTTGCATACATAATTTTTTCTAATTTTGACCAAAAAGCGGTAAAAACCATCTTTTAAAGTGATATATATATATATATACAATCTTTATTTCGTTTACAACGAAACAGGCTATCGACCAGTTTGGTCTTTCTGCCTATGTGATAAGAAATGCATACTGTAATATGATTACAAAATAAAGTATAACTTAACTAGGTAAAGTATTTACAAAATAACATATTAAAAAAAAAAAAAAGTTAGTCTAACGTAGTTTTGAGGATTATGCTATGTGTAAGTGTTCTAGTAGGGTAGTTGTAGGAAATAGGAAGCGAGATTGTCTTGTCGGTCTTGTGAGACACAGAGGATTTAGTATGGTCCAGTTATGTGGGTTGTTTTTCCATTTTGTTTGAATTTGTTGTAGTCTTTCTGTTATTTTTGGTAAGTTTGTGCGTTGGTATAGTAACTCATTTGAGGGGTTATGAAGTGGGTTTTGGGGATGTCTTATTCGTGTTATTATTCTTAGTGCGATTTGTTCTGTTGTTTGTAAGTGCCGTTTATTTCGTTCAGTTGTGTTTGTCATAGTTATATGTCCGTAGTCTAACAAAGGTCTGCAGATGGCTTGGTATATTTTTGTGGCGGTTCTTATGCTTATTCCTTTATCTTTGTATGTTAGTGAGCGAAAATGTTTTGCTCTTTTAGTTATTTCTGTCCGGATGTTTTGTACGTGTTTTGTATATTTAAGTTTTTGGTCTATTGTGAGTCCTAGATATTTTACGTAATTTTTTGGTTCAGTTATGTGACCGTCTGTTGTTATTGCAGGGGATTTTCTGTTAATTCTATGGTTGGAAAGCAGGAGTTGATTTTTCGTCGCGTTGGGTGTGAGTCTCCAAGTATAAAACCAAGTCATTGTCATGTCTGTTAGAGATTGAAGTTTGTTTACCGCTTTTTCAGTGGTTTTGTCATGGACGATAAGTGCGGTGTCGTCAGCGTATTGCAATATGTAGGCTGTTTTGTCTATTTGCATTTTGTCCTGTAGGTTGTGATTGTATATGTCGTGGCAGTATACAGGGTGTCCCACGACGAAAGACCTCGAATGATATTGGAAAAAGTATAAATAGGAGAGTTTTGAAAATTTGGTAGGATACTGATGTGGGCATGCCCAATCCAACTAAAATATTTTCAAGATGGTTGCACTTCCGCTTATACCGGAAGTCGATCACAACTTTCTTATTTTAAATAGAACACCCTATATATTATTACATATTTGGATTCCTCACAAAATTCTGACCAACTTTTGTATAGAATGCCCTATGCCTATCTCTAGCCGTTTTCGAAATATTTGATGTTTTTCCAAAAAAGTGACAGTTGCAACGCTCAACATATTTTTGTACTATGTTAAAACCGTATTTCATTTTGCAATGAAACTTTGGGTTATTGTAAATAAAGGATCGTTTTATTAAACTGAGGGTGCGTAACGACTCATTTGTATACAGGGTCGTCAAAAAAAAATCATAAACTTGCCACTACAAAATATGAAAAATCTCAAGTTTTTTAAATGGAAACCCCCATTTTTTATGACGGAATCATTTTGAGCATTAAAAATTACTATAAGTTTCAATTTACTTGCCTATACCTAAATCCAACCCATTTCGTTTTATTTGAGAATAAACATTTTTTTATTATGCTGCACAGTTGGGATTATGTGGTGTTCTAGTTGGTCATGCTTTTGACACACGGTGATATTGAAGACCTGCAGGGCATGTTAATAACACTAGTTTTGAGTGTTTTGACAACTGCAAATATGCCGTCGCGGTTACGTTATTCAAACCAAGATTACTTAAATCTGTTTATTATTTACGGAGAATGTGATAAAGTTGTGAGTAGAACATGTGAGGTATTTGCCGCTCGTTATCCAGAAAAACCAAAGCCATCACGAAAAGCTGTCAAGCAAATAATTGAAAATTTTAAGAATACGGGATCTGTGAAGATAAAAGCTATTAAAACAAAACCAATCCTTAATAATACAAATGTAGAAATTGCAATTTCTAACCAACTTTTGTGTACAATGCCCTATTCCTATCTCTAGCCGTTTTCGAAATATTTGATGTTTTCCCAAAAAAGTGACAGTTGCAACGCTCAACATAACATGCTTTGCAGTTCTCCAATATCACCGTGTGTCAAAAGCATGGCTAACTAGAGTACCAGCTAATCCCAACCATGCAGCCTAATAAAAAAATGTTTATTCTCAAATAAAACGAAATGGGTTGGATTTAGGTATAGGCAAGTAAATTGAAACTTATAGTAATTTTTAATGCTCAAAATGATTCCGTCATAAAAAATGTGGGTTTCCATTTAAAAAACTTGAGATTTTTCATATTTTTTAGTGGCAAGTTTATGATTTTTTTTTGACGACCCTGTATACAAATGAGTCGTTACGCACCCTCAGTTTAATAAAACGATCCTTTATTTACAATAACCCAAAGTTTCATTGCAAAATGAAATACGGTTTTAACATAGTACAAAAATATGTTGAGCGTTGCAACTGTCACTTTTTTGGAAAAACATCAAATATTTCGAAAACGGCTAGAGATAGGCATAGGGCATTCTATACAAAAGTTGGTCAGAATTTTGTGAGGAATCCAAATATGTAATAATATATAGGGTGTTCTATTTAAAATAAGAAAGTTGTGATCGACTTCCGGTATAAGCGGAAGTGCAACCATCTTGAAAATATTTTAGTTGGATTGGGCATGCCCACATCAGTATCCTACCAAATTTTCAAAACTCTCCTATTTATACTTTTTCCAATATCAGTCGAGGTCTTTCGTCGTGGGACACCCTGTATATTATAGAGGAATGGGGAGAGTGGTGAACCTTGAGGTAGTCCTTGTTCTGGAGAGAAGGGAAAGGAGAGAGTGTTGTCAATTCGTACTTCTAATTGTCTGTTTTCTAACAAGTCTTTGATAGTGTAAAGTAAGTATTTAGGGGTTTGGAGTTTGTATAGTTTGTACAGTAAGCCTTTATGCCAGACACTATCAAACGCTTTGTTGATGTCCATAAATAAACATGCGGATTTTTCGTCATTAAGGTGCGTTGTTTGAATGTTGTTCGTTAGGACAAAGAGAGGATGGATAGTCGAATGTTTGGGTTTAAAACCGAATTGGTATGCTGGGATATGTTGTCCGATTAGTCCTTCCAGTCTGTTTTTTATTATGTGTTCATAAACCTTGCTCAGCACCGGGAGTAATGTTATTGGTCTGTAGTTTTGTGTTTTTGTGTTGTCCAGTCCGTTTTTTGGTATGGGAATTATGATGCCGTTTTTCCATGTCTTTGGTATTTTGTTTGTTGTGATGCAGTAATTAAGTTGGGTAAGGATGAGTTTGTGGGTTTCTTGGGATAAGTTTTTCAGTATTTTGGCTTTTATTTTGTCTTTTCCTGGTGCTGTGTTCTTAATGTGAGATATTGCCTCATCGTATTCTATGTCCGTAATTAGTTTGCAGTTGTGGTTTGATGAGGTATTGAAATAGTTAGTGTACCAATTGTCTACAAAGTTCCAGTTGTCATTGTCAAAGTTAGGGTTAGTTGATATGCTGAAGGCTTTCTGATAGTGTCTGACAAACGCGTCGGCCCTGTCCTTGTCTGTGTGACGTTCTGTTCCGTTTTCGTCAATAGTACCCATGGTGTTAGTTCTTTTGTACTGTGCTAGTTTTTTTATTTTTTGCCAATATGACTTGCCTTTGTCTTTTTCTATTTCTTGGCACGCTTCAAGCCATTTGTCTTGTCGGTATTGTGCGATTAAAGTTTTAATGTTTCGGTTAAGATTGTTAAGTGTTCGTTTTAGTTCGTTGTTTTGCGTTTGTATGTATAGTCTGTACAGTTCTCTCTTATGTTTGATCAGTCTTAAAATAAATTTAGGTAAATTATGTTGATAGTATGAGTTTTTTATTTCCGGTGTAAACTTTTCAATTGCCAATGTTAGTTGTTGTTGTATGGTCTCTAAGGAAGTGAATTCTGAGTTTGATTGAATGTAATCATATAAGTGTTGGTTTACTTTTTCTATGTCGGTTTTATTTAAGTTTAATTTTTTAGTGTTATGTTGAGTAGGTGGTTTTAAAGTGATTTAACACAAATATTCACTTTCATAGCACCTTGTATAAACAGTGACAACGACATGTTATGATGGATGTCGCCCATATGTTTCTACGGAAATGCATAAAAACAGGGAGTGATGAAATGAACTTTTCATAACTAGTTACATAAAGTGAAACGTTTTGTCACTCTAATCAGTTTTGAAAAGTGTCACTTTATATGCCAAAATAAGAAAAAAGTGATTTTAAAACTGGGTTTTCCAACTTTGCAAGAGATCTGGTGATCTTACAACTCATAGCAAAAATAGCAAAGAAATGTTCTTGGAACCTGTTTGGTGGTTATTCTGAGCTGGCTATCTCTGCACACAATTCAGACAAAAACGTTCAGGGATTAACTAGAAACTAGAGAGTCAACAATTTGCAATATACATCAAAAAACTAAGAAGTCAAATTAGAAGATAACAAAGTATCACGATTCAAAGTCAACAGACGTTTAACTGTCACGTAACCAATTCTTAACAGGAACACAGCCCTACACGTGACTTTTGCAGACCGCAATCAGCAGAGTTGTTTGCCAAACAAATGCAAATAATTTAGTGAATTGTATAGTGCGAATTAATATAGAGACTTCATGATCAAATACAGAAAAGAAAGTCCTTCTTCTTCTTTTATTTATTTAATATCTCGCGATCTGTTTTGCAGGTTCCTCTGGATCAGTTCCTGGGAGGTGGACTGCCAGCTGTCCTTCCATCTCTTAGGTGGTCTTCCGGGTGCTCTTTTTCCTATTGGCTTCCCTTCAAGTGCGAAGCGTGGCAGTCTTCCATCTTCCATTCTTCTCACGTGAGCGTACCAATATCTTTTTCTTTGTCTCCCCCATCTTACGATGTCTTGCACCCCACATTGTTCCCTAATGTCAGTGTTCCTAATTCGGTCTATTCTTGTTTTTCCCATTATAGTCTACTTTCGTTGGTTATCTCTTCATTGTATTTTTGTTTTATGCCTGGTATTACTTCCCTGCCTATTCTGGCGTACAAATCCCCGAGAATAATGATTTTATCCGTGTTGCTTAGTTTGTATTATGTAGGCGTTGGTAAAATGTTTCTCTCTCCTCTATGGGTTTACTTATGTAGTCTATGCTTTCTATACATTGTTCATATTTCTCGTGGAGTAGAATTTCCACTCCCGATTGTGCTCGTTCTTGCTTAGCTCTTCCGCTGTAGGCTAAGATGTAACCATCATATTTTGATGTGCCCTGTCCTTTCCTCTTCGTTTCTGATAGAGCGCATATGTCAATCTTGTGTTGTTTCATTTCGTTCACAATCTCCTGGTCTCTGCCATTCCACGATGTTATATTCCAACAGGCAAGTCTTGTTATGGTGCGTTTGCGTCTCCCAGGTCATCGTGGTATGATTGCGTTTGGTTTCCGAGGCTGTCCCTTCAATTCTGTGAGCGGTATGTTTCTTTTACCTCAGGCAGGGTGCTAGCCTAGCCTGAGAACCCTCCTCCTTTTACTCGGGCTTGGGACCGGGCTGCATGATCATTGAGCTACTCAATTCACCCGACAACCATACAGGCGGAGAAAAGAAACATTTTCATTTTCATACCGAAAAAGTTAATGTAGTACTAACCAATGTTTTAAACTCACTAGTATCATTTAAACTATCAACGGAAGGATAAAAGCTTTAATTGAACATCTTTACAGGGTTTCTTACCCAAAGTGTCATCATATTTTAATCTTTTGAACTGTAAGCTCTTACGGATGTGCAAAATCTTACCATAGTTAAAAGACAGTTGTGGGAGAATTCTCCTAACATAGATGACTTTACATAGCTATTCTAAGAATTTTTTGAGCCTTAGTTTTAAAGCTTAAAAAAGCCTATTTTGGCTTACAGTCATTCTTAGATAAGTATAATATCCCATCATAAAAACTCGTTTAGTGTCAAGAACGTGCTTCCAACTGGATTTCTTTGTAAAACTTCGTATGAGAACTTTTCTGTAACAACAATTAATAAATGATTTTGTTGATTAAGAAATTTTAAGAATCTGAGACAAAAATAACTATTTACAGAATAACATTATTGCATCTACTTATGCATAGTTCTTAGTTTACATATTACAATACTTACAATTCTACTATTACAAGACAGATTATCATTTTTTACTTTTTTGTGTTTCGTATACTCATAATTTAGTATCTATTTCTGGGGTTTCTTCACCAGTTATTTTTTATGATTGCAGTCATAAATAATTATACTAACATTGTTATGAGAAACTTATACTGACCACCTGGGATAAGTGGTATTATACATGAAATAATAACAATTTTTCCGTTTGTAACATAATTTTTGTGTAAAATTTACCATCCATGATAAACCAAACATTTAAGTATGTTAGTCTCATTGCCCACATGTGCAATTTTACGTTTGGTTTGAAAGTAAATACGAATAACGAAAATACTTATCTTAACCAAAGAAAACCATTATTAACATGTAAATGTATATAAAATGTGCAAAACCGCAAAATGTATAAGGTTCTGCATAGCTTAAATTAAACTTGTCAATAATAATGCAATTGCCTTTAGAAAGTTTATAAATCAGGAGCATAATGTAGGTATGATGTAAAGTTGCTATGATGCAAACTTAAGAGTTAATATAATAAGTTGCAATAATGTAATAGTACACTTATTTATTGTTGATTGATACGTGATTCAATTCGTAGACCGTAAAACTAGAAAGTAAAATGTGCATATAATACATAAGAAATTATATAAAAATTGTAGATCAGTCGTAATTCCCTTTGCCAAATATAGCAAATCACTTTCAGTAATTATCTTTATCATTCTGTTTTGCATAACCAAAATTTTGTTAACGAAAAATTTTTTAAAAAAATTTTAAGTTTTGTCAAATAAAACTGTTTTTTGAATGATATAACAGTAAATTTCCAAAACATTTCTGACTGTTCCTGAATCATAAGGCAAAACAATTAACTTTCTTTCAAAGAACCTTTCCCAGACACCCTGTATATAGAAACAAGTTTCGACAATACCGTAAGTATACTTTTAAAATAAATAAAAATAAAATAAGCACTAATCTAGCTTCACTATTACATTGATATATCATTCTATTTTTGTTTCAGTTTTGGTTTCTAAATTTGGATAAAGAATTTGATGTCTGTTAAAGATAACAGTGACGTCAAATGATCTAAACTATATATTATACAATTTTCTGTTTCCACTAATCATGAACAGAACGGGAAGATGTGCTGAAACGATTGAGCTGGCTAATTGGCCCGAAATTTTGAAAGCAGAAGAATTCAGTTTTTTTTAACGTCAGAAGATCGGAAGAGTGTGCTGAAGTTATTAAGCTGATGCTAACTGCTTTGAAATTGTGAAAGAGAAAAAAGTTTTTTTTAGCGTTAAAAAAGAAGAGCGGAAGAGTGTGCTAAGAAAATTGAGCTGGCTAATCGCCCCCAACTTTAAATGCATTAGGTGACTACTGGTAATTGCGCCGAAATTCTGAAAGAAGAATGGGTCAGAAAAGAAGAGTGTGCTGTAATGATAAGCTTGCCTTGCTTGATAAGAAACGCCCAAAATTTAAACATTTGAGCTACCTAATTGCCCTGAAACGTTGAAAGAAGAAACATTTAAGTTTCAGAAAGGGTGAAGAGCTGGCTAATTGCCTGGAAATTTAAATATTTGAGCTGGTCAATTGCCTCAAAAAATTAAAAAAATCAGAATTTTTTATCGTCAAAAAAGAAGAGCGGAAGAATGTGCTGAAATGATTAAGCTGTTTAACTGTCCAGAAAACTAGATTGATATTCTTATGGAATATTCTAAGGAAACGAACGATATTGTATTTGGGATGCACTGTGAAACATTTCTTAACCAGAAAGAAGAAACGTCACTGCAATCATATCGTTGACAGACTTTGAATTTGAATTGCTTATGAAAAACAACTGCTACTGTTATCACCATCAAAATTTGCTATTGATATGCATATAACGTCAGGCATTATCGGTAATACTTCAATTCGAAGAAATGTATTTGAACTCTTCCCAAAAATAGAATGATCTTTCAAGGTATTTTTATAGATTGAATGTTATTCATCTCATTTAATCTGTATTCATGCAATAAGTGAGAAAATAATTAATAACCTTGACACTGGTTACAGTTTAAATTGTTAAGGCAAAAACTGTAATCTGTTATTTATATGCTCGTTAAGCAAATTCTTATCGAATCTTTGTACAAGAAGAACAGGTTGAAATTACCAATTCAAATGTTTGCTATCACTGAAATATATTCAGCAAAATTCCAATCAACAAATCCACTGACAAAACAACAAGCCGTAAAATCATAAATGCAAATTCACGTATTTGAAGATGCAAGCTGGTCCAATCAATCGATATTTTATCAGTTATTAACCCATTTGGATTATAGATAAACACGCCCAATTAAAAATGTTGTTATAAAATTGCACTGACATATACATAATATTAATCAAAGATTGATTATTCCCATATTTGTTGCAAGAAAAATATGTATAACGTTATTATTCAAAGGATAGTCAGCGACTGAAAATATTTGCATTTTATTGTGTTTAATTTTCTAGGAGATTTCAGTAAAAGATAATAAAAAAATTGTCATCAGTAACAGTAGGTATTAACTGCTTTTCCAAATGTTGTTGCTGTAAAAATTATTATTGTTATAAATTTTGAATTCTTGGTCAAATTGGACACTAACGGTCTTGAGATGATTTTGACCTAAAAAAACTGAATTAAACGTATTTTGTTACAGACATCCTCTTAAAAGGCGATGCTGAAATACAAAACAGACCAAGTGGCCTCCATCGTAGCCCTACCGTTAATCGGAATCTTGCTGATTTGGACCGTAGTGATTTTCCACAAGAATCGGAAGAAATGGGGCCCTTACGACATACCTATAGTGTCCGTTTTGGTTTCCAGCATTCTCAGAAACACAACAATCCTAGTCTATGTCGTTGCTATCATCTTCAGTGAATTTAATACTGATTATTGCGGCATCGTTACGTGGATCTTCAACTCTATTCACACTTTCCAAGCCTCCAGCTTAACTTCAATCGCGGTGATTGGACTTTTTTCCGCCAAGTTGCACCGCAAAAACCAAAATGTCCGCACCTTTCTCACTTCCACTCACATTATCTACCATCTGTTTTGTTTGACCACTTTATGCGCGTGTGTTGGTGTAGCAGCAATTTTGGCGCAGAAAAACCAAAACGACTTTGGTGATGATAGTCCTTGCAATTTCCTACCTTTTGAGCTGGACGTAAAGTTTAACGTGTTTATTATAGTGTTGCATGTGTTTTTGGGTACAGTTTCTCTAACCTGCTTTTTGGCTATTTGCTACAACTACTACAAAACTAAAAAAGAAGGTTTTGACTACATTAAGAAAAGCAACAGTGACTTAAGTGAACTGAGTAACAACTTCCATGGTATCAATACTAATGTGAATGAAAGTAGAAGTTTCTACGACACTTATACAATTAGCAAAAATGATAATAACTACAAGGATACTTGGAGCAACAACCACCATTTTGCTAACAGTGAAGTCCTGTCCAATAACTCCACTACAGTGAGTTCGACCAATTCCAGAAGACCTTGCATTATGAAGCAACCTCAAGAAGATGATGAAGGAGTGGAGGTGAAGAGGACCGGTCTGGAAACTATGCATCCTGTACTAATTGTGTGCTACTTGTTCTATCATCTCCCGTTGATCGTAAGTAAATCATTTTTTTTTTGTTTAACAAAGTACGGTGTGGGTCGTCATGCTATAATCACAGAATGTCATGAAGTAAACCAGTTTCGGTGTTTACAAATAACCAAGCGTTGCGTAACAGAGCAAAATAATTTACAGTAAATGGAAAATCGTCTAACACGGTATATTGTTTCAAGTGGAATGCAGGTTGCTTCCGATTTTTCACGGTTTTTATTAGTTAATAGATAACGGAAACTGTAACTTAGTTTTAAAATTCGGTGGATATTGTGGATTGATGGACATGATGAAATTTATAGAGGTTGGTGAAGCCCAGAAGTTGGAAAGTTATTTTCAGTAGATCAGGCAGCACAAATTGTACACTGATCATCTTCAGAAGTGACGTAAAAACTACTAAGAGTGATAAATGTCGTTAAAATGAAGAAAGAAGCTAAATAGATACTTACTTTTCTGAACAACTTTATTAGAAGTTCCGAAAACATTCAATATTCACAAAAAGTGTCTGAAACTGGCTTAGTCCAATTAAGCATCAATTTAGCATTTCAATAGTCTTGAAGGGATTAGAATAACCAAATAACTCCTTAAAAATATTAGGAATGAAAAGAGGTCTTAACAGCATTTTTAAGGATATATCTTCTAAGGGTCTTTCAGGCCTGAAGGTTAAAAACTAAATTCACTGATGAGAAGTTTTACAAAGTTATGATGTTGGCTTAGTCAAAAAGTGTCCAAAGCACTGAATATTTAATGGTATTTTAAAAATCAAGTCTTAGAGTCACAAGTCTTAGAGTTACTAAATTTTAGCAAGAGAAGAAATCTATAAATTAGTTTGCGAACCACTGACATTGAATCGTTTCACCAATATTATTCATAGGGACCAAAATAGAAAATATATGCAAATTACACATCTCATAAAATTCTTCACTGTCTGAAGGGAAGAAAAAAATTAAAAAGTGATTCTAATTATAGTAATTCATGGTTTAGAGTGTCCTGGACACCTTCTAGGTTCAAGTGCCACAACTTGACAATGTTAAATCGATATATGGCATGTCCCTGGATATTTCTAAGGACATCTCATAAAATGCTTCACTGTCTGAAGGGATAAAAAAATTAAAAACTGATTCTAATTATAGTAATTTATCATTTAGAGTGTCCTGGACACTTTCTGGGCTTGAGTGCCATAACTTGACAGTGTTAAATCAATGTATGGCATGTCTCTGGACAATTCTAAGGACATCTCATTGCTTCACCGTCTGAAGGGTTGAAAAAACTGTTCCAGACAGTCTAAACAATAAATTACTATAATTACAACTAGTTTTTAATTGGTTTCAAACGGTGAAGCAGTCTATAAAAATGAGATGTTCAATCTATTGAAATGTCCATTATCCAAAAACGTTCAATAGATAACTTCACCCAAACTAAATCATCTACAGAAGGAAAAGCAGCTTATTGCTTACACACTAAATATTGGGAAGTATTAAAAAGTTAATGTAAAATTGTCAGTCACTTATTGAGATCACTTTTCCCACGTTTATTATAATAGTAAGTCAACAAGTTAAAAGGTTTTGCAGCGACTAATTTGAAAATTGCCAATGGTAATTTAGGCGATTGGTTGCGATTAGCAACAGGTGTTAATTGTTCAAATTGTTTATAGCGATCACTCGGTATTATTTGCTGTTGGTAAGTATAGTTTTTGATGCCCAATTATCACCTAATTTGTAAATATTTTAAAAAAAGTATACTGTAAACCCAGATCAAATTGTTAATTAAGTACCTTCCAAATTTGTACGCTGCTTTCTAAATTTAGCTGTCAAAGGCATTTGAGATGCTTATAAACCAGTTCTGTTACCAAAAAATGTATGTTGTACTTATTCAGCTTTCTGCTTTTCTACTCGATTTATTAGCCATTTAATAGATGCTTACAAAATACCTACAAGTTATCAAATTAGTCAAAATGTTATTTTCTGCCTTCAGAAATACATTTCTAAATGTATTTTGAAAAATTTTGCTAATCGTACAAATCTCAAAAACTGCTAATAAATAATTAAATTACCTTTAACTGAATTATTTTACAGTTTGCAGCTTCCATACTATTTTTAAAAACTGTTTTTGTTGGTGACTAGTAATTAGTAGCAAATTTTAGTAGTAATAAGTGGCAATAGTAGGTCATTGCTGCAATATTACGTAAGTTTAAAGTCATTTAGATGTGCCAAACAATACGTGCTATTCAGTAACTTAACGTAAAAAAATTGACAAATATCAATAAAAAAGAAGATAACGTAAAACAGACCTGTTGTAAAGGTTTAGGTTGAGCAAAATGTGACAATAAACAAGCAAACATTCAAAGCATTTAGAGCTTATTTTTGTTTAATTTTCCTCACATATGGCCTTATTGACTAACTTCTGCAGGAATTATTAACAAAACGAAAGTTACTACGTTAATATTCCAACTTACTAAAACATCAGACGTGTGAATGAATAAAGCACCAGTCTGGGGGTTTCTTCTTAAATGATTGAAGACCCTTTTTAAAAAGCATTTCTTTAAGATGATATCAGTGATATACGAACTTTTCCGGTCATCCTGTTGATAGATTGTGAATGGTTCAGCTTGCTGCTTTTTTTGACCAATCACAAACTGTGGTGCTGTGATGGTGACAATTTTTTTTAGGTAAAATTTATTTAAATTATTAAAAAGTACCTAAACAATATGTCTACCAAAAAAACTGAAAAAAAACACCAAAAAATACTTGTTATGTAATAAAGTTTGTTCAAAACTTACCTGCAGCTTAAGGTATCGCTTGCATCAATATGATATGAAGAAATATTCTGTTGAAATATCAGACTATTAAATACTCAGATTATTTAATTATCTATCAGCATTATGTAAATATAAATTATTACTCTGCTTTACATAAATAATACTATTCATTTTCATCCACGTTCACCAAAAAGCAATTATCACACCATGCTCTACTTAAGTTTACCAACACACAAAAATGGAGAAATAAAACAGACTTTCATACTTTTAATGCATGATACAGGGTGATGACCTTTCGTGGTCCTTCCTGTAAACCTACAAAATACCCAGGGGCTTGTCAAAATTACTCATTAAGCACATTCCGTGCTTTATAATAATTATATACTAAGCCGAAAACGTTTGCCTTATAAAGCGATTGAAAAAAAAATACAAAGTCGTTCAGGCTTGTAAATGTAGGTTAATCGCCAAACCTAAAAACAGTAATCTATAAATATCAGTTTTGCCTTTGTACACCGATTAGCACAAGCAAAATGGGTCAAATTAAAAAAACCCTTTACCGATCAATAACCATAAAGTTTGATGGTCCAGTTGAAAAGATGCCAGTGATGAAATATACGTTTGAATAATAGCTGAAGTTACAGCACTACACATGTCAAGCAATTCATTCTAATGGTGTAATAAAATGTAATCTATCTTTAGAGTAGTGGCACATGGTTTGCAATGATGCACTGTGTGTTCCAAACAGATGTTTGTCAAGAGGAAGTTATGACACTCGTTGAATTATTAACGTTTCCGCAATTAAAATTATTTTAAATTTTAGCTTTTGATGGTTTTAGGGTTAGCTGAAAACAAGATGGTTTACTACACCATAGTACATAAACGTTATCCTTGTGGGGTAAATGTTGCAGTGCAAATAATTCATGCAGCTGTACTTTCATTTTTCCCATCCATAGAAAATAGAAACTTCCTAATCATTGTGAATCTTTGAACAATTTATATAGACAATTACTTCGACAATTATTGGTAATTTTCCTTAATTGATTCAAGCAAAGATCTAGTTGCGGCCGAGGGATTACGAAAGTGAAACCAACTCGCACAATGCCTTTTGTTGTTAGGTAAATGGCTTCCAGTGTAATACTTATTAATTGGTCTTAAAATTTTAACGGATTTTGCAAGTTGGTTTCGTCTGAAAATGCTTCCATTACGTCGTGTCCAATTAGTCAGAAACGCGTTTCTAGTCTCTCGTTTCTCTCCAAGACGTTATAGATTTATAGGCCCAGTACCACTGCAGATTTGGTCAGCTTAAAGGTTCTCAGACAAATTACAAGTTGTTACAAATATATGCTAGTCGTTGTTACCACAAACAAGTCTTTGAAATGTAATAAATTTGGTTTTTATATTTTTAATGTCTGAATATAGTACACAGAAACTTTATGAAGCAATAGTTTGTAGTTTAAAAGACAGACTTTTTTAAAAAATATTGCTAAAAACCTACTATACCAATAAGGTTAATGCCAGTAATGAAAGTTGATTAAAGAAAAGAATATCGCATTGTTAATAGCAAAACAAGGTTGACCAAACTCTAAGGAAGCACTTGATTTATGGACCATTGTTATTATTAGAACTTTAGTAGCATATATTGCGTTTTTACATTTGTATATAAATAAACAATAGTAATAAATAACCTCTTGACAAAAATATTATTGTCTGATATTCAAAGGCATTTAACAAAATCATGTCAGTTCAACAATCTATTACTTTTAGAAGTTCTGGCTAGTTAAGAAGAATCTGGAATTGTTACATACTGAATAATTACATTTCCAGATTTTCCATTTAGTGCAGTTAATATCAATATTGAATAGTTTTAAAGGGACTGTCATCATAGAAGTACATAATAGTGCAAAAAATCATCTATGAAATGGACAGTTCTAGGTGGATTTTTGTCACTGAAGGAAGTAAGGTTCTATGTATACAAGTTAACTTTAGCTTGAGGGAAAACTCTCTAAAAACCTTGATTTAACCGACACTTTTTATAATAAACATTTAAGTATAAACAAATCAGTATATCTGGTGACTTCTAGAATACTTCTAAAGTAGTAGTTGTGTGAAACACACAAATTTACATTCATCTAAAGTCTTCATCTGCATCTACATTTCATCAACCCTGAAAGTGTTTTAGATTATAACTCGGAATATTTAATAGTATAATTTAATAACTCAAGATGGTTTTTCATTAAAAAACGAAACCAACCTAACCTTACAACTCTACATTATTATCATCAATGTTTGAGGTTATTTAAGATATTACGGACATTTATACTCAACCATTTACTTCTAGAGTTGTTTCCAAAAAATGTCGTTTAGAAAGTTTTATGTTAAATTCTAGTTTTTTCAGGAAGAGGAAGCAAATTAAAATGTATAATGTAGTTCAATGTATGGGAATTTTTAAAAATTTTTGGTTTTGGTAACCATTTCAACAAGAGTTGCTTATAGTGCAAAGGTGATCCAAAGTTAGTATTTCTGGTATTGACTTTAGCAAGTCAGCTGTTTAAATAAATGCTTTTTCCATTGGACAACTTTGTATTTTTTTGATCTGAAGAAAGAAACATGTTTCATAGTTTGTAGAAAAAGATTCATGATTTTGTGATATTCTCTATCATCCCATATTCCTTTCTGCTGATTCAACAGCAGCTGATTCAGTTTTTCTTTGATTCTTGGTTTGGCTTAGCTTTCAGGTAATGGAACTTTCGACTAGTGACATTGATTGATTGATTGAACCTTCACAAACCAAAGAAATTTCAGTTTTTTAGACTCTTAAAACGCTTTTTCCACGTGGAAGAGATACTTTGAAAATTACATTCAAATCAAAGTTACCAAAGTCAAAACCTTTAATTTAGTCACTTTGTTAAGAAGGAAAACGTGGACCACTTTGAATCACTGACCTAGTTATGTCGTTTAATGACAGATTTACAGTCACTGTTAGACGCTGTCAAAACTCATTAAACAGTACCGTGAAACTGTAAAATGTTAAATAGTCGCGTCTTTTTAATGATTCACGCAGTAAATGTTAAATTTGGCATTTATGACGTTGAATTTGACAGCTATGACACTTAATAGCGTGGCTTGTAGTCAGGTGACACTTGTTATAACTGTTAAAACTCATTCACCAGTGAGATAAAACTGTTAAATGCGAAACAGTTGTTCATTCTATTTACACCTCAATAAAGGCCTTTGACATTTGTGAGGTTAACACTTATTTCTTACGTCACCTTATAGCTCCACAGAGCTAAACTTAATAGTTATGACATTAACAGATGATGATTTTTGACAGCTGTCAGAGACGTCACCTGACATCTGTCAAAAATCATGCAACTGTGACGCAAAATTACCAATGCAAGATAGTTCTACCGCTTGAATTAATCATACTGTACATTGTATTTATAGTCCTAACTGTAAATGTAAATTGTATGTAAAGCTCCATAAAGCCAAATTTGACAGTTGTGACGCTACAAAGTGACGTATCAAAGTGTTCCTTAATGTCAGAATTGACAAATTTGATTGCATCCATCTTCAAACACAATTTACAGTGCAATCCCTCAAAGGAACACATCTATTTGATATTTTACACTTTCAGGTCACTGCTGATTGAGTTTTGATAGTTATGACAGCTGTCACGTGACGCAATCAAAGTATTTAAGTGTCCCCGAACGTCAGAACTGTCAAATTTGGCTTCATGGAGCTGTAAAGACTACTTAGAGTATGGTTCGTCCAAGACACATTTACTTGACATGTTATAGTCTAAATTCCCTTGCCTGAATTGTTGCTTTTGATGTGCATTTATTAGCTTTTTCATTATCAGTCTTTTGAATTCACCTACAATTCCTTAGATGCCTTAGATTCTATCTTTGTTCATTACTGAGGGATATACAAAATGATGGTTTGAATAATTTAATCACTCAAGGTAGTAAACAATACTTATACAAAGTATATAAAAACTTTCTAAAAGCATTTTTTAGAATTTTTTTAGCCAGAAAATGTAACATTTTTGTCATAACAACACTCTCCACAGTGTGGTTTGTAATGTTTATGAGAACAACTTTTCTTGATCATAATCAAAAACGAATTAGGAATTATTAACCTATTTTTCCTAAATTAGCTGATGAACTATTTTGATATCCAGAACAGACATGTTATTCAGAAACTTGCCTTTATTCTCCTTCTAGAGTTAGATAAAATGTGCGTGATAATTTGTTATTCACTTTTTTTGAATTTCTATTTGAAATTTTGTCTTCTTTCCTTTTTCCATTTCCATTCACTTAATTATATTACTACTTTTCTTGAACTTATTTTCTTTATCTTACTTAGTGTTTCGTTTTCATTATTTTGGTTAATAACAGTATTCTTAATGCTTTTTGTTACATCTGTTTTTTTTCAGTATTTCACAGTTTTGATTATCAGTGAAAACTAATGTATCTAATGTTCCAATATAGGAAGAGCTAATAAGATATTGTGGAAATGCTCCAAAAAAATTAGTTTCAAAGCTACATAAACCTAAATAGGTACATTCTAAGGAAGACACTTTACTACTTGGTATAATACTACTACTTGGAATGCCTTTTAAGTATAAACACATACTTTATATTCTGGAGCAAGTAAAACATGAAACTTAACCATTATTATTATTAATCACATAAAACAACAGGTGGCTAACAATGCAATCTGCTTGGTGATTGGTCATTGTCAAGATTACAACTATTAAACAATCAGTGCATTTACTAATGTAAATTAATGGCCTTTTGATTTTGTGTGTTGAACAATTGTAATATTTTGATAAGTCAATAATACGTTCTGATAACAAGAGACTAATTTTAGCAACACATTGATTGCAATTAGGGTTACAGTAAACCTAGTCACTATTGCAAAATTTAAATGTTTATATGTTTCTGCAAGTTTTACTTTATATTCCAGACATTCTTAGTACTTTCTGGTTCGTGCTTTTTGCCAAATAAAATGTTTTTTGCTTGCATTTTATGGCCATGTGGTTGCTATCTACTATAAGTCCTGTTATAAGAGATTCTCATCAAAATGTAACCATCTACTTCATAAACACCCACTATGTAGGAAGTAGGAACTACATACAATTAAAAATATCATATTATAGTAGTTATAGTGTTTTTGTAATTTATTGAGTATTGAAACGTAATACAAAACGCTCTTAACTCTTACCAAAACTCATTGAAGTAATGTGTTAGAACACCCACTACAAATTCCTTGTAATAAAAGCGCAAAACTAAAAATCAAGCACCATCATTATAAAGGTGTATACATCCATTTACCACACAGTGAGTGAATACTATCCATTCAAAAAAGCTAACCATACACCACAAGTGAAATCGATACTTGCGATCTGATACTCCATACACCTAACATCTGGTGTGCAATTTCAATGGTCGTTGTTCAGTACCGCTGCGAAGAATAAAACCATTTTTTTCTACTAAAAAGCTAACAGTTTACGTACTTTGGACGTTCCCAAGTTAAAAATTAATTAAACAGTCGTGACTTATTATGTGTTTCGTGCTTCTCCTTGTTCTCTGGTGTCTACATCATTATTAACGCCATAAAAATGCAGGAAAAAGCATAGCGAGAGTTTTGCAACCGCAATTAATATTTCAACTTTATTCAATGTCTGAAAAAAAAAATGGATAATGAGGAGAAAGTGCCTTGCACCGGATATTTGGCTATGGGGCTTTGTTGACCAAATATGTAGGCACATCCTTTGAATAAGACAGAAAAAACACTTAATGGATGTTTGTTTTCTTTGACCGGTAAATTTCCGAGCCAATGAAGAGGTCAAAACTGTTTTACAAACAACAAAGTGAATGTTAGGTACGCGGGGCTGGCACCAATTATCGATTGGCCCTGATACTGAAGTTTTAGTTGTAAATTTAGATCATCCACTTAACCTACAATCACGATCAATCATAAATAAATAATAAAAGCGATTTTCAGGTCCCTTTGGTATCGGTTTATGCAGGGGCGGTTCGTGGCTGTTATTAAGTAAAAACGACTAACAATTCAGTAATAAAAACTGTATTTTAGCAAAACATAACCAAAGATCTCTGGTCATTTTTGAGAACAAAAATCATTTATGACAACAACACTGATTTTATGAGAGTGTTGAACGTTTATTAAGCGTCTTTGACCTTTTACTACTTTTGCAACTCGTCCAACAAAAAAAAAACGTTGCCAGTATAGCAAATATTGCATTATTGTATAACCTCATGCAGGAACGAGATTACGTGTGTTCAGATTGGTTTTGTGTAGTAGTATAGTTAACAGCTTTTTAATTAGCGATTAACTGCGAAACACGTTTTAAACAAAATAATAAACAACTTGCTTGTTTAGTCTGGAATTGGTTTAAAACATCATGTTGAAAGGGCAAAATATTCCTTGATTACCTGCTGTTATTCATAGCAAGTTGGTATAACATATGTGGTAGGCACTGTTTGCTCCTTTGTTGTTTAAAAGTATAATTAATTTAGAATTTGTTTACTGTAAACAGGCATTTAAACCAACTTGGAAAGCTTCCAGGTAACATGCAAGATTATTCGTCATTTCAGCTTACTTGAATTTTTGTCAAATTCTGGTAGGACACCAGAATAAAACTGAAACTTAGGGCTGAGAAGAACAGTTGTTTTCATTTATTGTCGTTGTCTCGAAAATATCACAATTTCCCACATTTCCTTAAACACTGCTAACTAATTCTATAAGTAGTAACACAAAGCTGGGAGTTGCATCTTTCGGTCCAGGAGCCTAATTCTTGAAAGCAGGGAAACGGAATTCTCAAGAGAAATATTGATAGAATGTGACAGAAGAAGCTGACAATGGCGGATTCCTGTCACATTCTAGAGGTCTTTCTCTTAATAGTTCCCTTCCCGCCTCGTTTCAAGAATACGCACCCTGATGTACAGGGTGAATCAACGATAGAGTAAAGTTCATTATCTCATTTGTTTCGAGAAATACAAAAAAAATGTTTTAGAGAATATTGAGATGCATAGTTTCAAATTACCTTTGGATATACAGGGTGGTTCATAAAGGCGTGGTAGATAAAATATTAGTTCTTTAAATAAAATCCCCTATTTGTTGAACACATTTTTAGAATCTCTGTAAAATTTTAAAACTTTTTTGTTAATAATGTCATATACCTACCCCTACTAGTTTTTCTAATATTTAAATTTTTTCAAAAAAATATAAGTTTTAACTAAGATGGAAATTTGTATCACTATTCTTTCTAAAGGTAGAATACTCATATTTGGTGCAAACGTTCTACAGGGATGACAAAAAAGATGTATCCAAATCTTGAGTTAGATCCTACAGAGCGTTCAATTTTTTTAAATATACTTTGACTAATTTAACTTAAAAAAACTCGACTTTTTTAAATGAAACACCCTGTAAATTTATGACATTATGAACAAAAATATCTTAAAATTTTAATGTGTTGTGTGTATATCCAAAAGTAATTTTAAACTATATGCTTCTCAATATTCTCTAACACTTTTCTGTTTTTCGGTACTAATGAGATAATTCACTCTATCGTACTCACCCTGTACAGTAAGTAAGAAGCTAATCAATAAAAAGCGTTCGTTTTTCATTTTAAACTGATATTTTTAAAATGGGCACGTGACACATCAAATTTGTGTTTACGTTTGGACTAACTGATATATTTTAAGTCACGTGACTAATTTTTTTAACGTCAAATCGGATACTGATTTTTAAGATTAAAAACGTAATTTATATGTTCCTGTAAAAAACAACAATTTAAGGCATAGTTATCAAAAAAAAAAAAAATTCTAAATTGCTTTCTAGGCTTGGTTTATAAAAGCAGGCTGGCCGATGAAACCTTTCAAATATCGTTTATCTTGACCTCCCGTAAACCAAACGGTTTCTGTTGCAACTGGGCAATAATACCTTCTAAGGAGGTTCGTGATATATTTATGTGGGATTCTCGAAATACTAAACGTGATTATAGATATACACAGTCTTCGGTATATTACCCACTAATCGGCTTTGCTGTAACCGATTCCGTGAACTTTTACTGATCCATAACTCAATAAGCCGTATTCAATTACTATAGTCTTGAATTCTTGACCTTTGATCCTGCCTTAGTAAGACAAAATATCGCAAAGCTATCGGACAAGAAAATGAGCATCAAGACGATAATTCTGTAAAAAGTTTGTGTGTCAGTCGCACCTAAAGATGCAACAAAACCAACTCAACCTACGCTCTACACGAAGTGAAATCTTCAATGAAATTAAAAATGGTATACCATTTACGCAAACACCATCAAAGGTCAATTACCAAACATCTGGTTAATGGTGGTCAAGTTCATTTTGATGGTAATATACGGGCGTTTATGGTCCGAATCTGTCGCATATGGTCTGCGTGAGATTTTCGACACTTTCATTTGATCACTTTTCTTTTTCAGTCACCTAGTTTATTAATTTAAAAATTCATTAATAATAGCTAAGCTAATTTGAATTTTAGTTAAGTTTGTAGAACGATGGTTTATGAAGCGGATCGAATTATCGTTCAACCAGCTAATTAATGTTACTAATCTTCTTCTTGAAGTGGACGATTCATATTGGTCTATATCACATTATTCACTTTTACTGCGTTTGCCAATTGCCAGATATTCTATAGTTATCCATATATTTAGGCGATCGCTCACTCTGGGGTACATCCCGGGGGTCTGGAGAAGAGTAAGAGTCGTGTTCATTCCCAAAAGGGAAAGGGAGATTACTTTATTCCGAAATCGTTTCGACTCATCAGCCTCTCGAGGTTTTGGACCATCATATTAAGGAAGAGCTGCTCACTGGGGTTCCTCTACACGAGAAGCAATAAACTTACAGGGCGGGTAGGTCTACGGAAGCCGCCCTTCATCACCTCGTACGGAGGCTGGAGAAGGGCAGTGGTGCTTTGGTACCTAGTTGTTGATACTCTGCTCTGGAGACTCAACTCTTGCCGTTGAGGGCCTGGCGAGAAATATCCAGGCTGCTCTTCGCTTCGATCCACACAGTTTTGATGTGAGGAGGAGGGTCTCTCTGTGAACCTGGCCAAAGTGTCTTTACGAACGACGAAAACTTGTTGCCGGACTTAAATCTGTTCGGCCACATTCTGGGGTACAAATCCTAGGTCAAATACCTAGGGGTCATTCTAGATTCCAGGCTGACCTGGAACGAGCACCTTGCAGTCAAAACCGGGAAGGCTCGCAATGCTCTCTGGGCGTGCAAAAGGGCCTTTGATACAACGTGGGGACTCCAGCCGAGGATCCTTCGATTACAGACTCAGCGTCATCTCGGGGGCTGGGGGGCGGTGAGGGTGTGCCCGGAATTGTTAATGAAGCAGGATCGGGTGCCTCCGACGCTTCTGTCCAGCAGACCTCTAGAGTTTGTAGTACCTGAGAGGGAGGACTGGGAATTCTAAGAAAATAATATCTACTTTACTTCTTTTGTTTTGTTCTGTCAAAACATGACACACGCACACCCAATTCAGCTATTTTGACCGGTTTTTGGTGTCACGTGACTTTTGGCGGCTATTTTGACTTTTCACAGCCATAGCCAACTGGTTGGTTGAATTATTGATTGGGCCGGTAGAGGGCGTCAAAGTCGATGAATTTATTTTCCACTTTTTTTAGTGCAATGCTTCATTCAATCGGAAATAACTCGCTTATTTAGTCTACACTATATGTTTAAACTGAAACAGTCACGTGACAAATGTTCAAATTTCGTTTTGACATAAAAAGTCTCACGTGGCTTTTACGCCTTACAAGGCAAAAACTGATAGGATGCATCAAACATTATTTTGACTAATCGTAGCTCCGTTATTTGAGGAGTTACAAAATAACTTGAATAAGAAAAGTTGTAGGGAATTTTATCCTCTACAAGATTGTAGTAAGGTGTTTCTGCCCTTCAGAGTCTCCATCAATAATTACAAGGCAAAATGTGACAGAGGTAGCAAATTGCTTTTTTTAAACTAACTTATGTTATCACTTGCAATGTAACATAGTTAAAGTTAAGATGTGACATTTCTTGTTTTTCTCCTTGTATTATTTCAATATTTCTATATTCCCAAAAGAGGTCTATTATTATTTGTATGTCTTATTGCATTTTCGAATGCCTGTTCCTTGATGTTTTATAGTATACATATTTGTGTTTTACGCTTTATATCGCCTTCAATCATCATATTGATTTTTGATCTTAGACATGTTAAATTTATTTTTTTTTAATTTAAACCCCTGAAAACCACATTACTGGACAAAATAAGGTTATTCAATCCTGAGAAAAAAAAAACGATTCACAGATTTTTTTGACACTACCAAGTCAATACCTTGAAGGAACAACCATATTGATCCCATGTGGTCTAAATAACTCGACCTTTCCCTCGGTATGGTTGACAAATAATCCATTGGTTAAATATCAGCGACAAGCGACGCATATATGCATTCTTAATGCATTCCGAAAGGCATTAGTGAGTAAACGGACTTGAATTGTCGATGCTTCGAATGGTCATAAGAGGAATTCCATTAGTACAAGTGACTCGGAGATATTTTTTAATGTCTGTCACCCCGTAAATGGCTTTTCACTTTTTTTAGGCTAAATTCCAGTATGAGATAGAAAACGTGTTGGTAACAGTAAATTGGGAACCATAAATAAACTCTTCCTGAATGGTTCAAACAATAATACCTACCGAAAGTGGTTATTAGCAAAAGAGAGCTTGAAAGCACAACGATTGTGGAATTATACAAAAGCAGTTAATTGACAATCGACAGCCGGTGATTATTTTAATGGAAACGCAATATCCGGTGGAAATAGATCTTGTGCCATTTCAGTGACGAAAGTCTCGATAAAGGGGTTAATCAATTATTTTGCTTCTAGGCAATATCCTGTACCAATTACAAAAAAAAAGAAAAGCCATTCACTAGAATCCTTGTATTTTTCGAATAAAATTTTCAACGCCAAAGGTGCACCTGTTCTTCAAGTAAAAACCGCTTAACCTTCCGATCATTTTCGCTAAATGTCAGATAATCGTGTGATATTTCACGATAATCCCTTTCGCTTAAGCGTTATGGATATGTAGGTTAAAACCACTCACTTTATACAGACAAAACGGCTTTGTAACAAAATCTACTATATCAATAAACACACAAATTTTTCCACATTTAAACGATTATTATTGTCTTCTATTAATCACGACAAGGTCACGATTCTATAATCAACCCAATTTAAACAACATTCCTTATATGGTTCGGAAAAAATTCGGCCATAATAAGCAGGTGATTGGCTTCATCCATCGTCAATTTTTGTGGTAACATTTCGTAATGAGAATCTTCGTAAAGGCTTGATTACACACATACGTGAACCTATCTTTTTACAGATGTTACGCTCTAGTAATCCACAAGTTGATAGATAGGCACTAAAAAATTTATTGTTTATGTAAGTATGTTGTAGTAATCTGTAAGTGAACTAAATAGCATATTAAGTTTTCTCATCAGTTTTGTCTTTTACGAGGTGATCATTTCAAAATTTTCTTTGTCTCAATAGTGAGTATTTATGTTAAGATCTCTTGGATAGCAAAACGCCAATTTTTCGTAATAGATTCAATTTGTGTACAGAAAATTGCTCAACCTATGCATTACCTGACAAATAAAATTCATTCATTTTACTTGATAAGTAAATAACAAATATTTGTCTACAAAAATCAATTTAAGAACTGTTTTAAATGTTGCCTATTCTTAGCCACACAATAGAATAACAGTTCAAAGATATACAAACAACTGCCTTTAAAATGCTAACATAGAAGGAAGCCACATGGCGTCAAATCCTGAAATCTATCAGGCCACCGTGTAAGTATTCTTCGTTCTGACCATTTGCCAACAAAAACATTGTTTAACCACTGTCAGACCAAAGATTTTAGAGAGAAAAAGTTTGTTTCTTGTAGATAATTATGTAAATTTTAAAATGTTGGTAAAATTGACGAAAAACTTTTTGTAGATACTATAATACAACAACCTCTACTTTTTGGCTCACCCTGTATAACGCAGACCGCTGAGGTAATTTTGGAGGACATCACTAGAAAGAGGAGGAAAAGAGGAATTTTTTGAGTGCTTGACCGTTACTGTACCTCAAAAAACAGCTGATATATTGACCGTTAACCTAAAAAGAGTGTTTTTTAGAGCAAAATGGAGTTTTTGGTTCCCAAAATGGATTTTGTGGACTATCTCCTAAACTAATAGAGATACGAAAAAAGTGCAAAGGGTGAAAATTGCGTAAAAAAAATCAGAAAAACTGAATCCGGAGTTTGAACCGACAAATTCCCACTGAAACTGCTTACAGGGTGACCAAACTGTAACCACCTCCACTTTTTGCCTCTCCCTGTAGAACACAGACCGCTGAGGTGATTTTGGAGGACACCACTAGAAAGAGGAGGAAAAGAGGAATTTTTTGAGTGGTTGACCATTACTGTATCTTAAAAAACAGCTGTTATATTGACAGTTAAAATTTGAAGAGGGTCTTTTTAGAGTAAAATGGAGTTTTTGGTTCCCAAAATGAATTTTGTGGATTATCTCTTAAACTAGTAGAGATACGAAAAAAGTGCAAAGGGTAAAAATTGCGTAGAAAAAATCATAAAAACTGACTCCGGAGTTTGAACCGACAAATTCCCACTGAAACTGCTTACAGGGTGACCAAACTGTAACAACCTCTACTTTTTGGCTCACCCTGTATAACGCAGACCGCTGAGGTAATATTTGAGGACACCACTAAAAAGAGGAAAAAAAAGGCCATTTATTGAGTAGTTGACCGTTAGTGAACCTGAAAAAACAGTTTATATAATGACAGTTAAAGTTTGAAGTGTCTTTTAGAGCAGAATGGAGTTTTTGGTCCCTAAATAGATTTTGTAAAATATCTCCAAAACTAATAGAGATACGAAAAAACTGCAAAGGGTGAAAATTGCGTAGAAAAAATCAGAAAAGTTGAATCCGGAGTTTGAACCGACAAATTCCCACTGAAACTGCTTACAGGGTGACCAAACTGTAACCACCTCCACTTTTTGCCTCACCCTGTAGAACACAGACTGCTGAGGTATTTTGGAGGACACCACTAGAAAGAGGAGGAAAATGGGAATATTTTGAGTGGTTGACCATTACTGTACCTCAAAAAACAGCTGATATATTGACAGTTAAAATTTGAAGAGGGTCTTTTAGAGCAAAATGAAGTTTTTGGTTCCCAAAATGGATTTTGTGGACTATCTCCTAAACTAATAGAGATTTGAAAAAAGTGCAAAGGGTGAAAATTGCGTAGAAAAAATCAGAAAAACTGAATCCGGAGTTTGAACCGACAAATTCCCGCTGAAACTGTTTACAGGGTGACCAAACTGTAACACCCTTCACTTTTTTGGCTCACTCTGTATAACACAGACCGCTGAGGTCATTTTGGAGGACACCACTAGAAAGAGGAGGAAAAGAGGATTTTTTTGAGTGCTTGACCGTTACTGTACCTCAAAAAACAGCTGATATATTGACAGTTAAAATTTGAAGAGGGTCTTTTAGAGCAAAATGAAGTTTTTGGTCCCCTAAATGGATTATGTGGAATATTTTCTAAACTACTATTTATGCCAGAGATGAGCCATAAAATTAACGATTTTATCTACCAAATAAGAAAATTATTTATTATTTTATGAATAAAAGGCTAATTTCTCTTTAGTCAAGTTTGAAGCCATGTGTTCTTTTGTATGTTACCGTGCTTTTTCCATTATTGTTTGCCAAAAAGCATCTTGATTAGTAAAGTAACACATTTAACGAAAATGTCATCTCTCAATTGATGTAAATATTTGGATAATGCTAATTTACATAATTTCTAACCATTAATGCATAATGGAGAACCTTCATGCATTATTTTCAGCAAACCAGTGTTTGTTTGTAACAATTTTCTACAACAATCCTATGCTGAAATATTAATAGAAAATATGTTTTCTTAATTTCTAGTTGACTCCATAAAAAAACAACAAAAATATTTCTGTTATTTAATACCAAAATTAACAATTTTTTCAGTTTTTTATGTTATGTTTCACTTATGTGTTTCTTTCACTTTTATGTTCGTTTTGTTGTAGGTATAATATACCTAATTGTCGTATTTTTAACTTTGCTGACCATTAAAAGTGGTTCAGTATAATTTACTCACGAATCTAAAAGAGAAGTATACCAAAATGAAAAATATACGTAAATAACAAAAACAGGTGTAATTATGTATTACAAGGCGTAGGCCTTTTTATATAATCCTTAGCTTTAGAGTATGAGCCGCATTAGAGAAGTTACAAATATAAGCAGAGTGGCGCAGTGGAAGCGTGCTGGGCCCATAACCCAGAGGTCCGTGGATCGAAACCACGCTCTGCTACAAAACTTTTTTTTTTTATTTCTAGACGATATCATCTATTATTAAGTAAAATGGTAACGTTTATTTTAACACTAATAACAAATGTGTTTTTTTTGTAAATACTAATTTTCAGAAATAGTTTTAACAGAATTAAATATTGTTTAGATTTTTGAAAAAAGTTTTTTCGTTTAAAATTCTTACAGAAAAGTCATGATTTATGGCTTAAAATTTAACTTTCTGAGAAGAGAGAGTGGTGTAGTTCTCAAAACTTCTCAACAACTATTATTAATATTTTGCCAATTGGGCAATACACAAAGTATTTAAAATGTACACACACTGTATCTTAATTAGGTATTTTTTTGCGTATGCTCTTCCTTCAAATTTAAACTGTTTCAAGACTTTTGCTTGAGTAAATCTTCGCTTTCAGAAAATTTGAAAACCACACATTACTTAGAAATAGAAATAAGCAAATTGACTACTAGAAAAAAAGTTAATAGTATCTGGTGCTTGTAAACCCGATTAAGATTTCAAAGAAAATAATTTGTCAGACAAATTTCAATAATTTCAGATATATTTAAAAAAAAATGGTATATACAATTTACGGGTAGTTAACTACAACAATGAAAGATCCTGAAGTACTGTAAATGTAAATTATATTTCGTACTTTTTTGCTTTTGAATTAGTTTCCCTGGCGTACACTTGATGAAAATATACAATAGAGCCCCTGCGGACAAACACGAACTTTAAAGCACGATTATAGAAACCCCCCGTTTACAAATTCAGAGAAAGCACTGCCCAAGAGTAGCTAATTGTATTTAAAAAAAATGTTTGAATTATGTGCTTTTCTTCTGAATAACACAAATTCAAAATAACACTAGAAATTCATCTGTTTTCTTTATTGTTCTTTCTTTTATTTCCTATTCTTCTTCTTCTTATATTGTATGACTTTCTCCCTGTCCCGCTTATCTGTATTTTTCGAGAAAAGAAAAAAACTTAGGTTCAAAAATATTATTGTTTGTTTTTTTTTTGGTGATACTGAGTTCTAATTAAGCCTGCACTTTTCAGCATTTAAGTGCTACAATATCATATTCACGTACAGAAAAGTCCAAAACTTCAAGGCATTAGTTTCACTACCAGAAATAATATAAGTAAAAGCTTCCTTTCTATTTGTACCAAGTATCCAAAAATGCCTAACATTTAATTTACCCTGAGAACACAAAATATTTGAAAGTAGACGAAGAAGGAAGTTTTTTTAAAGAATCCTTCAGAAAGTTTTGGATTTCAACTATACATTTTTATTCCTGACAACTTAAGAAGATCTTCAAAACTTACTACTTTCTGGATGTTTACAATTGAAATTTCCCTTATTTTTAACTGCATCAGACATTACAAAATGGTATAACCATAGTATAGCAAGAATAACTGAAGTCTTTTCGTTTTGCTTCTCGAATCTGAATTGGTATTTTTCGATAAAACACACATTCAAGGATATTGTACAGTCTGACAGTTGAAATGTACAGAATTATTAAATTGATGTTGTTTTTACTATTCTGATTTAGAATGAGCAAAGGTATGGACAAACATGCGGGCTAACATTAAAATCAAATTAAACAGTTTCTTCTGTTTCAAACATTTGCCAGTTAACACATCATGCAGAAGACTATTTCATAAAAACTTATATACTAAACAATGTTAACTTTTCTCATCTAAAACTGAAACTCAACAACTAGTGCAATGGTATATCCTTCAATTGGATAAAAATATTGCTTTGCTCTTAATTGTGCTATAATTGTAACTTTTAAACTTTTAATAGCAATTGATTAAAACCTCTAACCTTAATTGTCTCCACTCATTAATAATTGCGATCAAAGATAAAACCAAATGATTGATTGATATTAGTTCGCCTTAGTACCGGCTGTATAGTGGTTAAATGCCCTACGGCTAATTTCCTTTATGTATCCAACCTATAATCAAATTATTTATCCCCTCGTATAAAACTCAGGCCAAGGCCGTTTTAGCACTCAATTACCCTTCTAATATGTTATAAACCTAATGCAAAGACGCACGACAACAAAACGTTTAGTCAACTTAACACGATGATTTCATTCTTTTCATTCCTGAGGCAGGAACTGCAAAATTAGCTTCTAATTGACGTGTTTTACCATTGTTTTGTGCACAAACCCAAGTAGAAATATAGGGTACGTGTGTAAAATACAAGGTCATGTTGTTGACTAATGTATAATTAATATTACGCATAATTTATTAGAACGACAGGCAGGAAAGTGTCACTTTACCACCCCTCAGTGTAACCCCTCAGGCTGAAAGTATCACTTTCCTCAAACTCTTTCCGCGGGCCACAATTATGTGTTTTCGACCTCCCTATGCGTAATTATCTACTTTTTATTGATAATAGAATTTTCTTTCAGGTTTTATGTATCTATCCTCGACTGATTTACCCTTGGCCAGTTGAGGGCGTAGCACTTTGGCTAGGATTGGTGCAGGACCTACTAATACCGATTGGACTTGGAATAGTCGATTCCAGGTTTTGTGGATGGGTTGGCAACGTTTACAATTGTTCTAATAAAAGTCCTGAAGAGAAGTTACCCCAAGGTACCATAAAACCATTTTTACGCACAAATGAGTCTGTAATATGTCGAGTCTGTAAAGGTTGTGCTTTAATTGTTTTGTAAAATAATTACATGACATGAATTAATAAAACAAATAAAAATATTTTCAGGAATCTAAAGAATAAGATATCTTAAAACTCTGGTACAAAATTTTATTTATGTTTTTGTTTTATATATTTTTATTAGTTTTTATACTTTCTTTGTAGGTACTGGATTTACTTTTAGAAAAATAAAATGTATTATAAGTTCTTTGAAGTGTAGTCACCGCACTCGCTTATTTTAAATGGAACACCGAGTATATATTATTAAAATTTTGAATATCCTTCAGAATTATAAGTATGTTCCATATCTATCAAAATCTATATCTATAATCAACTGTTTAAGGTTAAAATAGCATGATTGCCATCGCGTGACTATTTTTACGATAAATTGGAATTGTTGAAGGTCACGTGACTCTTCTTACGGTTAAAATAGCTATCTTGCAACTACGTGACCATATTTAAGGTCAAAATGTTGCTCTAAACATCACGTGATTATTTTTACGACTACAAGGAATTTCTGTAGGTGGTATGTGACTCTTTTCAATTTTAAAATTCCGTTACGAAGGTCACCTATTTTTAAGCGTCGAGTGCAATCTTGAAGGCACATAACTCTTCTTACGAATAGAAAGCATCTTTACAGTCACGTGACCATCTTTAAAGTCAAAATGTTGTTCTGAAGACCCCGTAATCATTTTTACGATTGAAAAGTTTTTTAGAAAATCACGTCATTGTTTTTAACTATCAAATTCACTTGCACAGATCACGTGACTATTTTTACGGTTAAAATAGCTACCTTGCAGTCACGTGACCATATTTAGAGTCAAAATGTTGTTCTGAACGCCCCGTAATCTTTTTTACGATTGAAAAGATTTTTTGAAAATCACGTCATTGTTTTTAACTATCAAATTCACTTGCACAGATCACGTGACTATTTTCAAGCATCGGATGGAATCTTCAAGTTTAAGTGATTATTTTTACGATTAAAATAGCTACCTTGCAGTCACGTGACCATATTTAAAGTCAAAATGTTGTTCTGAACGCCCCGTAATCTTTTTTACGTTTGAAAAGATTTTTTGAAAATCACGTCATTGTTTTTTACTATCAAATTCACTTGCACAGATCACGTGACTATTTTCAAGCATCGAATGTAATCTTCAAGTTTGTGACTATTTTTACGGTTAAAATAGCTACCTTGCAGTCACGTGACCATATTAAAAGTCAAAATGTTGTTCTGAACGCCCCGTAATCATTTTTACGGTTGAAAAGATTTTTTGAAAATCACGTCATTGTTTTTTACTATCAAATTCACTTGCACAGATCACGTGACTGTTTTCAAGCATCGAATGGAATCTTCAAGTTTAAGTGACTATTTTTACGGTTAAAATAGCTACCTTGCAGTCACGTGGCCATATTTAGAGTCAAAATGTTGTTCAGAACGCCCCGTAATCATTTTTACGGTTGAAAAGATTTTTTGAAAATCACGTCATTGTTTTTTACTATCAAATTCACTTGCACAGATCACGTGACTGTTTTCAAGCATCGAATGGAATCTTCAAGTTTAAGTGACTATTTTTACGGTTAAAATAGCTACCTTGCAGTCACGTGGCCATATTTAGAGTCAAAATGTTGTTCAGAACGCCCCGTAATCATTTTTACGGTTGAAAAGATTTTTTGAAAATCACGTCATTGTTTTTTACTATCAAATTCACTTGCACAGATCACGTGACTATTTTCAAGCATCGAATGGAATCTTCAAGTTTAAGTGACTATTTTTACGGTTAAAATAGCTACCTTGCAGTCACGTGACCATATTTAAAGTCAAAATGTTGTTCTGAACGCCCCGTAATCTTTTTTACGTTTAAAAAGATTTTTTGAAAATCACGTCATTGTTTTTTACTATCAAATTCGCTTGCACAGATCACGTGACTATTTTCAAGCATCGAATGTAATCTTAAAGTTTACGTGACAATTTTTACGGTTAAAATAGCTACCTTGCAGTCACGTGACCATATTAAAAGTCAAAATGTTGTTCTGAACGCCCCGTAATCATTTTTACGGTTGAAAAGATTTTTTGAAAATCACGTCATTGTTTTTTACTATCAAATTCACTTGCACAGATCACGTGACTGTTTTCAAGCATCGAATGGAATCTTCAAGTTTAAGTGACTATTTTTACGGTTAATATAGCTACCTTGCAGTCACGTGGCCATATTTTGAAAATTTGTATTACCATTAATTAAGTTTTCTCACTAACTTTTAATGAAACTCTTCATCTTTATGTACAGACAAAGATCATTTGTGAGTTAAACGTTATATTACGTACCACACGGGCGGAAAGACGGATTTTATAACTTCTGCCGCGGGCATCAAGTTCTTCTTTCTGTCCTTTTTGCGTACAAATAAATTATTTAACGATTCTGAATGTTGTTTCAGTTGGTTTGGATGGTAAATTCCGGCCCTTTGGGTTATCCAGTCAACCCCAGAGCCTTGATCTCAGCCAGCAGGAACGATCCAAGTCTCTACAACACACAGAACATCGTTTTCCTATAACCAATGGCTCTTTGTACACCAGCATTGATGGTCGATTGCCGGTTATTCATAATTACCGCAGGCACAAAGAGTTCAGAACAGGTTCGTATACTGATTGACGAGTTTTGTCATATTTTTTAGCTTAAAGAACGGTTGTTACTGTACTATATACAAGAAACAACCTTTCCTTGTATAAATCCAGTCTTAAATCAAGTGAAAAAACCTAATGCAGACCACAGATAACCTTTGATTAAAATGTGTAATTTTCTACAGGTTTCCACTATACAAAGTAAAAAAAACAATACTAATAGCATATAATTGGAAGTTCTAATAAAAACTGCATTTGAATTATGATTACGTAGGAATAACTTACTACAATTGCGGTTTTTCCCACAAGCCTATAAGAATAAGCCACATTCTGCAGCAAACAAATCTGTAAACATTTTTTGTTCTCTAGGAACCTTAAAACAACAGCAAGAGCTGCAATCCTCCAACGTTGCCCTGCATTCGTCCCATTTAAGCCGAAGGGATTCCTCTTTGCCTCAGAAAGTTTCCAGCTGCTCTAATTGCTCTATGGATCAATGCCCTAGCCACTCAGACTTGCATCACCTCACCCCCCAAAAAGTCCAAAGAAAATTGAGTTTCCTACAAGCGTCCCAAAACAATGTATTCGCCTCTAATGGAGAAAGAAAAGGTGGAATGATGGAGGTTATACCCAATTGCGTTTTTGTGGGAAACAAACGGTATAGAACAGAAATTTACAACCAGTTTTTTTGTTGTTAATTTATAAGAGTTTTAGACTGCAAAACACCCAAAATTCGTTGCAACGCAACCAAATCCGTATGGAAACCAACCGGCAGAAAAACCCTACGAAACGGTTAAGTCAAAGCCAGGAAAGCATCAATCATTTGTATTATACAGGGCCCAAAGTGGAAGAACTTTTGTACCACAAATCTGACCTAAATATTGCTAACTTTAACTTTAACGACCAGATGGTGAAGAATTCAAGAAACCTTTTAAGGTAATATTATAATTTGTTTAATTAAATTTCTTATATTGTTTGATTTCTGATCGATCCTGATTAGATTAAATGCAACAAGACTAAGCCGAAGTGAAGACTCCCTCAAAGATCTGCAGGCAGATTCCCCTATAATAGTCACTCCAAACCGCCCTCCAAAGTCTCAAAATCTCTACGAAGACTCATCAGACGACGAGGGCTCCTTCTTCAACCATCAAGAATCCCTCAAAGACTTTGATTCAGTCAGTTCCAGCAACTCTATCACAACAGAAGCCAACTGCGACTTTGAGTTTTACCAAGGCACTAGAACAAGCTTTCGAAACAGAAACGTTCCAGTGAATCCCACCAGCAAACCCCTCAAACACGTTTCCAACACCAAAATCACCAGGTCGAATTCCAGAAGATCACTGGAGAATCTGCAGGCTTTCATCGACGTTTCTGTACCACCACCTGGTAATAAAGTTAGTAAAGTGGTTCTGCAGCGTTCAAACTCTTACACCACTTTGGAGGACAAGAGGAAGAGGAGGAAACAAAGGAAAAGTGTGAGCAGGAGTAACTCTAAAGTTTCTGAAGCTGTGAAAGTGAGTAGCGTTCCACAGTCTCCTCGAGTATGGAATAAAAAGGTTAAATCGGTTGAGTATTTGCCGCATTTGAGTAGTAATGCTGGTTTTATTGAAGATATGAGGAATAACAATCTGAAACATGTGGGAAATAGTGTACCTGACTTTAAGAAAGTCTTTATTTCTGATTATATTTAAATGCAGTAGGTACAGTGTGTTTTTTGTGTGTTCTGTTTAATAAAGCTCAATTTTATGAGTAATTTTTTTAATTTTGAGGTTGTGTCTATGATTTGAGGCACTTAAAACGATACAGTTACGTATAAGTTTTTGTACCAAACAATTTATTTAGTTATTTATGTTACCTGAACTTTTCAGCTAGTTTGCCATAAGCAAACTGTTACTTAATATGTGATAAACGTGTAATCACTTTAATATAGTAATTACTTTTATTATTAATTAAGAACTCAATGTACATATGATTTTATAACATGATAATTGTATATAATTAGTACAAAAGAAAATACATTTTATGTTACATATGAAAACATGGACTTTTCACTTAGTAAGGATGTGGTTCCTCCCAGAAACATAACTATTTGGCATTATATGTTTTCAGGTCAATAGTGAGTAAGCTTTGACAGTTATGACAGCTGTCACGTGACGTAAACAAAGTATTAAATGGTTCCTTAACGTCCCAACTGTCAAATTTGGCTCCATATGGAGCTTTAAACACAACTTCCAGTGTGATTCCTCAAACTAGCGACTATTTCGAGTTTTATAGTTTTACGTCACTGCAGAACAGGTTTTGGAAGTTATAATAACAGCTGTCACGTGACATAAGAAAAGTATAAAAGTATTCCTTAACGTCAAAACTGTCAAATTTATCTCCATTAAGCTGTAAAGACTACTTACAGGATGGTTCCTCCCAGATACATAACTATTTGGCATTTTATGTTTTCAGAACACTGGTGGTGAGTAAGTTTTGACAGTTATGACAGCTGTCACGTGACATAAGAAAAGTATTCCTTACCACAAGAACTGTCGAATTTATCTCCATGGAGCTGTAAAGACTACTTACAGGATGGTTTCTCCCAGAAACAGAACTATATGGCATTTTATGTTTTCAGATCACTGGTGGTGAGTAAGTTATGACAGCTGTCACGTGACTCAAACAATGTATTAAATGATTCCTTAACGTCCCAACTGTCAAATTTGGCTCCATATGGAGCTTTAAACACAACTTCCAGTGTAATTCCTCAAACTAGCGACTATTTCGAGTTTTATAGTTTCACGTCACTGCAGAACAGGTTTTGGCAGTTATAACCTGTCACGTGACATAAGAAAAGTATAAAAGTATTCCTTAACGTCAAAAACCGTAAAATGTATCTCCATGGAGCTGTAAAGACTACTTACAAGATGGTTCCTCCCAGAAACATAACTATTTGGCATTTTATGTTTTCAGGTCACTGGCGAGTTAGTTTTGACAGTTATGACGTGACACAGGCAAAGTATTAAAGTGTTTCTTAACGTCCCAACTGTCAAATTTGGCTCCATGGAGCTTTAAACACAACTTCCAGTGTTTCAAGTCACTGGAGAACGGGTTTCGACCGTTTATGACAGCTCACGTGACGCAAGAAAAGTATAAAAGCATTCCTTAATGTCAGCACTGTCAAATTTGACTCCATGAAGCTGTAAAGACTACTTACAGTGTGATTTCTCCAAGAAACACACTGTAAGCTTAAATTCCATTGTCTGAATGTTTTTGATGTGCATTTATTAGCCTTTCTTTCATCATACATCTTGAATTTCCCTAAAATTCCTTAAATTCTTTTGGCACTTTCTCAAAAAAAAATTCCATTTTTCATAGTTTTAAGGAAAATAATATACAACAGTAATTAATTTCAATCTGTTTAATGTGCTTAATTTATACAAACTTACCAAACCTATGGTAAATAACAGTCAATGTGCTAAAAGGCACTCAATAATAACAACATTTACAATATGGGATACAAAACGTGATAAAAAAAAACATCTGATACCGCGATAACAATGATAATTCCTATAGTGCAAACACATTTTCTGGTAACTATTCCCTAAACAAACGAAAAAATAAACTTATTCTCAGAGAAAAACCTTTGATTGCCATTACTTAGAACTAGAAAAATTAGTAAAAAAATTACTGACCCAATTCAATAACTGAAAAATTGCACAACAAAAGTTTTAAACTTATCCTGTATATTAGTATGAAGACTAGCCTATATCACCCTGTAAAGCAAAGTTTTTCTTTGATAATAAGACCCACCGGAGTTATAAATCCGGTAAGTAACTACGTATCTAAACCCAGTTGTGTTAAACATAAATATACAGGATGGCCCAAAGGTATAAACTTAAATGAATTTCCAATCATCCTTTAGTCCTTTCTGCATTAATAAAGTATATACAAAGAAAACTTAACATGGAATGTTGGTTCAGGGATTTTTGGTTAGGAAAATGGAAACATTTAAAGCCGGAATAAAGGAATGACAAAAGTGTATCGTGCGAAATTGCTCCAATTATATTGCAGTCAAAAAGCGTTGAACAACCACGAAAATTGGAGTTTAGCACAATGTGTTACGTTAATACTGTACTTGTTACTTGAATCGATAAACACCCAATTCTAAGAAAATACACGTTAAAAATTTGATTGAAGACACTATCAAAAAATATGTCACTGTGTACAAACCACAATAATTATTAGAAAATCCGGCCACAATACGAGGATTACACTTCAATAAGCTCCCGTTTTACACAACACTTTCAGCAAAAACTATCTATTTTAAGGGCCTTAAATACGTAATATGTGGTAATATCAGTCAGGGAAAACATGTCCGATATGGTCTTGGAAATCTTCCATACAGGTTAAATATAGAATTTAATTCACTCTTCAGTTACAAGATATATGAATAGCAATATTTTTTTTTATAAATAGCTCTCCTTATTTTTTAATAAAATTAACAATTGTACTATTTTCCCTTAATTAAGCTCTCGAATAATATAATGTATACAAACATCTAGAATTGTAAATACGTTTTGATTTGTAGCCCTACAAAATTACCAAATAAGTAAAAAAAACTGATTTGGTGGTTTTGTCGCAACTAGGAACATGTTGTGATAAAAAGGTACCACTTGAGGTGTTTGGTACGACTATAAGGCAACATTTTGAACAAAACTAAGTTCAAGTGCAACGCACTGTAAGAGGATGGTTAGTTTAGAGCAATGTAACTGGGAATAAGTGACAATATTATTTAAAAGTATTGGTATTTACGCCATTATAGACATTTGGCCACCAAGGTTATACGATTTAGATTCACTAGACTATTTTTTGTAAGTTTGGTTATGTAAACCAGCCAATGCCCTCAAAATTCAGTCGGATCTATGCAGTAGTATCCACAAGGTAAACATTTGAAAGATATTCCATGCATAATAGATCTTTCAGATTAAAAACCCTTTTGAAAATGTCCATAACATTGATTTGAAATAGAGGATTAAGCTGATAACCACAAAGCAAAGAGCAAGATTGTGTTGTTACCATTTGGAAATTTTAATTTGAGCTTTGAACATTGTTTAGACACTTTTAAACATATTTAGACCATTTAGAACATTTCTAGACACTTTTACAAATTTGACTTTGACACTAAAACAAATTTGAACAGTTTTAGACAGTTCTGAACAAATTTTTTTACTCTTTTGATTCCGTTTGAACTCTTTTGAACATTTTTCCTGTGCCTCTGAACATATCTAGACAATTAAGTTCAATCTTAAAACATTTTGAAAAATTTTAGAATATTTTGGACATTTTCACACATTTTTCTTCATGCTAGACACTTTGTTAGATACTTTTAAACATATCGAGACAATTATAAACATTCTTTCAAAGTTTTTAATATTTTGAGTCATTTTTGACTTATTTGAACATTCTTAGGCACTTCTGAGCATATTTAGATAATTATGAACATTATTTGAAACTTTTTAATGACAGTTTGGAACAATTTTTGAACACTTTTGAATGTTTTTAGACAGTTCTGAATATCCAAAATGATACGTTTTTTCGTTGAATCACCCTGGATTCCTCACTGTGCACACTTGGCATTACCCACTAATCTAAGTTTTGAATATTCTAGACACTTTTGAACATATTTAGACCAATTACAATCGAGACAGAACATCTCTAGACACTTTTTTTTTTAATTTTTGAACAGTTTTGAATGTTTTTGGACTGTTCTAAATATTCCTGGACACTCTTGAATATATTTTCATACATTACATAGTTCTGAACATTTTTAGATACTTTTAAACAAATTTAGATCATTTGGAACATATCTAGACACTTATGAAAATGTTTTGAACATTTTAAACAGTTTCAGATTGTTTTGAATGTTTTTGAGAAAATTCATTCCTTTTAGACTGTTCTAACTTAGACAATTATGTCCATTCTTTGATGTTTTTGAAAATTTTTAGACAATTCTGGATATTTCCACACTATTTAAATACTCCTATTGATTTTAAATATTTTCTATATATAATTACCTATAGCTAGTTGCAACGGTTTTCAAAATATTGAGATTTTTGTTTCTCATAGCTCATAACCAGAATGAGAGCAAAACGGTCATAAAATTTTGCTAAAAAAAAATTGAAAACAAAATATAAATTTTTGGTTTGGACTATCGATAGGGTAAAATCAATTTTTAAAATATATTTTATAAAAGATCTCAATTACATTATTGTAAGCGTCAATTACAATATTTTTAAGGCACTTTAAGTGTTCAGCATTTTTAAGTGTTTTTAAAATATGAATTTAAGTATTTCTAGAACAATTAAGCTGAATTTCGGCAAAGAAACTACTAATTTAGGTTATTTCTATCTCATTTTAAGCGTTAATTTTAGCATTTTTACGACACTTTTCGAATTCAGCATTTTCGTAATTTTAACTGTCATTCTCATTCTCATTTCAGCTACAATATTTTAACTACTAGTTTTTGCTATTTCTATTTTAATTTCAGCGTTTCCAATTGTTCACTTCAGCATTTTTTAAAAAATTCTAGTGTCGATTTTAGTAGTTTTAAGCAATTCCAAGTACAAATTTCAGCATTTTTTAAGCAATTCTAATGGCGATTTCATAATTTCTAAGCGATTATGAGTATCCAGTTCAACATTTTTAAAGCAATTTTATTTTGCTGTCAACATTTTTAAGCAAATCTGATGTCAAAGTATTTCTAGAGCAATTTAAACGTATTTTATACAAAAAAATAAACAAAAACATTAATATAGACTACCAAATTTTGAAAAACTTCTCATAGGTAGGTTTTCTTATGTCTTTCGTCGTAGGGCACCCGGTATATTATTCCCAGACGTTTTATTAGCAAAAAGTTGTATCTATTTAATAAATACTGGTCGGTCGAATAATATTCACATTAATGATGCACAGACAATCAAATTATTGTATTTGCAAGATTAATGCAAGGTTGCATTTTACTTTAAACTTTTCTGCGCTTATTGCACAAACGAGACAGACAATTTTTAAGTGCATTATTCAATATTCAGTAATTAGGCTCTAAAAACTCTTCGCCTGACTTCTATTGTCAGTTTCATTTGCTCTAAACAACCACCCTCATAAATAATCAACAAAATAAATAAACAATCTTAAAACCAAACAAATTTTAAACTATAAACAAACCTCAATATTCTCCATGTTCAATAAAATTCCGCATTTGGTCCCCAAATCATGTCCTCACAGTAACATTGTACTTCTCCTTTACCTTTTCCAAGTCATCCAAATCGAGCTTGACCAGCTCAACAACAGGCTGTTGGGTAGGCCTACTCAACCTGTTCCGTTTGAATATTATCTTTGGCTGGCCGTCGTCACCGAGACGATTTATAACCGAGTACCTGCAGTTTTTCGACTTTTGTGACTCTTCAGAGGCTTTCTTGCTTGTCTTCCTGAAATGCAGTCGAAACTCCGGCTCTTCCACATCATCCAAGTTTTTCGCGTCACTCGTTTTTGTATTCTTTTGCTGCATCGACTTTTTGTAGTCGACGATTTTCCTGATTTCATCCATTTCCGCTTTGGACAGCTTCTCGTTGTTCAAAAACCGTTTTACCAAGTAGTTGCAAGGCGGACGGTTTTGCTGCGGTTTTTTGGGGATTTGAATACTCAGACTGTTCAGCTGTAAATCGACCCGGTCTTTGTACTCTTGCAGAGTTCTATCTTTGCGATTTTCTGAAGGAGTTAATTCGTTGACGTCTATGACGGGTTTGGTGGAATTAGTCTTCATAAGGCCACTAAAATCCTCGATAAGGCATTGTTCCTTCACCGTAGTGGGTGTCGGCACGGGAGAATTTGAATCCTCCCAATCAGACGAATGTATTAAAAATGACGGTTTGATGTCACTGGGTTTCTCAGGTTTTACGTCGCTCTCCACCCTGAAGAATTTCTCTTGATGTTCCACATCCGTTGATTTCCGTTTTCGACTCACATAGTCTGCTAGGGAAATTCGTTTTTTACCGGAAGAACCTCCACCGTTTTCCTCTATCAACTCAGAGACACTGGGTACTAAAACCTGATTAGGAAATATTCTAGACCATCTTCTTGGGTCTTTGGGGTGCATCTTCACCGTTGATGAGGGTTCATCACTGAAGCTCACACGTTTCTTCGGTGCTTCCTTTACTGGTGCTTTTTCTACACTTGGTTCACTAGCAGGATTCTCGTTGATCTTTTCAACGTTATCTTCTGAGTGTTTAGCCAAGTCCGTTTCCATTTCCTTTTGCTGCTTCCGCAGCTTTTTCAGCTTTCGGGCACGAAGCAGTTCTTTGAAGTCCACATACTCATCTTCTTCTTCAATCTTCTCTTTTGTGGTTGGGTTTGCGTCGCTTAACTTAATTTTCAAGCGCTTGCACTCTGGTTCCTCTTTCATTTTGACTTGTTTAGATCTTTTACGACTTTTTGGCCGTTCTTCTTTTTTTGATGATGAAACTGTAGAGTGTTGAACCTGTAGGTCAGGTTCATACTGCTTCTTGGCAGCTTTGGTGGCCACTGTTGCAGTTAAGTCATTGTCTATGCAGGCTGTTCTAGTTATCAACGCTGAAGTATGATCTTCCACGTTGGTGGACGTGGGAGAAAGAATTTGTACTTCTAATTTGGTTATAACCTCTTTCTTAGGCGTAGTGTCTTGTTGAGCCTGTTCAGATTCCAGTTTTTGGTCTTTAGGCTCTTCAATTGGAGGAAGTTCCGTAGTTGTGACCGGCTCCAAAGGTATTTCCGGACTGTGTGAGATCAAATCGGTAACTCCAAAGCCTTCCAGAGGATCGGCTACTATAACTTCATGACCTGGAGGTTCTTCAATAAAAACTTCATCTTCCAGGGGGTAACCTATACTTTCTTGGTCAAATATGAGTGGAACATCAACTGTAACGTCCAACTCTGTTATTGGAGCTTCCAAAACGTCTTCGAAAGTTACAGTTTCTTCATCAACTGGTAGCTCAGAGTCTGCTATAACTGAAGAACTTTCTTTAACTAATGACTCTAGTTCAGGTTCCGGAATAACATCCTGGAATCCATCAGCAAGAGATGGAGAGTCTTCAAACTCAGGCAATTCAACAGCGCTTTCTTCAGGACAATCTTCAAGCTTGACCACTTCATCCGCATTACCTTCAAAACAGTTTTCCGGCTCTTTAACAAGAGTTTCTTCCAGTTGAAGCTCGACTTCTTGAACTTGAGTTTCCTCTTGTTTGACTGAAGTTTCATTAACAAGAGTGTCGGCCATAATTTCGTCAGAACCTCCAGCATCCTGCTGTTCTTCTACTGTCTCAGTAGTGTTAGCCTCCTCAGCTATTTGTTGATTTTTGATTATTTCAATTGAGCAATCATCTTGAATTTCTTGCTTTGTCTCTTTACTTTGAGCTTGTTTCACACTATCCTCCACTATTTGATTCAGAATTTCCGTGACCTCCTCTGTATGAACAATGGCTTCTTCTTTAACTTCCTGACTTTCTACTTCAGTATTTATTTTCAAAACAGCTTCACCCACATTGGAGATATTAGTCGTGTCCATCAAATCTGGTTTGATTTCCACTAAATCTTCATCTACCACAGATTGAAGTGGAACAATTTCATAGTTTTGGTTGCAATCCACTACAGTCATTGCTTCAGACCGAGGTTTAACGTTTATGACTTTTTTTCCGTCCACCACTTTAACAGTGATTTCCATTAGTTCTCCAGCAACTTTTATAAGTGCAGTAGCTCCAGGTACAATAAGTACTTCAGGTTCGTTTGTCTTCAAACTTTGTTGTTTACTACTCAGCTGCTCTAACGAGGAAAACTCTACTTCATTTTGAATAAATTCGGTTAAAGTTTGCTCAGAGCAACTAATCAGGATGTCCTGAGGGTCTTTCTTTTGATGATTACTTCCTATATTGTGAATAATATCGTCGACTGAAAAAAACCTTTTTCTTCTTTCAGTTGGTAGTTTGTTTTCCTCTCTTTCTGCACTGCTTCGGTCTTCAGTTTTCTCCTCAACTTCACTGTCACTACAAACTGGTTCGTTTTTAACACTTTCCTGACTGAAAACAACACTCTCACAGTTTTCTTCTAGCACTTCGTTCGTTTCACTGTCCTCAACAATATTTTCCTCACTTTTGGGTTCGGTAAAGTGGCCGTCGTCCGCAAAAAAGTCAATCAACGGCATGCTTTTCGGATTGCTTGAACTGTCGTCGGAGTTTTGGCTGAGATCCTCGCTAGACAATTCGTTTAATTTAGCATCCATGTTCTCATCCAACTGGTCCAAGTTAATGGGTGAGCAATTTTTATCTACTAATTCTTTGGTACAACTGATACTATCCACAAATTGATTTGAAGTTTGACTTTGGTCTTGGTGCGACGAATTTATAACTGTATTCTGGTGAATCACTACTTTGTCGCTGCCCTCCTTTAGTGGATGAGCTTTAGCGGCATCTTTGGTCATTTCCATAATTTGCAAGTTTACCACACGCTCCTGGTTGCCGTTAGCGTCCACTGACCCTTCTTTATTCGGCTCGATGATACGCACCATAGCTCCGTTCAGATACTGGTAATTATCTGACGACTAAACCCAGAAAAAACATTCTAGACAAAATCTAAAGCAGTAAAAAGACACTCACCAATTGAAAACTGCCGTTTTCAGAAGTGACAATGGGAACGCCGTTGTTTTCAAAGTACTGCACGTCGTTAGCATTGATCATGAAGAGAGTACCTGGAGGAGCGTCCTCTCGAAGTTTGTCTCTTAAATTAGGTCCAGGCTCCATCGGGTTGGCTATTTCAGCCGATTGGTCTTCGTCGGCCCAATTTTCGATGAATTTCTTTATGCTATCAGAAGGAGAAACTGTGTTTTCGGCTAGTTCCTGCATTTCTTGACCTAAAAGTCAATTGATAAATGTTAAAGCGAATTTAACACATTATTAGTGGTTTGATAGGGGTTTTGCATGAAATAAGTCTAATTTGTAGGACAAATAATTTGCAAAAATCGACGGAAAAATCTGTACGAAAATACAGGATTTCCAATAGAAAAAGTTAGTGTTTGTTTTTTTATGGCATGTAGCACTTTTTGTAAAATGGCCAGAAGCCTCCAAATACTATCGAAATCCTCCTAAAACTTGTCACCTTTACAAGAGGTTATACTTTACTACGCTAATTTTTTTAAATGTGCTGAAGCCCCTAAATACTGTTGAAACATCCTAAAAATTGCCAGAGGACTCTACAAGTGTCCTAAACCTTAGAAAAATCGTTTATAATGACCAGAGGTCTCTAAATACTACCAAAAACCTCTTAAGATGTGTCAGAGACCTTTACAAAGAGTCTTAAACCTTAGAAATATGTTTTAAAATGTGCAGATCTTATTGAAAGCGTCCTAAAAAAACTCTAGGTGTCCTAAACCTTAGAAAAATCGTTTATAATGACCAGAGGTCTCTAAATACTACCAAAAACCTCTTAAGATTTGTCAGAGACCTTTACAAAGAGTCTTCAACCTTAGAAATATGTTTTAAAATGTGCAGATCTTATTGAAAGCGTCCTAAAAAAACTCTAGGTGTCCTAAACCTTAGAAAAATCGTTTATAATGACCAGAGGTCTCTAAATACTACCAAAAACTTCTTAAGATTTGTCAGAGACCTTTACAAAGAGTCTTCAACCTTAGAAATATGTTTTAAAATGTGCAGATCTTATTGAAAGCGTCCCAAAAAAACTCTATGTGTCCTAAACCTTAGAAAAATCGTTTATAATGACCAGAGGTTTCTAAATACTACCAAAAACCTCCTAAAATTTATCAGAGGACTCTACCTGTCCTAAACTTTAGAAAAATTGTTTAAAATGCGCAGTAGCCTGTAAATACCGTTTAAAACGTCCTAAAAATTGTGAGAAGGCTCTACAACTGTTCTAAACCTTAGAAAACTTGTTTAAAATGTTCAAAAGCCTCTAACCACCGTTGAAAACGTCCTAAACATTGTCAAAGGACTCTACAAGTGTCCTAAACTTTAAAAAAATCGTATATAATCATCAGAAGCCTCTAAATACTATCAGAAACCTAAAACTTGTCATTACAAAAGTCCTAAACCTTAGAAAAATAGTTTAAAATATGCAAATCCCCTAAAAACTGTTGAAAACGTCTTACAAATTGTCAGAGAACTCCTAAACCTTAGAAAAATTGTTTATAATGGCCAGACACGCCTCTAAATACTATTAAAAACGTCCTAAAACTTGTCAGAGACCTTTACAAGAGTCCTAAACCTAAAAAAATACTAATGTATATAAACCTAAAACGGTACTTTAGTTAATGTTTCCTGGTGTGGACTCAGTGAAACTCGTGCACTCTGACACCATTTAGTATTGACAAACCACTTTTGCTTCATTAATAATTGGGAAACAAACCAAGAGAGAATTAATAACCACACTAAAACAGACATCACAAGCGCTAAAGACGGCCGAACTGAAAAGTGCCTCGTGACGTCACACGATACAGACCAAAATTTCTCGTTTTAGCGCGCTTGGTTTGGGTTTAAACTTCAATTGCTGATAAATTCGTTATGCCTTACCAGAGATAGAAAAAACTTTGCTGAATCGTTTTTCATATAAATTAAGTGTGCAACAGAATAAAATTCAATATTGTCATTGGCATATAATATGTTTTTGTGATGAAAGTTTAAATACAAATTTAAGTTTTATGAACAGTAAAACCATATTTTTCCTTTATGAACAGTACAGTAAATTAACCCATAAAACATACAAGCGTAAAACACTTACCCGTCATTTGATGATGACCCTGAATATACTGAGAAGGCCGACAAGTCTGCGGAAAACAATCCTGAGGCACTCGCCTATGTTGGTAGTGCTGAGCGTACTCCGGTCCTCTATATTGAGCTGGATAGTTTGCGCCCATCTTCTGATGGATCGCATGGTAATTCATGGGAGTCATGTGCATGCCATCGGGGTAACCCCGAGCACGTGATGGCGATGAACTTCGATCCATATGGACGGGGTACCGGGGGGCCACCTGGGGAGATCTCGGGTAGTTGCATGCACCCGATGGGTAATTCGCGTACGCAGGGTGAGGAGGGTTTATTGCGTAATTCGGGGAAGAGGGATAAGGGTTTGTTTGATGCATCCCACCTGGAACTAAACCACCAAATCAGTCTAACAAGTTGATTTTAGTATTTTTGTTTCAATCATCTTGTATCAAAGATCTTTACCATGATATCTAATAAAATTATAAGAATTAAGTACCGCTTAATTGTGATCTGAACTTAAAGTAAAAAGAAATGTCCACTAAAAGGTCGGACTGCAATAACGCTTACAAAACTGGTAAAGAAGATTGAAATAGTTATGCAGTTTTTACCTTATCTCATTAGTCATTTGAATCAACATAGAAAGTTGCAGCATTGGTAAATTCAAAAGTTTTGCTATTTCAGAACAGGAGGTCAGTAATTGTGGTAATTGGGTTGACAAATACAAATACCTGGAAACATCCATAAATTCCCAATTAACCAAGATGAGGAAATAAAGATCAGAATAGAAATAGCCACGAAAGGATTTTTAAAACATAGGTCAATGTTCACTAATAGGAAAATAAGATTGTTCATTAGATAGAAGAGAGTTATGTATGGTCTCAGATGTTCTATGGAGTAAAAACTTGTACTGGAGACATTTGAAATGGGGGTCTACACACACATACTTTCCTTGGACTACTAGAGTCACAAATGAAGAAGTACTAAGAGTTGGTCATGGCAGAAAATTGATGCCAATCGTCATTATGCCACATACTTCACATTCACAAACTCTCCTACAAGTAATCATGCAGGGAAGAATAGAAAAAAAAGCATAAGAAGAAAAAAGAAATGTTTGCCGAGGAATATCAGAGAGCACCTTCATTAAGGAAGACAGCATATAAAGAAGCAGAATTGTGGTCTACAAAAATTAAGGCGTATTTTCTGTAATGGTCCACCAATACCATATAACCAAATTTTGTGAAAAAACTAAAAGACAGAATAGAATTAAATCTTGTCTCCTTCATAATTTCTTCTAAATGTGCATTTACTGCTTCCGCAATTTTGGATTGGGACAATCAATATTTTACATTAATATGTAAAAATATGCTAAAAAATATTGGAAACGCATATGTAAAGCTTCGTCACATTTAAACAGAATCGACAAAGCCAATCAGATCATCTAGAATATTATGTTAAATGCATAATGCAACAATTCAAACAAATGAACAAAAGATTTGCCGTTTGAATGAGACTAGGTTGGAGTGAATTTATTTACAGGTTAAGGTGACACAGCATCTATCTGAATCTGCTCATTTAAGCATTATCACTCTTCTCCTTGAAACGACACCAAAAACAAACATCTGTTAAATCCAAATATCCCACTACTCTATTTAGGTACAACCTCAGAGTGAACAAATATTTTCACATTGTTTCAACAGTAAATTATTTGAACAACAATTATTACATACTAATATATGATTATCATCCTTACCCGAATAGTAGCGATGTTTTTGTTGAGCATACATTGCTCTCTGATCCAAAGCTTGATAAGTTGGTTGAGCGTCTTGAAGATGATGATCACTGATTATCGATCTGGCCATGTTGGGATGCAACTGGCTCAGTTTGTTCAAAAAGGGATTGTCGGCCGGCACAGGGTTGAATTTCCTCATGTTTTGGTTCATTATGGGGTTGAATTTGGGGTCGGTATGGTGGGCCACCTGCTGGTACTGGTGTTGTTCCTTCTGGTAGTACTGAGATTCCGGTTTGAACATATTTGGGTAGACCTGAAAATTCTGAGACTATACATAATTTAAATACAATAAAATAATTCGTAAATTACTTGAGTAGGATCTTTATGCATGGCCATCTTGTACTGATAGGGATCTTTAGAATATTGGACGCCCTCAGGACTGTATTGCTGGTTATTTAAATGGGGCTGTTGTACATTGCACATCTCCATATATTCCTTAGCCTTAGGTTTTTGTATCACAGACGTTGACATAGGATTGGATTGAGACGTTTCCGCCGTGTCTGAGTATTTCATATGGGGCGCGTAGCCCGAAAATTGGGCCCCCGGATATCGGTACGCATCGCTGGGCGGATAATGACTGTGGGGGGCTACTCGGGCCACGTGACTCTCAGACATCGATTTGGATGATTGTTGCGGTTCGACATTGTTTTTTTCTACATCCTTTTTGCGAAACTGCCTTAGTGAGCTGGTAGTGGACCCACCGTTCGGCTGCAAGTAAAAAATGGGTCGTTTTAGAGGGTCAGTCGTTTATTTGATTAGGTGGTGTATTAGTTTATTGAAACGTTTGGTAATTTGGAAGAAAGGGTCAGTTTAATACAGTGACAAAATGATCGATATTGGGTCAGCAATTAGGAAAATGGCTTTCCGATATAACCCAGAACACAAATAATGCGTGGACAAGTTGTGTCCTCTTTATATCATACATAAAAATGACAAACAAACAATAAAAACTACATTTTCTGGTATTCTTAGAACTAGTACACTAAAATGAATGGATAACATGGATTAAACTATTATAATATTGTAACTACACCTTATAACAAACTTTTTTATATTATTTTGTCTACTAATCAATTGTGTCTGACCACTCATTTTTTAATTACCGTTCGTCGGCTAAAAAAGTGTTATTGATTGGTTACTTGCAGTTAAACAAGTAAACAATACATTACACAGGACAATAGTCAGTATTTTTTTCTTTTGGTATCAGCCAACTTTTTTATTTAAAGCATTCTTATTAAAGTTTTTATTATTTCTGTATTTTGGACTCTTTAATTGTTGCCAATCAAGGTAGAGATAATTACTATACTGCTTTAATTCGTTTTCAAATTTGAATTATCTTTTACTGGTTTCAGAAAAAGTAAATCGTTTTGGATTTGGAGGATTTTGATTTAACGAAAAGTAATATACACAAAGTGAGAGTCTCTATCTACTACTACTATATTCAATAACGTGTGATTCCAATTGTGTTGTTCAACCAGTCGTTTTTAAGACTACCTTATAGCTTCTAAACCAAGATAAATCCAATTAAGGCAATGTCAAGTAGATAAGAAAACGTATTTTAACACATTATATTGTAATTGGATTCAGAGGTTGTACCTGAACTCCATTCATACCAAAAACAAATTATTATGATTTAAAGAGTGTGTTTTTTAAAAAAAATATGTTCTTTGATATTTCCCTCCATCCACTCTAGATTAAAAGTAGTGAAAATGTATTGACAATTTTAAACCAACCTGTATACTTAAGAAATGAATTGTTATCCTAAATGACTGTGTATGTCAAATCACAGTCACTCCTCAGGTTGTTACTATTAAAATATCATTAAAAAATAAAATGTATATAAAAAAGTAATTTAATTTCGCAGCAAAATAACAACAAAATTTGTTTTCCATTTCACTGTAAAAAATACGATAAACGTTTATACATCCTGTCAATTAAGGATGAGTCAATAACCAGAATATATAAAAATGTAAACTAACTATGATTAGGTAGCTCAATGTAATTGAAATAAAATATGTGGTAAGTACAAGGAGTAAAATGCATACAAACATTAATAATATTTTTAAACATGCGAGTACATATTTTTCAATTACTGAAGCAGTTTTTTGTTTAAAAAAATATCACATTTACCTACTTAAATTACCACCTGTTCTATTTTCAGAATGTTAATTGGATCCATTACAATCAATCTACTTTTTTTAAACTTAGTTTGTTCCTTTATTTGCTTATATTTTTATAACCTGCCTTTAAGCTAATTTGGCATTTAAATTTCTGTGTACTTATCATTACACTTCTTATAATAGTGGCTCTTAAAATTATTTGTATGTAGTTTCTTTACTATCATTATTTTGACAGTTCTAAATAGTTCTACTGGTCGAGCTGTTATCTGATCACTTATAACATTTCAGTGGAACTGAACCATCAAGTAATTAAACTCCATTATTAAAGGAATAAAAAATACAATAAACGACATGTAGTAGTAGGTTCTAGACAATTTTAATCTAATAACAAATTAATCGCATTGTGTCAAGCTACTTTGAAACTAGAATTTGAAACAACTTTACCTCCTTATCGAACAAATCCAAAGATATCGAAGAAGTCAAGTCCCTGGCAGGGACAGACAACAACAAATCCATTTCATCAACACACAAATCCAGGGCATTCTATACAACATAGTAAAAAACGCACCGCCAAATCATTTTTTTTTTTAAGTAATACACAAACACTGCAACTATTACCGATGGTACCGACGTGTGACGCAACTACAACGGATGGTACCTACCGATGGTTCTGATGGTACGAACTGCGACGGCGGGTGGACACTGGCAGCTCCTTGGCCGAACTGTCCGGCATTCTGCATTAGGCACTAAAAAAAAATCCAAACAGATCATTAGCTAAACGGTACGACCTACGGCTGGTGAATGAACTTGTATTTTGACAATAATCAAGGTTGTTTTATTAATTATGATTGATTGACAATCACATTTCATTTGTTTAGTATGCTACTAAATTGTGTTTAAAAAAAAAAACAATTTAATTATTAAGGAAAGTGTGTTTGCTTTCTAAATCTGGCACAGAAACTAGTAATTACCTGTTACTATAGTTTGTATTAGGAGATCGGAAAATAGTGAATTAGTAACAAAAAAAATGACAATAATTTTTTGAGCATTCTGTATACTCATATGACATTCCTTTATAAGAATTGATCAAGTAGACCTTATTGAAATACCCAATCATTCAAACGGTTCTTAATTCGTTAAAAAGTAAAAAAACAATTGAATTTAATGCACTTTTGTGGTTGTTTAGTTAATTTTTGATAGATAGGAGTTGTCAGATTTTTTCTTACTAGAAATGTTACGCAAAACTCTGAATTTTCTTATTACCACATGCAACATTTTTACAAATCTTTCAAAATGACTTGGTTATATTATAAAATTAATGTATTTCGTTTCGATTTTTTTTTTGGAATCCCTATGACAACACAACCTCTTTTCTCGCAGTTATTTATTTACACCCAGTATACAAGACATTTTATCTAAAATAGGTACCGCCTACTTCCGGCTTAAAAGAAAACCTCAAACGCAAGGTATTCGGAATGTAGCCTATACTGTATCTTTACAATACATGAGAAAAACTGTATATATGCCTGCCAAAGTGTATCAAACACTTTTTGAGATTTTAGTAAATGTTTTAGCCACATATTTAACCAAAATTATAATAACCCTAATTACTTAACTAACATTACAATAAAATTGTTACTATAATTATTTTTTTTACAATAACTAGCTCTTATTAATATACCTACTTGTATAAACCAGTTTTATTAAAAATCAACGTGTAACTAACTTTAAGGGCCACAAAAATAACTGAAGAAACTTATCTCCAATACCATAAATATAAATTACAGTGCCCATCTGGTCCTAAATATACAATGAATCATTCAGTTAACCAGATTTCTTTACTTTTTAGTTTTAAGCCATAAATCATCGATGAAACGAAAAACAACGATAAACAACTAGTATATTACAAAAAATTGTTGAAACTAACACTGTTTTGGGATATTGGAAATATCTCTTCAATTAAATAAAAATTTAAAAAAAAAACAACTTTTGTCCAGTAATAGACGTCCTTTCAGTTATCGTAAATATTGCCATATGGGAGAAGTGAGTTATTGATTCGTCCAGTTAAAACTAAAAATAAACACAGCTATCTTAAATCTTAACTGTAAATAAATATAAAAATGTACCAGCACCCAGAACCATTTATGTTAAAATATAATGTAGTATTTCCGTTTAGGAAGTGTTGGCATAAATAGTTCTGATTAAATCTATATTACTTCAAGTGAGTGCCATTGTTCTTTTCACTGGAAATATCACCACAGTTTAAGTAAATAGGTTAAATTTGTTTAATTTGCAAGATCGTTCAACTTGATTAAATTTAATACATCCACCAGAACACGAGTGAGCAAGTGTCAATTTGTAAAATTAGCCATAATTATTAAACCAAAAGTTTTTAAATTATCAAAAAAAAAACGATAATTAATATCTAATAACAAAAATCAAGTGGAGTTTGTTTGAAAGTACTTAATTAAAACAATTACCGATAATCGATTAGTGAAGTAAATTGATACATTTCATTTTCATTTATCGTGCAAAATACAACTATTTTGCAATTAAAAACAAGTAATCCGCACGTGCTTTTTTGAAATTACGTGTTTATTTTATGTTTGTTTAAAAATATCTAAATTACTTATATTTAAAGGTAAAATACTCTTCAGGGACTTATGCCCGAGCTTATGCCTCAAGACTTTTAAATCATTTGCATTACTCAATTTATTCCGACACAAAACTATACTCCTAGAACACATTGCTTTGAAAAAACACTTTTTATTGCAGTGCTGATCTTTGCAATTAAATATGACAGTAAAAAACATAAATGATACGTTTTAGGGTAACACGTATTTCAGCATAACTTAATTGAACTTAATCGTTTTAGGAATTACCTGGTTACGGATATATTTATACTTGACCCTGGCAAAAATAATAATATGCAATTAATTCGTCCTAGTTCCTGTCGTCCAAAACTTGCCCAAAAAGTTACTAAAATCGTGACGTAAAATTTATTGTTTATTAGTATAAGGAAAAACAGTGAGAATATTGTTTCCTCCTCACGATTAGTGTCCTTAATAGTTTATCAATAATGTGTGGAAAAACCATTTAGTTGATATTAAACATTAATAACAAAAAAGTATTTATTATTAATAGATTACCCGAATTTTTACATAGGGTGTTTTAAATCAAGCCAGCGCAATTGCTTAATTTCGTATTATTGAAAAAAGAAGAATAACTTAAACAATATAACCTACTTTTAAAAATTCTCATATCGAAAAAAATTATCAAAAATATGATAAATGTAAATTGAGTATTAAATGGGGGTAAATATCCTGTTTTTTCTAGTTCCCATCTTTAATTAAATAGCTAAAAAGTGAATAATAAAACCATACATGTAGTAATATCTTAATTCCAACGTTGCCAGGTGTGTCAAGTCAGTTGCAACATTGGATTTTTGATCAAAAACTTAACTATATTCTGTAAAATAATCTAGATTCTAGACAATTTATGTCCTAATCCTAAATTAACGTTATTATTATTTAAATTTGTTCGTTTAAGTTTAGATTGTCAAACAGTTAGCCTTAACTGACACAATTTTGCTGGTCTCAAAGTTCAGATAGAAAAGGTTTTGTTCTAACTTCTGAATACGTTGTATTATCATTTTCTCGAACCTTTTTAAAATAAATGATATTTTTTTAAATTTATTTTTATAACAGGTCGATGTAAAAAAAACTGATAAAAAAATTCTACTGTGTTATATAAGCTATATTTGAAAAATGCGTCCAGAAGGAAATACCAAGTATAGTACAGCATTTTTCAATATGTATTTTTATATTTAACCAAATAATTTCTGTGGGAAAGTGAACACAATTACAATATTTAAATGCATTTAATTTGGAAATACACATGGTATTTCTTCTAACTTTAACATAATTAATTTACGAAAATGTTTAGGTTACTAATTACTACTAATTAGGAGTAATCTTTCTAAGGATAGTGAAATCAGACCCTACTGGTCAGTTCTGTCATTTCTGTAGAATATCTAACAATAACTTTATCCGGAAGTGAAATTGCCGGTCCTAAGAGTTATTGGGATACGCCACTGATGTTTAAAAAAACTATTATCAAAATATTTAAATAGTCAATGGACCTTGCTGAGAACTTAAGGGTTTTCCGAGGAAAAGCTGCATGGAGAAATATGTTTCCAGAATATTATTCCATTCTTTTTTTAACGTAATTTAATTCTTTTGTCACTTTTCTGGTTAAAGCAATTATTATATTAAAATAATTCGATAGCTCATGAACAACCTTGCATATGAAAACCTCAAAACAACTTAATAGGATAGTGAAGTGACCTGAAGACTTCTTCGTAATGCATGTTAACAGTTTCTGAACTTCTTGAGATGATACATAACAGATTTATATTAAATACACCAACAATATTGAATTATTACTTTGTTTCTAAAATTAAGTTGGTTTTCCCTTACTTTTGTCTTTTAGGAAATATTTTGTTTTAACTGAAATAGAGTGAAAAAGACCAAAGAGTCACAAAAACTAGCTACTATTATAAGAAAATATCGAAATTTAAGTTGCTACGTCATACTATTTTTGATTTTTTGTACATATTAGCACACAACACTCTTTAGATGACCAACCGATCATTGGAATTAAAGAAACGCCCCCATTTCAAACGTCAACCACATTAAGAAGAAGAATCCTAGCTTTGGTTATAATATACCATAAGTTATAAGAAAATATGGATTGTTTGGCTTAACTGAAACTCAAGATTATGTAATAAGATATCTGTGAGAAGTGGAATGGTTTGGGGTTCGAGGAAAACGAGAAGAACAGAAGAAAGAATAAAATGATATTCAAAATCCAAAATTTTTTTTGATAGGTACTTAATACATTATCAATAAATTATTGATAAGTATTCCTATGCATAAACAATTTGGAAGGACATCAGAAATGCCAGTTCCATGTAAAAAAAACCGCTTCAATAAATGTTACTATTTTTAATTCAAAATCATTGAAAGCAAACAGTTTAATAAAATGGCCAGGGAAAACCTTATGGTTAACGGCCTTCAATAATGTAAATTTCTTCTGAAAAACTATAAATTTGAAAACGGTACTACCAAGAGTACCCAAGGCCAAGCGCTTTTCAGTCATTTCGAAGCATTTCAGCATCGTTTAGTGTAAATCAAACCAGTGCTTGTTAACCTTAACTTTTTTTTAGTGGACTAGGCAATTTGGGGAAAATAAATCAGGTTACGTTCAGCCACTGAAAAAAAATATTTCGACACAACAATCGCAATTATTATAAACAATTACGTGAGCCAGTCGCGTATCTGTCACGCAGGGATTTTGTTACTAGAGACTAACTTGGAAAATTACTCTTTTTCCTATTAAATTCCGTTACTGTTCCATTATTTGTAGCTTTGAACACGTTTCAAATGTGTGTACTTGTCAACTGCACTTAACAATCACGAGTTGAAGGTTTTCTAACAACAGCATTGTCCAAATTTATTATTTTGTGCAATGTTCAGCAATAAATACACGTAGGTACGACCACCTCGATAATTTTATAGCGAATGTTTAATGTTTTCGTTTATAATCAGCAAAAACAATACCTCATTACGTTGCTGCAATTGTATCGATAGCTGATAGTATAAGTTTGCTGATAGTATTGTTGGAAATAAACATTTTCAGTTATGAAACGTTTCAATGGTTGAAAATTTTTAAACTCGCAGATTGTTTTTCTAACTACGTGACCGTCAAATTTTCACGTGTTTTTCCACATTTATTTTAGTATAATATTCAGGTTTGGAGGTTATCGTGGCAATTATTTTGTAATAAGCTACAACGGAAGAGGATATGTTATATGATGATGACAGAGCGTATTTGATTTTCGATAGTTTTTAACTGATTTACTGCCTTATGTTGATCAGTAAAGGCACGGGCAAAGTCAAACCAAATCACAGGAACAAAGTTTTTATTAAGGTATAATTTAGCAAACATATCATTTGCTTTCTGTATTATTAAAACCATAGCATGCACTGTTTGGATGGCAAAATCACGGAAAGTACTGCGTGTCCTATTTTTCGACTGTTTTTTGTGTCAAAAGAAACGCAATGGTTGTTATTTCAGCAATTGGGTACGAAAGTTGAATCAACTAAGATACCATAACACTCAAAGCTGAAGAAAGTGGAGGTCCTTCCACCCAAAACTTTAAAAATACATAAGCCAGATGTATCACTGAAGTCCATCTTCAGTACTATGCCAGTAAGTCGCAAAGATCCTCACAAACTTCTCCTCCAACCAAAAATAGGATAAACTGATAGCTTTCTTAAGGTATCACATTTGGGGGAAAGCTGAACTATTAAACTCTATCTTCTGGTTTTTGTGAGCTTTGCTGTTCTAAATAGTATCTAGCAAAACAGGTATGGGGCAGATTGAACAAGATTTGCTACAGAACATTGCCAAATTAGAAAGTTCCTAACCACTTCTCTTTTCACTACTACCACTCCTTCGTTCAGTTTCACTTGCGTTATTTTTTAAATTTAAACTTGAAATTTCCAGTGACAGGTTACATTTTTTGGGTTACAAGAAAAACTAAAAAGGCTAATCATAAAAATGAATTGCATTTTATTAATTCTTATTGATTAATTTATTTAAACTTTCGACAAACCTTTACAAAGCAAAAAGATGTCACAGGGTGCCAAAGATGTGCCAGTGATTTTTTTCTCAGCAATAAGGTAAACTTGATTAAACTTCTTTTTATTTTCCAGCTAATAGTTTTATTTTTTACAGATTATTTCACTTTTAAACTCTATTTTCTTACATAATTTTGGTTTTTCAAAATGTTTTATCCTGAAAAACTGCACGTTTTTGAGTTGCTATAACCGTAGGTTTGTTGTCCCCTTGTGTATAATGACAGCTAGCTGATAAGTCCACTTAACAAGGTAGGCTTCTTTCTGAATGGTAATGTAACACCTTCTTAACAAATGTTCTTCTAGCCCCTGAAGGTGAGCTGCTTCTGCGCTTGAAACATGTAAAGTGCATTTTATGGTTTAAAGAACCCTGTCTACTTCAACTCCACTTTGTAAAGTTGGACTATTACTTTACTCGAAAAAGATGTCAGTTTTTCAGTCTCTAAAACACCTTCCCCACGTGGAAATGCTTGAAAATTACATTAAAATAATAGTTACTACAGCCAAAACTCATGATTTAGTCATTTTGACAACGTCGAAAAGGTCAAGAAGCGTTCAATTCGTATGATGGGAAAAACGTGAGTCGCTGAGGAACTGAACTGGCTATGACGTTTAATGACCAGCTCATAGTCACCTGACAACTGTCAAAACTCATTAAACAGTGCCACAAAACTGTAAAATGTCAAATAGTCGCATCTTTTTGATGAATCACGTTAAAAATTGATATTCGTGACGCTGTGAAGTTAAATTTAAAAGTTGTGACGTTAACTGATAGTTTAAAACTCACTTAACTGTCAAAATTCATGTTGTATTCATAGCTCCATAGAGTTAAATTAAACAGTTGTGACATTAACAGACACTTTGATGTTTCTTACGTCACTTGACAGGTGTCAAAAATCATGCAGCTATAACGCAAAGTTACCAATCCAACATAGTTCTACCGCTTGGATAAATCACACTCCACGTTGTATTTATAGTTCTATGAAGCAAAAATTGACAGTTGTGATGTTAAGGCAGATAAGTATCTAAATATTCCTTAACGTCAGAACTGACAAATTTGGCTCCATGGATCTGTAAACACAACTTTGTCACTGGTAAACAGGTTTTGACAGCTGTCAAGTAAAGTGTTCCTTAACGCCAGAGCTGTCAAATTTATCTCACGGAGCTGTAAACGGTACTTACAGTGTGGTTTCTCCAAGAAACATATCTACTTAGTTGAATTTCCAGAGCCTGAATTATAGTTTTTGATGTGCCTATTCCTTATGATTCTCTTAAATTCTCCTAAAATTCTTTAAATTCTTTTGGTGTTTTATCCAAAAACAAATTTCTGAGAATTTTCCATCACAAATCGAGTAATTACTTGATGCACGTCGATTACAATTTATTAATTAATTAAATTAAAATTCGATACAGTAAATAATAAAAAAAAACAAACAATATAAAATTGCAGATCAAGTACGAGGCATTCAAGTTTTAAAAATAGGGAAAACCTTAAAAGATCAGAAATAAATCGAAGTGAAGATAGATTATGTCAGATGTCATTAAAAATTTGACACTATAGACAGTGAAATATTTCACTCAAAACATATTTCTTGAAATCTTCCAACACTAGTTAGAAACCATCAGAAGCCAATTTTGCTAGTTTTGGCTGGTTTGGAAATGAACAAAATTGACAATATTTTGTGCATACAAACAAATTACTCTTTGGACTTTTTTGAAACTCGATTATTTTGATCACAACCCCAGGATTAATTTTCAGTCAAGGGTCAAAAATGGTATATTCTGTACAATAATACAAACGTCATCACTTAGCTTGATTATACTTATCAAGAGCAAATCGATAAACACTATCTTATCTCATTAAAACCTGTTGTTTAACACTGTTTTGAAACCCTTCAAGTAAGAATTTGTACAGCCTTGAAACATAATAAATGTTTAAATAACCGTCGAATGCTTGACAAATTGAGACTACTTTCCTACAGGACTAATAGTCATTTAATCATTAAAACGAGGCATTCAGTCAGTATTTATCAAAGAACATCAAAACCATTTTTAATAACAATATATCGATCCTCGCCATGAAATTACGCTTTCAATAATAGACGAGGTGCAAAGAAAAGTGAGCTATTTTCTGCGCGGAGAATTTATGACGGAAAACCTTTGTCAAAGGCTCAAATTTTAGTAAAACATGTCATTACGTATTGAACTGTAACCTGAAGCATAAAATGAAATGGTTGGCTGGGTTTTCAGCCCACCACATTGAATATGTATTGATGTTTACAACGAAATTCTGACTTAAACGCATGTTAATGATAGTGTCTGTTGAATTTAAATTTCAAGGGGATAGTGGAAAATGTACTGATTTTAGATGAAATAATTAAATTTCATTCGTTGCATATTCATAAAATCAACCATCATTGTAATGATGAATAAATATCAAGTGGGATCGATACATACAAACTTTACGAACGACCTCATTTTTTTCCAGTAACGCACTAGTGACCAAGTTAGCCAAAACTATCAAAAATCGTGCTCGATTTACAAATGAACGACAATAGTGGGTTTTCTTGAAAATATAACAATTCGTATGGTAACTAAACTACGTTTGCATGGCAATTTGCATGAAAAAAGTAACATTTACTTTGAATTGTAAATTTACTAGACTTTTAACCTCAGGGGATTATCAAAAAACTTTTTAACTTCCTTGATTATCATAGCAGTAAGTATCTTTTTTTTTTTTGAAACTGAGGTTATTTCTTTTTGTTTAAATGTAATATTGTTATATCGAATTGGAAACCAAATTTAGCAGTTTTAATAATTAATGACCAGATCAGTGTGCCTGAACATAATCACTGTCAAACCAAAATTTTCCTCTTAACTTTTAGATTAAAAAATATCATATAAAATGTAACAAATTTGACTAAACCTAAAAATGCTTTAACAACCAATACCAAAGTGATTATTTTAGAATTTAAACTAACCATATGAAAAAACAAAACAAACATGTACCCAGAGTCTCCTATTTGATTTTGTCAATTTGTCAGTCATTTTGGCTTGCAGATACAGATAAATTTTGCAAAATATTAATTTTCGGATAATCATCGTATCTTAGTTGGTAGGATCGATAGAAATAAGGAAACAACATCATCAGTTCATGGAATTTTCTGAATAAAAAGTAATTTTAAATGAAACACAGGTTTCAAGTTTCCAAAAAATCTACTGTCTCTTTTTCAAAAATCTACTCACTTCTTTCTCTAATTTCTACATTAGAGAAAGAAGTGAGAATCATCCAATCAATGCCCTCGACCAAGATGGAGGAAAACCTTGAAAACTTCTAAACTAACCACAGGAAAACAACGGTAAGAAGAGAGACCTACCAAAGAAGAAAGATGGAGAAAAACCAACATGTGTCAGTCTGCCCAAACAGATTTAACAACACATCTGGTCACGTGACCACTCATCAATGTCTCGTTGACATCTTGTGATTATCGAATTACGTACATTGAGCTGCAATAGTTTTCTCTTAGCAAGTAAATTGTATGTAATATTTTATAGTTTCAAATTCTGTTAATTTAAAGGATTTCAACCAAAAATTATGTTTTCAGCAAAAGAAATTATTCTGATTTTGAGAATAACTAAACTGACTGAAATTCTTCGTCACATTTTTGTAATGGTAATATTAACGATGAAAAAAAAAACATAGTGGACATCAACTTGAATTTTTTATTTATCTGGAGCACACAGACCTTTTGAGACATATATTTTTCATATCCTAATATGCTGAAAAGAATTGCAAGAACCTACAGAATATCTTCTCTGTGGCTTATTTATCTAGTGGAACACTGCTGTGTACCTTTCAAAGTTATTCTACTCCACATTTTTTTTTTGTATTTGGTCAACTATTACTATTCTATTAGAAGATGTATGAGAAATACAACTCAAACAGAATTTTGTATGACAGTTCGACAGTGTGTGCATCTCAAAAGTAAGAACTATATGTTAAGCAAACGAGTCCTATTTTTCAACAATATTCCAATGTGAAAAAGTCCAAATTGTTGAAATAAGGGGTGTAAGGATTGTAAACGTAGAAAATACTGCAAAACTGCTTACATGAGTTATACAACTTTATGGGTAATAACTGTTACCACAAACAATAATTATCAGTTTTATTATTTCAGGAATAATATACCAAACAAAAGAAAAGTAAGTCACTTTAATACAAATTATTAAGCGTAAGGAAAGTATGATATGATAACCCTGCAACAAGTGTTTTTGTTTATTGGCTTTACATGCCGCCGTGTTATCATCTTTGATCCTGTCTGCTTCACTTAAAAAACTGATCATCTTTCACAAAATTTTGCTGAAAACATCATTCCAGAGGAGATTACTGGCAATCAGCCCATGAAGATTTTCGGACACCCTGTATTTTCCAAAAAGTGATCAGTACTGAAAAATGCTTCCTGAATCTAGCAAATTGAATTGAATTGAATTTCTTCCGTTAAGTTATCCTCCTTAAAAAGTCTAAATTACAGAACCAAAAACCAACTTAGATAATGGAAACTTTCCACTCAACCAAAATATGTGGTCCACTTCTATCATTTGCCCTAAAAATCAAATTTTGTATGACAGTTCGACAGTGTGTGCATCTCAAAAGTAAGTACTTTTGGATAAAGATATGTTAAGCAAACGAGTCCTATTTTTCAACAATATTCCAATGTGAAAAAGTCCAAATTGTTGAAATAAGGGGTGTAAGGATTGTAAAAATGTAGAAAATACTGCAAAACTGCTTACATAAGAGTTGTAAAACTTTATGGGTAATAAATGTTACCACAAACAATAATTATCAGTTTTATTATTTGACCCATACTATACCAAACAAAAGAAAAGTAAGTCGTTCATGGATTATTCCGGATAAAATGATGAAGCATAAGGAAAGTATGATATGATAACCCTGCAACAAGTGTTTTTGTTTATTGGCTTCACGTTTCGTTATGTGATCCTCCTTAAAAAGTCTAAATTACAGAACCAAAAACCAACTTGAAAGATAATGGAAACTTTCCACTCAACCAAAATATGTGATCCACTTCCATAATTTGCCCTAAAAACCAAAAGTGGCATTTTCACCGAATTAGACTAACTCACCTCCCATTATCCAGTCCAGATCCGTTTCAAGTAGAATTAGGAGACTATTTAAGGAAAAATTCATCCTACGACGACAAACAAGCAAATATTCCGTTTTAATCTCGAAACCCAGTAAGATTATAAGCCGCTCATTACCCGATAACAGAGACAAATATGCTGGAAGGTTAAAAACACAATACCCCAAGATCAAAATACATTATGATAATTTTTAAGTAAACATTAATTATTGCACGGTTATCAGTTAATTTCAATCGCAAACACGGATCGTTACTTTTGTTGTAATAACTGTAGTACACAGGCGCAATTTGGTAAATGTTTGGCGTGCAATGTTGAGGTTCGACGCAGTTCGAAGGTATACAGACCGAGGATGATACAGTAATGTCAACAAGGTACCGTTCAGTTCTTTAGTCCGATTTTAGGGTGCTAAATTTGTTACAGTTAATCATAAGAGGAAAGAACCACACAAAATACTACAGAATGCAGTAAATATTGACTCCTAATTGTGAATAACGATTATTTGGGTTATCAAATCTTAGTACTTAATACTAAATAGTTTATAATTAATTGTGGCAAGTTGAAGTATTACTTAAAAATAACCTGATATCAAATATGATACACTGCGTGATATCAAATTATTTAAAGTATAAAATGTCGCATCTGATTTCTGATAGATAAAACCTGCGGTTAGGAGAAACCACTTGATCGGTTGAAAGTGAAATAAAGCATAACAAACGTATAATATTCCGGTTACTTCAAATGTAAATAAAACACTTTTTGGTTTAAATGTACTGAGGCAAGTTACTGGTCAAACGCACTAAGGTCAACGATTACTTGAATACTCTTTCAATAATTATTTGAGATTCTTAGCAAAGACCGGATAATTATCCTATTGACTTAGTGAAGTAAAAACATAAACTACATCTACTCAGACAATAATGAGAAAAATATTTTCGAAAATTATATATTTGCTTTAATTCACAAAGGAGTACATCTTTTAAGACTTAAGTTAAGTAATCACATGTATAGGGTAAATAGTAACTAAGTTAAGAGACAAATTTGTATATGACAATAAAGAGAAAGTTAAGCCAAGATTATATTGTGCCTATTCTTGTAAAACCACAAATATTATTACAATGGATTTATTTGTTTATTATGCAGATTTTATCTTTACAGTCCAAAATCACCTGATAAATCTAGGACTTTCCGACATGTTTAATAAAATTGCCCAACTTAAACCAAAATATATTGTACCCACTCTGGATAAATTTAAATAGTTGTCCTTGTATCAGGCAAGCATTACAAAATAACCTTAACATATCCAAGAATCACCATAAAATCCAAAAGCAAAGTTCCAATATTTGTTATTAAAAATACATAAATAGTAAAAAGATAATTCTTCACAATTATGTCTTGACAATAATTAACAAATTGTCCTTGATAAATACATTGTTTAAATACCAAAATCTTCCAGATGAAAGTAATTGATAAAACAATCATTATGACAGTGAGTTAATAAGTAGTATCTGTCCCCCATTTATTATCATTAATATACAAGTCATGATGAAAACTGATACTGTACAAAATTAGAAATAAAGGTTCTGCGAATATGTAATTGTTAGGGTAATTGTACTTTCGAAGGTAGTAATTACTGAGGTAGATTGCAGTGTTTTTAACCTTTCGCAAGCTTTTCAATAACTTAAAAATGCTTATAAATCAGGCATGATAACAGTAATGTAAGGTTTTCAATAAACACAGTTTTTTGTTTAATAAGCATTTTAGCTTTGTCAGTGTAAAACTGTCTTCAATCAGCTGATATGATCAAAAACTCTAATACAATAAAACTGAAATGTTATATCAGTATAGTTAAGAACAGGGATGCTGCTAAACAATCTTTGACAAAATTGATAATGTTGAGAGGTTATAACAGAATTTTTGAGTGAAAGCAGAACTTAAGTATAATGTCTCAACTGATTCAGTTAAAAAAGCTACAAACTGTCATTTTAAAAAAAAAATTATCTACTTAAAATTAAAACTGCATAATTTTCTTGATGACAATGTCATTGAACATAAGTGCAGGAATAATTGTAAAAGGTTTATGATTTATAGTGCCTTATATTTATAGACATAAGTATACTTTAGCACACATTTCTAATTATCTCTATGTTTTTAATCTCCCAAGTGTAACAATGCTAATGAGTTAATTTGAAACGTGGGGATTAAATAATATGTACCTCATACCATGCTCAAAACAAATATTTTTTAATTTATTGTGTGTTTTTGGATGAGTATTTGAAGAAAATAACAGACATTGTTATTTTCAATTTTCCCTCCAAATATTTAAAGTAATTTCTTCCTTTTTTGATTAAATGATGTTGTCCATCTCGAGAGATTTTTTCTAAATTACAGATTTAATGTCCTGTTGGTTTATTTTTTTTTTAGTTTAATTAGACACTACTAAGTGAAACTAAAATAGATGTTTAACTGCTGTTACTGTTAGTAAGTTAGAACATTGTGCAAATTTGTCATTAATTTTGAGCACTTAAAAATAAATTTCTTTTTTGCTATTTGGGTCTTCTGTCTCACTACACAAAAAAGGTTTTTTGGGAAAACAGAATTTCCCACATTTTTTGGCTTAAAAACTTTTTAAGTGAAAAACAGTCAAAACCAATGTATTGGCCTACCTTTTTGTAACATCCCACAGTTTATTGATAGGCCTATCTACTGGTCTATTAGCAAATACCCTATACCATCATAATGATAATGGTGAACATTTTGAGCAAATTATTCCATAAGTAGTTAATTCATTCAGAATGTTAGAAAGTTTAACTATTTTGTGGTAATTGAATTATAAACAACTAATTCGATTAGTTTGAACCAACAATTCAATTAATGTTAGTGAATCATATTAAATTACAAGTAATTCTTCAATGCTAATTTTAAGGGCTAATACATAAAAACCGAGTTAACAGTAAAGTACTGTTTTATGGCTGGAATAAAATGACTTCTTACTTAAGAAATAAATAAAACTTGATCCTGTGGGAAAACATTATTGTACAGCAAGCAATTTCTGATATTGAATCTGGTGGATGTTTAGCATTCAATCTCTAGAGTTGTAAGTAGGACCTAGTTCTTAACTACATGGGGGTACTGAAGTTAATGTTTCTGTAGAGCAAAACAGACAAAATAACTGATAACAGTCTGGTAAACTGTATCCCAGGGAAACCTCCAAACTTACAGACTAAAGTATTGACCAAACTTCTATTTCTACAATGAGTTACACATCAATTTGGTACAATTGAAACATTTAACTTTGTCAAGGCCTCTATGCATTACAGTGCAATTACAGTAATCTGAACCCTTACACAGACAACAGGATTACGGAGATCGGCCCGTTCACATAATATCGACATGACATGCAAAGGTTTCAACTGGAAAACAAACTCAAATCGCCGGAATTGGTTTTTGTATCAAGCTGAGCCAGCTAAACATACACATACAGGTATAAATGGAATCGATAATTTGCGTTTTTCATGTGAACGAGTTCACTTATATTGATGACACTTTGTGACGTGATAGTAGACCAGTTTGGCTTATTAATTGCGTGTTTGTATGGTTTTTTTGTGTGCGTTTTAATGAAAAAACTTGAAAAACTCACCTACTGACGTTTATCACACACAACAGACACCGCCATGTTAAAACAAATGTCAAAGTCAGATAATGTAACCAAACTTGTGTTTACAAACCTGCTGCCTACTGGGTGATGCCTATAAGTTGGATGGAGGCCGTAGTCAAAATCAACTTATTTAAAACCAAGCACTAAGTTGGAATATTTACAGTTACATAACATGATCAAAGTAAATATACCAATCATAAGCGGTTAGGTACTAAAAGTAAGCCAGCGCTAGTGATGTAATTGCTAACAAAAATGGTTGCCCTGGTGTAGGCAACCAGCAAAACTTCTGTTCTTTTGGATGCATATGGACTTTACAGTTGTGAGTTGATGTGTGCATTATTGTTACAATTTGTTAGTGAAGCAAATATAATAATAATAAATAATATAATGGTTATTATCACCATAAATAATCCTGTCATTTAAACCGACTTTACACACAAAACACAAATTGTAACAATTTTACAGGTAGTAGTTAACTTCCAACTTAAAGTAATCACGACGGCTTGTATAACAATATAGTAGGCAATCTTGGAGATTCTGCGCAGACTATTGCAATGCTTTTAGGGCGATGGAGGCAATTATGAATTCGAAGCGCGCACGCTGTCGCCTATTTTCATAAATAACAAGTTAAATTGTGACAATTCATTATATATTTACGGCCATTGTTTCCTTTAAATCTCTTCATGTTCCGCATTGTTTTTGAGATAACGTGTTTACACCAAAAGCAGACAAAGAGTTGTTTAATTAAGACCCAAGAATTTCAACCAAGTATGTAAAGCATATGTGTATAATCAAATAAAGGTTGTCATAGATACTGTACTTGAAATAATACTCCCTTGTTCTCTAAAAAATACTGTACAATAGATCGTAACACTAAAGAGTAAAGTGATGTAAACCACGTTACATTGTGAGCACTAGTGAATTATTAACAGACTGCAAAAGCCAGCATAACATGACTTGAATGAAATTACATAAATAACTTTATAATAAATATAATACATTTCAAGCTTAGTGAACAGTGAACACTCAGTTACATTAAATTTTAATTAAATGACCTCAATTCTCAATTTTAATTTGGATGTTTGTTGGGTTGCCCACACTTTAGGTTAGTATAGGAGGCACTTTAATATTCGCCGAAAATATATCGATACTTATCCTTTTCTGTTTGTAGCGTAAAGACAGAGACAGACAAGTTCCATGCATGCATTTGTACTTGACAGCTATCAGCTGTTTTCACTTCCGTGTTAATGTCAGTTCCGTTTTTTGAATGAAAAAAACAGAAAATTGTGGTTTTCTGAGTGTTTATTTAAAAAAGTGATACCAAATGCGGCTTTACTTTTGTTTCAGCGGGTGGACGGTTTATGAACCGCACCGATTTTAAAGATCCAGGTTAAATAAACCGGAAGGTAACTGACTTTATTATAAACTTCCTTAAAAATAACTGGGTTAACAGGCCTTTTAGCTCAAATCAATATTTTTATTTATATTTAGGGCAAGTCTCTGGATTTCATTCATCATACTCCACTTTCCCTAATTAACAAGGGTTAGATGTTTATCACATCCACCCACTTTTGTATGATCACCTATATTTTCCCACTAACAATTAACACTCATTAAAAAACTTTAATTAAACTGGTTCCAGCATGGTTCGAGTGATTTCAGTGCACCATTTTGCAAGTCAGAATGTTCAAACTGTTGAACAGCCAACTGCTTGCACTGTAGCCCCTCCTGATCGACTACTGTTGGCTTTGACAAGTAACTGTATTGAGGTGAGAGATCTGAAGAATGACTCTGAGGTGCAGTTTAGTTTTCCTACAGTCGATGAAGCTATTCAAATTGTTCACTGTCTCAATGGTAAGTTATTGTTGTCTAATTAAAATGTTTTGTATGTATTCAGTTAACCTGATAATAATTATTACAAAAATGGGTTTTGTCTTTAGGAAAAAGACCTGATTGACATAGAATATGTCTATAAACACATAACAACCATAAAAATTACAAAATTTCCTATTAATACAATTTGTAATATAATAATAAATACTAATAATAATAAACTCTTTATTGCTAGCACAATTACAAAGTAACATAAGCAATGTCACAAAATACAATTACAGGTACAACAAAAGAATACTGGTTAATAATTGACACTAAATCTATTCAGCTAAAGCTGCATACTGCTACACATTTGAGTTTAAATGTGTACAGACCAAGGTACAGACATTTTTCCAACAGAAAGCTTAACACAGATTTTCAAAATTTGTTTATATTTTCAATTGACTTAAAGTAACTAGGAAGCAGTTGATATGCTTTGATTGCTTTGTATTGTGGCCCCTTTCGAAAAAAGGTTGATTGATATTGGGGAATTCTCAAATCTCCCCTTGTTCTTGTGACTAAAGTGAGATTGTTGTCACACATGTCCATGTTGAGCACAAAAAGCTGGGGGTATTTTTTAACTATATAGAGATGGCACTGTAAGTATTCCTAGTTCCTTAAAGTATGGCTTACATGATGTTTGTGAAGATAATTTGACTTTGAGTATACATCTTATTACTCTTTTTTGTACCACAAAAGTTTTCTGTACATTTGAGAATGAACCCCAAAGATAGATATAGATGATGATACCACAAAAGCAATTTTTGTGTCTGAGATATCATTATAGTATAGTTGTGTTTGTTGTTTTTTTTTTGTAGTAGAGCTAGGTAAGTGATTAGAAAAGAAATTTCTTTATTTTTTAATTATGTATTTCTGTGTTTATAGCAATACATAAAATGCCTGCTATAATTGTTGTTGTGTTGTATAAAAGTTAATTTATTGTGCTGCTGTGTTCTTATTTGGGTAAAACTATACAAAATGTTTTTAATTCAATAGTCAATAGTTTCTATAGTTTTGGAGGTTTATACACAGATCACAATTATTAACTCCTCTAAAACAAAAGGTTATTAATATGGTTTATCTAAGTATTATGTTTTTGAGTTTGCCTTCCAGACATATTAAGAATAGTTTGTCTACCAGGAAGAATATTAAAAATGGGCTCATCCCACATAAGGTAAAACTCCAACTGCATCTCAATAGGTATAAATCGGGAGCTTAGTCTGAAATGTGGGAATTTGTAGTTTATTTACAAAAAAAAATTCTCCTATTTCCGCATTTCCCTAAAAAATAGGTTTTTTTCCGAAGAATTCTCCTGGAAAAAAATATTTATTTGGGAACTAACTGGAAAAACCGCCTTTTAGGGTTCTTGGGTTTTCGCAGTTATTAGTGTTTTTTTCATAAAAACTCCCTCTCGATGAAAGAAAATAGAAGTTTTGAGCTACATTTTGACGTTTGAACGAAACTCCTACCTGTCACAGGAATCAAGTTAGGAGCTGTCAAATTGTGACACTTTTGATATTTCTAGTACACTTGCACTGTTGTATTTCACGTCAAATGTCTCAGTTATTTGTGATTTTTGAAAAAAAAAATTGTGTTGAGATAAAACAAAGCTTAAATTATGGGCTATATTTTGACGGTTGAACGAACGTCCTAACTGTCATAGGAACCAACTTAGGAGCTGTCAAATTGTGACACCTCTATTTCTAGTACAGTTTGTTGTATTTCATGTTAAATATCTCGGTTATTTGGGATTTAAAAAATATAGATTCAAGTAAAAGAAAGTTAAATTTGCGAGCATCATTTTGACGTTTGAACGAACCAAGTTAGGACCTGTCAAACTGTGACTTTCGATCCTATTTCTAGTACAGTTACACAAATTGTATATTAAAGTTTTAATACAAGCAATATAAATTGATCTTTTAAATTTTCTATTTGATTTAAAGTTGCTTCATTGTAGGAGATTATGTGGCATCCTTGGAGACAAAATACAATCGGCAAAATCGCGAAACCAACTTTGTGCGCGTATACATAAACTGGGACAGTGTGGCAACCTTGCAACAATCTAAAATGACCTCCAATAATGTGAGTTTAGGGTCCTCTGAGTGTGGAATGGTAAACTTCTAAACATTAATTATTTGGGGACTTAAAATACAGTTATAATTGAAGGTACAACCAATGAGAGCTCGAATAGCGGGTAGAGTGACTCCTACCACCAACCAATCGGAGTTAGGATCTTTGGAGATGATTGAGATACCTGTGCGCAGGAATCCTAATGCTATAGCATGCTGTCAGGTGAGTTGTTCATTAATTCAGTTAATTTTATTTGATTTATTGGTGGGTTTATAGTTGTCAGGCAACTTGGCCATTTTATCCAACAATATAGTGAATATTCACAAGTTTAATGTGAGAACCCATGACATTTCCAAGCTGAAATTCGTAGACTTTGAAGAAATGACATTCTTAATAGAGCTGGCTTTTTCACCCTTTGAAATACAAATTTGCGAGAATTATGTAGCGGCAGTAGGACGAGACACAATGCATATGTTTAGGATTTTGGTAGGTGATGACACTGAAGGACAATCAGAAATGAAACGAGAGGGCACAGTGCAAGATTTTAGCTTTTTATGTGAGTTTTGTTGTTTTAAAAAATCTGGTCAAGTTTGATTTTGTTTTTGTTTCTGTAGACTCCAAAGATGAACCAATTGACTTGACCATCAAGACGCTAAAACAGGAGGAGAAAAAGAAAAGGCACAAAATAACAGTTAATTTACCTAGTATTGTTAGGGAAAACAGTTTAATTCACAAGCACAGCCCATTTACTTTTATTGACAAGGACTTGAAAGCTGCCCTTAAACCGAATTCAACTCTTGAGGTAAGATAATATTGTCAGTGTGCATTAAAGTCCCAAAGAACAATTTTCTGAAGAGTATTTATATTTTTTTATAAAATTATTTCTTTTTTGCTTTTACATTAAATTGTTAGTAAAGCAAGTGTAAGAAATTACTTATTTTTTAAATAGACAAAATCCATTAAATTCATTATGTCGCTTTATATATTTTATGTTTGTCATCTCTAGAAAATCTTTGTATCAAATTTGGGTCTACCACCTTTAAAAACATTGGTGCAGTACATTTTCAAATATTCTGGTAACGTTCAATTATTTGAAATGTGTGTTCAGCTAAAGGTATACTGAAAATCAGACAAAATTTGGATGACGCAATCATTTCTGATGTTTCTAGAACAGTCTTAAAATTGTCAGAAGCTTCTAAGACTTGTCAAAACATGCATGAACCTTTCAATATTTCCAGATGTTTCTAGAATCGCTTTACAAACTCCAGAAGCTTCTGAACTCTAGCAAACTAATATTGAGAACTTTAAAATATCATCAGCTAAGTAAACCTGACAACAGCGCACCCAAAAAAACATCAGATCAATGGTTTTTTCTTTTGTTTGCTAATAATGTTGGCCTAAACTTTAGAAATTTGTGACGTCATCGTAATTTAGTTTATTTTCTGTTTACCATCCACAGACATTACGGAGTGTCCTGCCAAGCTGTCATATTGGCAATTTTGCCGGATTTGTCATAGGTTATATCCCGAGACGTTCAAGTTTTATCGGGTAAACTGTGCATAGGTGATTTTTTGCAAAATTTTGCTTGGAAAATGATTGAGACTAAATAATTCGACGATAAAATCCTGAGACCGCAGGTCGAAGGATTTTTTCCAAAGAATTATTTAGTCGAAACCATTTGCCTAAAAGAAAAATTTTGCAAAAAACCTACCAATGCACACTTTACGTGATAAAACGTGAACGCCGAGGGGTATATGTCAAGATTATTTCCTGAAAACTCACATTTTAGTTTATTAACAAGAAAACACCTTAGTTAGAACACAAATACTAAACTAAACGTGATGAAATTAATGATAATATTGAACTCACCCCAGCAGACGACAGATTTTCGTTCAGCCATGTATATTTTTGTGTCACCACTTTGTGTCATTTGTTGTCTGTGTTAATTAGTAATGTTTTCTTACTAATAGAAAATATTGGTTGGTAAAAAAAACTAATTATCTAGAAATATCACTTCTAAATATATTCTTTTTGTAATGATGGTAATTCTGCTAAATGATGTAAACTTTGTTGAATAGGGAAAGAGAAAAGTTGTAGTAATTTACCACTTTTTTTAACTAAAAATCACTCAAAAACTGTTACTTACTATTGTTGTGGTTAAAGAAAAATCTAAAGATTAACGAAAAACAGTTAAAATTGTTCATATTTTTTACTTAAACAGGTACACAGGATGATAATTTTAATAGGGTACTTGCAGTGAAAATTAATATCAAAAAGAGAATGTAGACATGAAAGAAGACTAGTTTAGAAGCAACTTACCAACATTTCTGTTAGAATTAACGAAGAGGTTTGGAAAATAGTGGTAAAAGAAAATCGGAAAAATATTTATCTTAAACAGGTGATTGAAGTGCTTTCTTATTAGTCAGAGGTTGCCAGACTGTTTAGTACAAAATAGTACATTAAACGGTTTGTCTATTGACGGTCTTAGTATAACTAACAATTTTTACATCATCATCCGGTCATTTGACTGAAAACAAGTCACTTCAGAAAATGTATAATAAAAAATACATGCAAGTACCCTATTGGTGTAGCTCTGAGAGTTTTTTAAATCACTTGGTATAGTGCATACAGTAAAAATGTAAAAAATGTATGCTAAGCCTACATGTGCAGAATTTGCATCTCTGCAGAGTGGATAGTTTGTGATTTATCAAAAAAAGCTTAGCTTGTTGCTTTTGTTTGACCAATCACAAACTAAGAACAGTGCTGTGATTTACACAAATACTGTACATGTTACCTTAATAACTAAACTCAACAGTTTAGACTGTATTTTCCAGAAAACAATTTTATTGAAAACTCATTTTGTAGAATAAAGTGCAAGGTTTTCGACTTCAAGATTTGATACAACTAAGACTAATGCCTATTTTGATCGAAAACAATCAAAAACAAGTATCAGAAGAGTTCAAAAGTTTGGTGTTGAAACCTCTATACATTGACGCGGCATTTAATAAACCTTCGGAAGATTGCTTAAACGTTGAATTGAAAAGTGCTTTTAGACAGTGCTTGAATAGTGTGGTCTGCATGATGGTTACTCAGCAAGAAGGGTATTTGCACTTTTTTTCAGACTCCGGTAATAACAGTTTTAATCAAAACTGGCTTAAGTAATTAAAAGCTTTATTGTTTAAAGACACAACTTTTGAGGAGGATAATTGCATTGCTGTGTACCCATTTACTTCACCGGTATATAAAATAGTGATGGAAGATTACTTCTTGCATGCTTTAACTGAGTCTGGGTTGGAGAGTTACACTTTGAGAATTGGCCATCAACTTTGTAGGAACTTGGATCATATTGATGCTACTCAAATGGTAAAAGCTTGACTTTTTAGGTGGTTGTTATTTTTGTGCTTTTGTCTTAATAGGCTGTGCCTTCCATTGAAGACTCAGTTTGCTTAGTGGGATTACGCCCTTTTCTAGGGGTGGAAAAAATTCTACTTTCAGAAAACTTCATTTTGCTTCTAGCCAATTCAGATAGTTCTCCAGCTCGTTCGGTTAGTTCAAGTGGAAGGTAACCAACATTTTCCTCTACAATCCCAGTACTAATCTAACCAATTATAGTTCAACAGCAATCTTTTTAACTCTCTACAGTTTAGAATTGCCTTCTCCAAAGGTTGTGTTTAACGATATTTCCATAGTGGCAAACGTGCATCGATTTTCTTCGGCGCAAACTTACTGTCATTTGGTCAGCGAAGCTCACATGATACTGAGGATGGGTTTGATGCTGAAAAAATGGAGTATTGCCGATGATTCCAATGTCAAATTAGCTCTAGAAAAACGGTCCGCCAATGAGGATTTGGTGGAGACTTACAGACTGTCTTGTGCTTTATTGGGGGATCACTATATCATGTAAGTTTTACACTTGTGTCATGGTGTCATGATTATTATCATCCTGAAGATGAGATTTACTCAAATCTCCCTTACCTCCTAGTTGCATGATAATATCGTCATAACTGGCATCACATTCACCCTGACCATTCATTCTAATATTCTAGTAAATAAAGAAAATTTAAATAAATAAGCTTGAATAAAAATTCTATTATAGGGATACCAAGTTATTTTTAAGGTAAATAACTAAACCTATCTAACTTACTTTCTACCTAAAAATCCTGCTTCTAAATATATCATTGAAACTACAAATATCTTTAATACAAAAAATTACAAACTACTTACAACTAATACTCTTCGTCAAAGAGTCCAAATTGTCCAAAATAAACCGTCAGTTGACCAATCTTCTTCTTTTCCGTTGAGATGGATTTTTAACTGCAAAGGCTGTATCTCGGTAACAGCCGGGAGGCCTCCTCGGTTATCGATTTAACCACTTCTGGAATAGGTCCCCTATCACAATCTGCTCCATGTCATAACGTGGACTAGACGGTACAATTGCTGGTAGCACTCGGTATTACACTCAGTAACTTCCGTTCCGGAAGGAAACAGCTTTCTAAGATCCCCCTGATCTTCAATAGTCTGATTTTTGATCGAATTTTTTTAGAAAACTGACTTTCCAGCTCTCATTAAAAGTCGCTCTTGACAATCAACAACCAAAAACAAAAAAAACCTTTTTTCCCACCTTCAAGTTCATCAAGTAATACTGTTAATTTTCTTAATAACTACATACAATCCTACTAAAACTAACTATAATGGTAAACACTTGACATCCCTACAAAAATGTACCTTTTCTATAAATTAAATAAATAAATTTTCTTTATTTTCTTGAAAAAAAAATCCTTATTTTCAAGACAATGGATTTCTCATCTTGTATTGAAATATTCTGTTACTGTACAGTGTAAATAGTGTCCTTTTTGGGAAATCAAAATTTGTTATAAAAAGCGGCTCAAAGAATTGCTGGAAAATATTTTCATTTTTGTAAAATGTCCACAAAAGGGCGTACTAACATCTCCAAAACTTCAAGCACACTTACTAGTAAAAACTTTTGATTAAAACCGTTTTTCTCCTGAAATAAAGTGGTGAGAGTAAGTCAAAAGTTGCTTAAAAGAAACTGAGATAACTTTGAAAGTCTTTGTAGTAGAGCATTAAGTTTGCCACCATTTAAAAGAACAGCTTCATTCTATCAGAAGCGATATAAATAACTTTAAAGTTGACTCCTTTTGTCGACAGGTGACGCTATTTACAAAAAATGTCTATTTTAATGGTCTAACCCATGGTCTTAGCTAAGGGTGGGTTTATGCTCACTTAACATTTAAGATTGAAGGTTTTTCAGTGTTTAGCCTGTTTATGCTCAAATTCAACACTTACAGAGCACCCAATGAAAGTTTAGATATTTATTTATATTTGGGGATATTTTACATCTAATAAAACCAAAAGTTTGTCGACCCACTACATAATAAGAAAATACTTATCAATAGTAACACAAATGCAACTACATAATTAGAAAATTAAGGTAAAATGCACTTGGATTACTTGGAATAACGAAACAGAGAAAATATTGTTAATTGATCAAAATTCGTTTTTTCGTTTACTGTTTAAAATTTGTTAGAAGGTTTCCTAAATAAAAAACATCAAATATGTAACCAGAACAAACTTTCCTAAAACATTTTTGAGAAGAATGTGATAAATCTTTAATATCAATTGGGTATAATGGAATAGGATTATTCAGTAGGTTAACCTCTTAACTCTTAAATGTTAAGTAAGCATTAACCCACCTTAAGTATGAGCAAAATGTTCAATATTATAAATTGTCACATGTTTGAAACATTAATTTCAACGTTATTTAAATTGATTAGTTTAATCTAAACATTTTCTTAACTAAAATGCCGCTTACAAATGAAGAAACTTTTTAAATAATTTAAGTTTATTTCAAAGACTAATATTAAACTTTTTTTGTGAATAACTTGAAATAGAAGAAAGCTAGAAAGTTGCTGATCTGTTGTACTATTTAGTTCTCTTAATTTTGATATTAAATAACGCTATGGGTTGCATTTGATTTTTTTCCCAGTTAGACGGTGAAATAAGTTTTGGTAAAAAGCCTTAATTCACATTATTATAACAAAGTTTAATGTTACAATAACACTTATATGTTTTTATAAGTTTTTACTTCTTAAAATGGAAAATAAAATACTGTATTTTTGCAAATCAATTGAATTTGTATTTTGTATGTACTTTTCATTTAAAAAAAATAGGTGTTCCAATGAAGACAACTACACACTGGCAATCCCCTACTATAAAATGGCGATGATAAACCCTCCTGAAGTGTTGAAAAGAGTTAAAAAACTACAAGAACAAAGCAACAGTCAGGTAGACACTGCTCAGTTTTTGTAGCTGGCCAAATTTATTTACATTTCTTACATTTTAATGCAGCTGGCTAAAGGTCTGATGCATTACCTAAAACGTACTTTACTGGACATAAAAAGTAGCTTTGATGCCGACAAATACTTTGGCACTGGTTCGAAAAACAGCTTTTCTGAAGCCATGCTAGATCTGCTGGAAAATCAAGGTTTCAGCGATCTTCCCAGTTTGATTTTGAAAAGTCGTATCCTTAGGGAATATTCTACTGATAAATTAGTGCATATACTTGCAGAGCGTTGTTCAGAGTGAGTTTTAGCCACTTAATCGTTTAAGTTTGTAAAGTTGAGCACTTTTTTAGTGCCACAAATTTGTCTGAAAAGAACCTGGCTCTTGTGGTGCTATACACCCAAAAATGTAACAATACCAAAGCTGAAGAGTACCTACGAAATGTTACCAAAGAGAATTTGATGGAATTGTTGAAGGAAAATTGGGATTTGCTTTTTGAGACTACGTTCGTTTCACAAAATGTGAATACCCAAAGATCACCAAGGGGAACGATGAGTTTTTCTGATCTTAGTGTCCTTCTTATATCTGTTTGTCCTGATGTTTTACCTGAAATTTTGGTAACACTTATGATGGACAAGAAAGTGATTGCTTTGAATAAAATGATTAAGGTAAAATTTTAGCAGTAACGTTTAAGCCAAAACAGCTGAAACTTAATCATCAATTTAGGTTTTTTTGGAATATTTACCATCCAGTATTGGCAAAGACAGTAATCAAGCTAGTACAGTTTTACAAGACACACTTGAATTGTTCTTCACTCGTTACTTTTCCAAACCAGAAAATGTAGACGTTGCCAAAATTATTTACGAAAAAGGTGCCACCGATGCCATGAAACTACTGGTTCGCTCTTACTTATCCCAGCTAAAACTCTTACAAATGAAAAAAGACACCGAGATGGACAAACAACAGAAAGAGCGCGACAACAAGTAAGTTCTCAGCACTAATTGTACTAGCAACTATGTAACAGACATTTTAGTTCACTACTGGACACTTTAGCAGCACCGGATCTAGACGAAATCGAAAAGGACAGGGACCAGGAGAAGTTGCAATACAATCGGATTTATAAAACCTACTTTAACGAAAATTCAAAGGAGACCAAAGGGGAATTTTTGTTCTCTTCCGTTCGCTACGAGTATTTGGACAAAATGCCTCCCTTTCAAATTGATGTGGCTTCAAAACTGTACGAAATTTGCGTGGACGGTTACGAAGCTAGAGGAGAAAATAGAGATAATCCTGAAGCTGATGCCGTGTTGAAGAAGTTGCAGGCGCTGTTGTGCAGCCAAGTTGTACCGAAACAAGTTATTGTAGAGGTGAGTGTTGTGTTGTTTTGTATTATTATTATAGATGGCTAAAAGTAGAAGAATTTTCTTAAATTCTCTAAGTATTTTCTTCAAAAATAAATTTCTGAGAATTTTCTCGTCGTTTTTGTATACATGTAAGTATATTACACTTAACAACAAACGAATTTCTCTATAAATTTAGTTTCATAGGCTTTCAACATTTTTTAGTGTCTATACCACCTGAACTAACTAAAAATGCTTTAAACTCCAGAAACAGTTTGAAGAAACATACAATTTTAAAAATCAGTGAAACAAAATGATGAGACTTTTCCAAATGTATTCAGTAAAAGAAAGATGTTTTGAAATTTTATTTATATAGGGTGCGGCAAAATACACCCCTTATGGAATATTTCTATAGTTTTGTTATTTTCTTGACAGCTGTCAAAAGTGAAGTTTTATATCCAAGTAGGGAAATAGAGAATTTTGTTATGGAGCGTTATTCGGCACAACGACGTGCAGAAATTGTCAAATTGTATTTTCAAAACTTTTCTTCAATAATTTTAACTCGACGCGCTTTTAAGAAAGCGCATCCCGGCAATCGTAGAGCTCCACAAACAATTCGACATTATCGAAAAGTAGTAGTCCATATGCACGCAATGGAGTAGTGAGTGTAAGTGAAAGCAAAACTCAGAGTCAATCTCCACAAATCTATATTAATAAAAAATTGTTATCTGCCTAACATGTTTCGGGTGTATTCAGACACCCATCTTCAGAGGCTGAAAGTTATACAGTGTTAATTAAATACTTATAAAACTAAGGACATGGAAGCCTACCTTAACTAGATCACTAGTCTGCTGGCTGTCATTCTACAAGGGGGGACAGCTGAACCCAGATGTACTAAGGTGGTTTTTTTATTCTACACGGGGGAAAAAAACCTTGATCAAAAAACCCAGTTCTGGTTCTGAGGTGACAGGTTGCTCCGTTTTTTATTCTCGAAGGGGGAAAAAACTTAATCAAAATCCAGTGTTGATGTCAAAAAGATGAAGTTAGTTGCTTGGTTTTTTATTCTTGAAGGGGGAAAAACTTAATCAAAACCCAAAGAAGTTGAATGATGTAAAATCTCCATGTTTATCTGTAATAAAAGAGCATGAGTAGAAATAGGATGTCCTGAAGGGGTATATATGTAATGGGGGGGCGGCAGATAAATCAAAAGTCAAAAGATAAAATAAAAAGGCAAGTTAAAGGGGCAAAAACTGCATATCTTACCTGAAGGAGACCAAATAGACACGAAATCGTCAAGCAACTAACTTCATCTTTTGGGGGGTCTCAGACCTGGTATGGTGCACTGGGTGTACACCAGGGTGATCAGACCAGCAATAACTTACGCAGCTGTAAGCTGGTGGCCAAAAGTCATGCAAAACACTGCGATACACAAAGTAGAGAGGATTCAACGAATGGCCTGTCTAGGCATAACTGGTGCAATAAGAACCACTCCTACTGCGAGCATGGAAGCTATATTAGACCTGCCTCCACTGGACCTAATAATTTTAGGGGAGGCAAGATGTGCTTACCAAAGGCTCCGGGACTTGATTGACCTGCCGGGGAACATAACAACGACAGGTACAACATCAATTTGGAACACAGTAAGGGATCCAATTCTTGAAATGAGATCGGATTACATGTGTCCTAAATATCACATTCAGAGGAAATTTGAGGTAATACTGGATCAAAAATTCTGGGTAAATAATGCGAAAAAACTGACCCAGGACTGTCTAATATGGTTCACAGATGATCTAGACAGGAAAGGGGAAGTGGTGCAGGAGTTTATGGCGAGAGACCTAAGGTAAGCATCAGCATACCACTAGGAAAACACGCCACAGTTTTTCAAACGGAAATATATGCTCTGTTATGGTGCATAGAAGAAAACATTAGAAGGACTTACAAAAATAAGCAAATTCTAATAATAACTGATAGCCAGGCGGCCTTGAAAGCACTGCTTACGTGCAAAACATCGTCAAGACTGGTAGATGAGTGTCTACAGAGAATTACGGAACTGGCAGAACATAACAGGGTAAAACTTGTATGGGTACCAGGTCACTCAGGCATTCCTGGAAATGAAAAAGCAGATGAACTTGCCAGGCAAGGCTCAAATGCAAACATGATTGGACCAGAACCATCTGTAGGCATACCTAGATGCTCAACAAGACGGGTCACTGGAGAATGGATCAACACAAAACACCTGGAACGCTGGAAGACGTACCCAGGAAATAAGCATGGGAAGCAAGCTATTGCAGGACCAAATAAAAATAAGGCTCAAGAACTGCTAAAGTACAGCAGGAAAGAACTGAAAGACCTAACAGCGCTTCTCACAGGGCATGGACCTGTGAGACAACACCTGTTCACCATGAAACTATTCGATGATAACCTGGACTGCAGACTATGCGGGGAGGAAATCGAAACGTTTGAACACATCATATGTGAATGTGAAGCACTTGGTCAAAGGCGACAAACAATCTTCGGGAAAACTAAGTTAGTACTGAAAGAGATACAAAGAGCACCAAGCAAGGACCTTCTTCACCTCGTACGGGAAACAGGGATAATGGACTGGTGTAACTAAAGTACCACAAACATGGGGACAGTACAATAAGCCATTAGCCTTACGTGCTATCTGGAGCTGACAGCCGACAGACCCATGGAGAAAGAAAAAAAAAAAAAAAACTTCATCTTTTTGACATCAACACTGGGTTTTGATTAAGTTTTTTCCCCCTTCGAGAATAAAAAACGGAGCAACCTGTCACCTCGGAACCAGAACTGGGTTTTTTGATCAATGTTTTTTTCCCCCGTGTAGAATAAAAAAACCACCTTAGTACATCTGGGTTCAGCTGTCCCCCCTTGTAGAATGACAGCCAGCAGACTAGTGATCTAGTTAAGGTAGGCTTCCATGTCCTTAGTTTTATAAGTATTTAATTAACACACTGTATAACTTTCAGCCTCTGAAGATGGGTGTCTGAATACACCCGAAACATGTTAGGCAGATAACAACTTTTTATTAATATAGATTTGTGGAGATCGACTCTGAGTTTTGCTTTCACTTAAATTCGACATTATTTAGCAAACGTATTTTTGGAAAGTGGCACAGTAAGGGATGTAAAGCATACTGGAAAACCTCGTTCTGGTCGTTCAAATGAGAATATTGAGCTTGTTCGGATTCTTAGACTTGCATATGTATCCATACAAAATTCAAACTATTCAGACTACAGCCAATTGATATTCAAAGGCGTTTGCAATACACAAATCGTGATAAACATGGCGGAAGCAGAACTCAATTTTTGGCAAAATTTGATAATGAGCGACGAGGCAAATTTTTGCCTTTCTGGTCGTGTTAACAAACAAAATGATCGGTTTTGGGGATCAGAAAACCCGCGTCTTATTCAAAAGAACGTGCAGTTTGATCGAAGGGTCGTTGTTTGATGCGCAATATGCTGCGATCGAATCATTGGACCGTTCTTTTTTGACGATGCCGGGGGCAATGCAGTTACTGTTAATGTAGAACGACAATGATACGTAAATTTTTGCAACCACAGTTGGAAAAACTTGGCTTACAAAACTTCTGGTTTTAGCAGGATGGCGCTACATGTCATACAGCTCGTGAAACGGTCGCTCATCTTTTTCTGCCAAGCTGATAACAAAAAATGGAGATATTGAGCGGCCGCCTCATTTCCCTGATTTGACGGCACCAAATTTTTTCCTATGGGGATACTTGAAGTCTACATTAATCGCCCACAGACGATAGAAGCATTAAAGGCAAACATTCGCGAAGAAATTACTCAAAATTTACTTGAATTATTGCGCAAAGTTATGTTACAAGCTCAAAGTATAGAGTTGCTCATTGTCTGGCTTATTTATTATTATAAATTTGATTTATTTATTTGTTGCTTTTTATTTGACTTTCTACATAATTTTGTATGCAGGTAAACGGATTTCTTGCTGTAAACGAAAATTTAAGAGGAGCTGACAGCCTTAAAACTCTTACAGTTTCCATGAGCGATGCGATTTTGCTATTGATCGACGTTTGCCCTCAATGTCTGTTACAGTTTGCCAAGGTAAATCCTCGTTATTAATGCTCACTTAAGGATAATTATTAACTCTGCAGGATCGTTTTACCCTACCAGAAGAATGGAAGTTCCTGATAGCAAATGTGCAACGACGAATCTTGAAACTGTCCCAAAAAGACAATTTGAACCGCATTTGTTTCTTCCATAAGAAGATTCTTAAAGGTATTTTTTTAACAATTGCATTTAGAAAAAACTGACTTTTTGTTTGGAAAATAGATATTTTGACGCACGCCGCTTCGACATTCACTCCCGAGCAACTGAAATCAATTTTCCCGCAGCGATGCAGCCAATCAACTTCCACGGATTTCTGCAACTTGACCAAAAATTGTGATGCTTCGCAAGAAGGAAAATTAACTCCAGACGATTCGGCACTTTTGAACGAAATTCAAAATTATGAACCGTACATGACGATGTGCAAAAGCAACCAAAGAGCCAACGAGATCAATAAAATGCTGACCAACAAGGCACAACAATTACTAAACACCCTGAGTTTGTAAGTTCAGCGAGTTGTGATTAACTATACCAAAGAGTTTAAAGGAAATGGAGATTACAGATACGTTAGAATAGTAAAAGCTTAAATCTATTGGGCACTCGAGCAATTTAGAATTAAGCAAAATGCATTATTTAGGTAACTCCAACTGGTTCTTCCTTTTTTCTAATGTGATATATAGAGGAGGATATTTCTTAAATACTCGCAACCTTATTACCATTATTGATTATCTGTATTAGTGTTTCAGTCTAAATTATATTGACTCATCGAATTTCCCGCTGGGATCTGTTTTCTACTTTTTCATTTTTGTACTAGCTTCAGTTTATATTGCACTTTACCGATTTTATTAACATTTTACTATAACTTGAATAAAGTATTAATTTATTATCAAACCGTTGTTTAAATTTCATAATCACCCTATGTATTGATGCTTTAGCTAGAATGAAGTGGTCTAAAGTCCATTTGATGGAACAGGAAGAAATTCTGTAACGTGAAAGCTATATCTTTCTATACAGGATGTTACAAATTCGATGCATTACTGCAGCAATGTAGTCTTGTAGAGCATGAAATTTGCTACAATTTTCTTTATTAACACTTTCTGATATTTTCTTAAATAACGGAGCTGCGCTCTCTTGAAAATCACACTAGTTGAAAAAGGGCACTTTGGTGCATTCTATCACTCTCTGTCCTATAACTCCTTGATGGAGGCTCTTAAGGACAAAACACCTAAATGCAATCTTGTAGAGAATGAAATTAATTAAAGAAGACAGTTTTTTCGCTTAAAAAAATATGTTTTTCTTAATTAAATATATAGAAATTATTTATTTTTAGTTACCTACTATAATATGTTGTTTGAATTCGTAGTTAAATTTAAATTTTGATTTAATGAGGATGATATTCAAAGCAAGTTCGTTTAATATAGTCACTTCAAACCAAACTTTTAATGTTTCTGATTCTACTAACAATTAACAGTACTAACTATAGTGTCATATGAAACTATATTATACTCATTATAACAATAACATTTGAATTCCAAATGGCAGATAATTAGTTTTGAGAGAGGTGTAGCTACTAATTTATTTATTTATTTATCGTATGGCTCAAAAATCACATAAAAGAGAGATAAAAATGAATATAAAACTAACAGAATATAAAAGTAGCTACTAAAAAAGTAACATATAGTCCAGGTTCGTATTTGAAAAATTAAAGCAGATAATTTCTAAAAAACAAAACGTTGGAGCTAAAAACTAATGTTTTTGCCTTCAGAAAGTGACATTGATTTTTCAAAATAATTAAAAGTTTCACTTTTTAGGTTTTTGTCGGATATCCGGATGTAATAGAATTTTTAATTTTTTTTAACAATTTATTTAGCAAAACAATACGCAATTTTGACTTCGTTTTACAAAAACTCTATCTGAGATAGAAATGCTTATAATGCATCGAATTTGTAATACCCTGTATAGAGGTGCGTCGTGTACAGGGTCTTTCACTGGGGACTGACCAACCCCCCTTTTTGAGCTTCCCTGTACGTAATTAAAAAAACTAGAATAGCCATTTAATGTAGTTTAAAAAGTTGAATCCAAAAATTAGTACCAAAATATTCCTAACCTTCAAATAGAAGAGCTACAGCCAATAATAATGATTTTTCTAATGGATCACCCGATATACTTAACTATTTTCGGAATGTGCTTGAAATTCTGCAAATATTTTTACAAAAATAAATAAATAATTTTTCGAAATTTGTTTTTTGACAAACCTTGTATATTGATAAAAAAATTATAGAGAGGACCATTCATTAATTATAACTCTGGAAACTTAACCATAAATAAATTAAGGTAGAATATAAGACAAGTTTTACAATTTTACAACAAACTAAAATGAAATATTAAGAAATAATGATAATTTTAGTAATACAAAAAAAAAACAAAAACAATTTGGTGGTCATTTTTGAATTCAACTTTTTAAACTACATGATGAGGCTATTTCAGTTTTTTTAATTACATACCGGAAAGCCCAAAAAGTTGGTCAGTCCCCAGTGAAAGACCCTGTACAAATAATAATCTATTGTCTTATTATAGGTTAAAGTAATTTTAAACACATTTTTTTAATGTATCAAAACGCTTTCTTTGGATTAAATAACGGATAGAGATAATACTAGAAATAAGCTACCATTTTCTAATAAAACAACCATAGAATATAAAATTCCATAACATTTCTATTACATAAAAATATACACACTTTGCAAACACATACAAAAATATACAAGTTATTTGGTTATTCACTAATCAACGCTTATACAGTAGATTTATATTCCAATCACAATTAAACATGCCTATAAACAGTGCAAATAATATTTGTTGTACTAATCTAACAAAAAGTCAATAAAACAATATATTTACACAAATTTTACAGTTTCGAAAAAATAATACATTTACACATAGGTACATTTATTAACTCTAGTTTGACTATTCTAATTATTATTCTTAATGTCTATACATAGATTGTAAATCAAATATCAACAAGTAAATCATAAATACACATTCACAAAAACTTTTTACTAGAAATAATGAAAATTGTGTTGCTCTTTGCGATCAACGTTAGTTTAGAGGAAAAGATCTCTAACTAGTGATCTCTTTATCTAAACTGTAACTGAATCAAATATCAAACACCAATATCAATTTGCGACATTATTCTGCAACTCAATAATGGATTCGACCTTTTATTTGTACTTGTTCTTCGCAATTAACTAAAAAAACTGTGTAGCGTGCATAATATGCTAGTACCAACCATAGAACGGAGGTTGGTAGCCTTTGTGGGCATGGTTAGGGTAACCATGGTGCATATTCTGGCCAAAACTGCCCAAGGATTGCCCGAGAGTTTGCGTTAAGCCTCCAGTTAACTGGTGGTTGTTAATGGGACTTAGGTTTCTTAGTTGATGGTTGGGGGACATTTGCCAACTGGACAGTTGCTGTTGCATGTTGTTGGGTTGTTCCTGTTGAGCTGGGGCTTCAGTACTGTTGGAACTGTTACCTAGAAAAAAGTTGATTTAAGTATTATTTATTATCTAATTATTATACTGACCAATACAAAAAAAAGTGAGGGGATTGTGCAAGAGCGGCGGTTTTCGAATAATTGAAAAATGTGCTGGGAACGCGAACGACCGAAAGAGAAAGTCGACAATAGAAGTGACGTAATTTCAGTATTTTTGAATGAAAATGGCGTTTATAGGTAAATGGATGTGACACGCTCCATTAACGCCTGATTGTGAGACCAATGATGCTTGTTATTGTTAAAACTAGTTTTAGAAGCAGTTTGGTCTCAACTGGTAATGTTAAATATGTAAAATCTTGGAGAAGAATGGTTAGAACCAAGTTCCTATAATAAGGAAACCAAGATATGGAAGAAATATTTTAAGTATGGAAAAAAAGAGGACATGCTGTTTGGAATCACAAACTGTGATATGTTGGAAACATCAATTACAGTTACCTTTGAATCAGACTGACCCAGAGAGGAGGTAGACATGGTAAAATAACTGATTTTTATGAAAGTAATGAAAATACATATTTCATTTCATCTATTGCATCAGACATTCAAACAGACCAATGTTGGAAAGGGCAAGAGATAATATTTGAGGCAAAGTTGGAAAATAAGTACTGCACAGGGTGCTGCATTTTCGATGGTTTTACGGGGTACAGAGAAAACGGTAATAGATAGAAAAAAAGTAGCATACGTGTTCTGATCTCTTTTTCTGAGCTGAGATGACTGGCGAAAAGTGGGCGGCGCAAACTTCTTTTGTTTCAAAGATACGGAGGGCTTTTGAAAATTGGTCATTTTAGAACCTCCTCTGTATTTCATTTGCTATTAAAGTTATTAAAAAAGGAAAACCGGTTTCCAGTAGAAGTTTTGACGTAGAATCCAATGGCGTCATCAGTTTTTTTCTATTACGTTTAGTTTCTGACATATGACAGTAAGTTATATTTTTTTAAATGGAACACCCTATATATTTTTAGTTCATTTAATTCTGTTGATTTTCACTTTTTCAACGGTGTATTAAAACATATAAGTTTGTAAACGTTATTCTTGGTAATTAGAAAAAAAGCGTTTCCTTAACAAAAAAGTGCATAATATGTATAAAAATACCCACAGTCGAAACAAAATGTGGCTATGTTCATATTAACATGTCGTTTATAAACAGTTTTTTCAACTTCCACCTTAAAAATAGTAGAAAATAGAAATAGCCACTTTTGATAGAAAGAACTGTTTGTAACTTAGATTTTTAATAAGATTTATTAAAAATATTTAATTTTTTAATGTGTTAGTTTATATGATTTCCGATTTTGTTTGGTATTTTAGATATTGGCCTTTTTTTAGCTTAGCAAAGGTCTTTTTTTAAAATAACAGGATTAACCTCTACAAACTTATATGTTGTAATACACCGTTGAAAAGGTAAAAATCAATAGAATAAAATGACGTAAAAATATATAGGTTGTATGACTGATGGACAGTATGTTCCATTTAAAAAATGTAACTTACTGTCATATGTCAGAAACAAAACGGAATAGAAAAAAACTGACTACGCCATTGGATTCTAGATGAAATCTACTACCGGGAACCGTTCTTCCTTTTTTGATAACTTTAAGAGCAACTGAAATACAGAAGAGGTTCAAAAATTACCAGTTTTTGAAAACCCCCCGTATCTTTGAAACAAAAGAAGTTTGCGCCGCCCACTTTTCGCCAGTCATCTCAGCTCAGAAAAAGAGATCAGAACACGTATGCTACTTTTTTTCTATCTATTACCGTTTTCTCTGTACCCCGTAAAACCATCGAAAATGCAGCACCCCGTACACTGCAACTTATTTGGTAAATCGCAGCTCATCACAAACTTGATAAAATAACTTAAATTTCAAGAAAAGGAAATAAACCAAAAAAGACTGCCACAGATCAAAAAGGTAAGAGAGCATATTAAAAAAAAAAAGGAAAATCTGAATGTCCGGTGTTCAGGAGCATGTAATCTTCAAAAAATAAGACAACCACAATATCTGTGTATTTAAAAGGCAATGCAATTGAAGAGCACAATGAAAATACTTAAGATGTAAGTCAACCTGATTATGTAGACTTGTTCTCTGACAAAGTTATAAAAAGGATTGAGTTGCACAAATGAGTAGCAACTTAGTAGTAGTAGGGCGTACTTTAATATACCCATTACCCATTAAACAAATTTACTAACCTAACTTACCACTGTTAGGTCCTAACATGGTCATACTAGTAGGGGTTGGTGGCATATTAGCGTAACCATGTCCGGTTCCCGGACTTGCTGATACACCATGATGGATATTATCATTCCCATCCTTAAACTCCACACTGCCTCCACCTTGACTCTCCAAAGTTTGCAACGTTGTCGTGCCTGCTCCCATATTACTATTATTAGGGGGTACGTTTCCACTCAACGTTCCTCCATTTGCTGAGGATATAGTAGTTTCAGCAGCTGTCATATTGGGTGACCCAGACGTAACCATGGACGTGGGAGGCGTCATGGCGTGGCTGGTTTGGTTGATTGGGGAGATGGGCATTAAGTTCGTAGGGTTGGGGGGATACATGGGATGGGCTGGGAACGGGTTATGGGAGAGGGGGTGTTCCCATTTTACTTCAGTGAGTGGTAAGTTAGGGGATGTGCTGTGGGCGTGGGCAGGTGTGTAAAGATCCGACACTGAAACAAATTATTTTTGGTTACAGTAAGTCATATGAATAATATTACCTATTAGTCCTCATGAGGATGTAGAAATATTGGAATAGTACAGGAGAATTTAAGAAATGTCACAACTTAACTACATATTACATTATCCTATCTTTTAGTCGAAATGGAGTTAGTTTAAAAAAGCAGTTTGGTGCACCCTGTCACTTTTTGTCTTCTAACTCCTTAAGGAGACCCCTAATTTAATTTTAAAGGTCACATGACTGTTTCAAATCTTAAATTTATTTTGAGGGGTGACCGAAAAACGCTGGTTTTTCAGTTTTTAAGCTCATATTTTTAAAGTCACGCGTATTTATAGTGAAAATGGTCACGTGACAATTTTCAATCACTAAATTTATTTTTAAATGTACCTACTCTTCGTTAACATCAAATCCTAAAGGTCACGTGACTATTTTAAAATTAAAAATAGAATTCATAATGTCACACGTGACAGTATTACATGTCAAAATGGTATTTAAACCGTTTTTCAGTTTAAACTGATGATTTTATAATCACGTGACTCATTTCACAGTGAAAATGGGCACATGACAATTTTCAATCATCTAATTTATTTTTAAAGGTCACGTGACTTTTTTTAACGTCAAAACAGATTTCTGATGGGTCACGTGACTTTTCTGGATATTATATTTATCTTCTCGTGTAGAGTACGTTATGTTTATACGCTTTTACATTACACTTAAGTAAATAAATTACAAGAAAATATAATTAAACATTCAATTAACTGATGACTAATTGGAAAGTCTCTGTCGATGACTAATGTAATAAAAGTTGTTTTAACTAATTGGTAACAAAGTGGTTTAGCAAATTATTCTCATTTGTACTATGCTTAGTACAACATGTTTTTTGATAAAACTGTAACAACAATCATTGATAATTGATTTTATTTCAATTTAATTTCTAGTTTGCATACAAAAAAAATAAACTAACTGTCACAAAATATAATAACTTTTAAACCCCCAATACTGTATTTCAACGTGTAAATTCCAAATTTCCCACGACTTTACCTAAGAATTTAGGGTTGATAAACCCCCTTATTTAAATATACTCACTTTGATTGGCCGGCGCCCCGTTGTATCCGCCTTCAGAGGACGTCATCCCTTGTCCGTAAGGGGTGGACGGGGCTGAATAGGGCACTCCTATGGGGCTGTACGAAGAACTGGTGCTTGCTAACTGTTTCCGTAAACGTGCCCGCCGATTACTAAACCATACCTTGAATAAGTAATCATTTTAATCATAAAATACTTTTAAAAATGGATGAAGATAATAATATCCGAGTTTTAATTTGGTCTCAAAATTTTGGAAGAAGTAGCTTATATTGCTTCTTTAGAATTAGGCAAATTATTATTTTGGTAACTCCCAGCTTACTCAAAGAACTTTATATTAATTATTTAACTTAATATTGTTGTTCTAAATATTATCACAGTTATTCAAAGATCTCTTCACAGTTATTCAGTTTACTCTTGCAAATTCATATTAAGGATGTAGAAAGTTGTGCGTTATCAGGTCTTTTTGGAAAATTTTGTTGCTTCAAATACTTCGTTTTACTGCTTCAGTTGGTTTATTATTTACTACGTTTTCACCAGTCTGTTATCTTTGACGTTTTCGAACAATTTTTCAGATTGAGCTTTAGCTTTCTTAACAGCATTTTCTACTCAAGCTTTTTCTTCCATATCTTTAATAGATACCTTTAGAATTATTAGTGAAATTCGTTATTACCTTGCAAACCTTTTTCAAACTTTTTCAATTCAGTGAATTTCAATTGAATATCATCAACACAAATTCTCACTTTGATTTGAAATAATTGAAATTCTCTAAAATTTTTCAAAATTCAAAATTAATCAGCTGATTTCTCTTGTTCTATTCTATTTTTGTCGACAAATTTCACTTCCGTCTTCTTCTTTTTATTAACTTATAGTATCTTCTTGTTACTACAGTTTACTATTTTAATTATTCTCAAATTTGGTTCTGTTTTTCTCATAATGGTTCGCGTTTCCCTATCCTATGTCCTAACTGACTTTGACTAACGTTGATTTCATTGTTTAGTGTCATAACCGTTTGTTCAAATACAGTATTTGCTTTTAAAAATCATGAGAGAGAAACTCCTTTCATTATAGATGACACTCTTACACACACTAATAAAATGAGGACTTACTTGTATTCTTGCCTCCGTCAACTTAGTCCTTTGAGCTAATTCTTCCCTAGTGTAAATATCTGGATATTGGGTTCTTTCAAATGCCTTTTCCAGTTCATCCAGTTGGTGAGCAGTAAAAGTGGTTCTAGATCTGCGTTGTTTCCTTTTCAATGGTATTCCAGGTTCACTTTCGCAGTCCGACGCTCCCTCATTATCGGTCGATTTGTCTGCAAAAAGGAAACGTCCTTGTAGTTCACGTATTGCCGACCACAAATTAATACAGTAATTATTGTCATCCGTTTGCAACACTTTTCCAAAAAATAGAGAAAATAGTTTTAGGGGGAAAAAATGCGTCGGTTTTGCAGTTTTAATGGGTATTAGATTGAATTTAGTATAGACCGTGAATAATTCGGTTGCGGCCTAAAGTCAACCAAGCCTATTAGGTTAAAGTTTTTTTTTTGTAATTTTTGCGCGTTAACCTAGACGAAATTTAATTTCTAAAGTGCGGTTTTATACTGGGTGCAATTGGATCATCAACTACCGTTCAAATTCTCTTAGATCAAATAGATGAATTAACTCGTCAAAAAACGTACTTTCAGTTCATAAACAAGATTATCATTTGATAGAAGAACTACAACAAAATTGAGCGTCTAAACACTACACTGCTCATGTCTGACAATTTAAGAAAATGTGAACAGACTGTACTGGATTTCTCCCTTATGAAAACCTTGGATAACCATAACCATCATAAACTGGTAATAAACAGTCTGCTGACTATTAAACTTGTGTTTGATCGATTTGTTGGCAAAACACATGCCGATCATCAGCAATCGAAATAATTACGTTCCCGATTTCTATAAAGTGGCCGGGCCAAACAAAATAAACGAATTTCATTCCCATCACGACCTGACTGACAGCTATAAGAATACGAAATTATTGGGTTGCATTCTCGAAATTGCCCAATGGAATCGGGCTCCCGCCAGCACCACCCGACCCATTTGGAAATATCACACAGTCATATCCTGTTCATTCAATCGTACGATAAATTTTAATGGTACACAACACGTAGGCTCCATGTCGTATTGGTTACACCTAATTTAGGAAAGCACCCTAGCAGAACGTCACGCCATTAATTTTTCCCCCCTTGTTTCGTTTCGATAGAAAATACACCTCGTTTTGTGTAATTACGGGTTATTATTTTTTTCGTGCTTTTGTCCAGTCATTTTTCATTCTGGGGCTTCTGTTCGACAATTATTGTTTGGATGAGCCGTCGTGGCAAGTCATTATTAGGGTCAGTTTGGAAAAATACACTTAAATTTTTAAGTAGTAGTCTGATTATTTTTGCAAATGTAATTTTCAACACTCACAAAACAAAAAAAAAACTCAATAATAAGTTCTGAAAAAAACTAAATTTTAGAAAGATTTAACAGAAAATCCATAACAAACACTCTTCTGCTAGATTTAAACCAAATGGGATCAGAAGACTAGTTGCGCCATCTTGCAACTCAGTTAATTGTGGAAAATAGGATAAAAGAAAATATGAAAACAGGAATACAGGCAACTTGCAAGATCATAGATCATCCCCTTATTAGGATCTTAAAAGCGGTAACAATTTTACAGTACAGGTTACCGGACTTGTTAAATGGCAGAAGTTCTTTTAGTGTCCATTCAGAAGGTGCTATGAAATACAAAATTAGATAACCGTTGACATCAAAACAAAAAACTTTAGAGTTAGTGTCAGTCTATTGATTGATGTAACATGGATCTCTTGCATACTTTTATGGTAACTCCACCACGTTCAATTTTTGTGTAACAGATAAATCAGAAAACTGTTGGTAGTTTGTGATTGGTCATACCAACAGTACTCTGATTAGTCAATGCTGCAAATTCACCCCCTTTCTTGTACTAGATTATACTAGTTTGGGTCTCTGTAAGAGTTACTTTAAGTGTCCTGAGTGTGGTTTTGAGCACATTTTTGGAATCCTTGTTAAATTTCCTGTCAGTTAACACCAAAAGAACAATAAGAATCTTGGTACAGTCATACACAAAATCGTTTTTAAAGCTTAGTGACAGAAAACTGGGACCAGTGAAAAAAGCCTCCGTAATAATCACTTGGAGTGACCGGATCACGTTTTAAAGTACATTTTTGCAATTCTGATTAAAATTCGTATCCAATAACCTAAAAAAACACACAAAAAATGTTACAGTCAGAAAGAAAAGCGCCGTCAAAGGTTGAACTGCCAGAAACACAGTTTTAAGGACAGTCGGTGACAAAGTCGCCCGTAAAACCCCCTTGGAGGGAGTTAATGACAGTTTTAAGCACATTTTTGAAATCCCCATTAAATTACCTATTTGGTAACACCAAATAACAGTAGGAAACTCGGTACAGTCATGCACAAAACCGTTTTTAAATTTTAGTGACAGAAAACCCAAACCAGTGAGGAAGACCTCCATAAAAACCATTTGGACTGACAGGATCATGTTTTCATGCACATTTTTAGAATCCTCATTAAATTTCCTCTCGTATAACCCAAAAAAAAAAACAGTGAAATAATCGGTACAGTTAGGTAGAAAAGTGTTTTAAAATTTTAGTGCCAGAAAATCTTCACGTGGTTAACAAAACTCGGTTATTTTAAACTGGACACCCTGTATATTTATAGCACCTGATAGGCTTAAGACTATCAGACTTAAAATTAGGACGTATTTCTTAACCTACCCCGTTATGTCAAACAATATCTTAACAGATTTGGTATTCAACAAGATTCGAATATAGCGTTTTCTAGAGTTTTTAGTGTCTATCTCATTTTAACCTCACAAAACGGGATAATCTATATGTAACAGCTTAAAACTCTGGTAAAAATGGTGGTAGAAGCACTAATTGGCGTGTTCATGTAACAAACTGTGAAATCTTCAAGGTAACCATCCTGTATAATTCAATTTGAGAGCCGGATATTATATGAATTTATCAAAAGCTATAAAACTTTTATAAAACCATTTTGGGTTTGGGCACAATGGATGTTACTTTCAGAACATGTTTCTATAAAAGCTAAAATTGGATGACGTAACAAACAGGTAACGTTTGCTTCTTTATCTGTCACATTCAAAACGTTTACATCAGATATTTGATAGTTACCTACCTCATCCTATTTTTGTTTCATTTTCCTCATGTAATTCACATTTTTCTCAACAACTCCAATTAATCGTACTTAGCAATTAAACTAGCTATTTAATTTTAAATAAATTGATGTTTACTTCTGTTTTTCACTACATTTTATTCAATAGTTAACACAGCAGCAGCTTAATTTATAAGTATTTTCGATCCTTTTTAGTGCTTTCTACATTTTCTGTAAGTTAACTTATCCAGTAGAGATAAATGCTTATTATTTAAATAAATAATTATATTATTATTATTAATTTGGAGCTGTCATGAAAAACATTTTTGACATATTGAGCATGGTTTCATAAAGCTTTGGAAAGAAAAAAAAAAGATTATACCTTTGACACATTTTGACTAAATTTGTTGTCAGTTTTGACTTATTAGTATTCTAACAGATTTGTTAATTTAATCATCTTGATCTAATTTAGCCGATAAACGTTGAGCAAGGCAAATCAATAATAGTAATTATTTTTTTAAAAAATGAACGAAAAAATAAATAAATAAAAGTTATTGTCAGTTTTTAAATTTACTTAGAAGTTTTGTTCAGGTACCCAAGAAAATTATCCAAAAATTTTAAACGTTACCTACTGCATAATTATAAAAATGAAAAAGACACAAAGTGAATAACCTAGAAGATATCTTCTGCTTGAAATCATCCGTGTAATGATCGGTTGGTAATAATTCTTCTAGGTACATTTCCGCTCAGCAATCAGAGGTACCACCACGTAACAGTTATACAACACCATGAACCTAATCGGAAAGAAGTTTTGTCGAAAAAAACGCAAGTTGTTATAGTGCTACACGGCACCGGGCCCGTTCATATCCTTGCGGGCCTATTAGCAGGTACCACTGGTACCACTCGACTGTGAAGGATAGACAAACACAATGCCGCATTGTTGAACGTTTTACGGTCGCGGGTTTTGTGAATTCGAAAATGGCGGCCGCGGAGGCATGCAGCGTGACAAAATGGAGGCGCAACAACGAGGCGGAGATAAGTTTTTTTTCTGATCTTCCAGTCTGACCGTAGTGATCCTTTTTATGTATGCATTGAATGGTTGGGAAAGTTTTATAATGCAACAGACGTACAGATTATTCCGCGGAACGGTCATACTGGTCGTACGACGCACTTTTGTTTTGCTTTGATTATGGTGCAATGTTGCCATAATGGGAAGATTTCAAGTTACCTTATAGAAAAATGTATGAACTGCTTGACTGTTTTATTACTGAATTCATACTACTCTCTGTCCCAAGAGTCACGTCATATTGAAATTCACTTGTCTTAGATTAGTTCTTAAGATTTTCTTTGATATTGTTGTGGAGGTGATTTAAAAAGCTTTGTTTCTGTTGAACCAGACATCCAATGAAGTGGGTTTGTGGTAAAAATTTCAGACCTTTAACTTGACGTTCCTGAGATATTCAAGAAAAATAGCGGTCCAACAGTACAAATTATCCCTGCCCGCCTAACGTCACGTGATTCAGCCTCATTTATTAGCAGTATTTTGTCATATGATGGGTACATAATGTTTCAAATAAGCGAGTTATGGACAATTTTTTGAAAAAGTGCACGAAGTTTTGACTCAAATTTGGGATTTTTGGGCCTTTTATATTAACAAATTTGTGACTTTTTTTACTAATATCAAACTGAGGAACCCAAATCTGGCGTTCATTCTGCTCTAGTGAACTAGCACGGTTTAAGAAATGACCTTGAAATTATTGCAATTTTGACAGTTTTTAGGGCGTGACACCCTTAAAAAATGACCTTTTGACAAATGACACTTTACGTCACCTAACCTAACCTAACCTAAAGTTATCCAGGCAGCTAGAGACAATTTGCAATATTCAAAATTTTGGTGAATCAAATCATGGTTACCTTGTGAAAAATGTTTTTTATTTTTCTAGATCAAACGGTGCGCTGTACAGAAAAATGTCATATTTAGTAAAAGTTTCTTCCCATGGTGTATACGTGGTAAAAATTTTACACCCCGAACTGAAACCGTTTTGGAGATATTTATGAAAATATTTTTTTAAAAAATCATCTTTGACGCCCTCTAGCGGGCAAACGATACAAATTAGCCTGGTCCGGTCAACGTCACGTGATAGCCCCATTCATTAGCTTTTTGATATGGTGTGTCTTTACAGAATGTTTCAAATAAGCAAGTTATGGAGAATTTTTCGGATAATTGCTCAAAATTTTTGTCTTGAAATTGATTTTTTCTGACGACGAACGAAACTACGAAAATAATTGTATTTCTAACATCTAAATTACAAATACAACTATCCAAAATAAAAGCTAAATCAATAAATTAAAATTACATAAGGAAAAAATTTGAGAAAACTCAACAAAAAATTGGCGTCGCGCACAGGGTTGCGTTTAAAAATATCGACATCACAGTCATTTGACAGTTTGTCACGTGACACCGGTTCATTTTTAAATATGTGGATCAGATGATATATTGTCAAATTACGAACGTGGAGTTATTTGTGAATGATTGATGTGATTGTGATACGAATTTTTACGTAAATAACATACGTCAATGACGTCAAATTTCCATCTCGTCCAGTTCACATTTATTAGAAAGGGAACAACATTTATTACGTCACTGTTACTATAAAACACTTGTGTATAGCAATTACTAAAAACAGCAATTTGTACAGACAAAATGGATTACAATCCTTATTCTGTTCTCAGAGAGGACAGTTCATGTAATAATATAGAAATAACAATCTTTTATTTTTTAATAAGTAAATAAGTATTTGGTTTCTAATTGCAAATATGGCTACACTGAAAGTGAAATAAAATAATGTAACTAGGTATATAATAGAAAGATAATCAATGTTTTGAATGTGACAAATAACAAAAAATGTTAATCATTGTTACGTCATCTCAATTTACTTTGATTTTTGCTCTGTCAATCGTTCCAACCCAAGGTATAGTTTATTCTGGCAAAAGTCTAAAAGTGAAAAAATTGAATTCTATAAAGAAGAAAATAACAAGAAACTTTATAATAGCTCATGACAGATAGGGAGACAGTCATTACTCTGTCAAATTTTAACTTGATGATAAAATATCTGACTTTTTTATTATAATTTTTTTTATTGTTATTGTTTATATTTTTATAGCTGAAATTGGCTTGAGTTAAAAATGGTGTTAAGGAAAAGTGTAGTTAATAATGACAATAATTATTAATTTTTTGGCAATCCTTAATAACATTTTGGAGAACTTTGACTATTGAAATGTCAATACTAATTGTTTATGAGTAATTTTAGAAATACATAAATCAATTTGGAATTATTTCAAAAAGTTGGTACTAACTTTTAATAAAAATTACCAATTTGTCAACGTGGCAAATATTCGAAATGATTTTTGAAACTTAATATGTGAATATTAATCATTCATGAGTAATTATAAAAGTTTGGTTCTAAATTAGGATAATGATTACTTTGGCAATATTGCAAAAAATTTAGTACAAAATCATCTATTATAGGTGAAATTCCAGTTCGACAATATTACAAAAATGTATTACTATAATATATATTAGCTCTGGGTGGACTTTACCTATACTATATTCAAACACTCCTTTCAAGCATTTCTTAATTGGCTAAGTTTTTCATAGGTTTTTAAGTATTTTCAAAAAAAATACAGGTAACAACAACAGTCTTGTTGTGGAAAAGGGTTTGTGTTCTTCCCTTCATTCATTTGAATACAACTTCACTGTGAGAACTACTACTTCATTCTATATCATAGTTGTTTTATTCTCTAGTATGATATTGAAATAACTTATCATGAAGAAAGTGGCTACTGAATATTGAAAACAATTATTCAAAGACCTTTTAATTCTATTACCTTGACTCAGAAGTTCTCTTTGTTTTTAACAACTCTTTGACCCACAAAGATTCTAATTTATCGTTACAAAGAGTCACCTCACATCCTTTTCTATGGATTTTTGTCTTAGACAGTCTTTAGGAAATAGTTATTTGCGCTACAAGGGAGGAAAGTGCAACTTTTGTTCCAGCAAACGATTTAAGGCAAAGCGATAGTGTTGTTACCAAGAATATGTTTGTCAATTTGTCAAGAAAGTATCAGAGACCGCAGATTTACGGATTCGGTGGCACTTTTACTCCCTGGGGAGTAAAGTGATATTTTGATCCTTCAAATGAGGGAGAAAACTTTCTATAGGAGTCGTAAAAAAAATAAGTATAATTTTAATGTTGACTGTATTTTAAACTAATTAACTCTGAAATAAAGTTGCATTTTAATAATTATCGAATAGACTTAACACCCTAAAACAATATGTTGACCTAAAAAAAGGGCGTGCTGAAACGAGTGCGGTAAAACTACAAAGCTCTAGTGTCGTATTACAAAGGCTCGGGTCGGAACCAAGTCAAAGACGCAAGTTAATAGTTGGACAATGACGTAACAGATTGGGTACCAGCGAGGGGTTCTTTAATCTCGAGTCGTGTTTAAGGTCGCAGCACGGCTACCTGTTTTAGATTTCTCATTAGCGGCCGAACGGGGGGGCACCACAATTGATTTGTGAGATAGCTGATGACGATTAACAGGTTTTACGGGAGCTTTCTAGATTTTTATCTTTGTTATCTGCGGCCAATGACAATTCCGGTGGTTTATAAGGAAAAATTGGTGAAGCAATAAAAAAATCATCAACTTCTAGCCCGGATGATGAATGACAGTGGGCTGACAGGTCCACGCCACAGGCGGCTCTACAACTGCAGATCATTAATAACATTTCTGTAGTATTTTCGCTAATTGTATCGACCTAATTGCACCACCTCAAATTTGTTTGTCGGTTTTTGGCCGACCTGCAGCGAAGCTAATTCGGATGACCGGGTTTTTGATGGCGCATCGTCTTCAGCTTATGTGTCTGCTCCAGATTCTTCATATAGTTGTTCTGTTAATTACATATTTCTGCTCAAACTAGTAGTAGTAGTGTGGTGTTGTGTAGAGCTTGAGCTCTTTTCATAAACGAATTTTTCCACACGAAAGCAATTACATTGGGATGAATGGACTTAAATTGCTTCTGTGTAATAGCGATTCTGTGAGAGTATCCTAAAGATTAAAATTGAATAGGAGCCGACTTAATTGCAACTGCACAATTAAATAGGTTGTTTGGCTGCTTTACAGCATTTTCTTATGAAGAAAAACGAGGTTTTATTTGCAATTAAAATTTAAGACTTCTTATACTAGTATCTTCGTCAGATCAGAAGATAAAATAGCATGACATCTTAAAGGGAGTAAATCAAAAGTGATCTTTCTGGTTTTGCTCTTCATCAGCCGCTAATAATCATTATGTGACAGCTCTTACTATGCCTTTTTTTAGATTATTATTGTTTTTGCTATCTACCATATTTGTATTATGTAATTCGGTCTGACGCGGTCTTAAGACATTAAAATGATTGAAGAAACCTGTTTTGGTTTTAAATTAGGAAGACTTTCTTTGGCAATAACAAAATTTTTAGTTTGACCAGATTTAATTAAAAAAAGGATCTTTTTTGCTATTCTTCTAAGTCATTTATTTGGAATTCGGTAAGTATTCAAAGACACATTTTACAAAATATAGAACCCTATCATTTAGTGTTTTAACAAGAGTGTTAATTACATATCATATTGAAGCTAAATTTATAATCGTTTTTTAGTACCGTTATTGACAAATGATCCAAAAAGCACTGGACAAGTGTCTTTGATTAAGGCAAAAACCAACTTGTACACTAAACTTTTCCTAGCTAAGTATGAGAGAGAATCCCTTGAGAAGAATCCATAACAAAAAAGTACATTTTGCTTGATATTTTAAGTGGGTTCTTCAGTGGGTTTTGCTACTTGCAACTATAGGAGAAGAGGAAACGTAGGACGATCATTCAAATCAAATTCAGGAGGACAAATTCTGCCAGGTCAGCCCAGCGATGAACATGACCATATCTATAGAAAAAATGAAAAGCATAACCTTTGCTAAAGATCCCGTAAGACGTAAGCTGGTAGTTCAGGACAAAATCTTCGAGCAAGTCTCACAATTCAAATATCTGGATATGGATCTGTCGAGTTATCACGACCCAGTGAAGGACCTAAGAAGCCAGATCAACAAAGCGTCTGCCATGTCGGGCTGCTTAAGGCAGATAATATGGGCGAACAAATACATGCGAAAGGATAGCAAGGTCAGGATCTATAAGACTTGTATCAGGCCAATCATGACATACGGAATAGAAACCAGAGAAGAAACCAACAAAACGAAAAGAATGCTTCGAGTAGCCGGAATTGAAACGCTCAGGACTATAATGGGAAAATAGACCGAATTAGGAACCCTGACATTAGGGAACAATGTGGGGTGCAAGACATCGTAAGATGGGGGAGACAAAGAAAAAGATATTGGTACACTCACGTGAGAATAATGGAAGAAGAATGACTGCCACGCATCGCACTTGAAGGGAAACCATTAAGGAAAAGAGCACCCGGAAGACCACCTAAGAGATGGAAGGACAGCTGCCAGTCCACCTCCCAGGAACTGATCCAGAGGAACCTGCAAAACTAACAGATCGCGAGATCTTAAATATGAATAAGAATAAGAAGAAGAACGCTTCATGATTGTGGCTATAACAATATAAACGTATTTAGTTCTTTGAACCAAGTTTGATTTTAAATATCAATCTATCATTGAAACGTGGCGATTTCCCTGACAACTTGATTCACGAACAATGCGGTTTGCGGTCAGATTTAACAATCAGTAGGCCAATAAAAACTATCCTGACACGATTCCAAAAAATCTGGACGTCAGACCGAACCAGATATTCAGCTTAATCATTTTCGAGGCTTGCATAATAGCGTTTGTCGTGTAAACCTGAAAGTCATTTCCTACTATTATTATTTAGCTACCAGATTTTTTTTACCGCTAATTAAAAACCTCGAACAGAAGCGATACCTGTTACCTGGCATCTACCCGCCGTATATACTGGTTGGTCTCTCTAGTTTTTTTTTTTAATTAACAATAAAATCGTGTTGCGTGTACGTTTAATTGATTTTTTGATAAGCTTATCGCTGCTCTTGATCGCGTTTCCTCGTTTGTTTAGGCGTGTATTATCAAGCTTTTTGGACTTACCGTCGCAATCGCCGCCGCCCTTGCCCCTGAGGAGGCGCGAAATGGCCGAAACGCTTGGCGCCGAACTACGATCACATATTCCTTCCTTGACTAGGCGATCTCTAATTTCCCAGCTAAAGATCGACGGGTTTTCCCTTTTGTACTGTTCAATTCTGGATTCTACTTCTGGTGTTGCCACTCGTGGTTTGCTACCCCCAATCACTCCTGGTCGTATTGAACCAGTCTCCTAAAATTACAACATTATTAATTCTCAGAAATTAATTTTTGGAGAAAATGACAAGAGATTTAAGAAATTTTAAGAAAACTCAAGAGAATCAAGAAAAAAAGGCTAATAAATGCACATGATGTGTCTATGAAGAACCACATTGTCTTTACAGCTCCAGGGAGACAAATTTGACGTTAACACTTTTATACATTTCTTACATCACGTGACAGCTGTCATAACTGTCAAAACTCGTTTATCAGTAACTTGAAAGTAAAAAATTAGAAATAGTTGCTAATTTGTAGAATTACACTGGAATTTGTGTTTAAAGCCCCATAAAGTCAAATTTTACAGTTGGCACGTTAAAGAACACTTGTGACAGCTTTCATAACTATCAAAACTCACTCATCAGTGATCTAAAAGTGTAAATGCCAAATAGATGTGTTTATTTGACTGAAAGTTATGTTTACAGCGCCATGGAACTAAATGTCAGTTCTGACATTCAGGAACATTTTCATATTTACGTCACTGAACGTCACAACTGTCAAATTTTGCTCCACAAAACTATAAGGTATAAATAGTACAGTGTGATTTCCAAGGGATAGAACTTAGCATTTTGGATTGGTAATTAAAAAACTAGACTAAAGTGTCACTTAGCCTCACAAATGTCAATTTTGGAGCTTTATTAAGCTATAAATTCAAGGCACAACTGTATATTGCATTTGAAAGTTTCATGTCAAAGCTGAATAAGTTTTAAATGTTATGCCATCTGGCTATAAAACACACTGTAAAGTGCCATTAAGTATCAGAACTGTGAAATTTAACGTCTTAAATTATCAATTAACGTCAAAACTGTCAAATTCACCTCCACGAATACCAATTTGGGGCGTGATTCCTCAAGGATACGCGATTATTTGACATTTTACAGTTTCCCGCACTGTTTAATCAGTTTTGACAGCTGTCAGGTGACTATAAGCTAGTCATTAAACGTCATAGTTTAGTTCGTCAAACGGCCCACGCTTTTCCAACTACATGACATGACTTAAAAGCTTCATGAGCTTTGCCCTGTGAAAAAGAAGTTATAGAGTCTAAATAACTAACATTTTTCAGTTTGTGAAATTAAAAAACCTTTGCCATCGACTTGGTTAACACTTAACAGTCTTATGAGTAATAAGTAATATTAGATGAAACAATGAAACACTTTAAAACAAAATATAAACCATCTATGTGAAATTGAAAAAAAAGATGTCACTACTCAACAAAAATGCAATGTTGCCAAAAAACCTGTGTCTGGTAGCCAGTTCAAATAGTATTATTGTTGATTTTAGGGCAGTTATATGGTTATTCGATCGAAATAGCTCTCGACTCGAAATGACTACTTGAGGACAAGTGTCAACTCTTCTGTGGACTATTGTTCAGAAATAAAGATTGCATGCTTTATGACGATCAGAAAGCTGCTCTGTAGTCGCGATCTGAGCCTGGACCTAAGAACTCGTATGCTCAGATGCTATGTATTCCCGGTCCTTCTGTATGGTGTGGAGGCTTGGACCCTGAACGTATATTGCGAGCGAAAATTGAAAGTCTTCGAGATATGGACATATTGTAGGATGTTGAGAATACCATGAACATAAATGTTTAAGAAGAACAGGGAAGGACGTGGAGATGCTACATGAAGTGAAAAAGAGAAAACTGCAATATCTTCAACGCGTTATGGGAGGTCAAAGGTATGAAATTCTGCAACTCATAATCCAGGGAAAGATCGTGGGAAGGAGGTCTGTTGGAAGGAGAAGATATATCCTGGTTTAGGACCTTACGAGAATGGTTCCTCCAACCTCTAAAATGGAGATGGTACATGAAGAAGAAGAGTTATTCGATAAGAATAAAGGGTTTTCATTTTCATTTCATGTATTTTCGACATGTTATCGATCAAATTCATGGTTTTCGTAGTGTTTCCACACCTTACAAGTAGTGACAAATTTTTTAAAAAAGAATGGTACTATAGTAAGAATGTAGAATGTAGTGAGTATGTAGACCACACTGTCTACATACATAACTAAAGTAACGTAGTATAACAAAACAAAAAAAAACAGTATATTATTTCATTTTTTTTTTTCAACAACTATCGATCTATCAACATCACAAAATGGTGAGCAGACTTTTATGAACTTATTCAGTTTATAAATCATTTAAGTTATTGATACTAAATTTTTTCTTGAGCGACCTTGCATGAATAAGTTCGTGTGTGATTCAGAAAGCGGGGCGTTATGAAAACAGAATCCCCGTGAAAATCGTAATGGGTTTTAATAAATCGTAAAGGAAGTTACGATTTGCTTTAGGTCGTTAAATCGGTCGTAAATGACGGACGATATCCTATGTCGAGACCCTGGTTGTGGCATGGGAATTTTCATTCTGGTAGAATTGGAAAATTAATGTAACTTTATGAGTTGTTGTTTGGTAATGTTAAAACATGTTTTAAAGTTGAATAGTGTATTATTTCAACAAGTCTCCAAAAGGAGAGGGTAATACTATACTTTGTCCACGACAAAATTTGATATTATAATCTCATTAATTCTTCATTTATTTTTTGCCAACAAGCTGAATGTGAGTGCATTATTGTGGATAAAGAAATAACAAAATTAAAGTTCCCACAGTAAAAACCTACTTAGTACACGAGTAATAAAAATGAAACTAATCCTTTGAAAAACAACAATTTGCTGAAATCTTTTGTGCTTCAGTGTGTCCATTATTAACCATAATAAAAGATTATAATAATTTTCAAACAGTTAACCCAAACTGACCGTCGATAATTTATGTTGTAGTTTTTTAAATTCAATTGATTCCTAACAATTGCAAATTAGTTTTGGTTAATTTATTAGTTATTCAGTTTCAACCTGAAATTACAACAGAAAAAAACGTGAGAAAATATTTTATTAGGAACCAATTGAATTTTTTGCTTCATTTTGGACTACAAGAAGTTTCATTTACGTATCAAAATTATTTAGTCCTTACCTGATATCGGTTGAGAATTTTGCTGACACAGCCATGAGATACCCTAAGCTGTCTGGAAATGACACAGGGTCGTACTCCAGCAGCAGCCATTTCAACAATCTTCAGTCTTATATGATTGGGCAAAGGTCTACCGTTTATAAACACTCCGCCCAACTGGTTGACACGTCCTTGACCTGAAACAAACAAACAATACTGAAGGAAAGTGAATTACGAGGTGTGAATTAGGTCTTAAAAAGGCAAATAGCACAAAAGTTGCGGTCTTAAACACTCAGTCAAACTTTTTCCATCAAGTTGAATTGAGAAACGTCCAACAGACGGAAACCAAAACGCCGTGGTTTTTTCAAAGGTTACGATCTTGGGCAATGGTTTTTTTCCGTTTTGGATTGCTTCAAAAATCAACTTTACGCCCAGTGAACAAGAAATTCTTAACTGGGTCAGTAATATGATTTTTCATATTTCAACTTATTGTTGCTAAGATGGGTTAGTACGCTACCAGGCACCAACAAAGAGCGCAGAAATGAAACAGCAACTTTATGTTTATTAAAAGTTATTCTAACCCACGTACTAGGAAGCATTGATTAGTTTTTACCTTGAAAAAAAATTGAATTTTTGTCTTTTTTGGACAAAAAAATTAACTGTACTGACCATTAAGGGTGTTATGACAGACACCCTAATAAACAACGTAATTTATGGTGGACATCAGGCATTTAGGTTATAGTCGGCTGCACCGTCTAGTAAAATTTATTGACACCTCTAAATTCAGTTATTTTTTAAACCTAAAATACTTCGAAAGGTACCTGGTGGTACTTCAAGTGTCTAAAAAAAAATCAAAGGTTTCATTATATTACTACTGTTATGTTATACAGAAAATCTAATAAGAAAGCAACAAAATTAAGTCATTCATAACAATTCGTTTCTTTAATGTGTAGCCGCCGCACCATTATCCCATTATAAATGGGTTTTTAATTACCGCTAGCTACCAAACTAATTAAAACATTCATTTATCTATCTGTTCCAAAAATCAAAGGCAAAAACGTAAATTAATTCTTCGGAGGTAATTAAACGTGGTACCGGATATTTTGATCGATTTTGTTGTATTTTTTTTCTCCCAAAAAAAAAAAACGGTTTTTTATCCCTTTCACTATTGTTGGCTTTAATAGACAAAAGCAGCAGCATCGAGTTAGTTTGATGTGTTTTTTGAATCACATAATTGATAATTATATACCATGTGATGATGCAAGTATTTAAACAGTTGCATAAATAACAAAATGTATTACTGAAATGCTTTCTTAGTCGAATTTAATGATCAAAAAAGAGTTTCGTTTCCTATGGAATCAGGTTCGCAGGATAAGCAAAAATACAGTGCAAACTTTGAAATTAATGATTTTTTATAAGCTGAAAAACTTTAAAACATAACAGGAGTTGAAAGTAAGTGTTGAGATTCTACTTCTGAAACAAAATTTCGGGAAAGACGTTTATTTGAGTAAATAACGCACGTCTCGTTTAACTTGTTAGGTCAAAAAGGATTCACAATTTCTGGACGCAAAGTCTGGGACACAAAACATGACCAGAATATAGAAAACATTACATATGCATAACACAACGCAATACATCGTACTCTGAAAGGTTACAAACGAACATCTAATCTATGTAGTCAATCCACTCTGGAGTTGCTTCGAGTCCTCTATTAAAGGTCTGTTTGCACAGGCACTTCCAACTCAGAAACAGTAAATGTCAAGTTTCATTGCTTGAATGCTCACGTGACTATGACGTTTTTTTACTTGTGGCCAATGGATGTATCTGTTTTTCTGATTACTAGTTGCAGATTCTCTCTGCGAACAGACATATAATGATCGTATGGTACATTTCTCTGTCATATGTCTGATGGTTTGGATTTCTCCAATTCTTCTCCTCTGATGTGTATGCACATCTGCCTCGTGTTGACATGCGTTGGTAAGGTTGAACCCATCCTCCAATGCCGTTTTTGTTGTTGGTCTGTTGTGGTTGGCGTTCTCAATCTTGGGACATGTTTGCTGTTTCCCCTCACTCACCTTTGTGTCAAATTTTTCAAATACTCACTCACCTTTGTAGCTGCGAAGCTCCGTGGGGTTTTTATAACTTTAAGTTATATTATAGATTGTATAATAAAAATAAATTATAACGTCCAATACCAAATTATAACTCACCTTGAATCTGGGAAGTACCAAAACCATTATCGGTTACAAAATTGTTGACGTACACCAAAGGTTAATAAAACGTTTCAGTTTGATGTACAAAAAAATCTAATAGTGTTACTTAATAATGTTGTGCACATATTCTACCACAATCCACAATACTGATAAATTATTATCTCTATAATATAAAATTCTGTTAAAAGCAACATTATAAAATATAAAAAGGTTTGTTCTAAAATTATGTCAACTAAACCAAATGCTTCCTGCAATAATTGTTGAAAAGAAGCAAATTGCATTCTTCTCCCAAAACTTTGTATTTTTATGAAGAACCAATTTTTATTTAAAATCAATCTTGGTCCCTGAAGATATGACATTTCAGTGTGTCAAAAATGACCAAAAATTTCAGTTTATTTGAAAAATTTACATCATAATCTTTTCTTTTAAAATTTACATTCTGTATAGTTCTATCACTGTTAGTTATTGTGAGAAAAGTGTAGTTAATAAGAAAATATTAAAATTGCACTTTAATATTACATTTTTAACATGTAATTTTGATTGAGAAATTAAATTAATATAAAAATATAAAAAAAAAAAATAAAAAAAAAATAAAAATAAATTTCATAGAAGACAGAAATCCGAAATATAAGAGAAGCAAAAATTATTGAATATTAAAATAAAAAAATCATGATCAGACAAAACTAATAAAATAAACAAAAGTAAAAATTGAAGTTGAAAAAAAAATTTAAATTGTATATTTTTTATTTTACATTAGTATTGAAAACAACTTACTTCAACTACTATCATTTAGTAAGCATTATATAAAATGATAAGAAGTTATATTTTTCTTTATTTTTCCATGTACAAACTTATGTTAAAAGATAAATAAAAGCCAATTTTAAAACAGAAGTAACATGACGTTTTGACAATGCAAGCTTCTGATTAATTGGTTTGTTTAATTTTATTTTTATCTACGATGCTAAAAACAGAATACAGTCCAACTGATTTAGTACATAAGGAAAGTCAATCAAACTTGTTAAAAAGCAGAAATAAACCAAAATTAATAAACAAAATAAGTGTTGTCACGAGGATGACTACATGAAGAAACTAACATTCTAGAACTATCTAGTAAGTTCCTTTTAGAGTCATTATCACTAAGAATCATCACAAACACAGAAAACAACAAAATGCAAATTACCGAAAATAGGGAACGTAATAAAAAAAATCAATCCTATGAAGAATTTGAAGAATCTGTAAAATCGAATGGAATTATTATATTTTATTTACTAATTGAATCTTAAGGGTCACTTATTAAATTAAATCAAAATGAAAATGGATAGAGTTGTTTTAAAAATTCCTACAAAAGAAACTAACTATATAAAATAAATGCACAAAATATACAAAGAGTAAGTGAAGAATGAACAGAGAGATACCAAAAGATGAGGTAGATGACGGATTCTCGGACTGTTCTACAATGAAGTTCAACAATAAAAGTGAAAGTGTACCAATAACAGGCAGGTAAATAACAATAAACAATGAAATAAAGCAGGGAGAAAACAATATACAGATATCCAAAATTTTAAAAATGGTTGCATCACATTGACTAAAAATTAACACTTTACTATTGAAAGACTTTCTTTTTGGACTGAATTGAATGTGAATATTGAACAAATATGTCTGTCACATACAACTCATCAACTATAAAAGGCAGAATGCAACCAGTTAAAGTACCAATGACGAAACATTTAGTCTGAATTTCTATTTGAGTTAACCAAATTTTATAGCAAGTTAAAAGTAGTAGAAACAGTCACAAAAATTGACAAAAAAAATGTTCAAATAAAGGAATAAAAAAGTTAAGAAATAAATAATTAATTAGCCGTAAAAATGATGGATATCTTGTTCACTTAAAATTGCTTAAATAACCGCAAAAATAAAGTATAATGACAAAACAGAGAAACATTCACAGGAACCGTGTCAGACAAAAAAAGTAAATCCAGGAATAATCAATGGCAAACATGATTAAAGTATTGAAAAGTACAAAAAAGTTTAAATTTGAATATTGTTCATTAAAAACTGCAATATTTAGAAATAGACTGAAGCTATAAAAAGAGGGGGAAAAATTCAACTAAAATTGGGGAACTTCAAATTGAAATTGTAGAAAAAGGAGGTAAACAGCATTAAAAAAATATTTTTAAACTAAAAACTAAATAACCAATTGAAAGTTGAAATGTATAATCGTTTTCTTCATTCCCATAATAACGGAAATTTTGCTCTTATAAATGTTCTATATCAACAAACTGACTTGAGAGTAAGTAATAAAAAAGATAATCAAGACAAAAATAAAAGGAGAAAACTGTTAGTAATGAATCGCAAATTGATGTTATTAAAAAGTGTATTACAACATATTTTGTAATAAACATTACAATAGCAGCCTTTGTCAAGCACGTTTTCGACCTCTCATTGAAATTACTTCAACATTGTTGATCACGTCACATAATTTAATTTTTTTCTTCCTGTTAACGTTATTAGAACTTAGATTTTTTTATTTAAGTAAATGACATAATATAAAAGAATTTATAGTTTCCAGGACCGTATTAACTAAAACTACAGCAACACATTAACATACCTTGATACCAATTTGGAGGAAAAGAAAAGCGCTGACTTGTCTCAAAATTGACCGACATTTTTAATGACAAAATATACAAGAATTTTTATTACGTAAATACTTAACAGTTTCCTGCAGAACCGCTTTTATTACAATAGTGATTTGTATAATAAAGCATTTATTTGTAATAAAAGAAAGTCGTTCTGTAGGAAAGACGTTATAAATTTTGTTCAGGATAGTCAATAATATATTATCACTACTCCGTCAGAGTTCACACAGAAAAGATCGTATTTTACAGATTTGTTTACTGAATTCTTAGTAAAAAATTGTTCCCAGGACCGTATTAACTAAAACACAAACCTTGAAACGGATATCCAGAAAAACAGGGCCGGTGCATTATCCCAAAATTGCCCGTCACTGTCATTTCTGACTCCACTGTCGCGATTGTAGATCACCTCCGCACAAAAAAATTATATGAAAAACTCAGTCCGGCTCTGCTCCAGTTGCCAAAAATCCGCACGAAACTCATAAAATAACTAACCGATTGCGCTCTGTAAACGAACCAAGACCCGAACCGCAATCTACAAGCAAAACTACAACTATACAACCAAACCAAACTGTTCCTACCAAATACTTTACCGATTTGCTTGATACCGCCCCTGGGCGGTACCCTGCAGGAAAGCTTTAGATGCCTGACAGAGATGGTGATAAGGAGCTTTGACGGGTAGAAAAAGGATGGTGTAATTGACGGATTAACTTTCTGATTAACATTAGGAAAAGCTGGTTTTAAGTGAATGGGATTGAGCAGAACAGCATGGGTTTGGAGAGAGATAGGAAGATAATATCCCAGAATAGTATGCAATGAGGAGAGGTTATTGGTGGATGATTTTTTGGGGGTGTGCGGTTTGTTAATTGCTACTGAATGGTTTTAAGCTTTGGATTTCTAAATTTCTATGAGTAAATGTTTATTGAGAACACTTTTCTAAACCTCTCAATAAGATTAAACACGTTTGAATAAAGCCAATAAATTAGAGTAAGATAAATTTACCAAAATGTTAACCAAAGATTTTAAACTTAATCACTTTGAATTAAAGCCTGGTTTATAAAACAAAATTTAACTTTAGCGTTAACTTTAGTATTAGCATTAAGAATAGAAGTAGTGGTTTTAAATTGTGATGTTCATAAACAAAATTTAACTTTAACTGTAAATTTAGCTGTAACTTCTGACCTTGGTTTTACATAAAATTCTAAATTTTCTTACAGCTAATACTAAAGTTAAATCTCCAATGTTTAAACTTCTTCTTAAGATTGAATTTTTGCTTTATTTATGAAATTTTTAAACCGAAATTCAAAGAATATCCTTTTGCTATTGATTTAGTGCAGTAATGTGGCATTAGGCAGCAAAACTTGAAAAAAATAACATTAAAGTTAGGTTACCTTTCAGAAAACTGTATGGTTAAATTAAGGGTTTTATAAACACCCTTTTTTTTAGGGTTAATACTAAATTTATTACTAATGCTAAAGTTACAGCTAAAGTTAAAATTTCTTTTATAAACTAGGCTTAGTACAATGAGGGAAATAATCTGTGATAAAGTCGCTAAAAAGGAATTTCGAGAGAGAGGGAACACCTTTTCGAGAAATTTGTTTTCATAGGTTATTCATGATAAGGAGAAGAGAGAACTATTACAAATTACTGGACTAGACAAAGACAGAAAATGTATTATAATGTATGTAATGCAAAAATTATATTAAACGTAGAAGAGACCTTTTTTCACATCCTTGTTCCTGCTGTTTTACAAAAATATTACAATATTTCCAGCATATACATTCAACTTTACATTAGTATATTTCGTGTTCTAAAAATACGTTTTTGCCATTGAATTATATAACATTTCAAAAAGTAAAAATTGTAAGAGATGCTGGTTTATTTAAATTTTACAAAAAAAAGCTAATCCAAAACTGGAATGTTCAAAAAACCTTGTGAACTAAGTCATTTGACCCTCTCTAATCAATCTAAACTTAAGATTGAATTGAAACTCTTGAGAGGTGATTGAAATTGAAAACATTTGCTGCACACTAAAAAGAGGACAACATAAAACGCTCTAAAAAAAAACTCAAAAAACCACGTGACATCTGATACATTAATGTAATAGCGCATATAGAGCATGCGTCAACAGTCGGAACTTAAACACGGATTGCTGCCGAAACAACAAAAAATAACAAATTAAAATGTGAACAACTGTCAACATGTCATCTGTTAAAAGTCTGTTTCTGTTCTGTCTTTATTGTATGTTTTCAATAATATTATCTTCGTCTCACTCCTACACATTACAGTATTTCACGTTTAAAAAGAGAAAAAATTGAACAATTACATTTAACAATCGACAACGGATGAATAGTCCTGGCAGCTGAAGGCCGTAAAACAAAAAGAAGAAGAAGAATCGACAACGGAACAGTGTACGGTAATAGGTTTTCAACCGTATACCGTATTTTTAGTGGAATTACCGTATAAGTACGGTAATTACCGTACGGTTGGCAACACTGGACTTCTGGAGCATCGGTCGTATTTATACCGGTGGGGCGCTGCACTCGGAGGATTTAACAAGATAATTTCTTCCGATCTGTTGATGATGTTCTCGTGCTTAAAGATCTCAATGGCTTCTCTAGTTAATCTAGGATAGTAACTTTGTGATCGATCCAAAACCTCCACCTCTTCAAAACGAATATCGTGCTCTGCCACCGCTGATTTCTCGGTCTGTTCCAGTATACAACTTCTCTTCTGTTCTGCTATTCTCGTATTGACACTACGTTTAGTCGTTCCAATGTATGTGGATCCACAGCTGCAAGGGATCCTATAAACTCTCTTCTGAATCCCATAACCTACAAGAAGCTGCCACGTAACCCAACAGCTCGAATACTTAGTACTACAAGCCAACTTAATAAAGATTCCACAACTGTCGCTGCCGAAGATATATCGAAGCTCAAGAAGTCGGAGGACCTTCCACCCAGACTTTATTGTTTACTTAAAATACACAAGCCGGATGTACCACTGAGACCCATCGTTAGTGTCATAACTACAGTTATGTGTCATTGTTGTCATGTTCATAGACATGTGACAGTTTTATAAAAAATGACTTTTGACAGAATGAGTCAGTGTAAAGTAGTTGTTAGAAAAATATCATGTCGTTAGTCAGCATTTTATTTAATAAAGTTTAATGTTATTAAAATGTGAGTTTATTAATCTAAATATAAATTATAATATACGACGTGATATTACATGGCGCAGTCGATGAACCTGCAGTGCTGAGAAAGTCTAGCCACAAGGAAAAGCAGAATATAAAAATTACAAGAAGTTAACACAAGTATTATACAAAGTATCCAAAATGAGTGGTGCCGTGAGAGCCCCAAAATCACTTTCACTGATAGATAGATAGATAGATAGATAGATACTGTTTATTTATTCAAAACCCAAATGGGCGTAGAACAGTGTCACACAATACAGGCAAAGTAGGTACATGAAAACAATTTAAACATAATAAAATCCGTTAATTAAAATTACAATACAAATAACTAAAATACGTCACAAGAGTTACGAATAACAATTTAGCTCCTCCATGTCACTATTAAAAAACTCGTCAAGATTGTAGAACGCTTTGTCAATTAAAAAATGTTTTAAAGTACTTTTCAGGCGATTCCAAGTCATTGCACGCCATTTTTCAGGAAGAAAATTATATATTTTTATCATCATAAACGTAACATTTCTCTGAAGAAAACTAAACACATATCTTTCGCAAATAAGCTTAGACGCATATCTAGTGTTATAGCTATGGTCCAATCTACATGCCTCAAACAAATCCTTATTTCTAAAAACAAACATAACACACTCCATAATGTACAGACCAGTGACAGTCAAAATTTGGTTACACACAAATACAGGCTTACATGACTCCATCAGACTCATAGAAAATATATTTCGAATACAACGCTTTTGCAAAATAAATACAAATCTTTGAAATCTTTATGGTTGCTTCCGGAAAGATAAGGAAAGTGAGGAAATAAAGGTTGCTATTTTCTTAAATATAATAGGTGAAGAAGCAGTAGAACTTTTTAACACTTTTCAACTACTACCAGCTGATAAAAAGGAACTGGTAAAAGTGCTAGGTGCATTTGAGGGCTACTGTAATCCAAAAAAGAATATTGTGTACGAGAGGTATATGTTTAATAAAAGAGTTCAAAACCCAGGAGAAAAGTTTGAAGAATTCCTAACAGATGTGAAGAAACTTGCACAGTCATGTGAATTTCAGTATTTACAAGATCAATTGATTCGGGATAAGTTGGTGATGGGTATCACTGACTTAAGTTTGCAAGAAAGATTATTGAGAATGGGTTCAGAAGAATTAACACTACAGAAGACAATTGAGTATTGTAGATCTGCAGAAGCATCAAAGCAACAAATGTCAAACCTTCATCAGTCCACAAGTGAAGTACATAGGCTAAGGGTAGTTCCTCAAAACCACAATAGAAGTACTCAAGGAAATAATGAAGAAAAAACTGAAAACTTTAAGTGTAGAAGGTGCAATACCATTCATGGTCCCCGGCAATGTCCGGCATATGGGAAGAAATGTGCAAAGTGCAGTAAGTTGAATCATTTTATGGCCTGTTGTAGAGTGCAACCAAGACAATAATCTGTGCAATCAAATGTTCATCCTGTTGAATTGGATTCAAATCAATCAAGGAGTTTTTCTGGTAGATGGGTTGAAGAAGAGGAGAAAGCTCAGGAAGAATTATTCTTGGCACCTGTACAGATTTTGAACAGTATGGATACAACAAAGCGCACACAGGGTTGGTATCAAGATATTTGGATTGGAAATCAGCTTATTAGAGTTAAGTTAGATTGCGGTGCTGAGGTGAGTACTCTACCAGAACATTTGTTTAATAAATATTTTAAAACTAAAATGATGTTAAAACCTACTGAAGTTGTATTGAAATGTTATGGAAATTTTAAAATTCACCCAGTAGGATGCTTAATTTTAAATATTAAATATAAACATTTTGAGTGTATTGAAAAGTTTTTTGTGATAAAGGGTAATGAAATACCTTTGTTGAGTTACACAGCTTGTGAGAATTTGAATCTAATTAAACGTCTTGATGTTGTTAACTCAAGCTTAACTAGTAGTGTGAAAGATTTTGTTAATATTAATGCAGATTTGTTTGATGGATTAGGATGTTTTACTAGTAGTTGTAAAATCGACATTATACCTGGGTCAAATCCTGTAATTAATCCGCCTAGAAGGATTCCGGTTAAATTAATGGAAAAGCTAAAACCTGCATTAGATAATTTAGTGTTAAGAAAAATTATCGAAAAAGTAGAAAATCCTCAGGGTTGGGTGAGCAATCTGGTTATAGTTGAAAAGAATGATGGTAAACTAAGAATTTGCTTAGATCCAAGAAATTTAAATAAAGTAATCAAAAGACCACCAGATGTGCTCATTCCAACATTGACTGATATTACTGAAAAGCTTAGTAATAAGAAAGTTTTTACAGTTCTTGACTTAAAAGAGGGATTTTGGCATGTTAGGCTTGACCAGGAATCATCAGACTTGTGTACGTTTTCAACACCATATGGATGTTACAAATTTTTGAGATTGCCTTTTGGCATATCAATGGCACCAGAATATTTTCAACGTGAAAATTTTAAAAATTTTGGAGACATTTTAGGTGTAATTATTTACATAGATGATTTATTGATTGCTGCAGAAAATGAAGAGCAGCATGACAAAATTTTGGGCTTAGTCTTACAAAGAGCTAGACAGTTGGGCGTTAAATTTAATAAGTCTAAAATTCAATTAAAACAAGACAGTGTTAGATATTTAGGACATATTTTTTCAAAGACAGGAATGCAAATTGATCCTGATAGGGTTAGAGCTATTGATGCTATTGAAGAGCCCACTAATATGAAAAAAATTGCAAAGCATTTTGGGCATGTTTAACTATTTAAGTAAGTTTATTCCAAACTATTCTGAGGTGACTGCCCTCCTCAGAGTATTGCTAAAGATGAATTCCCTGTTCGTTTGGTTACCAGTTCATTCAAATGCTTTAAAGAATTTAAAAGAATTAGTTAGGAAAGCTCCGGTACTGGCAAGTTTTGACTCAAAAAAGGACATTGTACTTCAATGTGACGCTTCTCAGAATGGATTGGGATGTGTTTTACTGCAGGGAGATAGACCGGTTAGTTTTGCGTCGAGAAGTCTCTCTGAAAGTGAACAGCGTTTACCTCAGATTGAAAAAGAAATGTTAGGAATTTTGTTTGGTACAAAAAAATTTCATTATTATATTTATGGTCAGTCAGTACAAATTGTTACAGATCATAAGCCTTTATTAGCTATTGTAAAGAAACCTTTAAGTGATATTGCGTCCAGTAAACTAAAAAGAATGGTACTTTCATTGCTAAGATATAATGTAAATCTAAAATATCTACCAGGAAAATTTATGCATATTTCTGATCTACTATCAAGATCATATTTACCAGACTCTGATGAAGAAACTAATTGGTTATGTGAAGATGTACACTCTGTGGCAATTTACCTTAATATGACAGATTTAAAAAAGAATGAGTTTCAGCAACTTTGTCAGACCCTATATTAAGTAAATTGAAACATTATCATCAAAATGGTTGGCCAAAAAATAAAACAATAGTTGACCAAGCAGTTAAATTTTATTATAGTTTGAGAAATCAACTTCATGTTGAGGAGGACTTATTATTTTTAAATTTTCGATTGATAATACCACTATCAATGCGAGCTTATGTGTTGGGTATTCTACATGAGACGCATTTTGGTATGACAAAAACAAAACAACGTGCTAGGCAAATACTTTACTGGCCCGGAATGACAACAGATATTGAAAAAATGATATCAAAATGTACCATATGTGAAAAATTTTCTAATCATAAGGCCAAGGAACCTCTATTGTGTCACGACATTCCTGATATTTCATTTAATAAAGTTGGTTGTGACTTGTTTGAGTGGTTTGGGAAAAATTTTTTGGTTTTACAAGATTATTATTCCAAGTGGTTGGAAATTATTTTGTTAAAAGACAAGACAGCTGGTGAGGTCATTTCAAAATTAAGAAAAATATTTGCTCCCATGGGATACCTAGGTATGTTTGTAGTGACAATGTTCCTTTTAATTCATTTGAATTTAGGAAATTTGCAAAGGAACTTGATTTTGAAATTATAACTAGTTCACCGCATTATGCTCGAAACGGACACGCAGAACGTGCAGTTCAAACTGCTAAGAAAATGTTAAAAAAATGTAAGGAAACTGGTACTGAGTTGTCAACATCATTATTAGAGTATCGAAATTTACCTATATCTGGATTAGATCTTTCTCCTGCTCAAATTTTGTTTTCACGCAGGACTAGATCCAAAATACCAGTACATTCTAAACTTTTGAAACCTGAAATTGATCATAATGCTCATACTAAAATTAGCAATAATCAGTGTCAATACAAGTTTTATCATGATTGTCATAGCAAACCTTTTAGGCATAATTTTGTTAAAGGGGAAATTGCTGTAGCCAGAACAGTTCATGATAAAATTTGGGAACCTGTTAAGGTTGTTTCACATCATGACAGTCCTCGATCGTACAATGTAGTTAACCAGGAGGGAAATCTAGTACGTCGTACTACTAATTTTTTGAAACCTAGTAGTAGCAGTTTTACAGTACGTACACAGGATGATGATTCTGGAGCAGGTTTAAATGAGTGTAACAAAGATGTGTTAAGAGACTCGATTGAGAATGACTTCACTAGTAGAAGTGAGATGTTAGAGCTTAAGAATGCTAGTAATAAGAAATGTGAAATTCAGGGTGATTTATTTAACGCGGTACAAAGTGTCAAACAATCATGAAGTGAACAAAAGTGCATTGTTGGACAATGGTAGTGACGTTATACCGTGTACTCAGACGCGTTCGGGTAGGTTAGTTAAACCTCCTAGTAGGTTTAAGGACTATGATTTGTCAAGAGTTTAGAAGGTAGTTTTATTTTTAGAATTTATGACTCATTTGACTATGACTTCCTTTTATAAAATGGGGAGATGTCATAACTACAGTTATGTGTCATTGTTGTCATGTTCATAGACATGTGACAGTTTTATAAAAAATGACTTTTGTCAGAATGAGTCAGTGTAAAGTAGTTGTTAGAAAAATATCATGTCGTTAGTTAGCATTTTATTTAATAAAGTTTAATGTTATTAAAATGTGAGTTTATTAATCTAAATATAAATTATAATATACGACGTGATATTACAGTTAGTGGTGTTATCAGGAACACTCCGATCTATGGCTGAGAACTACATTGTTGGCTCACTTCAAGGAGTTTATAACGGGGCCTTCTAAGAACAGGACCAACAATCTCCTGCAACTCAGCAGACCACACCTGAGGGCAGTGCGCTGTACACCGGTCACTGTCGTCAGCTAAGGGCTCACATGCACCGGATAGGCCTGGCGGAAGACGCCGAATGCCGCTGGTGTATGAAAGCTGACGAGTCGGTCCGGCTCTGGCCAACTTCAGGTCTTCCATATTTGAACGGGCGGATGTACGCCCAGGAGACCTGGACAACCTCTCATCCAGAGCAGTTGTTCGGTTCCTCAGGGAGTCGAGTATTCTGGATGAGCTTTAACTTATGTGTGAGCCACAATAGACCTGCGGTCGCGGTTGCGGGCAGAATATGCCCACTCACGGTACATAACTAACTAACTAGTGCCATAGGAAGCCCTACATATAAGGTGGCCAAAAGTACCTTACAACGTCCTTCAACCAAAAATAGGAAAAACGGATAACTTCATAAAGCATATTTTGTGGACAAATTGCATGCCTTAACTTTAGCTCCAGGTGACGTCCTTGTGAGTTTTGATGTTATTTCTTTATTGAACTATGTTACCCATCAAAACGGATATGGAGCAGAGAACGGGAATTTCCACTAATCGCCAAACTGTTCCGACACTGCCTAACCACCACTTATTTCCAATGGCTGGGTAAATTCGTCGAACAGAATGATGGTGTAGCAATGGGCAGCTCTCTCAGTCCGGTAATAGCAGACGAGAATTCGAATAAATCCAAAAATTCAATTTAGTATGGAGACCAAAAAAGGAACACGTCTATCTTTCCTGGATGTAATGGTGACAAGGAAACCTGATGAAACATTGGCCAAAAGGTGTATCGAAAACCAACCCATACGGACCGTTACCTCAATAGTGGATCTAATCATCAGCCTAGCCAAAAAAGAAGAGTGATCAAAACCATCTGAGTTGGAAAAGGAGCTTAAACACCTGGAAAGGGGTTTCGGATGGAACGGTTACAGTAGGCAACAATTCAACAGAACCACTCGTCCACGAAACATCGAACTACGTAGACAACAAACGGGGGATGTTGAAGAGAAAGATGGATGGGCTTGCTTACCATACATACACAAGGTCACGGATAGGATTGGAAGAATTTTAGAGAAGCACAAGGTAAAAACGGTCTTTAGATCAACCCGCAGGATTCAATAGAGTCTCAGATCGGCTAAGAAGAAATGGGATCCTTTGTCGGCTTCTGGAGTTTACAGGATCCCATGCAGCTTTGGATCAAATCATTTGATACACAGCAGTTTTTACAATATCATTAAAACAAAATGATCACAACTGGCATTTTTTTTTATTTCTCTCACAATGAACGTTAATGTAATACGAAAGAAGTAAACGACTAAGATAAGTATGATATAACCTGCATAATGTTAATAGAGACTTTAACTGAGGGTTACGGTTAACTGAAGGTTTACGTTTATAGTAAAAGAGGCATAAGATAAAAATATGACTATTGAAAATTAAAGTTGTTTAATTTAAAGTCTTAATAAGATGATTAGGTCTCAGTCAAACTTCCTATAAGCATCCACCCACATTTCATTACTATTAAAACCAACTATCGTAGGAGGTTCCTAAATGGATGCTTGCGTGGGTAAAGCTGGTACATAGACTAATTAATGTAATTGCACGGCCAATGAATTCAGAGCTAAACTGGAGGCGGTTCTCACCATTTTCGTAATTAATGCAGAAACATTTTTGTTGGAAAAAGTCGTCGCAATAAAATTGCTGTTTAGTAATTGAAGGAATTGGAGAGCAAAAGCAAATAAAACCCCATCGGAAACGAAAAGTCATCGAAGAGGCAAATCCAATATAGCGGCAAAAAATCGTTCAATCCTGCATCTAAAACGTGAGAATGCAATATTAAGCTAACCGTTTTCTGTTATTGATATAAAGGATTATAATTTATTTTCTCACAAACCAGTCCGTATCTCAACGTTTTTTGTTCTAGACAATTTTTTCGATTCTCGTAACGCCATAATTGCATTTGCGGAATATGACGAAAACGGTCAGCAAAAGCTCGAGAAGAAACCTTCTTGTTATTTCTATCCATTCTGCCTCTACTTCCTCTGACACGACCCAACACTTTTGAAAAGAACTGACAATAAATTTGAGCAAAATTGTCTTATCAATACTCCTGACAACAGTTCCACAATGCCCAGTTATAAAAAAGTAGCATTTTACGACTTGATGGTACACCCTTGAGGCCAATTTCTCGGTACTAACAAACCCATAAATTTTAAGCATGTTGGTAAAATCCTGGCCATAACAGAAACCAATGATGGGCAGTAAACTAAACCATCATTTTTCATAAAACTGTCGCACTCTTAAACCCTCCTTTTAACTTTTGTTCAGACTTTTATGTTTATTGGGGGTATATTGCATATAACGGACGCTAGAAAGTCTATATTTCAGCTTGTCTATTTTCACAATAATACAACTTTATTAACTCTGAAAAAATGCCTTTGGGTACCTAAACATTCTTTGTCCTTTATTTGAAAGAATGTTTTACAGCATTAGGAAAAATTGTATTGTACTATTTTATAATAATTATGAAACAAATGATTTTAAATTAGATCGGAAATCAGCACTTATATAATCTGATTTTTGGCTCAAGTTAGTGGTTGCCAAATATTAACAAATAAGTACGGTTTGATTATTTTAACTTTAGTTGCATCTAATAACTCTACTATCTCTGACCACATTGGATGGAGCGAGCAGAGCGAGTTAGATGTCACGATGACATAATTTGACAATGGGTCAAATTATGGTTTTGCCAAATTACGTCAGCGTGACATCATATTTGCTATGCTCGATTCATGGAGCATCAAAACGAATGCTGCTTCTGCTACTGTGTAGAGTTTTGTTTTGTATTATTTTGTGACGGTGTGAGTATAGTAAAGTAGTTATTATACTGGAATAAAGGTTTTGTGCTTTGGTCCTCTCTGATGGATTGGGATTGATAAACAAAAAACAAAACCTATGGTTAATTTTTTTTCCCGTGGCGGTTACGTCATCAAGTGCTCCGCCATATTGAAATTTACGCACGTCGTTTATTACAAGCTAGGCTATCACCGCCCTCTGTCCAAGAAAGCCAAGAAGGTGCATGCCAAAAATTCCAATATGGCCGAAATACTGGTTTGACAGTTTGCATTTGTTTGTATTGTGGAAATTGAGTTTTTCGATGATTAAATTAATTTTTGTTTAAAATCAAGATTTGGGATTACTTGCCAAAGTAATTTTTGTTTGCTATTATATATTGTTGTTTATATGTTTATTGTTCTAGTGAAAGTGTAGTTTGTGTTCATTTTATTGTGTTATCACTATTGTTATTGTTCCTTCATTGTTCTATAATTTGTTGTTGGTTTTTTAACTTAAATTCTATTGCCTCTACAATATGCCGTCCACTTGTTGTTTGCCAAATTGTAAAAGCAATTTGGTGAAAGACCCAAAAGTGTCAGTCTTTTACTTTCCAAAAGACCCTGCTCGAACCCAACAGTGGTTGAAAGCTTTGAACTGGAATGATTTTACTCCAACACACTACTCAGTGGTAAGTACAATATGCTTTCTCATTCAGTAAACTTATTGCCTCTTACATACATAGGTATGTGAGTTACATTTTGAGGCCGCCTGCATTTTGAGAGCAACAAAGGTTTACTCTGAAAAAACAGGACAGCTTTTAGAAGTTCCATTGGCACATTTACATTTTAAAAGAAAGGTCTTGGTAATAATATAAAACCCATTTACCAGTTTTGCTTACCTAGCTTCAAGGATTTCCAAATTTTCTTTGATTGAGCAGTTTTCACATTAGTTTGTTGTACTTTCCAGGACAAAAGGTTCTAACCAAACTTGCTTTGGCTGGACTTTATTGGGTATAAAAAGCCATATCTATACATATCTGGATCAGGAATGAAGCGTTCTTTGATTTTTCACTCACAACTTCTAATCAACTACACGAAAAAATAAAAAAAAACATATTTTCTACTGCATCTGCATAGGTTTGTGTGCAAAACGAAAACCGCTAAATGACCGATAACGCCGCCATTAAAAGTGACATTTTAGGCTTTCTTGTACAGAGGGCGGTGAGGCTATCCATCTTTTTAATCACCTGTTTGGACGTTGCCGTATTGACAAATTCCTCCTTTAAACCTCACAATATACAGGGTGTCCCACGACGAAAGACCTCGATTGATATTGGAAAAAGTATAAATAGGAGAGTTTTGAAAATTTGGTAGGATACTGATGTGGGCATGCCCAATCCAACTAAAATATTTTCAAGATGGTTGCACTTCCGCTTATACCGGAAGTCGATCACAACTTTCTTATTTTAAATAGAACACCCTATATATTATTACATATTTGGATTCCTCACAAAATTCTGACCAACTTTTGTATAGAATGCCCTATGTCTATCTCTAGCCGTTTTCGAAATATTTGATGTTTTTCCAAAAAAGTGACAGTTGCAACGCTCAACATATTTTTGTACTATGTTAAAACCGTATTTCATTTTGCAATGAAACTTTGGGTTATTGTAAATAAAGGATCGTTTTATTAAACTGAGGGTGCGTAACGACTCATTTGTATACAGGGTCGTCAAAAAAAAATCATAAACTTGCCACTAAAAAAAATGAAAAATCTCAAGTTTTTTAAATGGAAACCCCCATTTTTTATGACGGAATCATTTTGAGCATTAAAAATTACTATAAGTTTCAATTTACTTGCCTATACCTAAATCCAACCCATTTCGTTTTATTTGAGAATAAACATTTTTTTATTAGGCTGCATGGTTGGGATTAGCTGGTACTCTAGTTGGCCATGCTTTTGACACACGGTGATATTGGAGACCTGCAGGGCATGTTAATAACACTAGTTTTGAGTGTTTTGACAACAGCAAATATGCCGTCGCGGTTACGTTATTCAAACCAAGATTGCTTAAATCTGTTTATTATTTACGGAAAATGTGATAAAGTTCTGAGTAGAACATGTGAGGTATTTGCCGCTCGTTATCTAGAAAAACCAAATCCATCACCAAAAGCTGTCAAGCAAATAATTGAAAATTTTAAGAATACGGGATATGTGAAGATAAAAGCTATTAAAACAAAACCAATTCTACAAATGTAGAAATTGCAATTTCTAACCAACTTTTGTGTACAATGCCCTATTCCTATCTCTAGCCGTTTTCGAAATATTTGATGTTTTTCCAAAAAAGTTATAGTTGCATTGCTCAACATATTTTTGTACTTATATTAATAATTAATTTAACAAATGTTCGAAATTTCGACCTTCAGCTTCGTGACACTTTGCGCACCTTAGGATCAGCTGCTCATGGGTTGCTGCTCTTATTGCGTTTGGGCTTAAACCACGAAACGCGTTTCTCAGTCTTTCAATACAATTTTCCTTTGTTGTTAAAGGAAGATTGTAAACTTCATCTTTAATTGCCCCCCATACAAAATAATCTAAAACTGACATGTCTGGCGAGCGGGGTGGCCATTGAAACGGTCCGTTGTTAGCAATCCACCGGTCGTCAAACGTAGCTTGTAGAAAATTATTGACAATATGACCATTATGAGGAGGTGCGCCATCATGCTGATAAATTACCCGTCTTCTGTCGGCTAGAGGTAAATTATCCAAGTATTCCCTTTCTAAATCTTGAATTATAGCTAGATATCGATCACCTACAATAAAAACATAGCATTAAATTTAGTTTTAGAACTTCACAATTTGTCGTTTAACATCGTCGATATACCGTTTAAATTTTCTTCATAAAAACGTATCATAACAATTTGGTCATTCCTCACAGCACAATAAACATTAAAACTCCAGATTTCTTGAAAATTTCTCTCTCTAATTACGTGTGGATTTATGTCACACCAGTAGTGTGAATTATGTCTATTGAACATTCCATTTTTAGTGAATTTGGCCTCGTCGCTCCAAATAATATTATTCAAAAACAATTCATCTCCATAGTGACTAGTCAGCAAAAACTCACTAAAAACAACTTTCTTCGGAAAGTCAACCTCTTTTAAGTGTTGCACTAATTTAAATGAAAAAGGGTGAAATTTATGTTTCTTCAGGATCCTCTGAATTGAGCTTTTGGATATGCCTGATTCTACGGAAACTTGTCTTATTGACAAAGTTGGATTTGCAACAAAATAGCCCAAAATTGCAATTTCTACATTGGTATTATTAAGGATTGGTTTTGTTTTAATAGCTTTTATCTTCACAGATCCCGTATTCTTAAAATTTTCAATTATTTGCTTGACAGCTTTTCGTGATGGCTTTGGTTTTTCTGGATAACGAGCGGCAAATACCTCACATCACAACTCACAACTTTATCACATTCTCCGTAAATAATAAACAGATTTAAGTAATCTTGGTTTGAATAACGTAACCGCGACGGCATATTTGCAGTTGTCAAAACACTCAAAACTAGTGTTATTAACATGCCCTGCAGGTCTCCAATATCACCGTGTGTCAAAAGCATGGCCAACTAGGGTACCAGCTAATTCCAACCATGCAGCCGAGCATGCAGCCTAATAAAAAAATGTTTATTCTCAAATAAAACGAAATGGGTTGGATTTAGGTATAGGCAAGTAAATTGAAACTTATAGTAATTTTTAATGCTCAAAATGATTCCGTCATAAAAAATGGGGGTTTCCATTTAAAAAACTTGAGATTTTTCATTTTTTTTAGTGGCAAGTTTATGATTTTTTTTTGACGACCCTGTATACAAATGAGTCGTTACGCACCCTCAGTATAATAAAACGATCCTTCATTTACAATATCCCAAAGTTTCATTGCAAAATGAAATACGGTTTTAACATAGTACAAAAATATGTTGAGCGTTGCAACTGTCACTTTTTTGGAAAAACATCAAATATTTCGAAAACGGCTAGAGATAGACATAGGGCATTCTATACAAAAGTTGGTCAGAATTTTGTGAGGAATCCAAATATGTAATAATATATAGGGTGTTCTATTTAAAATAAGAAAGTTGTGATCGACTTCCGGTATAAGCGGAAGTGCAACCGTCTTGAAAATATTTTAGTTGGATTGGGCATGCCCACATCAGTATCCTACCAAATTTTCAAAACTCTCCTATTTATACTTTTTCCAATATCAATCGAGGTCTTTCGTCGTGGGACACCCTGTATATCTTTCATTAAGCAATTATAAATGAAAATGAGAAAACTATATTGTTTTGGAAAAAAACATTCTAAGAATCTCACATGTTTTGCATGCAATAAATGCTTTTTTTTTTCGAAATCTGTATAATTCATCGGTCCGTTTATTACTGCAACCATTCAACCAACAATACACCAGGTTCACATCTGCTCGTGGAAGATGTGGCAACATAATGGCATTTGATCAAATTTATGTATTAAGTAACTTGTATCTTTCTAATATTACCTGAAACTTATTAGAAATTTGTTTTTTCAACACACAACATATAGATTTTGACAACACCATTATAACCATAGCTTCAAACACCTTTTGTTCAGAGTCTTTTAGAGCAATTGATAATGGACTGGATGGACATTTTAAATTTGGACCCTTTTAAAGCATTATAAGCAAACTCTAGATTAGGCAAATAAAAGTACCTGAAACATAAACTATTTAGTATTAGCAGCTCATTAATACCTCTACCAGAGTCCTTTTTATAGTATTAGGTAAATCACCTTGTCAGCTTCTGCTAAATATACCTTTACTCTATATCCATGTTTCTTCGAGAACCACTGGCTTGAATAAACTTGGTTTTTGTAGAAAATAAATGGACCATAACCATTTTTAACTGAATGATATGGCATCAATGGGGCTGTTCCTAGATTTGTGGACGCCATTTGTACTTTCTCATAGAGTTGAATTACACCAAATAAGAGAACAAGTCCCTCTTTGTCTGTTTAGTAGATTTAACCATTCAACAGGGTCCTATTAGACCAGAACAGGCCCTAAAGACAGGAAGTGGCTGAAGAAGAAGAAGAAGAAGAAGAAGAGTGAGGAGGTTCTTCATGGAAATGAATGTCCTTCTGGCCTGTTCTATCCTTGATCAGATTTCCATTTTAGGGTCACTGTTCTCGTTGACGAGGGCTCCAAGATATTTAATAGACGGCACTTGTTTCACAGCTTGGTTGTTGATCTGAAGGATCGCCCTTCTTGGTGCCTTGGAGAACACGACCACCTTGGTCTTGGCAACGTTTATGTGTAGACCATACTGTGTGCTATGTTCAACGATGAGGTCCATCATATTCTGGAGATGTGGGAGGCTGTCGGCGACCACGACCGTCGACATGTCGGCGAATCGCATATTATTTATGAGGGTGCCGTTGATTTTAACGCCTTCTTTCACACACTTCTCCAGTGCCTCCCTTTACCACTTACAAAATTTATATTATTTGTAATTTAAGCACAATGTCAAAATAGAAGGTTTGCTTCGATAGTGCCTTGTATTGTGTTGACTCTTTTCAGTTGAACTGTATTTTTCACTTTTCGATAATTAGTAAGCTTCAAAAAACCACCATATCTAAGCTGGTTGACCATGTTAAAACTTTTATTACTCCCAAATTAAATGCATAAAATCGAAATTTCTAGCGCTGTAATGTCTCTAATAATGTGTTAAAATTGAGACACTAGCTACTTGCTTCTAAAGGTTTATACTGGTTTATACACCGTAAAATTTGAACAAACAAAACTGGATCATAAACCCATAAATCGTCAACCAATTCAAAATAAATGTACTTCGAAGTATTATGCCTCTCGTCGACTGTCATTTTATTGCCCCCACCTCAGGGGGTTAACAAGTCTATTTCTTTTGTTCGAACAATTTCAAACTGTTTAACCTAAATTTTCAAAAAATATCCTTTACAAACTTTCAGTTTTGAATTTGGGACTATTTGCACAAGCCGGTTTTAAGGATCCCTACGCCTTAGGTTAAGAATAAAGTCAGGTAGGGCCCTGTATCTGTTGCACCATCTGAAGTTTCATTCCTAACTAAGTGGTCATTTCTGAGCCCCTAACAACTCCCTAAAATTAAAAGTTTTTGTTTGTTATGAAATTATTTCTCAAATTAGCAGAAAAATAATTATTCACAATTTTTGAATTATAATGGATGTGTTTGACGATTTAGAAATATTGTGTGCTAAAGTTCCCTTACTAAGTAAGGTTGAAATAAACATGGTGCAAACAAATTTTATGTTAGGGTAGGTATAAATATTTTAGACAAATGACTGCATAAATCTGCAGTCAAACCACAGAGTTAACTTTTTAGTGTTGTCGTCAGTTTGATGGTTCAATAAGTGTCATATTATTTTCACGTTTTTCTCAAAATAAACAGCGTAATAATCTTTGTATAGAGCAGTTTCGTGTCCGAAATGCCGTTCACGTTAAAAGAAGAAATCTCTTTATCAAGACAAGTGAAAAGTGACTTGAAAAACTTACTTGAATCTTCCAGGATTATTTTAAGGCCTCTAAATGAAAATGAAAAAACTGTTTTAAATTGTCACAGGTCCTTACAACCATTTTGAAAGTTCCGTAAAGCTCTAAAAGTGTTCTAAACATTTTATGATCTGTCGAGAACATTCATTGGGTCTGGTTGGTCATATACTATATAATTTATTGTAGTCCCTGCCTTAGGTTATAATTGACAATCAATCGGTCGACATACGTTTTCTGCTGATGATTGTGTCGCAACAGTCTCATTGTGAACAGACTATACCATGTTTGTTATGTTGTAATACTTATTTACGTTTCAAGGGCTGAAAATGACGATAATTACACCCTCGGCCCTTATTTGAGCTTTTCTATTTGCTGAAGACTACCCTTCTTTCGGCCCATAATACCATAGGAGGCAAAGGCAAAACGGTACAGTTTTACTTTACCACCCCCGACAGACGGGTGGTAAAGTAACTACGGACCGTAAATATGTCATAAGCATACTAGAAACGTAGGCGTAAAACTAATTCATATTACCGAGTCCTTCGTGCATAAATTATTCAAATCGTCTTTCAAACTTGAAATAGAACAATTTGAACCTTTCCGGCAATATTTGGGTTCTGGTTAGTTCAGGTATTTCCCTAAATATTGGCCACGTTGTAAATATGACAACGTGGTTCTCTTTGAGAACGTCTTGAGTTTACTACCAAACTTATTTATTATTTTATTTTAATTTTTTCTACTGTCAAATCACAAGGGGTTTGTTAAATTTCTTTCCCAGTGTTGTCATTTAATTTTGTGGGTTGACAACGCTGTTTTTATGACAAAACCACGTGTCATAGTTTGTCTTTATAATCCGTTAATAGAGTTCTGCTCAAGCATTAAACAACTTATCTATTCCGACCAAAATTATTGCCCAATTATACATTGTGGACCATGACGAATTGGACAAATTCAGTGCAAACTTGATGTAGTTTGACTCCTACCCTATGAAATGTCATTGAATAAATAATGCAACACAATACAGTTCAGCACTGAACTTGCCAATGGCAAAACGCCATAAAATAGTACCAAAATGGTTTCCGGTTTCACAGGAAGTAAACATGAAATGAGCTTTGTTTGAACTAATGATTCTGCATGGATGGGATAAGTATTGCTGAGTACTGATTTGCTAGCAAATGGTCCAAATCCATATTCGAAACAGTTTAGTATCAAAAACCCAAGCAAAGACAACTCTGTATATTGTGTTCTTTTTTCGTATCTACGTTCTAGACATGTTTTATTTTTGTATAATATCGCTTATTACTTTTACTCATTTATTGGTTTTTTCTTTTCAGCGTTTCATTCTGCCAAGTAGAGTTTGCTCGAAGAATAGCTGCAGAAAAATGTGTAAAATATAATCTTTTTTTCTGTATTTTGTTTTTATTATAAAAGACAATAATGACAGTGATATGTCAATTTAGTTTTATTATGCAATTATTAAAATGTATGATTATTTCACATATTACCGTAAATTTAACAAAATATGCATGTCGCAAACAGGTTTTCACATATATTTCAAGTTTTGATCGAGCAATCTCTAAGCAAATCTACTCATAAGGAAGGGAGATTGAGTGATAAATAGAGACAAATATACAATATAAGAGGGTGATTTAAAATAAGAAAAGATATGCCTACTTTCGCTTTAACCGGAATATACCATCTTAAAGGTATACATTTTTGTTTTTAATAGATCGTGGCAGTTTAATGTTGTTCATACTGTACTAAAGTCAATAAGTAAGGTAAATGTGATTAAAGGTATTCCTTTTTAAGGTTGAATTAGGTTTTTATTATTCCTCTTTAGACATTTCTGTGTTTGATCTTTAGATTGATTGGACTAACAATAGTCCAGAGAAATCTGGTCTGTAGAATGGAAATATAATAAATTAATGACATCAACACTACTATTACTATTACCATCATTACTTTCGTTCAGATAGTCTGCTATGTTGAAATTAACTTGGTTTCTCCACCTAATATTCCATTTTTCTTTTAACTATGTTCCAAACTCTCGATTGATTGAAAGTATGGGCTACCAGAAAGCTATTGCAAAACTTCTACTCTACCTTTTGTAGCCACATAGTATTGCCTTATAGGAAAATAATTTGGATCATTGTTATGTTAGTATTACCATTACATTCCAGGAGGTTTTCTAGTATTATGATATATTCACATTGAACCATGAACACAAAAAGATCAACTTCAAACTTGACTGATGTTTTGACAAAATTAGAAGAGTTTGTTGGAAAAGAAAGATTATTTTCGTTATTAGCAGCTGGTTTCTGAACTTACTTTTCTTTAACGTTACTTCCTGAATCCCCTATCTAACTAGGGGAATATGGCTTCTGCCCAGAATTGGTCTGACCCTAGGCCATCCCCAGGAAGGCCTCTTTGTGCCTCGGTATACAAGTCAATTGGTTGTCTTGTGTGGTTTCTGAGCTTCATCCTTGATATGGGCGTACGGTGCTGAGCATTAGAAAGACAACACAACAAAGGAGGGCAACACAACTACTGGATGAGAGCAAAATGGGTCCAGGAACCTTATGTACAAACAATATAGGAAAGGCATTTAAGATCAGTTGTCTACAATCATATTATCATAATCCCTAGATGTCTATAACAATCAAATCTCAAATCCTGCATCTCTTGTTTCAATTAAAAGTCTTTTCGTTTTTAAAGTGATATGATCATTTTTAGGGTTTATGGTATTGTCATCCAATTTTTGTATGGCACTCTTGGAGTCGGTGAGAATTAAGGTCTTTTTGATATCCTTATATGAGATATGTTTCTGGACCACCGTATTTATCCTCCCGATCATTCCTGATAATATTGTATCCCTTAATGTAAATGTTTTTATTATTTTTCATCCATGTTTCATTCAGTGCTATTATTTGTAGGGTGTATTCCCAAATGAGAGAAAGTAGTGCATGTTTATTACTTACTAGGCTGCGAATATTCCATTGCAAAAGTCTTTGTGTTCAGTCATTTTTGTCTCATGATTTCCTGGTTTCTCTTCTTTGAGAACATCTATACATTATTTACTATTTAGTTAGAATTCGCTATCTGATCCCATTTAGTCATCCTGTATTTCCGGGCTGTTTATAATAATTGGCATTAATGTTTTGACAATAAGCTGAATTGTGTTATAGGCATTGTTTTGGTTTATTTGTAAGATGGGTTGGAGACTTTCAAGAATAATCACTTGTTACATGAACATTGTTTAATGGTAATAAAATTAATGTAAAAGCTTGACTACCACTTCATTAATATCTAAACTAATTGTTCTCTCATTTCATCAAAGCGGGAATCAAATCTAACCTACCTGACACATGACGTGTTACAAAAGACAGTAAAACTAAATATGACATTTTACAGAAACAAAACAGATCTTAACATAACAGGCATTTCCTTAAAATATTTGTTCTATATGTTCTCTGTTGTAGAGAACATTCTGTTTTGTTGTCGATGATCTGCACTAGGTGGCAAAGTCTGTTGGGTTAAGGGTGTATATGTTGTTTGTCTTGTTGTATTAATGGGTTCTACTTGAGTTCTTGGTTTTTTTTCTCTCTTTATATAGTGGGCTTCTCCCGTTGGGGTTTAGAAGTGCTTCATTATGCTTACTTTTATTATAAGGCTGTTTCATTTCTTAGCTTGATTTCTAACTACTTGATCATATGTTCTTCAAATCCCGGCTGCTGCTCTACTACCTTCCTTCTTTGCATTATGGATATTCGATTAGTAACCTGTTGTCTCGATGGAAGGAGAGGGTGTTCTCTTGAGTTATACTGGAAGTCCCTTTCATTGGTGTTTTGCTTAGGGCACTTATCGTTGGCTTCTTGGTAGGTTATGTTTTCAAATACCATTAGTTTTTGTTTCTTCTTTATGTTAATAAAGTTTTTATAAAAACTAAATTGAATCGAGTATGAGAATATCCAAACGATTATAATATCACCTTACCTTTTAAGACAAATATAATCAATTTTGAATACATTTATTGCAAGTTTCTATGAGACATTCTTCATTATTTGACTTTGTTTTGAATGTTTTCATTTGCTTTTTTATCGGTTTTGATCTGACTTTTTCTGTTGGGTAAATTACCATAAACAAAACAATTTGTCAAGTGCTCACTTTTCGTTTCGCGTTTTGTTTTAAGGATGCACATATTAAATTAAATTAGGCAAAGCTGTCGGCGCCTTTGCCACCAACCGCAACCATTTTGTTACTTGATACCTTCAACGTTAAAAATGGTTTTTTCGAGGGACCTTTGAATCGTGCCGCCGATGGCGGGAAAATTCATTAGCTTAATGATTCCGGGCCCGACTTTCTGTTTCGTATTGTATTAGTCAAATTCACACTTTTTGTTCTCTGTTTGTTAAGGTGTCCGTCATCAATTCGGGGTGGAAATGAGTTTTGCTTTATTTCATTTCGAGGCGGACGTCCTAGTTTTTTCGGCCAAATTTGCTGACTAATTGGCGCCAACGCACCACCATTTATCTCCACGCAAATATGATTTTTAGAAATTTTCGGGTTTGCTAATTTTCGAGTTTATTAAGCGATACGCCCCTTAAAATAACCTTTAAACAGGGCGGTTAATATCAAAACAAAAAGGTAATTTACCGCTAGAAATTGAAAAAACAATTACCTTAGAAATGACTCACACATATTCGTATTTTTAATTATCCACAGAAACAACTTTTGGAAAAAAAAATAGTAATTGATGCTCTATTTTGATTGATCTGAAAAATGGGCCACATTGAAGAATGGAACAATGTCAATGTAATGTCATATTGAAATATCCCCTTTTGGTCGCATTCGTTTTCAAGCTCCATGGAGCAAGCAGAGCGTTTTTGACGTAATTTGACAGTTGATGAAATTATGGTTTTACCAAATTACGTCATTGTGACGTCAAAAACGCTCTGCTCGTTTTTGACGTATTTTGACAGTTGATGAAATTATGGTTTTGCCAAATTACGTCATTGTGACGTCAAAAACGCTCTGCTCGCTCCAGTGCTCTTGGAAGCTTTTCCGCTTTACTTCTGCGAGGTTATTAACTTCTTGACAGAACCATGGTTTGGTGGGATTTTGTGCCTTTATGTTGATTTTCCTTTTCCAATGGCTTCTTCGGCCGCCTGGTGTACCTATACAATTCTTTATATCATTCCAACATATTTCAACATTTTGGTTGACCAACCCCTTTTCCTGTATGTAATGAAAAAAACTGAAATAGCCATTTGATGTAGTTTAAAAAGTTAAATCCAATAATTAGTACCAGAATATTCCTAACCTTCAAATAGAAGAGCAAATACAGCCAATGGTGTTTTTTCTAATTGATCACCCGGTATATTTAAATATTTTCGGAATGTGCTCAAAATTCTTCAAATACTTTTACAAAAATAAAAATAAATAATTTTTAAGGAACAATTTTTCTCTTTTCTACCTTCCTCTGTAATTCAAAATCCAGCAGGTTAATTTCTTTTCTTTAAGAACAATGCAGTACTAAAATATAATAGTATTAAACTCAAAGGTTTTACACAGGTCATGGATTGATGACTGAATAATAATTTAAAGTATTTTGCTTGCAAGTTACGATAAGTAGTTACTTTAAGATCAGACAATGGAAGATACAAAATTAAAGTTTGGGTTCACAAAACTGAAAGTTTAAAAGTCCGTCTTAGTGCAAAGCGGACTATACAGTCTGTAGTCCAGAGTGCAATTCATATTGTTGGTGAAGATGTTATCCACCCATTAAGTACCGGCACATCTAGCAAACTCCAATAAATATGCAGGGACAAGTTCAAATCTGGTGCTGGAAACCAAAAAAGTCCAATGATTAGTTGAACTGATGTTGAAAACAACCAGGAAACTACAGAGGAATAACTCTCCTAAGCGCTGTAATGGAACTATTCACGAAAATCATCTGCGGTATAAGGGATTCAGGAAAAACAGGTCTACCACAGACGCCATATTCATCTTTCGACAAATAGTCGAGAAATCAATCGAATACGAGAAACCGGCGTAAATGTGCTTCATAGATCTGAGCGCAAAGAGTTTGATCGAGTGTGGCTAAATGACATTACAACCATATTGAGATGGGGCAGCATTCCGAAAGAAGTAGTTAGAACTATTGAAAACTTGAACACCAATACAACGACCAGAATACTTGTGAATAACAGCCTGACCCAAAAGGTGCCCATATCAACAGTAATAAGACAGGGAGACTCTATGAACGAAATAATAAAAGACGTTAAAAAAACGCGGGGCATGGTTACAGAACTAACAATACTGTGCTATGCGGATGATGCAGTAATTATATCAGAAAACGAAGATGAGCTGCAGAGACTACTTCATCAATTCTACCTGACAGCGAAACGCGATTCGACGCGATATGTCGATTGCGATAAACAAGACAAAATCACTAGTTGTAGCAAAAGAACCTAGAAGATGCAAACTAGCTGTTAACGACGAAATAGTAAAACAGGTGATGTCCTTCAGATACTTAGGGGTAGAAATAACCGCCCATCAAGACAGAAGATCTGAGGTAAAGAATCAAATAGATATGGCCTCTAGAATAGCCGGATGTTTGAGACATTATATGGAAAAACCAGTTCCTAAAAATAGAAGCAAATACCAGAATATATAAATCATGCGTAAGGTCAATAATCACATATGCCGCAGAAACCACGGCAGACACCAGCAGGACCAAGAGCATAACCCGAACGGCAGAGATGAGAATGCTCCGAAGTATCACGGGATACACGCTACGTGACAGAATACCCAACCAAGAAATAATACGAATTTGCGACATACAGAACATTGTAAGATTGACGAGACAGAGACGGCAAGAGTGGAATCAACACATCACCAGAACGGAAGACAATAGAAATGCTAAAATTGCGAGAGACGGAAAACGACACTCTAGAAGACCGCCAGGCAGACCACCAAAGAGGTGGAGGGATAGCTGGATGTCGACGTCGCAAGGAACTCCTTAAAGCTGGAAAAACAGGCTGAAAGCCTATTTCAAGAAGAAGAAGAAGTTTTCTGGATATTTCATCTGTTTAAAATATTTTGGCTTCAGCTTCATTTCTAGCTTCTTTGCAAGCAGAAACGCGAAAATGTTGGTAGGTTAGGTTTTTGTATATGCAAGTCCAAATTTTGATGTACCTATAGGTTGTGACCAGTTCCAAGTGTGAATTTATTATGAAGACTTGTTGTCATATCATTCTACTGAAAAAACCAATGGTTTACTTAGGTGGTAGTTTTACCATGATTTCTCGGTTATCAACACTCCTGAAGATGATTCTTTGATGGTTTTTATCAACTTCAAATTAGAAACCACGTTGAAAAATTTAGTTGGAATACAAATTTGTGTATCGAAGGGATACTGATTTAAGTTACGTCAAAATAAATATCAGTTTACAAAAAAAGTGATTTCTGAATATTTTAAATTAATTTCAGATTTCAGAAGTTTTTTTGGTGCACAAAATTGAATTGATCTGGACGTACTAGCTGTAACATAACGATCCATCATCCATTCATTGTTTCTTGACTTTAAGGCTAACTTTTTTTAATGAAGGCGATCCATTCTTCCTTAGTGACATGGAACTTTTCAGCGGCTTTACAAATAATTCCCACAATAATTCAAAATTATTTTGCGCCTTCTCAGCTGAACACAAAGAGCGAAATTTTTCAAAGTTACCGCACGTATTTGTCAGTTTTAACCGGTCCAAAAAAATTGCCTTATTGGTGACTGTTGTTTCGCAGCATTTAAGACACCTTGCTCCAGCATCTGCTGGTGGTACTTTGGGTTCCGCGGTCGGGTAAACAATTAATCTTTAAAACGATTGGGTGTCTTAAAACCAATCATCTATTAAATTTATTTAAACAACATTCTCACAGTGTTACAATCAGATTTCTCTATTTTACAATTTTTTGTGCATTTCGGTTGAAAAATTTAGCGGTACTTCTGTAAAGGCAGTTAGGTAGTGGCGATTGGTTCCCACGACGCAGCGTTGAGAATCACTTTTATATCGGGTGATTGAAAAAAGTTCACCGCCACTATGTAAATAATATCGGTATTTTCTTTTGGGCCATGACCAATCAGGAGACGGACAAATGACATTTCCTGATAGCAGATTTTTTATTGAAAACGGTCTCTGGGTTTACGTAAAATTGGTGGGAATTATCAAACAAAACCTAAACGTTTGCATAACATAAAATCGATGTAACCACCAACGTCTGCGGTCAGCATCATCATCTTTATTTGCAGTTGTTTTAGAAATATTACAAATTTTGATTTTGTTTTGCTCTTCTTAATGGTTTATGGTCATACATTTTTAAATCAACGAACTACTAAATCATCAATTTTCTTCATTTTATCTCTGGTACTGCTTCATGCATACAACCCACAAAACGAACTCATTATGTCGAACATCCACATAAATCAAGCCACAATAAGAGAACCATTATGGCCAATTGAAAGGGACAGATACACAAAAACACGTCCAAACAGAGTGACTAAATCTCGTTTACGACCCTATAATTTGTCACCAGATATGTCGAAATATCTATTGGAGAAATGCGGAGCGAAAAATCCGACTTCTGTCCTACCCCGCTGTGGCTGAGAACGATCGAATATTGGGTGCAGACAAACTCAGTGTGTATTCGTGATTTTTTTGAATGTTTAATGTCAAACTTTAGTGTTTTCTGAGGTACGACTACTGTTAATGGTTTCCTTGAAGATGTGGTCTTGCAGTTTTTGGAATAGACGGTAGTTTGAACAAATTATTTTCGAATTAACACTTCATGCTGTTTTTCAGGTATTCTCTGCATTTGTTTACAGATGTAGTTCAGTAGATTTGTTTGATTTTGTTTTTGGGAAACTTGAATTTCAACTGCTTACTTAATTTTTATTAGAATTATTTGCGATTTTTAAAAGAACAGATTTCAGATGATTTTGTTGAAAGTTTTGTTTTGACTATGTTATTATCCACCTGATATTGTCTTAAAAATTTCTATTCTTTTTAAGATTTATTTATTTACTTGTTCTTTTTTGCGCACATTAAAATTTATAAGGGATGCCAGAGATATTCCGGTAGAGGTAGGGATGTCAATTTTTGATAATAATTTTTAGAATTGTCAGATATTATATCTGATTTTCTTGTGAAGCTAAAGTTGCGGACTGATAGAAGAATAGCTTTCAGAAAGCTCCAAACAGTTTTTTGTTCGAGGACTATGCTAATAAGGTGTAATTTACATTGAGTAGTTCCAATCAGGTACCAATTGGAAACATTTGTTGCTGCTTAAGCAAACTACTTGAGAACGCTGCAAAGCTGTCCAACAGATTTCATCTTTGAAGAGCTAGAGACTAAGCTAAGTACTGCTGTTCAAAACGATACTGATGCCCCGATGATGTTGGGAGCGAATTCCAGAAAACCTGAAGTAGGAGCCATAGTGCGACACACCACATGATCTTTAGACGTTTTGTTTCTTGAACTAATTGCGTAAACGTGTCAGAGAAAGTAAGTAATTAGGCTAATATATACAAAACGTTTCTGGTATCCGATCTATTCATTTAGTAGTAGTAGTCATGTATGTAAACATTGAGCGCCAAATAATTACCCTGTTAGTTTCTGAATGGAAGAGTTACTGTAGTAAAGTAGTTAGGTTAGTTTTGTTTTAGGTTTAGTTATTTCTCCGTTTATAAAATAACTTGGCATCCCTGGGATCTATTTTTTGTAGTTTTTATTTGAAAGAATGGATATTAATCAAGATAATAAAATATTACTGAAATGGTGTCGTCCAACGGTTCAAGAAAGGACCCAGTCTCGAAAGTAATTGTCTTAACAATATGTCACAATCAAAGCGTAAAACTAACTTACATAACAGAAAACAACTTTGTCTTCAGCAACATCTCATGATCTTCAAAAAATGTGTTTCTATTTTATTCTTCAAAGCACCGTAGTAGGGTTCTACGACAGAAATTATATGTATCATGCATGTATTTGTCTGCACCTAAACTGTTTTGGTACTAGAAGGGCCACACTCGTTATTTTTCCTAAATTCCGTCCGTGTTGAACCAAAATAGTTGAATTTGTCAGTTTGGTAACATTTCAAATACTCTAGGAACCAAAATTGTAGAATTTGTCATTGTCAATTTGATAACATTGCAAACACTCTTCGAACCAAATCAGTAAAATTTGTTAGTTTGGCAGCATTGCAAAGACACTTCTGAACCAATTATTAGCAAAATTTGTCAGTTAGGCAACAAGGCAACATTTTTAAGGTTTTGAAGTCGGAATTTAACTAAATTCTGACTTCAAAGTCGGAGTTTAACTAAATTCCGAGTTTGAAGTCGAAATTTAAGGAAAATAACGTCTTTGGCCCTTCTACACCTTCTTAGTTTACAGACCAAAGTATTTACTACGAAACAGAAGCAAATCAATCAAGTTCATTAAAAACGATGCAAGTTAATTTCTTCTACCTTTTACTGCCAAAGATTTGCTTTTGCTTTGTACTTTGAGCCAATGATCAATTTTTATTAAAGAGACCCTTGCCTTGCCTAGCTAGTGAAAATGAAGAAGAAGGTCTTGTCTATTAATATTTGCAAAATCTTAGATTAGAAGAGAATACCGAGATATTTGAATCAACGAGTCAACTGAGGCCAAGAGAAAAAACACAACTTTCACATGGAGAGATGTGTGAATGTCATGTTGTTCTGTGTGTAATAAGCTTATGGTAAATAGAAGTTTGATCGAAGAGGAAAGATGGAAAAGACATTTATTAGGTGTTTATCATAAGTCTCTGGAAAAGGTTGTTCATATAAGCTAAGGTTAGTTGAACTCTTTTTATCAGTTGTGATCGCCCTGATTCTAAAAGGATTTAGGTCGTCCTTTCTTCTTCCTGGGGTTTCCACTGCATTACTTGTTTCGGTAATTTTTCCTGGTCCATCCGTTTTACGTGGCCATAACACATGTCTTTGTGTTGTCTTTCTTCTCAATGTTGAACAATGTTCTTTCTTACATTCATCTTGTCTCTTATGACATGTCTCTATTATTTCTTCTTCTTCTTCTTTCATCAGCCCTTTTGCATCCACTCCTGGACATAGGCCTCCCCTTACTGCTTCCATTCGGATCGATTCATTGCCATCTGGTGCCATTTCCTTCCCGCTATCTCTTTTATGTCGTCGATCCATCTGTCATTGTCTTGTAGTGCCACATGCCCCATCCAACGCCATTTCTGACTTTTGTTTATTTCCTCTTTTTTTTAAAGTTATTATTTATTTACTCGTAAGAAACCAATTGGTTCAATTAAAGTTAATTCACTAATTTTCCGTGTTTAACCAGTAAGTTAAGAAACTGTTCTTAAGTAAGTAAACCAGAGATCTAAAGAGGAAAGCAAAACTTATAAATTGGTAAAGTTATCTGAAATTAGGCATCAGCTTATTGAAGCTGGTGATCTAACAGGTGTATTAAAAGCTTAGTCTTCTTTGGCTTCTCTACCTGAAGGTAAACAAATTAACCATGTTTATTCTTCATAGATATGCTGTGAATAGTTAATTTGGTACTTGGTAACTGACCGATTACTTACGCTGTCCTCAGTCAAAACAACGATATAGCAAAAACGGCCGAACCGGTTTTGGGACGCACGTTTTTCATCAAATACCCCGTTTTAACTGAAATTTCTTGATCCCATGACGGTACCATTCATTATTTTAACCAATTAGAGCCGCTTATGCCGTGGCTAAATTTCTGCACCGTTACGGCGGCGGCCAATTGTGAACGGAGTTTCAAAGGATATTCAACTAGAGAACCAGCGCAAACATAATGATCAGAGTCTTTGAAAAAATGGGACAAGTGTACAAACGACAGGTCTGTAGTCCGTCCCTGGGTGTAACGTGTAAAATAATTCAATTTGTAAACCCACATAATAATTTTAAAATTTTTATTAATATTTCTCGTACCGGCTTTAGTAGTATCAAGCACGAAATTTCAATTTTAGCCTTGTTAACGTAGCCGATTGTTTTAGATGAATTTTTTTCGCTGACGCACCGTTCAATTTTCGGAATGGGGTGATGCTCCCCGGCACCGTAGAGGCCATTAATTCCATTTTATTAAAAAACTATTTATTTTTTCCTCGCCCTTGTAAATGGACAGAAACAAGAACCAGCATTCGTCCTTCCATTTTGGCCGCAGGTTCTCGATCAATATAGTTATTTTCAGAAAGACAGAGACAGAGAAGAAGAGAGAACGTTATGTATGAGGCTACAAAAAAATCCAATTTGTTTCCTGATAAAGGAACCTACCGAACCACCAGCATTACAAAGCGGAGATTAAACTACCCCACTAGGTTCCTCTCCATGTAAAGTATCGATAAACTTCAAGGTGAATTTAATCTGTAGATGGGATTGAAAAAGGTTCGTGAGCAGTGTGGAGGGAACCTGTATAATGATTTGATTGCCGCTCTGTATAAAGAAAGATCCGGTAGCCGAGATGGCAAAGAGTGAACCGGGTACCTATTCAACGTGATACAGCTATATTTTAATTTGATATTTTTTATAGGAGTGCCGGCGACCCATCGAGCCAGTACCCAGTAGCACTTTTAATTTAAACCATGAAGGAATTAGTATCGATATCTTTTGTTGCCCGATGATGGCTTAAGGCCGCCACATATTGAGCTATCTATCATCTTCGATTGTTCTCTGATATGTTGAAGTATCTTTAGTCTGATGTCTGAGCATTTAATGGAAAACACTATCTTTTTCCTAAAGTCGGTATATTTACATAGTTTTGTGATCAAAATCATGTCTTTTACAAAATCTAAAGGAAAGCTGATAAATGAACCTAAGAAGCTGTCATTATTAACAGTCAGTACCATTTCGATAACTTTGAATTCTGCTGCTGCTAAGTCTATCATCTAATAGTGATCATTCAGTTAATTTAAACAGGGTTTTAGCTGTCGTGTAGAAAAATTAATACAAGTAGTTGTAGGAAGTTAATGCAATAACACAGAAAAACCGTTTTTATCTCTCAAGGCAACTCATTAAGCACAATATAATATCGTATTGTATTTGCTTATGAAAAGCAAATTTGAATTTGGACTGCACATATGTATAAAAATGTTCCAGAAACATCCACCACATTCTGAGATTTTTAGTAGACAGTCTAATAAAGCCTTAACTGAAAACAGAATACAAACCAGATGGTGAATTTTCGTTGGACTTAAGTAGCAGTTTTGTACTTAAAATACAGGGTGCTGCTTTTTCGATGGTTTTACGGGGTACAGAGAAAACGGTAATAGATAGAAAAAAAGTAGCATACGTGTTCCGATCTCTTTTTCTGAGCTGAGATGACTGGCGAAGAGTGGGCTGCGCAAACTCCTCTGTATTTCATTTGCCATTAAAGTTATCAAAAAAGGAAAAACGGTTTCCCGTAGAAGTTTTGACGTAGAATTCAATGGCGTAGTCAGTTTTTTTCTATTACGTTTAGTTTCTGACATATGACAGTAAGTTATATTTTTTTAAATGGAACACCCTATATGATTTTAGTTCATTTAATTCTGTTGATTTTTACTTTTTCAACGGTGTATTAAAACATATAAGTTTGTAAACGTTAATCTTGGTAATTAGAAAAAAAGCGTTTCCTTAACAAAAAAGTGCTAAATAATATGTATAAAAATACCCACAGTAGAAACAAAATTTGGCTATGTTCATATTAACATGTTACATGTCGTTTTTTCAACTTCTACCTTAAAAATAGTAGAAAATAGAAATGGCCACTTTTCTTATTAAAGTGACGGTATAATTGTTTGTAACTTAGATTTTTAATGAGATTTATTAAAAATATTTAATTTTCTGATGTGTTAGTTTATATGATTTCCGATTTTGTTTGGTATTTTAGCTATTGGCCTTTTTTTAGCTTAGCAAAGGTATTTTTTTTTAAATAACAGGATTAACCTATACAAACTTATAAGTTGTAATACACCGTTGAAAAGGTAAAAATCAACAAAATTAAATGACGTAAAAATATATAGGATGTTCCATTTAAAAAAATGTAACTTACTGTCATATGTCAGAAACTAAACGGAATAGAAAAAAACTGACTACGCCATTGGATTCTACATGAAAACTTCTACCGGGAACCGTTCTTCCTTTTTTGATAACTTTAAGAGCAACTGAAATACAGAAGAGGTTCAAAAATTAACAATTTTCGAAAACCCCCCGTATCTTTGAAACAAAAGAAGTTTGCGCCGCCCACTTTTCGTCAGTCATCTCAGCTCAGAAAAAGAGATCAGAACACGTATGCTACTTTTTTTCTATCTATTACCGTTGTTTTCTCTGTACCCCGTAAAACCATCGAAAATGCAGCACCCTGTACACTATTTGCAGTTTGTAAAAAGTCCTTCAATATTGTCGATTTCTTCCTTTTCGTTTTTACTTTTGATGCCAATGATGTATGTTATTCTGAGTTTTTCACTTCTTTCATCCTCCTCGATTTCTATGTTAGTGCAAACAATTGTCATATTTTCTGTTTTCAACTTGTTAGGTTTTTAATTTGGTGTTGATCCTGAATTAGTTTTCATTAGTGTCTACTGTCCAACCCTAGTAAGTTCCCATAAATTGGCTGAACGCTATGTAAAATTTCGGTTTTGAGGTAAGCTGAGTTTTCCCAGTTTCTTCTTGTAAGACTCATTATCTCTTTGTGTTCATTTGCTTCATCAATTTGCTTTCTTATATAGGCAGTTTCCCATTATTCGTCTGTATATTTGGGTTCCTGTCGTCACCAGTTTACTGATTTATGCCTTGGTCTATTCTTAAATCATGTGATCCAGTTTGTATGGTTTTCCAAATCTTGCTTTTCTTGTCTGTTTGGCCAGTCAGTCCATTTTACCTATATTATTTCCGGATGTTACTTGTAAGTCTGGACATTCTATTCTAAATTTCTTTCTTTTCGGTTAGTGTTTTGTTCTGTGTTCTTCTTCGTCGTCGCTCAATCGGAAGATATTATCATCCAGGAAGTTTTCTTCCAGTTTCAAAATTCAACCAATCATAACTGTAGAAATTAAAGTTTAAAGATTGTATTAAGGCACTTTTCCCTAAGTGATGGTCCTAATATTTGCAAAAAATTGCCCTTAAGGCACTAAAGTGCTTAAAGAGATTTAGTTTCAAAATACAACTAATCATAACTCCGTTATTGTCTACCGGTTTATTCACTCGAAGAACTTAGGCCACTCGCTACGCTTGTGGACCTAATTGTTCTTTTCGTGAATAAAAAATGGTTTAAATCACTTGCTGTATAAATAACTATTAAAACAAAAAAAAAGTAAAACGAGATGAGTTGATTGGTAAAACTGAAGAAAAACAGTAAAACTTAATTTAATACTTTTTTTTCGTCTCTAACATAATATTAATTTGTTATTTAAACCGATCGCGTTACGTAAACCGAGCAGGCGAAACAAAACGAAAAAACCATCGAAAGCAATTAATATTTCTGGTGACGTAACTGTTTCCCTTCAACCAATCCGCAGAAAAACAATACACTATCGATTTCAATTGTCTAGGAAACTGAACAAAAAAACGACAATTAAAAATTGCATTGGAACTCGGTTCTTGCAAATCATTTGCTTTTTTTTTCACTAGTGGCTCGGTTTGTCACGGCGACAGTCCATTAAAGCGGAATCCCTTCTTTTTGAATCACTGTGTGTAAATCCAGTCACTTGATAGGGTTATAGCAAAATAGTCTTATTTACAGTAATTTTGATTAAAGTTCGAAAAAAACCAGAAATATCTAATAACGTTTTCTCTGATAAAAAAGTTATAACTTGCCACTTTACAAAATACATTTACAACTGGGGTTAAGATCTTTTTTTATTTTGTTCAATTAGATAGGTGATACAAGTGATGACTGATTTTGGAATGATGTTTCTGGGGTAAACGCGCTCATTGAGTCGACACACCGCAACTGAATAAAAAACGGAAGCGCTATTCCGACATTTTGTTTTTGCCTACCGGAAATTAGAAACAAATGACAATCTATTGAGCGTTGTATTAAAATAGGCAGTTGGCTTGATCGAGCGTGACGTGATCTCCATGTTATGAAATTTTCATGGAAACTTTATAAGGATTTTCTCCCGAAAAAACCATCATATGTTATCAAAAGTAACAACATAGAAGTACTGATTGTGTGGTCCGCAATTCGATTAGTTTCGGTCCCATTCTAATTCTTAACCCCCTAATTGCGGACGAATGTCGCTCTGGGACTAATTACGTATGACGTGAGAGAAAATTAAGTGAAAATATTGCCACGAGCCAGAACTTTATACCATCTGCTTTCTTAACGATTTGGAAAATTCATGCTTCAATTTTTTCTTCTTGGTTTTTGACCCTCCCCTGTTTAACATCCCTAACAATCTATTTTTACCTTAACACTTCTTCAGTTTTTATTGCAAAAATAGAACTGTAAATGAACTAATTTGGTACTAATTATATTCAGTATAATAATAAGCAATCCTATTTCTGCTATCTAACCCCAACATCCGCATTAAACCCTCTTTAATTAAAATCTATTACTAACAGGCAATATAATAATTAAAATTACCAATTCGTAATTCACAACTCTTTATAAAACAATTAACATGTAATATAAGCTGAAAACCATTACATGTTTTGTGACACGTTCCATGTCCCATAATTTTTTTTTTGTGTTATATAAAAATGCAATTAAAATTGATAATTAATTACCCTATTTATAAAACTTAATAATTCTATTTGTTCTGATTGTATTACTTGTTAAACGGCAAGACAGAAATTCTTTATGAGTGGTAAACTCGAGCGAACAAATTAGTCAAGCTTCTCAGCTATGCAATTTATAGCAAAGCTGAAGTTTGTTAATAAATACAATATTAATTATAAAGCATCATTCACATAAACTTTATGGCTATTGCAACGGTACGGTATGTGTACTGCTAAAGGTTAGGTACATTATAAACTACGGTACTGTTCATACTTGTATACTGTTGAATTAATAACTTAATAGTAGTGCAAAACCTATCTAGCTTTTAGCTTTTACTCTTAAGTTTTGCCACCTTAATACAAGCAACCAATAAGGAGAGCCACTTCAGTCGTTTGACACATGCGTATTTTTGTTGTCAATTAACAGTTCAAAATTCGAAAATTTGAACGATTGCTTTTTTGTATTTGTTTATGAATGTCTGTTTAGTTTGTACCTCATTATCTTTTTTGAAACAAATAGTCGAAGTCTAGACGCTGGTTACGATTATTAGCATGACGTTTACGTTTTGTGTTTCTAACCTGATTCCTATTTTCTAATTTTAATTTTGAGTTTATTGTGAATGATGTCATTTGTCTACTTCTTGCAGTGCACTTACCATTAACAGTACGAATGCACTGCATGATATGTGAATGTTACTTAAGGTTGTTTTGCCATATTATTATAAGAGTAAAATTTTTGCTCTGAGGTACTTTTGGGAAGTAAGGAACTAATCTGGGGATATTAATAAAAAAACGCTTTTTTCAAACCAAACTTTCTACAGCTTTTAATATACCATGTCAGTGTTGTAGCTTGTGACAGAATCTGTGAGGCACCAACAGAACGTAACTCATCGAACAATATTAGAAAAACGCTTCTCCAAAAACATATTGGGAACTTTAAGAAACTGTCATTGTCAGTTGCTGGATAGGGGAATTTAGGACAAAATTACCGTTTGTAGGATATTTTGAAAATAATTTTTGATTAAAAATTTTCTGTATATGTTCAATTGCACCAGAGTGCCAATGTCTAATTTTGAAATTTTCATACCTTTATAAGTAGATTATTAATTGATCATTAAAGAAACAAATATAGTGATAAGACATGCAAAGAAATGGATATAAAAGTTTTAAAATCTAACCGTACATTTTTTTTGCGAGAACAACACTAATTACAGAAAAGTAAATTGAAAAATCATTTTTGACAAAATAATACTGAAAATATTGCAATTATTTTACTTATTAATAATAACTAAAACAATACCAAAATGTACTTTTATTTGATCTTGGATGACACAGAGATATTCTTATTAAAATTTTTTATCAATTTTTTTTATTTTAGTTTTAAAATTATGGAAAGTTCACTACTGGCTCACTACTACTACACTCACTTCACACTTATTATTATTATTAAATGTTAATTATTATTGTTGCCTTATCAAAATAGATACCGGTTTCCAAATTAAGCAATAAGCTTAATTAAGAAAGAAGTATCAAATATTGATTTGCAATTTGTCAAATACCTCTACTTGATAACAACAAAGTAGCTAAACTAAGCACTAAACAGACACTTTGAATAATAGTTTTATTTTTCGTATACGCACCCATCTTGTTTTAAATTTATGGTATATTGGGGGCTTGGTCAACTGTTGGGTAGGGAACGTAAAACCAAATATCTTAGAATAGTTAGTGAAATCATTTTGAGAGATTTTTGATTAGAAAATTAGTTTTTACGTACAGTTTATAGGAGGCCTTTTACTGATAAAACATTTTGATCAGTTTTAGCTTCGTTTTGAGAAAACAGATTTCTGAAAATATCGGTTATTTGATAATGTAATGATACGAGTAATGTATCTAATAATTCTTAGCAGTAGAACTTACTAGGAAGTTGGAGTTATGGTGATTAGTTAAAAGTTTCAATGCCTGTTTTGCTATAATAAGTGCTTTAAGCGTTGAAATTATAATGTCTTAGTATAGATTGCATGGTTTTCTGTAAATTAAAGGAAAAGAATTGAATTTAAGTATAGGTATGTTTTCCACCTGGACTGAAAACATTGATTATCCCACTGGTAACTATTAGTTGATCTTTTATCCAAGCAGAGACCAAAATAGAATTTCCAAGTTACAGAATAAAATGAAAACAAGTTACAAGGATGTTCGAAATTCAATGAACCACCCTGTAAACTGCTCCACTGTATTGTCAATAACTCGGTTATTTTGACAATTATCGGGTGGTTCAATATACCAATTTGTAGCCCTTGAAATTCTCGTTTGACCACCCTCGATTACGTCGATTAATGGAGTTATTTACTGGTAAAACTGAGTTGTTTTTTTTTAAGTTTGATTTCGACAGTTTTTACTGTGACAGCCCAGAAGGCATTTAAACATGGAATAATTTTCCGGTAAATTTCGAAAAGTGGAAATTTTTCGACTCGAAAATTACCGCTTTTACATCTCTGCTATTGACCCATCAAAAGATCCAACGGTGCTCATCTATTGAGCTAAATTAAGAAAAAATTCACAACCCGAAAATCATTTCCCATAACAGAAAGAGGGGAAAGTTGCACTAGAAAAAAATCAATTTAAATAATTTCCGGCCCATCGACCAGATCTATTTTACGTCGATTTACTATAGTACTAAATCCAAAGCGACGGGTCTTATGAAATTTGCATTGTTACAACGACCGTTAAATTTTCTCTTTGTCCACCATTCGAAACCATACCGTTTAAAGGCGCGTTTCCAAATAAAAATAATAAAACAATAATAATTTCACTTGCTAATCGGCATGGGAACTACGGTTTTCGGTTCGCGGAATATCGGTTTTTATTGTTCGAGACCGATTCTTTCGATCGATTCACGTTTTTAGAAAGTGAATAATTGACAAAATATAGTTTTTTTGATGCTGTTCTGTCGGTCCTCCAACCAAATTCCCAGGTTCTTACTTTTACGCAACTCTCTTACCTAATTAAAATCCATCTTTTAAAAAAAGCATTGTGGGTGGTTAATTAGTGTAACAAAAAGTTAATAAAAACTGACTTTTTTTGTCATTTCGATTGTGATAAAACGCTAAAACAAACATCCTAACTTTCAATATACACCGTGCTAACGAGTGTGAAAAATTCTCTAAATTGGTGTGACAGTACAAAGAGTTTTTGATGAGTGGTTTTTAACGTTGTAATTCTACACATTAACCACATTGAAGCATATCCAGAGCTAAATGTGCTTGAATTTTTTTTTTATCAAATTTACAGGGTAATGTCAGCCTCTGAATTTTAAATATGATTTTATTTTATTAAATCCTTAGAATTAAACGCCAAAAATTACTTGTGATTTAATTATTTTAATTAAAACACTCTAAATTGTATCACCTTTTCCTAGTTTCAAATATATAGGATGTCTGTTTTTCAAGCCTCAAAATTCAGCTAGTAGTAATATCAACAGAAACTTCACTCAAAGATGTCCTCCAGTCGCCATTTTTGCCAGCCGACGTCACCCTGATCTGGATTAACTTCCTGGAGGACAACAACAAAATTGTGGTTATTCTTTAGATTAAACTGTACACTAATTGAGACTCTACAAGTTGTCCGAGTTTTTTGAAACAGGACTTTTACATCTAAAAATAAGTTTAACTTGGGGATTAAATTTTGTCGAAAAATCTTTCGTTACAAATACTACGGAGGTCAAAAAAGGCCCAAATCTTTTCAGCAGGTCACTTTTTTCGTGATTTCCAAATATACAGGATGTCCGTTGTTTTAACCTTGGTTATTTGAAGAAATACATTTTGTCAACGGAAACTTCAGTCAAAAGATGACCTCCAGCCGCCATTTTTACCCTGATCCGATTAATCTTCTGTAGGACAAACAAAGTTGTGGTTCTTTAGTTTAAATTTCACACTTATTGAGACTACAAGATGTAGGCCTTTTGCAACCTTAAACAACCAATCAGAGATCATTAAGGAAGGTAACAGAAAATTTAATAAAACATTGTTTGTGTAAAAATTAAACAATTGGTTTAAATTTTAATTAAGGAATAAAAACCTGCATCACTTTGATAAACTACTGTACAGGATGTAACAGATGTTTGCGGCAAAAATATTTATAACTGAAAAAGCCCTGAGAAAGCATCTAAAATATTTTTCTGATTCCAGCGTTTCCACATCCACATCAAATCAGTGATAACAACGGATTTTCATTCGACAACCGTATAGTAACTGATACCAATTTTCGATTCTGCTACTTGATTTCTGTCAAAGTTTCTCTCTAAATTTGGCCGTTTTTGAGATATTTACAATTAAACATTGAATTCACTCAAACTCTCAAAAATCGTAACATTTGGAAAATGCGCCTAACCTAACATCAACCATACAGCTTTGCAAATATTAAAAATATAAAGGTTTATTAATGGTAAATATTTCGAATACGACAAAATTTCCCACATAACAAAATTGTATGCCTGGAATATGCCTGGGTGTGTATTCTTGAAACGAGGGAAGGGAATTATCAAGAGAAAAACCAGTAGAACGTGACAGGAACCCGCCATTGTCAGCTTCCTCTGTCACATTCTATCAAACAATTCTCTTGAGAATTCCGTTCCCTGCTTTCAAGAATAGGTCCCCTGGCAGTTACTTTCAGACAGGGGAATATTCTCAAATATATGCCAGATATGTGCCCATCAGTATATGAAAGTATATTCCCAATACGTGCCTGACATATACTACATATACTTTGTTCTTAGTTCATGTGCCAGGCATGTTTCTCAGGAATCTAAAAATGACATTGATGTAGGCGAAAATTTGAAAATTGTATTTTTTTTGTAATTTCAGTACTTTTTGAAGTTTTTGTTTGGTTATGTGGGTTGGAAAGACATACCCCATATAGGGTTGCCAAACAATCTTCCGTTGTTGTCACTCATTTTATGTAGATGTGGCAAAGCTGGAATTAGAAAAATATTTTCCAGTTAAACATCTTTGAAGTTTTTCAAATTTTTAGTGGGAACCCAGTACACCAAATAAATAACATTTAGCTTAATATCCTACTGAAACAAATTTAAATAAACGGAAATACATTCCAAGTAGCAGAGTTAATCTCGCCGTTATTATCATTTCCAACATCTGCCTGAATGAAACAGTAATTAGGCATCAGAATAAGAAAAATATCATTAAAGTATCACCCGGTATAAAGTAATTTATACGTATCCAATTTTGAAACGGCTACCTGTGTTGGACCGAAAATGATTCATGGTCCTATGAATGAAAACGCATTCTATCTAAATAACACAAAAAATAAATCAAAAATGTAATATGCCTGATGGCTTTTTTATGTAGCCGACCGGGGATTTACAAGGTGAGACAATAAAGGACCGTTTTTTAATCATGGAAGTGTCCATTCCATTGAGAGATGGGTTTCATTCAACCTGTCGGTCATTTGTCAAATTCGCAATTTCCAAACACTACTGAGGTATACCAACAATTAAAACTAACTTGGCCATGAAGAGATTTTTTCAAAAAAAAAAAAAACAAACTAAAAAGACAACATTTAAATTGATTACATAGACATGGAAGAACATTGATGTTGGTCATCATGCACTTCATTAAGGAGGCTGTATAAGAAATGCCACCCAAGGAAAACGTCCTAGTTTTTGCTTCAATGTGAAATTATGACGCTATTGATATAATTTATTTAAACCTTTAAGGTGGTAAACTAAATCGACGTTAATGGGTATCTCAGGGAACTGATGGTCTGGAACATCAAAACGTATTTAAAAACTTAATCTGTTTTTTCTCTCTGTCCATCTCTCTTGGTAAAATAGAGCGTGAAAACTATTATGATGCTTCCAGCTTCCGATCATGCTAAATGTGTGTTGGTACTGGCAGTACTGCATAATTGTTTACGCAATTACCGCCCGATTAGTAAGCCCGATTCGCCGTTAATTCAGCATCAAGCGCAAAAGAACATTCTTCATGTAATGTGGGTGGTCCCGCATTAAATTAAGATGAGTTGCTAAATTTGTCATCATGTTTATTTTTGATGGAGTTTTAACACTGCGAAAACATGTTAATGATATTTTTCAGGTTTAAAGGTGATGGTTCTAAATAGTTTTGTCATTGGTCATGAATTAGTACAGAAAACATTTAAACAAAAGGAAATAAAAAAAATTGTAGTCGAATAACACTGATCAATGTTAAGAAACAGAAATGTCTGTAAGAGACCTTATTTTAAACATCCTGGTCATTGTACCAGGTCTTCGTATAGACTTCTTATGGACAGTAAGTCTTCTTCTTCTTCTTCTCCTTCAGCCTTCTTCCATCCGTTTTTAGACATCCTCTTTCACACTTGCCTGTCTTGTGTGCTGCCGGAACCAGCATCTGGTAAGTAGTACAAGAATAGCAAGAAAATTGCCAATTCAAACTGATATTGCAGGATTTTGAAATAAATTTTTCTTTTGGCGCAAAAATAGTTTGCACATGGGGAACAATATTTCGCACTGATATACCTATTTCTTATTTTTTTATTCAGCATACAGTTATTTCTGTAATCCTCGATAATTCAGTGCTTAAAAAACATATAGAACATATTTGATTCATATTTTGAAATCAAACAAAATTGATATGACGTAACAATGTATGTATGATTTTTTGAATAGACTGTTGCTTAAATTTGATTTGCAGTGCCTTATCAGATATTTTTAGAAAAAAGTTGTTAACAGAATTGACCATAGCTAAAACCGTCCATGTCGTTGGAAAAGGCACTTATGGTATACAAAGCGGTTATAGGAAATAATTTCCAAATTTATGCAATTACACCCTTGAATGATATAACAGTATACACGTACCGACAGCAAATCAAAATTCGCTATAAAAATCCTTAAAACTAAAAATACCTGGTGTTCAAAATATTATATACAATTATCTTATCTTATTTGTTCTGAAAAATACAAAAAAAATTTAAAAAAATTAAAATTACTTTTGATTTAAACATTTTTAGGTTCTTCACAAAATTTTAAAACTTTTTTGTTAACAGTGTCATATACCTAAACATAATAGATTTTCTAATTTTTTAATTTTTTCGTACAAAAATATTAGTTTTTGTTTTTCGTTTTTTTTATGTTTGAAAATTGATTGCAGCGCCATTGTTTCTAAAGATGGAATATTCATATTTAGTACGAACGTTCTACAGGGACGACAAAATTTTGACTTTTTTAAATGGATCACCCTGTGCCTCATTCGTTTTTCTGATAGCTTTTACGAAACACAATAATCTGAGATTTATTTATATTTTTCAAGTTTTACTTGCGTTTTTTGTTATCTTAGCTTTTCTAATAAAGCAATATAGTGATATATGGTACTCTACATACTGCAGTGTATTGATAGATAAATTTAGTTAATATTAGGAAACTCAACAAACTCGAAATAGCTAGACGACGTTTAGTAAGACTTATCTAATTAATAAATATATTATTCCAAAAATTAGAAAAAAATTAAACAAACTATTTGAGCAGAAACCCCATTATAATAATGTCACTGTCACGTGACCATACAACCAGCTACTTCATTGATTTTCTGTTAGAAACCAGTTAAATTTTGCTTCTTCGAAAAAGCCTAGTAAAATACGTGCCGAATTTTTATAATACATATAAAATCCGTTTTATATAATAGTTGGTAGACACAGGGGTAATTGTTAATAAACACCCTGTCGAGTGCAACTGGACTGGGTTCTGGGTTGCCATTTTTAGCCAAGTAAAACTTTATTTAATTGGAATTATTAGCGCCACCTGTGGGCGTTTATTGCATATCTACTCCATTTCAGCTTTAGTAATCTATTCTTATTGGATAGGGTTCTGTCTACTGTCACTGTCAGTCTAATGTCAACTGGCTGTTTGATGGCTTGGTGCATGTCAGTCAATCAGTCATTCATCGACAGTGCAGTGCATCAGTGAACAGGCAGCCATACTTGCTTTGTGTAGTACTAATTTTACCAAGAATTTCCTGAGTTTTATGTGGAAATTTCCATATTTCCTTCTCTTATTGTAGACTAATATCAACAATGAACTCCCTGGCTGGTTATGGTAGCGACGACCACAGCGATGACTCCGGGGACGAGAGATTTCCGGTAAATATCAATAAATTACGTCACAACCAAAGGGTTCCAAAACATGCCCATTTTTGCTTAAAGAAATGGTTTTTTTTCACTTTTTGTCAAGGTTTTTGGTTTTCACCACCATTCTTATAACAGTTTAAAGCGTTTTTAGGTTATTTCCTCCTGGAATACCTATTTGATTTGTAGTTTTTTTCCTTCAGGTGGTGGGAGTTTTTAAACCAAAAACTCTATTTTCCTACCAAAACATATGTTGAGAGCCAAAGATTAGAAATGGAATGTTGCAGTTTATTTTTGTTTAGACAATCTGTGTCATAACTGCACTATTTTCAACTGAAAATGAATGGTAATTTTAATTAAAGTTTCAGTAACTGTATTATTGAGCTCAAAATTTTCTGGGCTAAATTTTGTTTTTGGCAAAACAAAGTTCAGTTTGGTATACTTGAAGGGGGTCATTTAATGAAAAAGTGCTCTATCTGAAAATCTCTGTTTAAGTGAGGAGTTTCATGAGGTTGCTATGTTGCAAATTTACTCTTTTCTGAGTTCAAACTGGTTTTGTTGTGGTATTTTGTTTTGTGTTCCTGCACTAAAAAATGAACTAAATCTGCCACAATACTATAGTAGGTATTACTATTTTAAATTACAAAAACGAAAAGTCAGTGACAAAGGCTCACAACAAGTAACCTGTTCAGGTCAGTTTAAAAATGGTGATTTTTAAGCAACTGAGGTATTTTATATAATTTTTTAAAAATACTTTATCTAGAGCATGTTTCTAAACCATAAAAGACACATAATTTCAAAACAAAGTGTCTTTTGCACTTGCAACTTGAAGCTTTTTTTAAATAACTATCAGATAGTTATGATTTACAGTTTTTTCCTGTCACCATGGGTTCAGTTAATTTACTTTTATGTTCCAAAAATGCAGTTGATAGTAGATCTAGATAAGAAAAACCAACACAATTTGATTGATTGATCAAGTTAAGTATTTGTAAGTTTTCAATTCCACTCCAGGTTATGAAAACTTCATGTATTGTTTCTGTGTAAAGTATCTAGTATAGTCTGTTCAGTGATTCTGACTGTTCTGTCACAATCAGCATCAAAAAATGTATATTCATTATTAAATCTAATAGGTATGGATTGGTTGTCAAAATGATTGATTGTATCGGCTTCTGGCAATTTTAAACCATTCTTACAAGGTTTAAAACATTTGTAGAGGCTTCTGGCAACTTAAAACAGTTATGGGAAGGTTTAAGACACTTGTGGAGGGCTCTGGTACTTTTCAGAAGTTTGTCAGTAGCATTTAGAGGTCTCTGGCACATTCAAAATGACCCTAAAGCCATCTGGAAATTTAAAAGATTTCTAAGAAGATTTAAAACATTTGTAGAAGTCTGACAATTTACAGCCATTATGGGATGGTTTCAGACACTTTTTAAAATGTTCTCTGTAGCATTTTGAGGTCTTTGGCACATTCAAAATCGTCCTAGAGGCCTCTGACAAATTAAGACACTTTTTAAAAAGTTTTTAATTGCATTTAGAGATCTGTGCAACTTTCAAAATGATCCTAGAGACCTTTGGAAATTTAAACAGTTATGGGAAGGTTTAAGACACTTGTAGAATTCTCTGGCACTTTCAAAATGGCCCTAAATGACTCTGGTAATTTAAATCAAGCTAGTTTTTCAAGCCACTTTTAACTTCTGGAATTAGTCTATGAAGTCTTGATATAAGGATTTGTCCCTTTTCGCTATATCTAAACAGCATTTTGGACACAAAACTGATTTATACATATAAGATGACTCACGCTGTTTCTTCATGAAACGTCAAAATAACCTGACATTTATTGTACCCTTAAACTAACAATAACTAATACTATCCTGTTATAAACAACACATTCTCTTTGTCTAATGAAATGAGATAAGGAATATGACCACCAATCAGAAATCACTGAACAGAGTTACCATGTTGAAGAATAATCTAAATAGAATATAAAAACAATCCAGAGAAAAATTTAAGCTAATCTACTAAAAGCCAATAAAAGTGATTCAACAAACTTTAAAACATGATGCATTTGCAAAAACTTGATTATTTGAAATAAAATTGTGAAAAGGTCTCTCAGAATGAAGTCAAAATCTTAAAATTCTCTTCTCAGAACTAAAAATTTTTCAATGATGACCCTTTCACCCTTGCAAATTTTAACTGTTTATTTCATTTTTCTTGTGGCTAGCTGCAAAACTTGCAACATATAAAACTGGATTCATATTTAATTATGCATAAATATGCATAATTATCACTTGGTATTCATTCTATTAAACATGTCACAACATTATATAGATTTAATGTTCTCATGTCCCAAAATGTTAATATTTACTTTTGCCAAATGCTAGTTAGATGAGCAACAAATCTTTCGATAGGAGATGCCTAGAAAAAGCGCCATTTCAAAGTCATACAGCACTGCTCCACCACACGAGGACAATTATGAAGAAGTTGGAATGGACATGAGCGAGGTAATTCTATTTTTATTTAAAATCCTAGTCTGATAATGCTAAAAACAAAACACCAATGGCTCTGCAATTTGTTCTAATTCTGTTCTTTTCCGCGACTGAAATATAGGTGTGATTTTTATGTTTTTTTTTTGTTGGGTTAGTGATTTGGCTTTCTAATAAGTAAAAATCACACCTGACAACAGTTGTGTCCCCCTTGGAAAATTATTTGGGGATTCAATATTACTTTATACACTTTTGTTCTGTGAAAAGATATTTGATATTAACATTGTCTGTTATAATTATATTGTAAAGACCTTGATATCGATCAATCGAATCGAGCCTTCAACAAACGAGCCACTTAAGATGAATTCAGAACGAGAACCTGCAGCTCTTTGGTGAGTATTAACCAGGGTTCTTTTATTTTGGTGAATGTCAGTTTACATCTATAACGGTAATTATTACGATTGTTATATCAGTTATTGTTTTTTTACTAAACTGTTTATAATTCTTAAAACCAAACACACATAGTTGGTCGTGTCACAAAAATAAAATCACACATTATACTGCTTCAGGACGAAAAGTTTTGACTTTACATTCTTTTGCTCTATGTTATCAGAGCCAAGCGTCCAAATAAATCAAAAACTACTCCTCAAATATGCAAGGCCAGACGGTTAAGCGTGACCGTTTCTTCAACAGGACTCCAACGATTCTTCAAATCGTGAACTAAGTGAATCGTCGAAAAGTTCGAGACCCGACAAATCCAATCACGCTTCGAGTTCCGAGCAGAGAACTGATCGTAGAAGTAGCAGCAGAAGTCCTAAACAGTATAAAGGTGAAGACAGAAGGACTCAGAGAGAAGATAGACATAAAATTGATGACAGGCAGAGACGACGCGATGGTAGGGACAGTAGAGAATCTAGAGATGTGGAGCGAAATAGGAGAGATGATGATAAGGGCAGAAACAGACATGAGAAACGCGATAGACGAGATGAACGGTACTAAAAACTTAGGTTTATAGTGCTGAAGAAATTAACAAGGATTGTTGCAGACATAGTCGGGATCGTAGAGAAAGACGACGAAGCAGAAGCAAAGACAGGAGACGATCAAGATCACCCAGAAGATCTAGGTCTCCTAAAGATTCTAGGTCCCGTGATCGGGGATCCAGGGGGTTTGCTTCCAGAAAGGAAAAGGCCGATAAGCGGATGAACAGACTCGATCGACTAGGTCTGCATTACATTAATTAATTTAGTAGCCTAAAACTTAATTAAAAAATTTAGGAATCGAATTCAAGCCCGATAGTTATCCAGCTTCCGCTTTGGAGGATGCGGAGTTGCAAAGTACGCAAGGAGATCGATTTTTCATACCGGGAATTACAGGTTGGTTGACCGTCTTGTGTTATTGAAACAAGTTTAAGTTTGGCGATGTTTTCAGGACGATTTAGGGATCAAATTGAGAAGAGGAAGCTTTTGTGGCAAAAGGCTAAAGAACCAGAGGAAAGTGTTGTTAAGCCCAGCACTGCACCTGTTAGTCTTAGTACAGCAGCTGGCAGTAAATCTTCTAAAGTCTATGAGGCCACCACTTTTGCTGATGGTAAGTTGTACATAATACTAAGTTTTTATTAATCTTTAGATCAAAGTGTTTTTAACTTTTGAGTCTATAAGGCAAATATGATGCTGTTATGGAGATGGTTAGCTAAAACTATCAATTTCAAAATTAGTCTGGCAATTAACAGCTTTACAAAACACTATAAATAAATTCTCAAAATATAACTTCGCTCATTTTAAAGTTTAAAATGAGCGAAGATTTTACTGTTTCCGAGTTATTAGGAAAAACTAGTTGAATGCAACACATTCTCAAATCAGTTGGTTGCAATTTGAACACCCTGTAACTTGGTTGTTTTTGGGAGTTCAAGGAGGTTGAACCACTCAAATTAACCGTTTTGAGCTCCTCTTTCCAGTGGTGTTGAGCAAAAAATTCTATCTGAAAAATTGCGTGCAGAGTGACCAAGAACAGTCAATCACCATACTTTTCATGCACACCCTGTATACTGGAAGCAAAAATGATCCTGTAAATTTACGGGATTGGGTTAAGGAGTTGATTAGAAGCATTTTTGGTCTCTTGCAATTTTTGTAACTTTTACCGTTTTCGAGTTATTTAGGAAAAACTGTTTGGTGCAACAAATTTAGAAATTAGTGAATTTGTAATCTGAAATTTGAATACTATTAAGGACAGTCAGGGACAAAATCGACTGTAAAACCCACTTAGGTTATCCGAATCATGTTTTTAAGCACGTTTTTCGAATCTTCATTAAATTTCCTATTCAATTACCTAAAAAAAACCTACAAAATCAGGTAAAGTCTTAGAGAAAAGTGGTGTCAAAGTATACACTGTCAGAAAGACGGTTTGAATGGACATTTAGGGACCAAATCGCCTGTAAAACACACTTAGAGTCAGAAAATGATTATGTTTACCACATTTTTGGAGTCTTCATTAAATTTCCATCCAATAACCTGAAAAAACATTACAAAATTTGGTCAGGGAGAAAAGCGGTGTCAAAATTTGAAATTCCAGAAACACACTATGCATAATTTACCGGTAAAATTTTCCTGGTAAAGTAAAATATTGGCTTTACTGGTAAATTACCCATCACTATTTTAAAGCCTTTTATAAAATTACTAGCGATGTAATATTGAAGCCTTCGAATAACGAACGAAATAGTTCATTTTAATGCATACATTTTAAAAAGTTTATTTTTCAAATATTAAATTCTCCTATGGTTTATGACCCCATTGTCAATAAAACGTATTATTAGTTATGGTGATAATTAGATTTTTTATCAAACCCACATCCATGTTATTAGCACAGTCTTAGTGAAAGTACACAACAACAGAACAAAAACCTTGTGATTAACCAATCAAATTGAACAGTAATTGTCATTCAAGGAAAATAAACAATTTTGATTGGTCAGGCACAATAGTTATGTTGTGTATTTGTCCTTGACCAAAACCTGCGTTGTAGCTTTTTTTTGACTAATCACAAACTATGAACAATGCTGTGATTTACGCAAATGCTGCCCATGTGGGCTTACGATTATAGTAACATCACGTTCCGTAATATTTCTACGTTCATTACTTTTTAACCTTAAAGGTCAAAATTTGTAGGGTTTTCTATAATTTTATCATATAAAATTCTGTAGATTCAAACGCTTTCCGACTGTTTTCAGTTTTCTTTAACTCTCCCTCGTTCAAGAGGTGAAAATGGCATACACCTAATAAGACAATTTGTCGATTTTTCAAATGAATCCATGAAAAATTGTAGAAATCGAAAATCTTATAATTTTCTGCTTTAACACAGAATATTTTCTCCTTTATATCTCCTACCTTTGACTTGACCAGAATGTATTTATTGCAGACAAAACATCAAACAAATTCAAACGCCTAATGGGCATAAAAGAAACGGACACCGCTAATTTACCGGTTAAAAGCACGGACGTCCTTAAAAAACAACAAGAAATGTTCAGTTCCATGGAAGCGCAGTACGAAGTAGCCAGGACTACCACTCACACAATGCGCGGTGTAGGTTTAGGGTTTGGAAGCCTTCAAAGATAATTTCTATGTTGGTAACACTAGGAGTAATAAGAATTGTATGTAATAAGGCTTGGGAAAGAGTATTGCAACATTTTGCCATTTTTTTTAACAACGTTTTAGTGTTGAATTAACACGCAACTGGTATAATGCATATTGAGGTTACTCCTTATTTAATTCTTTTTATTTAAAAGATGTTTTTTTTTCAGTTGAAAAATTTTTTTTGTATAGGATTTACTTGTAATAAATTAATATGTTAAAAACGTGTATTTTTACTAAAATCCTTGCAGCCCATTTTAGGTTGAAACATCACAGAATTTTGGTTCATCTTTTTAGTGGCCAGCCAAATTAACAGATTTATTTTTTTTGTAATTTTTTTCTTGTCAAGCTGACTGTTAAAAGAGTTGTTTTTTTATCGGAGATTTACCATTATCTGTTGGGATTTTTCAACTTTTTAAATCGCCACGTAAAAGTGCGCTCCGGTTGAGATACTTTTATATGTATAGGATTTTAAATCAATACACCCAGTTATTAATAATTATTGTATGTCGCTGATATTTACAAACAATTTTCCTGGTTTCTTTCGATTTGGTAAAGCTTGAGTTAAATATATACAAAGTTAAGTAAATCAAATCTCAGACAGTTTCTGGAGGTGTGGCACTGCCACCTTCCGGTTTACTTTCTAATGAAAATGGTGGTATTCTGCAGTCAAAAGTGTATCCATCTTCTCTTTCCATTCGGAAAGTACCCCTAAAGACATCCAAAATTAGCTCCCAGATGGTTAACCCAATTATACAGGGTGGTCCAGTTTTAAATGTCAATAATTCACCAATCCATAGCCAATTAAAAAATAAGTTCACATTCATTATGTCATTTTCCTGAAAAGTGCATTCTAAGGAAAATACAGTCCTTCAAATTTCTGTTTAAAAAATCGTTTTTTTTGTCATAACTGTCAAACCGTTGGGGCAATTTGATCAAATTTGGAACAAGCACTTTATTACACGTTATTAGGGTCAAAGACCCAAAACTAACCCAACCCAACTTCAAAATTGTCTTGGAAACGGAAAATTCACTTAAGAAGTTTAAAAAATATTATTGTAGCCAGTTTTCATAGTTTCCAGACAAACTAAAAGACTTTAGTTTTGAAAATTGAATTAGAAAAGATAAACATTTCAGAAACTTAAAAATTGTGTTTGTAACCAGTTTTCATGCAAATCGAGAGACTTTAATACTAAAAATTGACTTGTAGACATAAAAACTACTTTTTCAAGAATTTGTTACTACAAATTCATACATTTAAACCTTAAAAATTGACTTGAACCCCAAAATGTGACTGAACTAATGAAAAGTGACATCAGAAGCTTAAAATTTGCATTTGAAGTAAGTTTTCATAATTTGAAGACAAATTTCAATATTTTAGTCTTGAAAATAGTCTTAGATGCAGGACATTGACATTAGATTCATGAAAATTGTCTTGAAAACTAACTTTTCGTGCTTTTTACTTTGCTTTTCATTTTCTTCGAACTGGGCTATTTTTAGTGCTTCAAAACTGCTTTCAGCTTGGAAAATCGAGTTTCAAAACTATCTTCACCAAGTTATTGACATAGCAAACTTAAAATACAATTTTTACATTCCTCATAGACTTAAAATGCCATTCCAAGCTTTGTCACTATTAAATCGACTTCTAGACACCTCAGTGCTAAAAATTCGTGTATTTCTTAATAAACTAGACTGTTTTTAGTGTTTTAAGGCTGTTTTCAGTGCCTCAAATCGAGTTTCAAGACTATCTTTAGGACTTATCAGGTCTAAAAGCCAGTTTGTCCACTGACCATAATCTTGAAAATGTTATTTCAAGCTTCTTCTCTATTAAATTGACTTCTACACTCAAAGGTGCAATAAATTGTAGCATCTCTAAGAAATTCAGACTGATTTTAGTGCTTTTTAAGACTGAAAAATCGAGTTTAAGACTATTTCCAAAAGTCAAGTTTCTTCAGTAATAAAAGTAAAAAATTTTGGTACCAAATGCTACAATAATACGTTTTGAGAACTAATTTTTAGAAATAAAATAGTCCGAAAATTTAATTTACTTCTAGACTTGTTGTCCAGTCCAGAAAATTGAGTTGTACACCAATTAAAGTCTTGAAAATATACTTTTGGACTCTATTTAGTCCTAGTAAAGTCAGTTCTAGCATTAAAAGTCAACTTTTATATTATTTTTAGTAGTAAAAAATGAGTTTTTCCTCCTTTTTTTAGTTCTTGAGTGCCAGTTTCAGACACTCAACCAGGATGGCAGTCTGAGAAAGCAAATCATAAGACCATTCCTAGTAGTAAAAAAGTTTTTAGACTATTCAGTACAAATTTGGACTTTCACAAGTCTTGAATGTTCAGTTTTAAACTATAAAACGATTTTTTAAATTGAAATTTGGAGGACTGTATCTTCCTTAGGAAACGTTTTTCAGAAAAATGACATAATGCAAGTCAACTTATTTTTTGATTAGCTATCAAATGGTGAATTATTGACACTTAAAACTGGACCACCCTGTATAAAACTGCAACAAAACTCACCACATATGTCCACTGGGAGCTTGAAGGCTCACATGGCTACTGTATTGGAAGGCAGGCAATGATTTGGTAAGAGCTGGTTCTTGACCTACCACTCCTCTTCCTAATACACAACCACAAGTGACAACCAAATTTTAAACACCCCGCCCCCCTCCAACTTACCTCTAACAGTTTCAAGAGTCCCCGACAGAGAAAAAATTCTCCAATGTCGTTCTCTGAGCTGCACAGTTAAATTTCCTAAGTTTTCTAGTCGTATGCAGTAACGCCACTACAAAAATACATTAAAACTAAAACTCACAAAAACCAAAGACCGACTAACCCAATAAACTGAATTGGCGTGACTTTCCCGACATCCCATATAAAAAGGTATGACAGTGACTCGAATGTTTTCAGTTGTTTCTTTGTGAACATCAGACAACTCTAACCATGGATGGTTTTTGTTTTGCCACGCCTTGAGAGTGTCTTGCGCCGTGAATGGAGGATCTAAACCATCCACAACTAACGTTATAACCTAGCAAAATTTGATTTTACATTATCAGTTTCGTTACCTCTGTTAGGGTTGGGTGCTAGAAACTTATCAAACAGTTCATGGTGTAACGGCGCCTTATCGGCACTAACATATGGTATAATGTCTTCATGGGCAACATAATCCAAACCAGGTATGGCATAAAGACTTCTAGAAGAATCTTGGTTTCCCAGAAAAGTTACTGCTTCAGTCTGAGCCCTCTATAATATTTTCTTATTAAATTTTGTCTAATGTGGAGTTTTAAATAAAATCTTACAATATATGGGCAATCTCTTTGATCTATAAGCACTTGATAAAAAGTATGAGTTCGGCCTCTTACTTCTTTGCCAACTCCTGCATTAGGTTCCTCATCACCTTCTCTGTGTTGTGGTAAGTCTCTACAGCAAATGTGCTTTATAAGTCATGGTTGAATTTGAAAGGGTTGCCAGATTATGGGATTTTTCCCAAAAAATAGGATTTTTTTAAATATTTTTTCCCCAGAAAATAACTGGGGATTTTAGGTCTGTTGGAGGACAGTTGGAGTTTATGAGGAACTCACCATACTTTCGAGATCTGTGTAAGGGAGTATACTAAACTATTTGGCAATGTTCTAGGCCAGTTTTCTCTGTTATTAGTGTTTTTCATAAGAACTCATGTTGTGACAAAAGAAAGCAGAAGTTTTGGGCTACATTTTGACCTCCTAACTGTCACAAAAACCAAGTTAGGAGCTGTCAGTCTGTGACAACTTCAATAAAACTTGTTTACTTGAATTGCCGAGGGGTGTGACACCAATAATATTTGGGTCACTCACCAAATAATATTAATAATATGCAATAATCTTACTAATCTTGATAATACGAAATAATCCAATAATATAGTACATAATGCAATAATACTAATAATAATACGAATAATACCCCATAATATAAATAATGCAGCATAATCTTGATAATACCACATAATCCAATAATATAGTAAATAATCTGAATAATACGAATAATACGGCATAATATGAAAAATCATAAAGCCGTGGGAATTGTTGGTTATTAAGAATAAATATAAACATTTTAAACCAACTGAAGATTGAAAAGTGTAGAAATAATTATGCAGGTATGTTTTTTTTGCTTGGTTATTATAAGGAGCTTTTTGCTGGGCTTGTGACAATAATAAACTGACAAATTTTTTTATTTTATTTATTTATTCCCTAAGTATTTTGCCAAAATGTATTTATCGTCTTTAAATTAATAATTTATGCAATTACATATTAAATTACTAGCGGGTGATTAAATAGGAAACAACATGGGCAGTATTGAGGAAATTGAAACTGATACATTACACGTTCGAAACAAAAATGAAATAAAAAAATATGACCATAAAAACCTGGATCAAAACACATTCAAAATATTGAAGTGATTGGTTCGCACATCTACGTGAAACCAGTAGTAAACTCGGATTTTGTTATGACAGCTTTATTTACTGATACCATTTTTGTATTCTAAATTATAATCTAAACAATTTTTAACTTACTCGTTTGCCCTTAAACTTTTGCGCTTTTGCAATAATATATTGCATCATTAATATAATATGTAATAATCCAAGTAGTAAAGAATAATCCTTAATAATACGCTAATCAAGCAATAATACGTATAATATCAGTATTATTTCGAATAATACAATAATACGGGTATAATACCAATATTATCAATAATATCGCATAATATTGAATAATCTATGATAATCCTCGTATTATACAGGGTGGACCATAAGTAATGGGACATAGAGCTACAGCATATTCCTGACATCAAAATAATACGATTTAGCGAAATTGTTCTATACCGAAAATTAATATTAAGAAAGATACAGGGTGTGAAAGTTGAAATTTTATTTTTGTTTTTTTATCATATCTTCACGGTCGTTTGATATAAATTACTGAAAGTTGGTATAAAGGGGTTTTGGCAGGCGTTAAATACGATGCTTTCATTTGTTTTGTAGTAGCTGATAGGGGGCTCTAGCTGCAACCATATCCGTTCCTTCAAGAGACTCTAACTTTTTTTTACGGAACTGAAACGACCATATGCTCTCAAAACATGATTCTAAGATGTTTTCTATGTAAAAAAGGTATACTTGTTGTAAGTCTTAAAAGTTGACTGTTTTAGAGTTATTTAATGTTTTATTATTGCATGCATTGTCATATGTTAATACGATATGTGCTGTATACCCTTAAGTTACACACATAACAGTTTCTGTATGTAAATTTGACCGTTTAAAAAATGTTTGTAAACTTTAAAATAAAGCTAGTTGTTATGAACGCCCTTTTTGTTTTTGTATCAAATCCTACTTAGAATTAAAAAAAAATAGTAATTAAAATCTGCTGTACATGTAAATGCATGCAATAATAAAAGATTAAATAACTCGAAAACGGTCGACTTTTAAGACTTACAACAAGTATACCTTTTTTACGTAGAAAACATCTTAGAATCATATTTTGAAGTCATATGGCCGTTTCAGTTCCGTAAAAAAAAGTTTGAGCCTCTTGAAAGGACGGAGATGGATGCCGCTAGCGCCCCCTATCAGCTACTACAAAATAAATGAAAGCATCGTATTTTACGTCTGCCAAAACCCCTTTATACCAACTTTCAGTAATTTATATCAAAAGACCGTAAAGATATGACAAAAAAGCTAAAATAAAATTTCAACTTTCACACCCTGTATCTTTCTTAATATTAACTTTCGGTATAGGACAATTCAGCTAAATCGTATTATTTTGATGTCAGGAATATGCTGTAGCTCTATGTCCCATTACTTATGGTCCACCCTGTATAATATGGGCCCAAATTTAAGAGAGTGTCACACCCCTCGTGAATTGCTCTATTTCCTCATAAATACCTCTGTTATTAGTGATTTTTTCAAGAAAATTGTGTTCAGTTAAAAAAAAAGCAAAAATGATTAGCTACATTTTGGCGTTTGAGGAAACTTCCTAACTGTTATAGGAACCAAGTTAGCCGCTGTCAAATTGTGACTCCTTCAATATTGCTAGTACAGTTACACTGTTGTATTTCCTGTCAAATATCTCAGTTATTTGTAATTTTTTAAAGAAAATTGGGTGGGGATAAAAGAAAGCTGAAACTAGGGGCTAAATTTTGATGTTTGAACAACATTTCTAGCTGTCATAGTAACCAAGTTAGCATGTGTCAAATAAGGATGCTGTCCTCTTTAAAGAAACAGAAGAAAGATGGCAGTTTGAAGGAAACGGCGAGAGATAGAGAAACAGTAATGACAGTTAATGGAAGAAAACAAGATAAAAAGAAAAAATTTTAAGATAGTAGGAAAACCCAAAATAATTTAGAAATTGGTGTAGATAGCAATTATAATCAGATTACAGCAATTTGCCTAAAATATTAGGTAATTTTGGGACAGTTGGGGTTTATCAGAAATGCACTATACCTCCAAAATCTGAGAAACTGAGTATATGTACTAAGATTTGTATTTCAGTTTTGTGTGCACAACAGTGTTCTAGGCTGGTTTTCCCAGTTATTAGTGTTTTCATAAAAAGGTATGTTTTGACAAAAGAAATTAAAAGCTTTAAGCTAGATTTTGACAACCCTGATTTGAAATGTGGAGATTTTATAGACAAGGAGTCTCTAAAATATAGGAAAAACTCATACAAACCTATCATAAACTCTTGCCAACCATGGAAACAGTACAACTCCTCTATAACCAAATACTTTGTGAAGTATCAACTGACCAGTGTCATATTTACCAGCAACTTTAGGGGTTTCCAATCTACCCACCTCAGCTAAGCTAGAAATGAAAAAAAATACTTGAAATAACCTTGACCAATAAACGTTTATGATACGATGTTTAATTGCGGCTTCTACATTATGAAACTACGCATTAACTAAGAGCTAATGTTATACAACTTACCGAGCGTAATTTCGTCGACTTCCTAGAAATCTAAGGGTTACAATAGGGATGAATTTTTGGTGTATTCTTATACATGCAAGATCCATTTTTCATTTTTGTTACACAGTACTTTTGAAGATCATTCTATATTGTCCTTAATATAATTTAAACTTGTTTAAATGGCACTGAAATTTGGAAAACTTGATAGGGCGAAAAATTTATGAAAACTGGGTTGTTTTTTATTTATTTTTTAACTTGCAAATATGCAAAATGAAGTATTTTTCTGTATTTGATGGATGATGTGACAGTGACAGTGTTAATGGTTGTTTGGGTTATTTCGGGCTTTCTGATTGGTTGCCGGTTTCTCTATTCAAAACAATCAGCTGGTGACTGCCTATAATTAGAGCGCCACTATTCGGCGTTTACAGAACTAATCTCTACCACATTCTGTTGTATTATAAAATATTGATATATCGGTTACTTGATTCTTGAATAAAAAGTTTGTTTATTAATTATTTTTGTTTTGCAAAGGATATCTTTCATAATGATATAATGTAATAAAGGGTCTATCATGTATTAAACGTATAACCTGGATTTCAACTTTATATGGTCTAAACGCATGCATCATATTGTCAAGAATCTTGGCATGCGCGAAATTTTAAACTTTAAACCAAATTTGGAAGTTGTTTATAAATATTTTAGTTTAGTGTTTTATGAATTGAATATTTACAGAAACAGTAATAATTTTTCTTCAAGTAATAAATTAGAAGATTGACCCGTAGAAGTTTTTTTGGATCCGCAAATAAACTCCATGTAAAAGCGTTAATGATAATTTAACAAAACTACCAAAAACTAAAAGCAATAAATCATGACTTACGCATGGAACATTATTTTTAACTTTACCTCTTCCAGAGAGCGAGGGTCTACTGGAATGTTTATTATTAAAAATCTATTTTTAACCAAATTTCCGAAGCGACTCTCTTTAATAACATTAATAAAATAGTTACAACTTAGTTTTACACAACGTAGCACTCGCAGTAACTTTTAATCAATAATTGAATTTTTGGTGCAACTTATTTTTTAATGCGTTTACGTCATTTCAAAGCCACCCCAGTTTTATGTTAATATGTCTTATATACAAGCAACGCCGCCCTAGCCGGCATTTGTTTACCGTAGATACAGTCGGGGCCATAAACTATTTGAACAAAGCTCGCTCGCACATGTCTTTTTCAACCCGCTTCTTCGGCTCGTCGGTTTTAATTTAAACTTCTACCTAATTCGGACTCGTTTTATTTTGTGGCGAGGCCCTGAAACTCGCTTTGTTTGTCCGGCTCAGTCGTGGTGCTCTTTTTTTGCTCGATTTTGTTATTCGGTTTCGTATGTTCTGAGGGCCGCCGTCGCGTAAATGTTTATAGCCTCGAGTGTACCAAGCCGGCACAAATTGCAAATGGCGGGGGTCTATATATAAATATTATTGTATTTTTAGATTTTGTTGCTATATTTTGTTATATGAAGCAAAATTTGTGGTTTATCGGACGTTCGTTTGTGTTCAACGGATAGTTTTTTACATCAAAAACTGGTAAGAACTGTTTACAAGAGCCTATTATTCAGTGAACGACACTAAAATACACCCCCTGAACACCTCGAGTAAATATTACGAGCAGTCGAGTCTAGTTACGACCTACGCGCCGTTTCTTACGTATTTCTAACCTGCGTTCTTAATCCGGATTTTGTCGTAAACTTCGGTCCTAGCTTGAATCGTCTTGGCGATATAATTATTTAAGCGAACCTTTTTGCATTAAAAGTTTTTATCGATCATTTGAGCCCGTTTCCACCTTGAAGTCAGTGCAAAATAACCGTTTACAGCTTCTGCCAAGTAAGTAATTCAATCAGTGCTTCATTTCATTGATAATTTTTGTATAAACAAAGATGTTGACTCAGGTATTGCTATTATTTTTTCAATGCCTTTATTTAAGGGTTAGCCAATATGGCGTTCACAGCTTTTCTGCAATGTTTTGTTAAATTTTTACCCTTATTTTAAATTCCCTTAACGTTTTCCAGTGTCGCATTAGAAATTCCCTAGTGTTATTGAAGAATTTTCATTCATAAACTGCTTTATAGTTGGACATTTTGATAGAGGGTTTATGTTTAGGACGGTCTAACCACCAATTTACCACCCTCTCAAGCATGTCTCAAAAAGCCCCTAAATAAGGTTATGTAGTACTGCTTATGACATTGTTGTAGAACAATTTTTGGGTCCCAAGCCGGTATTCTTCATACAAACAGTGGATATTATGTCTGAATTCCTTAAGAAACCGCATGTTTTCAAGTCAGTGCAACAAAGACAACACTAGCGGGCGTCCTGCCCCACGCCAAGGTTTTCTCTTTAACTCTTTTAATTTACTTTTACAGTCAAGAACATTTCAATTCGAACTTCAATTTTGATCGATTTTTGCTCTTGCCCTGTAAAATTTTCTTTAATTCAATAACGCCTCAAATCTCCAAGAGTCCCACGCTCAGGACTTTTTTGCGTTATTGATTTCTTTGCTAATAATTTTGTTATGTTGATTCAGGGGGAATATGTGGGACTAGTCTTGTGTGATTCAGCGGATTATTTTTATTATCTGTTTAACGCACATCGTTGTGGTGGCATTTTAAAATTAAACATTTTAAAAATATCTTTGTTATACAATTTGTTATTTTAGATTAAAACTTTTAATGTTTTAACTCTTTTAGATTTTTATTTCATTGATTTTCAGTGTAAAAGTTAACCTTAGTGATCACAGAGAATTAGTTCATACAGGTATGGTAATTTCAAAACCATTTCCCTAAAAAATCAATAGGAAGAAAAGAGAAAACCACTCCAAAGCAATGCTCTTGATTGGTTGACTAAGATGTGTCACATTCAATGGATGTGAGGTGATTTGACACTTGGTTGAATGACGTCACGTCCATTGCAGCAAAATGACACATGTCATTCTGCCATTGGTCTGCCACTGATTTCTTATAGATTGAAGGTTTCAGACCTAAACCTAAATAGTTATGGCAAAAATGAAAGTAAAGTGAATGAGACTTAACATTCTAAGAGAAAAGTAAATATTTTGACTGTGACTTTGACTTCTATTAGTTCAAAGCATGATTTTTGCCATGACAAAACTTATTTGAAATAAAACTTCTTGATTCTAGATCTAGAAGAATACATTTTGAGTTTAAGCCACGTTTTTAGTGTAACATTGCATTTTGTTGCAACCATAAATTAAAATCATCAAGAATTAGAGCTTTTAGAATGTACAGGGTTGGTCCATTTATTTTTATGGGTAGGAAGGATACTGTTACTTAATACAGTTACAGGGCTTTTCCTAAGTCATCAGAAGACGCTATTGAATAAAGTATAGCAAAGGTAAAAAAAATACAAAGTTGATACATTTTTAGAGGAACATTTTTATAGATCTTTTTTTCTGGTTCCAAAAATATACAGGGTGTCCCTGAAAGGTTTTTACAACGCTTTGCCGCAGTTAGCTGGGCTCAAAATAAAGCGATTTAACCATATTTGCCTTAATCCAAAAGTTGATAATTACAGAGCTACAGGGCGGCAAAGTTAAAATTTAAAAATAATTTTTAATGGTAGTTTTTATAGCAAACCATTTAAAATTATGAATGGGTTATTAGGTAACAACGGTTATTGTTAATTTACATTGATCCTAGAGGGCGCCACATACGGTTCAAGCAATTTGTTTAATTCCTTTGTATTTTTTTCTGGGTAACGGTAAATCACTTTTGAGTATAAAGGCGTATTCGCCTGTTATTTCTGCTTAGAAAAGGTATACCTTAGGCACTATTGGAAACCGTTTTCTAGAAAAATGCGTTTGAACTACTAAATGTACGTTAATCTCAGTCTAAAACAGTCTCCAGAAGTAGCTCTGTAATTATCAACTTTTGGATTAAGCCAAATATGGCTAAAGACCTGCTAAAGACGCTCTGCGGCAGAGCGTTGTAAAGACCTTTCAGGGACACCCTGTATAATATGTTGACATTTAGTTAGTTAATCAAATGTGAAAATTGTAATTTTATTGTCTTTCGAAATCACAGTTGCCATGAATAATCAAAGAGAAGAATGTGTGTGACAGTTGACGTCACGGTGCGAGCAGAACGAATGTGACATCACGATGACGTAATTTGATCAAAACCATAATTTGACCAACTGTCAAACTACGTCAATGTGATGTCATATTGGCTCTGGTCGCTCCATGTAGTGTGACTTCAACAAATGATAATTTAACCTCAGTGTGCAGAACGAGTTTGACGTTACGATGACGTATTTTGACAGTATAAATGTATTGTTTTATTAAATTACGTCATCGTGACGTCAAATAATAATAACGTTCAGTTCCTTCAAAATTTTACATTCAATTAACTCTCAATTAAATGTCAACCTATTTTATGTTGTAATACATGGTGTCCCATTTAAAAGGGTTTACATGATATTCGTCTAGGATTATTGGAAACCGTTAGATGTACAAGGTTGATTAAATGAACGAAAGGTCTGCTTAAGAATAATTCAGGTAAATAAGGCTTAAAATTGGTACTGTTCTGTTAATATAGGGTGACAGCCAAAAACAGGCAAATTTGACAATTGACTGTCAAATTTGGTGTGGACTTTTAAAATGTCCTTTTTTGGTTTTTGGCGGTATCATATTAATCCAGAGTATATTATTTAGATAGTCCAGTCTACAACTTTTTCCTTCATTTAACCAAAGTTGTATCAATCAACGTTTTCGAAATCCTCCATGTAATTACTCTTATCTGGGACACACTGTGTACCGCTTTACAGGCCGTCATTTTTTACTTTGCGTTTTTGTGTTTTTTTTTTCTTTGTAGACATATACAGGGGGTTCAATTAAAAAAGTACTTATAGTAAAAAATACCCAATTTAAACTTCATAGTTTTTTTCTCTATACCTGACAGTGTTTTTGAAATACAAGGAAACATTTATTAAAGATCAACAAAAAGGAGTTTTTGTTTTTTCTTCTAATATCCACACTAATTGAGATATCAGGCATCAAAATAAAAAACTGAAAAATTATTACCCACCTCTTGGGTCTAACGTGTGCACTATTTTATACAGGATACAGTGTTTCTAATAAGAAAATAAATTCTTCATAAAAAATACTTTCATCCTCTTCCATTTTCCAGTTAACTTTCGAGGTACGTAACATTTTTTTTTAGTTGTTTGGCAATAATTCTTTCACTCTAATCAAATTTATTAAACACACCAGTGGTGGAGATTTTAAGGTGTGTGGCATTTAATAAAAAAAAAACACTAAAAGTTTGAATAAGAATAAGTTTATTCTAGACACGTGGTTAAAATGCAATTTTCTATTTAAAGTTAAAACAAAACTGTAATATGATTAGAACGATATTGGACGTAAATAAAATTTTTGAAAGCGACAGTGAAATATTTTTGGAAGCCTTGCAATAGTTATTATTCAATAACGTCACGACGAAAAAAGTTTACACAGTGTAGGTCTTGTGTTATTATTTGTTCTACTTTTGCGCGATTTTTTGGCAAAAGCGCATTGTCGGTTTTATTTTTAAATATTTTGATTTATTTAAAAGTTCAAGTACGTCAGTACTCATATTTGCGTTAAATCAGCTTGGTTCGGACCCGCGCGCCCGTTTTACAAAAACAATGAATGTCGTGTCACGTCACCATGGATTTTTAAAAATACCTACACATTTTGCAATTAAAAATTCACGTAAACGTGTCCTTCTACCCGAAAAACTGTTAAAGTTGCAACAAAATCTTCTACCTGCATTTGCCCTACCCCGAATCCGGGCGGTTTTTGTTACTTTACAGACCTTATATAACGTAAATGGCCCTACATAGGATAAATAAACTTTCTGGTATTTAGGTACCTGACGAGAATAAGTTTAGTTTATTCTTTTGCGTGTTACTTAACAGTACGGTTCAAAATTGTGTTGTTTCTTTTCACCACAGTAGATTTTTAAATAATATCATATTTGATTCAGTGTTTTTTTTTTTTGTAGGTTTGGCAAATCTTCCACTGTTTTTGTACATAACAAGTCAGTTCATGCTTTACTCAAAATTAGTGTGAGTCACAATCAAGATGGATACACCAGCTCCTCAACAATTTTGTGTCAAGTAAATGAATGTCAATTAATTTGTAAAATTGTATTTAAAACAATTCAATTTAAAGATGGAACAGCTATCAGTCGAATCTGCAGGACGCTTTTCCCAAGTTGCTGACTTCTGAGCATTTCGTCGACGTTACTTTAGCGTGTGAAAATGAGATGCTCAAGTGCCATAAAGTTGTTTTATCAGCATGCTCCACGTACTTTGAAAAACTTCTTCTGGATAATCCCTGCCAGCATCCAATCATTTTTATGAAAGACATGAAGTATGTACGTGCTTAAACTTTTAAGCATTTTTATTTAAATTCTCTTAATTTTAGATTCCAAGAAATGCAGTTGCTAGTAGATTTTATGTACAAAGGCGAGGTTAACGTAACACAAGACGATTTACCATCGTTGCTAAAATCTGCTGAAGCATTACAAATTAGGGGTCTGTGCGGTTCTGATGAACTATTCAATCCTAAATTCTTTGGAAACATGATTCAGTCTTCTGCTGGTAAGATATAAAAGTTATGGAACAATTAGCAGGAAACAAAAAGAAAACTCTTAGGGCAAATGACGCAGTCTCCAATTAAACCAATCTCAAATTATCAAACGATCACTTCGACCCCCAACTCTACTAAAGACAACCTGCCCCAACCCAGCCAAGTTACCATGCCTAAAAACGATGGAGTAGTCAAAAAAGAAGTCAACACTGCGGCTGCCGAAGTAGCCTCAGAATGTGGAGGTGCTCCATCCTCCTCAGAATGTGATAGTAATGATGGAATGCTGCAAATCAAAGGTAAGTCTTAAGTGTGTTTTATATCAAAAAATTTGCAGTTTGGTCACACATTTCCATTTCATTAAGTAACAAAAATTTTAGATACTGAGAATTTTACTACATTGTTTAGAGGGATTTGTTACAATAATTATGACTTTAACAGATTGGAAAAAGCTACATTAAAACATGTGGTCTTAATATTAAATATGATCCAAAGATTTACATAAAAGTTTCGTTACACCATCTATTACGAAAGCAATTTAATTATTGCTTTTTTACTTTAATAGCTAAAGCTAATTGCGAATACATGTGCGGAAACCTGGTAATGCATATACAGAACTAAACACTGTTTAAAATGCGCTATGTTTGGTGTTTTTGCACTATCTCTATTTATATTTTGCAACTTCTTCAGTTTAAATGGAGGATAGCTGGATAGATTAGATACAGCTCTTTTACAAAATGTAAAATAGTGACATAATTTAATTTTCATATTTGACAATGCATTTAACTAGATCTTTCATTGGTACACACTTTAAAACTTAAGTATTTTTCTATCATCAGAACTTGAATGTCAATAAATACTTTATTTGATCTTATTTGAACCATACATAACTAATTGGAAAAAGATAACTTTCTTCTTCTACTACTCCACATTTGCGGTTCATGTGGTGTAGATACCTCATTTTACTACTACTATACTGCATTTACTCTACTCTTTTTGAATCACTATTAATTTACCATTTTACAAAAGTTGTCACGTTGTTTTGACCAAGAAGTACAACTTCTTTGAGTGATTAAGGTGTCAAGTATCCTACTTTTCTGTTTGCTCTAATTTTTTTTGGGTGCAAGCTGATGTTTAGTAGCTTTTTTATATTCTGGATTTGTGGAAATTCAATGCATAATCTATAACAACAGAAGTATTTTTGTTTTTTAAGCTGCATTTTATTACATTGTTTTTAAACCTTCTTGTGTTAGATCAGGTGTAGTTAGTGAGAAACATTCTGAGTTTTTCTAAACATAAAATTCTTTTCAATACATATATTAGTTGTTCTAGGTCAAAAGCAGAGTTTTTATTAAAAAATTGACCTATGCAAAACTTGGGATTGTTATTTTAAGGGGAGAGTTTCACTTGATTTAATGCTCTTAATAGAATAATGAAGAAAAGGTTAATATGTGCACAGAAAACAAATTTATATAGAAGGTAATAGAAATTGGAGAAAACACTCAAGATGCCTATCTTTAAGAGAAGAAATAAAATATGCAGTTTAATACAAAAAAAATATGATATTTATTTTTTTCAATGAATACTTTTTACTTTATTTCTAAAATCTTCATGAATTTTTAAGCATATTACCATGCATAGATTCAATGCACGTGGTTAATTTTAAGTATTTAATAAATTAAAAATGTCTCGTTATTTTTTTCTGCCTTAAACCTTCTCGAAATATAAGCAAATAAAATCTAAATTACTAAATCTAATATTACTACTAAGGAGATTAATTAATGATATATTTTCTCATAAAAATCGGAGTGTATTTCGTTTTCAATATTTAATATTTTGTCTATGCAAATATATTCCACAAATTTGCTGTATGCTTAATGCTTAGTTTCATGTTTTCTATAAAAAACAAGCATAAGAGAAATATTTTAGATAAATTACTGAGAATTTAACAAAATAGAAATATTGCAAAATAGACTAGGTGTGTAGAAGCAAGTTCTCGATAATTTACCATTTTCCGGAAATTTCTTGAAACATTACTTCCCGCCATCTCTACATAAAAATCATCATAAATCTGCATTTTTACCAGAAAGGTTGAATGCGCCAGACTTTTTCAGAGACAGCAACAAAAGAAATTTAACTGAGGAATAATAATTATTTTTTATTGTCTGGTAATAAAATATTTTTGCGGCACCACTTTACTGTACCCAATCCGTTGTGCAAAAATAAAGTTGACCGTTCATCGTCTGCAGTTTGAAATAGACAATAGATAGATGTATATTTGACCTAGTTTGAACTAGGAAACCTTTTTAGATGTATATCGCAAAGGCTTCAAAAATTGCTGGCCTAACTGTTTGTGTAAACTCTCAAAAACTTTGTTTTTCAAAAATTCATTGAGTAAATAAGGGTGGATACACACTAATCACATAAACTGAATTTTATTCTGAGTTAAAATTTATTTAACCAAGTTTATAGTCATAGAGATTCAAATTAATTTAAAAACTGAATAGGTATTTAGTTTTTAAATTCTACTCTTGTCACACATTGAAATATCTATAAAAGAATAGTATTTTGACTTAGATGTCAAAACCCATATACTCAACACATGGCGTCTTATATCAAGCAAAACTTAGAAATCACAGCAAAATTTCTGTTCTAGAAGACATAGAAGAAGGTGATGATGACACATTTTTCGAAGGAGACGGTGAATCTTTGATGGATCAGGAATTAATGGAACAAGATGGACCTGTTAACACTGGCGACAACTCTCGAACACCTGAAACATTTGCGATTGCTAATGTTTCGTGCCACTACGACGGATCAGCAGGAAATATGAGTAAGTCTTTTATTACAGTACTATAAGTATTTAATTTTGTGTTATTCTGATAAATTAAACATCATCATTAGCGGTGCTTACTGTAAGTGAAATATTTTTACAGAACTGTATTATAACGTCACTATGACGTAATTGAACAAAACGATTTATTGATCAACTGTCAAAATGCCAAACCCTTTTATAAAAAAGGAAAAAACCCATATGCGACACATTTGATTTCTAATTATCTCCGTTATGTCAAACAATGGGCTGAAATATATTTTTGGTATTTGACATTTTATTCTAATGTCAACGGTTAGTGACATATTTACAAAAAAAGGGTATGAAAGGTTTTAGTAATTTTGTAATAATTCGATAACTCCTGTAGATATCTTAGATTTTAAGACACATTCTGAACTGGCACTAAATGGCGCAACTTTTTCTCCATTAAACGAACCCTGTAATTATTGCCATTTCCAAGATTCCAATGATGGGTCAACTTGAAAGTTCTCACCCTGTGTAACCTCTAATATATTTGCAATAGTCAAGTGTCATTTGTTTGCAGTTATTTCATCAAATAAATGTTTTAATGTCCGACAGGGCTATTATTTCATCAATAATGACACCTACTAAGGTCAATTAAAGTAATAAATTAAAATCTAAGAAATAATTCCCTAGGGCGTTATTTTCATAATGCCCCCAGGTGCCTTGTTGTCCTTATAATGTCCTTGGCATCTTAATTACTATTTTTAATTTTAATTTTTAAAGTGAGATTTTATTCAAATCCAAATTGGGCAACTTTGCCCCAATTTAAGCTTACTTGTATTTTAAAAGTGGTGAAAAAACACGCAATCTCTCTCCACAATATATTTATTAGACCCTCAAACTGAGGTGAAAGTCAAAACGACTGACATGTTTCGAGCATATAGATGCTCATCTTCAGAGGCTGTAAAAATCTTAATCTACTAAAGAGCTCACCACATAAGTGGAAAACGTACCTTAAGTTTGCTAAATACCGCTGACTGTCTTTCTAGACGGGGAGAGACAGTAAGACCCAGGGAACGGTTTATCAGCGCCCCCTATAGCTTTTGAATTCGAAACTCAACGGTTCCCTACTCTTTGCTTTTACATTTTATCAAGGTTTAACTTTTTTTTTGGAATTCTTCCACTTAATCGCCCATTTTGCCCTGACTGTCTGGGGGAACCAGTGGGATTTGTTAAAGGCTGTAGTTTTTGTTTTTGGAGGTCACCCTGACCCAGGGCAAATGTAGCCCGTTAATTTTAATTCAATGTTATGTGTAATTTCTTTCCTTTTTTTTTCCCATAATAGGTAACTATATTGTTTTATATAAAAACTTCAATATTAACTTCTCAATTGTTTCAGATTTATTAACTCTATAATAATGTTTCACAAAACATTTTTTATGTAAGCTTAATCTGGGTCTTACTGTCTCTCTTACCTGTCTAGAAAGACAGTTAGCGATATTTACTAAACTTAAGGTACGTTTAGAGATTAAGATTTTTACAGCCTCTGAAGATGAGCATCTATATGCTGGAAACATGTCAGGCGTTTTCACTTTCACCTCAGTTTGAGGGTCTAATAAATATATTGTGGAGAAGGTTGCGTGTTTTTTCACCACTTTTACGATTTCACCTCCACTGCGAGTAACATGGACTACTACTTCACTCTTCCTTATATCTCCTCTAAGTACTAAATACCTAGGATCTCCGTGTTGAGGCTCAGAAAACGGGCATTCTGTGTATAATAGAAAAGGAACAATATTTTCTGGTATCACTGCAATTTACGGTGGAAGTGTGTGAATGTACTTTAATAGATACCGTTTTTCTGTCAGCTTCAGTAAACAAAAGGATTAGACGTTCAGACGAGGAACTGAGAAGGGCGGCAGAATGCATAACTCGAGGTCAAACTTTCCAAACAGTGTCCGATCAGTTCAACATCCCCATTTCGACCATTAGGTTCTACATGGCTCGAAAGGTAAGTCACTTAAACATTCAACTAAATGTTCTAAATAATTTGACAAACAGGGAATACTTCCGAGACGTAAACGAGGTCGGTCTTGCGCCCCCGCAATGAGTTTGGGAGCGATGCCAGTGACGGCGAGTTACGCGTCACCGGGTAGTCCGATAGGGCCACCCTATCACATCGTGCACTACAAATTGCCTCAATTAGGCGTTCAGAAACTTAAATAGGGTTACGTTATTTTAAGTGTAGATCGCTAAGGTAGGAAACTACACTCCAGAGAGGATTTAAGAAGCTGTTAAGCTTCCTTAAAATTTAATTAAAGTTACGTTCAATTATCTTTATTTACCAAAGATAATTGAACGTAAGTTGAATTATCTTTGGGAAATTAATGGTAGGTATGGTAGGTTCTGGTTGGTGAAGTTGGTATATCTCTTATCTTCAATTTTCTGATTTGTTTTAAAGGGTTAAATATTTAACCGTTTTTTTAAAGTAGTTCTATAAAACTTTTTACTTATTAATTTTAGAGCTTTAATTGGTCTGCAAATACTTTTTATCAGTGTGTTTGATAGCTCCTTATTAGCTTGCCAAAAAAAAATCAGGTAATTTTTTTCTTAGGTATGATATTTTTACATTACCTATTCAAGTACAGTTATTAGTTTGATGAAAATTTTGATGAAAATTCCTCTATTAAACAGGTAACTAACTAAAAACGAGATTAAAGTCTAAAGTTGGTGATGCGGATATAGCCATTTTAAAGTTTCTGCCAGACCTACCATAACCAGTTAGAGGCAATAACTGGAATGGTCTGTAAAAATCACGATAACTAGAAATTTATTATTGAACGGCAATTTAAACCAATTACTTATTGTGACCATTCAGAATTGTCTACTAACAAAACCAACCAATGACTGAATTTTTACTCAACTCGAAATTGTTTGTGTTTTGTGCCATTTGTGGAATCTCATCCCAGTTATTTTTTTTTTGTTGACTTGAAGCAACGATCTCTTTTTTTCTGTCCACGTTTTATTGACTGGACTTTTTTTTTTGTAAGTAGGTATTGTTTTTTTATTAAGTTTTTTATTATTTGTATTGTATAGGCGCTCATTGCCTATTCGGTTTAGTTATTATATTAATTAACTGAACCTGAATAGGCAAAGAACGGCGTGATAATTGTTTTTGCCAGTATATACATCGTCACGGTCATTCGAGCTGTCTTAAAACCTCGTTCTGCGCAAGAAGTACATACTACTTAAACTAGCGTTTTGTAAGTGTAAAATATTATATGGTTAAGTATTTGTAGAGCGAGAGTGTGGCAGTTTACTTAACTCATGTTTGCCTGAAACTTTAGATGTACAAATATCCCGCTTTTTAAAGCGACGCGGTAAAATACAATTTAATCACTTCAATAAAAAAGGGACATTAAAGCTTCCAGTGCGCTGTTTGATATGACGGTTGAAAGCTTTGACCGTTCGCTACAGTTTAGATATATATGTCGTGATATTCCTCCAGCTTATTTTGCTCAGTTTTACAATTATTCCTATTTGTTGAGATTGTTTTCATTCAATTCATCATCACATCCTCCCCGAACCGGGACTAGTCTAAAAGTTTTCCAGACTGATATTTATTTTTTTACTAACTCTCATAACTTCTTATTAATTATTTTGTCGTCGATTGCTTGCCAAAATAGGGTAGTTAAATTTAATAGAAATTGTTCCTAAAAAATGGACATTTTAAAATAATTTAATGCTGTTTTTAATTGCACGTTTCACGTCACTTTTATGTTTTTGAAACCAGAATTTTCTGTGGCGGATTGTTTCAAATTTGTTGTCTATGTTGATATTTAAATAGGATGTTCTATAAAGAAAATATCTCGTTTTGAATGAAGTACAGCTTTTAAAGAATATAAATTCAATTTCTTCAAAATATTTTCTAGTCTAGTTATACAGGGTGTCCAACAGTACCTTAGACGTTTATGGAGATCTAGACGTACGATCATTTTGAAGATTTGCTTGTTCATTTTATCATTTTTTATTAATACTACTTAATGTGTATTTTTTTACCGTTGCTACATTTAATGTTTTTTTTTTATTGAAAACACTGCATCAATATAATTGTTCTTATTCGGTAGCAAGAAAGCATTTTGGTCATAGTTTAAAATATGGCCTACCAAACTATTGCCGTTAAGGTCGCAGCGCCAGTTGAACTAAAATCGGGCAACCCGTTCCTAACCTAACATTATAAATAATATGACACTGTCACTTCATATTTATGAAACCAGTGCTAAATTCCTAACCAAAATCAATGTATCCAAACGGAGTTGGAATGCCCGAAACTGTTTTCAAAACTGATCACCAGAGGGAATATTTCTTATCTTGAAACGCCAATTATTACGAGAAGAGATTGTAAATTATACAGGGTGAATGAAAATTAATGGATTTCTCGCCAGTCCTAAAAAAATTTAAAGTTGTGTTTTTTTTATGAAATTTTCCTCATTGGGACTAAGTAAGTTCAGGCCAATTGCGTGTGACAAGTACTACCAAGTAATCTTCATAAAACTCTCTCTAAGTCTCATTAACTCAAGCTAAGGTAAAATTAGTTTTTATTGAATTATGTTGTTATTTATGAAGGAAATCATAAGTTGTTATACATCACTAAAATCAGAATAAAAAGATCAGAACAGAATACTATTTGGTGGGCTAAAAATCCAATATAGCGCCCATAAAAAAAAGAAAGTTGATGATGACTGCCAAAAAACGAAACGTCGTGTGGCAAGTTTGAATCCATCATCGAAATGAAAAGATGCTTTTAGTTTTGGAATATCTCTTCAAATAAGGTTAGAAATAAATAAAAACAGAAAATCAATTTTTCAGTTTTTTCCGGATATCTTCGGAGGTACTCGGAAAATCGAAATTTTTAAAACTGCATTTGGTTGAGCATTAAATTGAGCAACTTTGCCCCAATTTAAACTTTCTCGAATCTCTTATAGTTTCCGAAATCCCAATGGTGAGGGTCGAATTTGAATTACCTTGTATAGACTACCTAAATTTTACGGTTTTCAAAATAAACACAAATATGTGAAAAGTTATATAATTTGCTGCAAAAATACAAAATTGAAACAATAATAACATTTCAAATACAATACCTTAATTAATTTACTCTAGCAATTATTCAGAAGGACGATCATTGGCATTTCAAAATGCGATTACTGACTCTAATAATCTCTCAATTTCCATGGAAAACGACCCAATCTTTGTAAGAAGAAACGTTCTTGCAAAGTTTCTATATTTTTTTCAATTTTGTATTTTTGCCGTGAAAACAGTAATTTCTCACAAATTTGCGTTTATTTTGAAATCAATTAGATTTAGGTATACATATATTTGGTTTTCAAAAATAATATACAAGGGGTTTCATTAAAAAAAAAACACGGAAAAAATATTAGTTTTTAACCACCCCGTATAATTTAGAATCAATTTCTTTCCGTAATAATAGTTCGTCAGCCCTTAATTAAACTGTGAACAAAATGTTTGCTTTCTATGAATCAAGATAACCAATTTGCAGAAACAAATTGTAACTATGAATTTATAAAAATCTACAGAATGTTCTATTTAAAATAAGAAAGTTTCTGGTACTTTTCAGTACAAGCGGTAACGTGGCAATGATGAAACTATTTTAGATCAGTGCAAAACACGGAAATTTTCAAAATCCATGATCCACTGTTGGACATGTGGTATGTATGCCAAAATCAAAGTATAAAGTAGAAACTCTGTTATGCTTTTGGTTATTTTGTCTCAATTTTACTAAGTAATAATATTTAGTTAGGAAGCTAACTTTCCTGTTTTTTACTTTTTCAAAAATTGTTCTAACTTAATTCTTTAGGTAAAATAACAGACACTAAGGGCCGGTACTTTCACTTCAGAATAATTAGAAATTAGACCCTACTATTGGTCAATTCTGTAATTTCTATAGAGAGTATTAGCCCTAATAATATAGCCCCCCCATTAATATACCAAAAACAGCTGGTTTGTATAGGTATTAAGAACTCATGGTTTTTCTGTTTATTTATTTTGAAAACTCGAGCTTCTCTATCTACTATTTTGACTATTTTTGTTTTTTGCTAATCATTTGACAACTAAAATACATATTTGCCTAATTTCTGAGGTTAGTGCGTTTTTTCGGAAAAAAGTAGTAGGGAAACCCAGGCAGTTTTTATTACATAAAAGTGAAAAAGTTTTATCAAAACCCAGATTTGTTATCAATATTGTAGTGTTTAGATGGAGCAAGGTTTATTTTTCAACACAATGATGATGATGATGATGATAATTAAGATTATTCAGGCTCCGACTTCAAGTAAGTTTACCATCAATACCGGGTTTTTAGTAAGTTTTTTCTACTAATAAAATAAAAACTAACTGGGTTTTTCTAAACGCACTAACTTCAGATGTTACGCGTTCTTCGACTTTAACCAATTTATTGAAATAGCAAATATTAAATTTTAACACACACAACATAGTTAAACTTTTAGATTCAATCCGCCATTTTAAAAAATAATCATAAAATTATTGTAAAAAGAATTCAGTAATTGCACAGACAATGACATTAGAAAGGCCGATTTTGTGTAATAAATTACAACAATACGGTCTCGCTTTAAAAACTTTTTTTCCAAATCCTCAGTTTGTCACTATCCATTAACAATAAAGTTTGATATTTTATTATTGCTCACCTACAGCATTTCCGCATGTCAATAGTTATTCAAAGAAACTTCAAACAACCGCTCCCACCTCATTAAATGCAATATAGTCAGGTTCATAATAGGATATAATGTGATCATGCAGGTCAATGTGAAATAATTACATACATAGTGCAAAGCCAAAAGTTTCAGTTACTTTTTTCAAAAAATTCAAATACTCACATTTAAAAAAAGGCGAAGCAAATTATATAATTTAAGGTGACACTAGTTGTAGGCGCAAATCTGAAGATATTTTCCTGTAAAGATATTACTATAATAAAGAAAAACAATCGCAGCATATGATAATATGATATAGAAGTTAGATGAAATTATCATTATAAAGGATTATGGAAAAAAGTTTAATGTTATAGCGCGTATATATTTACTTATTTTTCATAGTCTCAGGTCTTTTCAGACTGATCTTACGATCAACAATGACTCTTATAGTCTTTATATGATAAAATAATATAGTAGATGACTATATGTAGAGTATAAGTAACGAAACTCCAAGATGTAGAGTTAGAATTTTTCTTTCGACATCGATATCAAAGTAAGCTTTTTTTAGTGGTAATAATGATACCTGTTAGATCTCGTTTTCGGATATTTTTAAGTTTGTATTTTTGTGCGACCTGTTTTGTGATTTTTGTATTTAACTAAGTTTTTTTAAGTAGGATACTTTTGTGCATTTTACACATTTACAGTAGGTATAGCAACCAGTGCGCGGACATTGTAATAAAATAATAACGCGCTGGTTTCGACAGCCAGTTTTAAATCAGTAGGTAGCTAAACAGAAGATTTTTTGTCTTGTGTGCGTCCTGTTTATTTATTTATTTATTTATTTGTTTACCTTCAAATTATTGAAATTTTTCTCCTCATAGATTATTGATTATTTTTGGCGATATTAGGTTCCGGCAGTTTAATGTAAAGTAAGTTTATTGTATTGTAAAAGTGCCATTCGATATATATTTTTCTAGATACATAGTAAACGGCTTATGTCATGTGAAGACTTAGACACTGATGTATACAGTATTCGGTATTAAATATACAAAATATTATATAAACAGTCGAGGTAATTAACTTTTTGTTTTTTCTCCTTTATTTAATTTAAACAGCATTATACAATGCGTTTTTTTTTAACCTTTTGGCACCTAACACAACTTCCTCTCCATCAGTGTCCCTATACATATTCGAAAACGTCTGATTTTCGTAATTTTATAGATTGAACCAGAAGATCACCTGATCTGTTCACCTGATGGTATAGGTGCGTTGGTATACAGTGAGTGGTCTAAACTGCGTGAACCAAATTTAGGAGTATTTTATTCCCGCCAAAATATGAAAGGTAAGATTTTTTTTATTTCATTAAACCTTTTTTTGCAATTTTGTATTTAGATCAGTAGGTATGACATATTTTTTGGCAATTTTTTATTTTGCTCCAGGAGGGTTCCAATGCATAGCAAAGGGCATATTTATATCAAAGGACCTTAAATTAGGTGAAATAAGTACAAAAAAAGCACTTTAAAATTTTTCATTTTGTATTAGGGGTCTTTTTTTGCTACTTTTTGAAATTTAGTATCTCGGTAATATGGAGGGCTAGACAGGCCAGTTTTAGCTCATTTTGTAGTTTTTTTTTATCGTTTTTCTAATGACGTGTTAGTGAAATCTATAAGAGTTCAAATAAAAATCATTCAAAAATTGAAAAAATACCATTTTTGTAAAAAGTGCAATTTTGGCAATTTTTTATTTTGCTCCAGGAGGGTTCCAATGCACAACAAAGGGCATATTTATACATACCTACATCATACTTAACAAATATGCAAAAAAAATAGTCCAATCAACCATAACAGTAATATTAACTGTATAAATTGCTACTTATCTTATTCCAATGGAAGTTGAAAGGGACAAAAATATCTCTTCTTATAATTGAAAAAAAACTTGTTGGGGAAAAATGTCTTCCTTTCAATGAGTTTTGCTGTTTGAAGATTAAAACAAATTTCTCAAGTAACTATAAAAGGTTTTTTCCTACGCTATTCTATGAGTAGTGTCTGAGCTCCGTTAAATTCGGTTATTAAAAAATACTACAGACATGCAGTTTTGATTTTTTACACTTTCCAAATATTACAATAAATAGCTAAGATAGAAACGTGCAAACCGTTTTGTTCTCAATCTGGTTATAGGAGGTATGACACTCTAAAATAAATAAAAATTATCTTTATCTTACTATCCAAAAATCATCAACATTTCCCATTATTCCATAGTAATTATGCTGAATTGTGCGGTCTCCAATGTTAAAAGATATGCTCATTGACCAAATGTTAATAAGCTACAACTGTTAATAAAGTTCACATAATTTTACATACTGTAAGTACCATATTTAATATTTTCATAAATAATACATATCACAGGTATAAAGGCAATAAACTTTTGTAGGTTCAAGAGAATCTTTTGTTTCAACAAGATATAGCAGAAGAAATTAACGACAAAATCCATCGAGTGAGGTATAATGAAGTGTGGAAAAAGCAAACATTTTGCTAGTTTGAAAATCATTCTACCTCCACCTTCTGCATTTTTGATTCATCGAACAAAAGTTGAACGTAATTTTAGAAGAACTTATTTCTTTCCTACGGGTAAGTATAATTTTAAAAATTCAAAAGTTATTGATATGGTCCAAAAGTGGTAGATTCACACCAAAACCGTTTAAGCTTAGGACATTTGCCAAAAGCACAGATTTCAGCCAAATAATTTTGTTTTGCACATTTTACTAATTTTATCTGTAACAACTTGAGTAACCTCTGGTTTGACCAAATAAATGAGAAGTCGTTCAGTGAAATCTACACTCTCTCACCAAAACTTTTTATCCTTGCCCTGGAGGATGTCTTCAAAAAACTTGACTGGAAAAGAAAACGGGATTAATAACGATGGAGTGCGTCCAAACCATTTACGATTTGCCGACGATATTGTGGTCGTTGCCAGCACAGGTGAAGAGCTGAAAGACATGTTTCGGGAGCTTCGCTGCAGATTGGACTTGAAATGAACTTGAACAAAACAGAGATCATGAGTACAGAAGAGATCCAGGTGACCGTTAACGACAAAATTCAACTTGGCAAAGAAAATCAATCTTCTGAAATCACAAGAAGAATAGGCATCTCCTGGGCAGCCTTTGGCAGACTAGGATTTATCCTTAAATCTAATGAATTTCCTATAAATTTGAAAAGGAGAGTGTTTGATGCCTGCGTGATGCCGGTTCTCACATATGGACTAGAGACAATGGCAATTATACCTGCGAATTTGCCAATAAACTGCAAACCACCCAACGAGCAATGGAGAGGGCTATGATAGGAATCACTCTAAAGCTCGGTTCTCATGTATCAGGAATTATAACGGAGCGCGGGGTGCGGAATGAATGCATTTTACGCACGGAAAACTACTTGTCGTTCACATGTGACGAGTGACACAGTTGCGGAATGGTTGACGGAATAGTGTTAATACAAGTGGGTTTTACAGGCGATTTGTTTCTAACAATTCAAACTTTGACACTATTTTTCACCATGACTGTACCGATATGTTTTTTGTTTTTTTTTTTGGCTATTGAATAGGAAATTTACTGAGGATTCCAAAAATGTACTTAAATCAAACATTTTCTTACTACAAGTGGGTTTCACCAGCGATTTTGTCCCTGACTGTCCTTCCAAACTGTGTTTCTTTTAGTTCAAAATTTGACACTGCTTTTCTCCCAGACTGTACCACATTTTATACGGTTTTTCCAAGTAACTGAATAGGAAATTTAACGAGGATTCCAAAAATGTGCTTAAAACTGTCATTTTCATACTACAAGTGGGTTTTACTGGCGATTTTGTCCTTTACTGTCCTTTCAAACTGTGTTTCTAGCAGTTCAAATTTTGACACTGTTTTTCTAACTGACTATACTCGATTTTTTAGTGTTTTTTTAGACTATTGGATAGGAAATTTAATAAGGATTCCAAAAATGTGTTTAAAACTGTCATTTTCACACTACAAGTGGGTTTTACTGGCGATTTTGTCCTTTACTGTCCTTTCAAACTGTGTTTCTAGCAGTTCAAATTTTGACCCTGTTTTTCTAACTGACTATACTTGATTTTTTAGTGTTTTTTTAGACTATAGGATAGGAAATTTAATGAAGATTCCAAAAATGTGCTTAAAACTGTCATTTTCTCACTCCAAGTGAGTTTAACAGACGATTTTGTTGCTGACTCTTTTTTCAAACTGTGTTTCTGTCAGTTCAAACTTTGACAGCGCTTTTCTCTCTGACTGTACCGAATACCTATTGTTTTCATTCGATTGGCAATCTGAAGCCAAGCCTTCTTCAAGGCATTATTATCCTTGTGCTGAGGGTGCTTAGAATCCCACAAAATGGGGTAACTTTGGACAAAATCAATTAGCGTAGTGTTAAAATCGTTTTCGTTCATCTCCACGGACATATTTGCTTTGCTGTTTCTGTTTTGGTTTCTGTCCCTGTCATGAATGTCATGATTACGACGTTTACGCGCGGAAAATATCAAAATATGCAATCCGGTCCGGATAGACGGACAGAACGCTTACGGAAGAACGCTGATTGGTTGAACGATTTTCCGCTGTCCGCATTCCGCGAATGTTCCGGATTCATGTGAACCAAGCTTAAGGGATAGAATCCGCAACGATAAAATTCGTAGAACTAAAGTGACAGATGTTCTAAAGCTTGTGGCACAACTGAAATGGAGATGGGCTGGTCATGTGGCAAGGCAGGACGACTACAGGTGGGCACATAGGATACTAGTTTGGCGCCCAAGAGAGACCAAACGGGGAGCATTGGTAGGCCCCAGAAACGATGGCGAGACGATATCCAGAATGTTGTTGGAAGGAATTGGACCCGGACTGCTCGAAATAGAAAGGCGTGGAGGGATTTGGAAGAGGCCTACATCCAGGAGTGGATAAATACGGGCTGAGAAGAAGAAGAAGAGTAGGGTATTATTTTTTCTAATGCCCTCTGACCATTTTTTAAATACATATCTACAGAATAAAAGTCGGACATTAAACATTGAAGACACCACAGGCATTATAAGAATTATAATGCCCTTGATATCTTAATTGTTATAAATTGAATGCGCAGTGTATATTTTGAGCTTATCAATAATAATCCTGCTAATTTTTTTAAAGTTATTTCAATGTTGTACCAAATATATCGATGATTTTCTGCAAGTCGAACTTTGTCTTAAGCGTGCATAATTTCTCAGAAACCTTTTTATGGTTTTCCCACTATCTCCTTTTGAAGTCTTATAACGACCTCCTATCATGCATTTACTAGAAATTCTTCGAAGTGATCCGTATCTAGATAACGTTTAAAATCGTCAAAACACACTGAATCATTGTCTTTTTCATTGTGTACTACATTATTGAATTAAAACCACCATTGGCTGACCGCTGACTCACCAATGTTCATAATTAACTTAAGTAATTTGCTTTTCATGACCCCTGGTGACGTCGCGTATCTTGTTAACGAGTATATTTATGCTCAGTTGGGTTCAAGACAGTTTAGTTCTTTGTCACTCTGAGGTTTAAGTGGTTGTGTATAGCGATTGTAATTTATTGATAATGGGTGTTAAACCAGTTTTTATTTTTTCTTGTTTGCTGCTATTAATGGTTGTTAGAGATGTAACCATGCACTCGTATCATTTAGGGGCTTGTCCAGCTATTGAACCCCAAGCTGATTTTAATATGAACAAGGTAAAGGATAAGTACTAAAGGAATATCAATATAACAACATTATTTTTGATCTAGATGTTGGGTATTTGGTATGTAATTGAAAAAACAAGCACAGCAAGCTCCTGCATCATCTACAACATAACGAAAACGGATGAACCGGGTGAATACAAAATAGAGGAAGTCAGTCAACATTTTTTTTTGGCTCTAACACCTTTAAAACACGGTTACCATTACACTGGTACCCTTAAAGTACCTGACAGTGCGATACCCGCAAGAATGAATGTGAAATTTCCTTTAAGTGAGTCCTACTTCAGAGTTATGTTTTTATCCAACTTTGATATTTGTTGTGACTTTTGTAGGTGTTGCTGGATCATCATCGTTTACCGTATTCATGACAGATTATGATACATATGCAGCAATATTCACTTGCCAAAAATTGACTTTTGCCAATAGACAATCAGCTACAATTTTGTCAAGAACAAGGACTTTGGACAAAATGTATGTTGATAAGGTTGTATCCATTAAAAATGTTGTAAATAATAAAATTAATGAAACAAGTTTCGTACAGATCAGGTCAAGGCTGGCAAATTCCCAAATAGATCCCTTTGAACTTTCAATAATCAGCCAGAAAGACTGTCCCAGGGATTTGCAACAAGGTTACAATTTCAATATTGATGACGAGACTATTTCAGCTAAATCAGCGGCTGAAGTGATCAGAAAAGCCGGCGAAAAAATTGGTAAGACATAAATAACAATCTCATTTAGACTAAATTTTTAAAATATCTGAATGTGTACTATATGTATAAACTAAATTAATTTTAACAGGAGATGGCGTCGAATACATAGCAGGAAAGACCAAACAAGTTTACAATAAAGTGACCGATAAGGCATACGATGCTACTGATGAAGCACGCACGGTCGTTCCGGCCGCTCTCAAAAAATTAGAGCCTGAAGCTGAATGGCTTCCCTAAACATTGCGAATATGTATTTAATTTAATTTTGTGCTCAATTGTTGATTTTCTATAAACATTTTTCCTAAAAATAAAAGACATTTTTTAGAAAAATTCATTTCTTATTAGTCACAAAACTATGTAGTGTGGTAAATATAATTTATTTAGTGACTGTTGCTCCTATTGTTTGCAGTTTGCCCTTTTCGGAAAGTAATCGCAGGAAATGGCATGCCAGAACAGTGAATAACGGGTCAGCTGAAGATTATAAATTGTTTGTTACAAACTTTATATGACACACTTTTGTTTATAAACCTAGAATGTTTTGTCCAGTTAGAGTCGTATGAAATAAATGACTACATAACAGCTATTACCAAAACTATATGCTATATCCATTTCAGCATGACGTCATTTGTTGGACGGTTAACCTCATATTTAACTTACCTCTAGCATTTTGACAGATGGCAAAACCCAGAATTCTGAAAACAAAAAACTAACCTAACCCTACTTCTGTGAGTTCTGTTTCTGTTTTCGCATTTTCCATTCTAGAACCATCAATCATAGAATTTTACTAATTTTAGCTATATTTTTGGTATTTCTAATATAATACAAGTTTAAACAATTTTCAAGTTTTCCTTTTTTATTGTGTGTAGTGATTGACATCTTCGGATATGGCAAACATAGGTAAATCTTGTAGTACCCATGTGCTTCAAACTTGTTTCAATGAATTTGTCACTTTCCAGAGTCAGCAAAGCCCGGAATAAAGGGTAAGAAGTTCAAGAAAAAGCGTTTTAACAGTAGGAAACTCTCAAAACAGCTACTAAAGGAAAAACGCGCTCGTTTAATAGTGAAAAACCTTCCATTTAAAGTCACTGAAGATGATGTTCGCAAACATTTTGAACAGTATGGAAGTGTAGAGAGTGTGGATTTATTAAAAAGGCCTGACGGTAAACTTGTGGGCTGCGCCTTTATCCAGTATAAATTAGTGCAGTTTGCTCAGAAGGCAAAACATCACACTCATAATCAACCTTTTATGGGGAGGAACTTAACTGTGGAGTTTGCAAAGGCCAAGGATAAGTATGTGAAAGAGAATAAGGTGGTTGTTAAACCTGAAGTCAAAGAAGAGTCTGTTGATGAGGTTAAAGATGAACCAGTGGAAGTTATAGATGGGGAGGACAACTCAGATTCAGAAGAAGAAAACCCACAAAATTCATCCAAGTAAGAACCCTTTTAGCAATTTTACACATAGAATATAGAAGAATTACTTCAGTAGTAAGTTATAAGTAGAGTCCAGATTTCTAAGAGTTTTGCTTTTCATAAATAAAAACAGCCAACTTTTGATATCTATCTAATGTGAATGATTTAGGCAAAAACACATCATTTGGCACTTTTTTTTCATGATTTTTTTTTGCTTTTTTCTTATTTTTGTGCTTAATATTTAGTTTTTTATGCTAAGGCTTCTGA